>NC_054377.1:3575000-4175000 GCF_017654675.1 Xenopus laevis
CCTGTATAGCTGACCGAGTGATTTACTAGCCACGTTCTTTAGCCCTTCTTTGCCTTTGGCTAAAACCCTTTGCTTTATTACATCCATTATGGCCACACGGGAGTCTTCTGCTTAGATGGTATTTAAAGAAAAACAGTTTCTCATGTTGGTATAAAAATCTTTGAATGGCGAGTAAAATCTCGCCGATGGCGGAGTCCGGTTAAAAAGTGGAGCTGTCAGTGTCCTTCTTCCTCAATCAAACTGTCATGTTCCTAGGTTCTTTGGTGGTTTAAAAATCCATTTTACGTCGGAAATTGTCGAGAAAGTCTTGATTTAACGAAACAGCAGAAAATATCTCTCTCTCTCTCTCTATATATATATATATATATAACACCGGTGCACTTAACTTGCTTCAAGCCCAATCAGCAGCGCAATATTTTCGTTGCATTAATAAGACTCCTCGTCTCTCGTTAGATCACTGCGAGTAAAGTCACATTTGAGCTCAATAAGGAGATTGGTCCTTGATGAAGTGGAGAAGCTGCAGAGAGAAAAGCCTTGGAGGCAGTTGCTTGTGTTTCAGCACCATGGACAGTGATGTTGGGCGCAACCTCCTCTTCTCTCCTCCACCACTAACTTTCCAAAAGGGAATTGGGCGGCTTGCCTTGAACTGAATTTAATCTCCGGCTCTTGAGGGCGGACGCTATGGAAACGGAAGGAAAGATGTCATCATTCTAGTCTACATATCCGAGGCACTAGGGGGCAGATTTACTAAACAGCGTCCACTTCCCCGGGCGAAAATTCGCTCAGACAACGCCGATTCAATAACATGCGTGAGTTTCGAACTGGGGGCTGAACGCTGGCGACTTTTCGCGAGCGGTGCTTCGGTAATGCGAGCGTTTCAAAGCAAAGGCGTTAGAGCGAAAATTCCACTTGCATATGACGGGGAAATTTGAATTTGTACGGGCGGCTTTATGTGATATACTTTACATTTACACTGTAAGGGGGCAGACGTATCAAGGGTCGAATTTCCGAGGGGTTAAATCCCATCGAAATTCGACTGGGGAATAGAATCGAATAGGCGAATAGTGGGAATGGGCGAATATTCGCCGGGCGAATAGGCGCACGATCGAATATTCGCTGGAAGTTTTTTCATTTGATCAAAATGCCTTATTATTCGATCAAAAACTTGCCCATGGGACTTTCCCGTGGGCTTTTAAAGCGCAAAACGAAATTCGACTGGGGAATAGAATCGAATAGGTGAATTTAAGCGCCGGCGAATAGTGGGAATGGGCGAATATTCGCCGGGCGAATAGGCGCACAATCGAATATTCGCTGGAAGTTTTTTCATTTGATCGAAATGCCTTTTTATTCGATCAAAAACTTGCCTATGGGACTTTCCCGTAGGCTTTTATAGCAATTCGGTAGGTTTTTAGGTGGCGAAGTAGGCAGTCGAAGTGTTTTTAAAAGAGACAGCACTTCGACTATCGAATGGGCGAATAGTGGCAGCATTTTTGCGCTCGATCCAGCACTTCGACTATCGAATGGGCGAATAGTGGCAGCGTTTTTGCGCTCGATCGAGTACTTCGACTATCGAATGGGCGAATAGTCGCAGCGTTTTTGCGCTCGATCCAGCACTTCGACTATCGAATGGGCGAATAGTGGCAGCGTTTTTGCGCTCGATCCAGTACTTCGACTATCGAATGAGCGAATAGTCGCAGCGTTTTTGCGCTCGATCCAGTACTTCGACTATCGAATGGGCAAATAGTCGCAGCGTTTTTGCGCTCGATCCAGTACTTCGACTATCGAATGGGCAAATAGTCGCAACGTTTTTGTGCTCAATCCAGTACTTCGACTACCGAATGGGCGAATAGTCGCAGCGTTTTTTGCGCTCGATCGTTTCGAATCATTCTACTCAGGCGAATTTACGCCAATTCGATAGTCGAGGAGCACAAAAAAACGACTTGAAATACGAGTTTTTTTCCCTCTATTCATTCACCCGAGCTTAGTGAATGGGCCCCTTAATTAAACAAGTCCAGGGAACGTAAATAAAGACAATAGAGGTGTTATATTGCCCTACACATGAGCCCACTGTATAGTTTATGTTCCGTATGTTGGGAAATGTAGGGGGGAGCCGGTTACCCAAAGAAATTTTTAAGGACTTTTGCAGCCAATCGCTCTGAAATAAGGAAAAGTCGCCAGCGATTTTTTTTTGATGCATTTTTTTTTGATGTAAATAACAGAAGATTGAGGAATATCGATGCACTCCATTGCGCTTCGCCTGGTCTGAGCCGGCGAAAGAGTAAAATCCGCATTTGCAAAATAACGTCCATTCGCCAGAGCGAATTCTCGACTGGTGATTGCGAATCAGCGCTAGCGCCTGTCTCTTTCGCTAGCGATTGGCGTCCATTAGTGAATTGGCGTTGTCCCTGCGGGCGTTAACGCTGGCGAATTGACACTAGTATTAGCCCCGGACTCCTCGCTGCTGGTTTATTAAAAATCGCCAAGTTAACGTTTCCCCCTCATTTTACACTTCTAGATTTCTGATCTCATGAGTGTTCTATGGGGGGGGCAACAATTATGTCCAACTTCTTAAATCGTTACGGTTTTCATTCATTGTTTAATTCACACCTATCTGCGTAGATTATGGGTATTGTTCTTTTATGGCCCTATGGCAAATGAAATATAGTTTTGCTCATATATATATATAATACACAAGAGCCATGAATATCCTTTATCCTTATGTTGCTTAGTGATGTCATCGGTTATAATCTGAGCATAGTGATGTCATTTTTGACTCACTGAATCTTGTGTATTATAATAAATAAAGTAGCCCCTGTTGCCTTTGAGTTCATGACCTGTATAAAAACAGTTATTTATCAAGGTCCGAATTTATCTCAATATCGGCTGCTACAAACTCCGATCTAACCCACTCGGGTTTTTAACGCTTATTTATTACAATTTCCCGAAAATTTGCTTTGTGGGAAAAGCTCTAATTTTCACGATTTTTCCGTGAATTTTCCCCCGAAATCTCCGAATTTTTCACCCGAAAGCTCTGAAAACATCGTGACATTGCCCGAAACCCCCGACACAACCAAAAAATCAATGGGACTAATCGCATTGACTTTTATGCAACCTCGACAGGTTTGAGATGCCGTGTTTTTATATTCGGGCTTTTTAGCCCTCGGGGTTTAATAAAGTCCGAAAAATTTGTGATTTTTTTTTCAAAAGTCAGATTTTATAAAAAAAAAAAAAAACACAAATTTTTCGGATTTCGGGGAATTTCGGAGCTTAGTAAATAACCCCCTTGGTCTTCAGCCTCGTACTTTTATATGGTCATGTAACTCCTCATTAACTTCTAATATCCTTATATGTTCCAAGAGGGGGTACTTTATTCACTATATAAATAGATACTAATAATGCAGAATTGTATTTATTATCTGCCTACTGTCTACTCATATGACATCACTATATATAATTATTGTATAATATATGATATAAACTTCCTCTTGGTTCGAACTTAATATCATAAAGGATTTAAAGCCACTCGACTATTGGTCAATCACAGACACATAGTGGAAATAAACCCAACAAGGGTCAGAGCTTTATGATGATCACATTCATTTTTTGACAAGGGCGCCCTCTTGTGGATGAATGAATTTTTTTTTTTTAATTGGAATACGCCGTCTTTTGGGTGACTGAAAATATGGTATAAAATCTATTCTTGTTAAAGTCTGACTTTCCATCTCCCTACTGAGAATTAAATGATTTTTACTTTCTGGGTCTGAATTCATAAATATTTCCCAAGGAATGATGAGAGGGCAAATTTGTTGGGCACTAGTAATAGCTACTGATGGGCGAATCTGACCCATTTTTGCTTTTTTGAAAATTCGTGAAACAGCTAAAATTCCCATTGCAGTCTATGGGGGTGACAATTTTGTGGAGAAACTTGGTGAAGAATTGTACTCATGACTAGTAATAGCTTGTACCTTCTACCTGCCCAGCCTGTCTCCTTCCCACTACCTACAACTCTTTGTTACCCTTCTTGGTGTTGCCTTTTAACTGCCCTTGTCTCTTTCCTTCCTGCAACTTTGCTCCTTCTTGGAAATCTTCACTTTACTGAGTTAGATATTGTACTACAAACCCCAACTCCCATC
The DNA here is from genome assembly GCF_017654675.1 of Xenopus laevis. Taxonomy (NCBI): domain Eukaryota; kingdom Metazoa; phylum Chordata; class Amphibia; order Anura; family Pipidae; genus Xenopus; species Xenopus laevis. The sequence goes on from NC_054377.1 coordinate 3,579,134, forward strand.
TTTGCTGCTCTCCCTGGAATTCTACTTATTTAGTCAGCCAACCACATTGCCCAACCCTATCTGAGCATTGATGGCCAACTTAAGGCAAAAGAACATGATAGCAAGGATACAGCCGAACGAGGAGACCTCCGAAGAACAAGTCTGGAAGAGATTCTGTGAAAAGCTTGATCTTCAGCCTTGTGCCCAATGGAAGGAAACAATACAGAGGAAGGAGGTCAAAGTAATAAATCAAAGATCCTAAAGAGCTGGATTTATTTGGCTTTTATGGTTATTGATTAGAGGTGAGAAATAACTCTGTTTTGACAGCTTTACAAAATGTCAGGACATGTCAGAAGAAGAAGTTGAGGAATGATGGCGCCTACTTCTCAAGGGTTGGCTGGAAACTCAACCTTGGTCATTCCCGGTGAGATCCAAGTACTTTTGAAGGAGGTATTGGTGGGCGTGTGTTTCACCGAGAAGGGATGATAATGACAGGACAATATAGACCTTATTATAGGAATTAAAGAGATTTTGAGGGGCACACGTTCACCAATATATCATACAATGTCATATCTTTATGATTCTTACTGATCCATAACAAACTGAAAAATCTGGATGCTACTGCAGACTCTTAGAAACTCCCCCAAATCCCTTTGCCTGACAGCAGGGGGGACTCTATCTATTCCAGGACTACTTGTATGGCCCTTGTAATGCAGTGATCACCAACCAGTAGCTCGTGAGTAACATGTTGCTCTTCAACCCCTTGGATGTTCCTCCCAGTGGCCTCAGAGCAGGGGCTTATTTTTGAATTCCAGGCTTGGAGGTAAGTTTTAGTTGCATAAAAAACATGTACACACAGAGTCTCCTGTTGGGGAGTCTCCACATAGGGGATACCGATATATCCAATTACAGCCTTTATTTGGAAGCCCTGAGAACATTTCATGCTTGTGTTGCTCTCAAATATTATTTTATACTTGAGTTTTGCTCTTGGGTAAAAAAGGTTGGGGAGCCCTGTTCTAATGAGTCCCATGCTTAGTGGTCCCCATAAAAATACCATTTTCACCACTTTTGATGGTAAAAACTTTAAAAAAATCAATAAAAATCCAGTGCCAAATCCTACAGCTTTTCACTGTCCAGACCTTTTTCTTGTTTGTTAACTATTTGTCATTGGGGTGTTTTTTGACCCTTGACTAAATATAATCTTTAAGCACAAAATGCACAAGCGAAGCTGCTCTAGAGACTGGACTTCAACCCAACCCTTTCCCTTGGCAACTGGTGTATTCCTATACATACCTATACATACTATACATTCCTATACACACCTATACATACCTATAGACACCTATACATTCCTATACACACCTATACATACCTATAGACACCTATACATACCTATACACACCTATACATACCCATATACACCTATACATATCTATACATACCTATACACACCTATATATATCTATACATACCTACACACACCTATACATATCTATACACACCTATATATATCTATACATACCTACACACACCTATACATACCTATAGATACCTATACATATCGATACATACCTATACACACCTATATATATCTATACATACCTACACACACCTATACATACCTATAGATACACCAATTAAAGAGCCAGGCGCCCAACCTCCGTAATTATTAACTATATAGGCCCAAGGACTCAAAGCCCCCCAAAGCTGCTGTCCTAGTGAGGGTTTCTTGGTGTCTATATGATAAATATGACCTTGAGCAGAAGGCTTGTGTTCTTGACGTGTTCCTACAATAATACTTTTAATACAATAATACTTTTCTTGATTTACGACTTTCCACTGAACTGCACCCCATGGATGTGCACTAGGACCCCATCATTTATTGACTAGGGTCAATTATAACAATTAAACTGCCTGTATGTATTGGAGTGTGGGAGGAAACCCATACAGAACATAGACATTACTTTAAGGTTGCCCCTTTTCACTGGCCAGCGATCCAGGCAGGCTGATGACGTCTCAGGGCGGATCAGTGACATCATGAGTTGGGCCGATTGTGGTAGAGCAGGTAAAGGTGCTGGGGCAGGAGAGAAGGCTGGGAATTGGGCAGACTTGGTGGAACACTGGGTGGAGCAGAGGAAGATCTGGGGTTAGAAGATGAGATCGGCAAGGGAGGAATTTATTGGGCTTTGGAGATTTCCCGGCAGCTTCATTGCCAGTAAATTCATTATTCCGGTGCTGGTCCTGCTGATTTCCCGGCCAGGTGGCAGCCATACCTAGGGCAACTGCGTGGGGCAGTCCAGAATAGGGTTTCCAACTCACCCCTTTGATAAAAGCCACATATTTAATCCACATCCTACACGGCTAGTTAACATTTAATAGAGATGCATGTTACATGGCTGCACATAAATCAGTTCAGACGGCAGCGGGTGGGACCCTATTCCCTAATAAAACAATAGTCCAAAGAATGTGGCACAACTGGGTGTAGAAGATGTGATGTCATAGTAAGGTCTTCCCCGAATTCATGAAGTGCCTGATTGGCTCTAACTGTCATCTCTTTCTTTTCCATGAATTTGCAGTTGGTGACTTTGTTTGTCTCATTGAAGTAAAGCCAATGATTAGGGCAAGGCCAGGCGTGGTGTTTTTAAAAAAAAAAGCTCAGTCGGGCGTAAATACGCATAAACTGCGCTATCCCTGAAACGAATGGAAAACGCACTAGGCTAATTCGCGCAGGACACTTGTAAAGCGGAAACCGTCACGGGACGCCAGTGTTGGCGTTTTTCAGCAGAAACGGAAATAAGTCAAGAAACTACCAAATCGATAGACTCTGTGGGATCTGCAAGTTTAAAACCACACGTTATGTAAATACGCAGCGTATTTTAAATATGGCGTCCAAAGTCTCACGAGATAAATGACCCATATACGGTTTTACATCTGGCCTTGTCCTTAGCGTCTGCCGAAAACTCACAGCGACTTCTCTTCACACAATTATGTCTGATATAGAAATACAGGGGATTCACCCAAAATACAGGCAAGTTGGCAGTTTGGTTTATGTGCCCGACATAAATGATTCTTGTTTTCAAGCGTAATAATATAACGGGGTGAATTCTCCGGCAAAAACTCGATCACCCACCCGGGGCGCTTTTCTTTTACAAACCATCACAACAACCATCCGTGTTTTGCATTTCCAATTACACAGGGATTTATAGAATGGCAAAGGGAGACAGGGCAAATAAGCGAAAGGTGATTAATTAGCCAATAATTCTGCTGATAAGGTTATTACACAGGTTGAGTCACGGCGTGTTTGTGCTACAGAGGGGCCTGGAAAATGGATATTTTATATTAAACCGATATCTTTATTTATTACTTTGTAATTCCTTGCTTTTCTAAAACAGCACAACCCTGTTCTATTTGTGTTAAAGGGGTTGTTCCCCTTTAAATGAAGGGATATTCTGAGACAATTTGCAATTGGTCTTCATTTTTTATTTGTGGTTTTGGACTTATTTAGTGTTTTATTTATCAGCTCTCCAGTTTGCAGTTTTATCAATCTGATTGCTACGGTCCAAATTCCCCTAGCAACCATGCACTGATATGAATAAGAGACTGGAATATGAATAGGAGAGGCCTGAATAGAAAGAGGAGGAATAAAAAGTAACAATAACAATACATTTGTTTTTTTTAGATGGGGTCAGTGACCCCCATTTGAAAGCTGGAAAGAGAAGAAGGCAGCAAATAATTCAAAAACTATGACTAATTGAAAAGTTGCTAAGTATTGTCCATTCTACAAGATACTAAAATTTAAAGGGATACTGTCATGGGAAAAAAAATTTTTTTCAAAATGAATCAGTTAATAGTGCTGCTCCAGCAGAATTCTGCCCTGAAATCCATTTCTCAAAAGAGCAAACAGATTTTTTTATATTCAATTTTGAAATCTGACATGGGGCTAGATATATTGTCAGTTTCCCAGCTGCCCCCAGTCATGTGACTTGTGCTCTGATAAACTTCAATCATTCTTTACTGCTGTACTGCAAGTTGGAGTGATATCACCCCCCCCAGCAACCAAATAAAAGAACAATGGGAAGGTAACCAGATAGCAGCTCCCTAACACAAGATAACAGCTGCCTGGTAGATCTAAGAACAACACTCAATAGTAAAATCCAGGTCCCACTGAGATACGTTCAGTTACATTGAGTAGGAGAAACAACAGCCTGCCAGAAAGCATTTCTCTCCTAAAGTGCAGGCACAAGTCACATGTCAATTTGCCAGCTGCCCCCAGTCATGTGACTTGTGCTCTGATAAACTTCAATCATTCTTTACTGCTGTACTGCAAGTTGGAGTGATATCACCCCCCCCAGCAACCAAATAAAAGAACAATGGGAAGGTAACCAGATAGCAGCTCCCTAACACAAGATAACAGCTGCCTGGTAGATCTAAGAACAACACTCAATAGTAAAATCCAGGTCCCACTGAGATACGTTCAGTTACATTGAGTAGGAGAAACAACAGCCTGCCAGAAAGCATTTCTCTCCTAAAGTGCAGGCACAAGTCACATGACTGGGGGCAGCTGGCAAATTGACAATATGTCTAGCCCCATGTCAAATTTTAAAATTGAATATAAAAAAATCTGTTTGCTCTTTTGAGAAATGGATTTCAGTGCAGAATTCTGCTGGAGCAGCACTATTAACTGATGTGTTTTGATAAAAACATTTTTTTCCCATCACAGTATCCCTTTAACTTAAAGGTGAACCATCCCTTTAAATCAGTCCAGAAGTTCAGTCTCCAATCACATTCATTTGTGGGGTCTTGAGCTTTAGTACAAAATAATGGGGAATAATGGGAATAATTCCTGTGTTGATATCACAGACTTAGAGCCTAACATATACACTCGTATACAAAATGTGAACATCATTCATTTAAAAAGGGATGAACCGAATACACTATTTTGGATTCAGCCGAACCCCAAACCCTTCGCGAAAGATTCGACCGAATACCGAACCGAATCCGCATATGCAAATTAGGGATGGGAAGTGGAAAACATTTTTTACTTCCGTGTTTTGTAACAAAAAGTCATGTGATTTCCCTGCATATGCAAATTAGGATGCGGATTCGTTTCAGCCGGGCAGATGGATTCGGCTGAATTCTGCTGAAAAAGGCCGAATCCCAAACTGAATCCTGGATTCGGTGAATCCCTAAATAATACAAAACTGTTACAATTTGATAAACTTCCGGGTGTAAATGAACAGTATAATGAAATGGTGTAGGAATTCCTTTATTTCAGGAGCTCGAAAGACTCTCCAGTCTCCAGTGAACCTTCAGCAGTGACTTTATTGTTACACACAATCAATATACAATAAAATACATTTTTATCAGATTTTTAAATAGATCTTCTTTGGTTGGTTTGTGGGTAACAGTGGATTGTGGGTAGCCAGTCACAGTTCTGTGCTTACATAGGAAAAGACATATTGAAGTTCCCTGTCAGGTCCTCTATCTACAAGATGGGAATTGACAACTGCAAAATGCTGACACCATCTCTCATAAAAAGTTTGGAAAGGAGCCAGTGTTAGGGCAATGGTTGGGCAATGCCGATACTATTGTCCTGACCCAGTACTTTGCTTTTATAAAGGTTCTTATTTTTACTGATCGCAACTTTTTGAAGCCAACGCTAAAGCCCAGTGGGACTACATCGGACATACCCTTCTGCTTCTGTTCCAACTCTTCAAGGGTTTCATTGAGTGTGCGATCTTGCAGACCTGTTCCCGAAATTCTGCCCCGGCCAAGAAACAAAACAGAGGGTTGATGCAAGTGTTCAGGCTAGACACCGCCATCTCTACGAAGAACACTGCGTCGGCAGTTTCAATGGCTTTGTCCAGCTTGGGTTGAATCACTCTTAGTATAATACAAGAATTCCTCGAAGCGTGATACGGGAGATAGAGAAGAGCAAAAATGACCCAAGCGGAAAACATGAGCTTCATCAACAGGTCCCGCTTCTTCAACCTCTGGAGTTCACGCAGTTGCCCCAAGCTGCTACAGTAACAGTAACATATGGAGACAAATGGAAGGAGACAACCGACCATCGTGGTAAATAAAGAAAGGGGAAGGGAAATATTGGTGTTCTGGGAAAAAACATAAAGGGAGCAAATGGTTTTATTGTTTGGACACATCTCTGTACTGGCTATGAAGGCTACTGGCGCACTAGTAATGAAGGTTATTGCCCAGATGGACAAGCAAAGCACAAGGGCTTGGCTCTTCCTAAGCAACCGTAGCGACTTGAGCGGATGGACAATAGCCAGATACCTATCTATGCTCAAGCAGCTAACAAAATAAATGCTGCAGTAGAAGCAGCTATGGTATAAGGTCCTGGTCACCTTGCAAAGTGCATCCCCAAAACTCCAGTCCAGTCCATTGAAATGATAGTAGATAAGACACGGAAGGCACAATATCCAAGCGACGTCAGCCAATGCCAAGTTACAGAGGAAAACCGTGCTCCGGGTCCAACGTTTGATACGAGAAAAGAGAATCCAGATGACGGACAAATTCAACGTGAGTCCCACCAAGACAACGAAGAGAAAAGTTGCAGGGAAAACCTTGCTTTGGATGATGCCCAGGAAACTATCCGCTTTCTGGCAAAAATCCGAGCCAGCTCTCTGCAGGAAGAACAAAGGATAAAGAAACACATTCAAAAGAAGCAGCATCTTAGATATCATTTCACAAAAAATAGGCTCAGGGTTTTTATGTAGGGGTCGGAGGGTCATGAATTACTGGCTGTCTGCAAACTTCTAAAGCCAAGAGATTGTTGAAGGTGGAGCGCCAGACAACGAGGCAAGTTTTAGGTTAGGACAGAGATGATCAAGGTGATCACAATCAGAGAGACCCCATGGAGGGAAGAAATGTGGAAAGCAAAAACCTTGCCAAATGTCTCCCACAGGGATTGTAGAAGTTGCGTTGCAGAAAGAGCTAACAACTCTATTCCTTCATCACAAGTCTGTTTATTAGAAGGTATCCATTTGGTCCTTCTGATCCCAAGGTGTAAAGGTTGGGCAGGCTACTCACACAAACCAGCTTGGGCTGGTTTGTGTGAGTAGCCTGCCCAACCTTTACACCTTGCATTCAATTAGCCTTTAAATAAGAAGAACATCTCAGATACCAATGAATAAACTAAAAATTCTGCATCTCCTCATCGTTGGTACCTTTGTCTAAGCCAGTGGTGTTTTGAAGGTTGAACCGGAGGCAAATTGTTCTGGTTTTCAGTAAAGCCCATTTCTCTTACCTGCTCAGAAGTTTCTCCCATCCTTCAGCAGCAGACTCTTTCCACTGTTTGCCTCTGGCTGGGCTCAAAAATGCTTTCAAATTTGTTTGTTCCTGCAGTCGGTCTACCAAGGTAACCAGCGAGCCGCATTAAAATGTCCGGGAAATAATCTATTGTTTGTGTCAACGAGGAAATGAAAGGTCTTCTCCATGGGTCCTGGTGATATTACGGTTACACTGAAATGTTGTCACCTCGGGTGAATATTTTGCTGAACGAATGGCACAGGGTGAGAACAAGGACCTTCACCTGCTCATGACAACCATCGTCTGTTGCACTATGTTTGGTTTTATCAGATAGAAGGTAAACACTCCATTCATACATTGTCTTCTGAAAACCATTTCCCCAGATAATACATAAAAATATAGATCTGCACTCATGTCGCCTCTCTCTCTCTCCGATATTTAGAGTGAGGAGATGTTGGTAGGAGGATACCTGCCTTTTCCAACATCTGCTTCTGCCTCTTCTTATGAGGTGGGCCTTGCAGGCTGGGTACTAAGCGAGTAAATTGGAATCTAACCCTAAACTCATTGTGGCATAAGATTTTTCTGACCTTACTTAAACTTGTGACATTGCAAGACATGGAGGTGTGGAGGTGCAAAAAAGTTACCAGCTACGCGGAAAGGTCAAGGTTCCATGGTGCAACATATGTTGTCTCAAAGATCTCTAGAACCACTACTCACCCTAAACACAGACGCAAAGATAGCATCGTATGAAACGAAGAATTTCATACCATGGCGATCGGTCGGTCAGTCGGACAGGTTCAAAGATTTATATCGTCTACCGATAAGATCTCTGCATGTATTGACTATCTGGCGACACAATGGGTCTCTACTATTTGTTGGACATAACTTTCGTACGATTGCTACTTTATTTTAATCGGTTAATTGCAGGTCAGATCGGCTATAGGATTGGCATGGATGATCGTTTCGTCAGACGTAGACTATAATCTGCACATCTATGGCCATCGTAACCCGCATAGATAAGATGTATTTGCAACCCCAGGTCTGAGTGGGTTCATATCAATGCCCGCTTCAGCAGATTTATATCCTGAGATCCACTAGAAGCCCGCACTGAAGCTGGTGGATCAAAAAAGAAAAACGGAGACCTTCAGGATGAGGAGAAGATCTGGATGAGGCATCTTGTGAAGTATCTGCATCTTCAGTAGGTCTCACGATTGCCTCATGGATTTTCTGTCGGACAAAAAACAATTACCATGTAAACTTATAATAAACTTATAATAACAAAGATAGTAGCGCTTTTTAGTCTGGGAACTACTAGTCGTCCACACCAAGGTCCTCAGCTCCAGGAAAACCTGGGAGCTTTATCTTCTGCTCTTACAGTTACGTGGACTCCATCAGATGAAAAACAATTATCTAACTAACGTATAAGAAGAAGACCAATGTAATGCAACACATGTGGTCCCAGCAGGAGAAGTCTGAACCCAAGGAAGTCACATGTTGTGAAGGAGGAATTTTCTAAGGGACGTTCTCTAGTGGAACACTTGAATTCTGAAGCTCATTTGAGGTCGCAGTCTTATATATGAAACGTAGAAGATACTTAGTGTCACCCCCTACTCATATCCAACTAGTTACTTCAAACAAGGCCACCGTGTGGGAACAGCGACCTCAGGTTTAACCACTGCAGTCCCCCCATGAGTGTCACAAGCCTACATTCTTAACTTCATGGGGTGGAGGTTGATGTAAATTATTATTAACCACCTTAAATAATGACCACAAAACGGACCACTGGTGGAGCTTTGGGAAAATTGATGGCATTGGTGTTGCTGGACTACTGTTCCCAGCATGCTTTTTCCTGAATCAACTGGGAGTTGTGATTCAGCAACACATTTGACATGGCCTTTAATCCTTATAATTCACAGCAGGTGAAGGCGATACTCCCTTTATTGAGTATTTTAAGGAAAGAGCGCGCGTGTTGCCAATGTTGCCAATGACGTGCGATTGTTGAACAAATTAAGGAAACAGCTGCGTTTTGTTTGTCCTTACACAGATTACACAACGTCGCTACATCCAGGTTTTGACTTCAATTAGAGATCAATAAACATCTGTATATCGGATCTACAATGTTTAATTAGTCGCTCGCTCTGTCCCGCTGGATCCCAAGTAGGAGCTCATGAGACGCACAGGCACAGATCTGCAAAACCAGCATTGCCTCAGATGCTATGAACTACACCTCCCAGCATTCTCAGTCTGCAATGATGGAGCCTGCTGTACACTAGAGTAAATGAAAGTCTGTGTTTGGCATGCCCCCCCCCCATTTATTTTGAAAGACCCCCAATGAATTATACCTTACTCTCTTCTTTGGTAGATAATCAGATAACCTGACTGCCCTTACATTAAAGAACCCCTTCCTTTGCTGATGGGGAGATCTCCTTTCCTCCCCACCAATGAATCACTCATTCCCCCTTTCTTGGTAGGGAATCCAATAACCTGACTGCCCATAAAATTAAGAACCCCTTCCTATGCGGATGGTGAGATCTCCTTTCCTCCCCACCAATGAATCACTCATTCCCCCTCTCTTGGTAGGGAATCCCATAACCTGACTGTCCTTACAGTAAAGAACCCCTTCCTATACTGATGGTGAGATCTCCTTTCCTCCCCACCAATGAATCACTCATTCCCCTCTCTTGGTAGGGAATCCCATAACTTGACTGTCCTTACAGTAAAGAACCCCTTCCTATGCTGATGGTGAGATCTCCTTTCCTCCCCACCAATGAATCACTCATTCCCCTCTCTTGGTAGGGAATCCCATAACCTGACTGCCCTTACAGTAAAGAACCCCTTCCTATGCTGATGTTGAAATCTCCTTTCCTCCCCACCAATGAATCACTCATTCTCCCTCTCTTGGTAGGGAATCCCATAACCTGACTGCCCTTACAGTAAAGAACCCCTTCCTAAGCTGATGGTGAGATCTCCTTTCCTCCCCACCAATGAATCACTCATTCCCCTCTCTTGGTAGGGAATCCCATAACCTGACTGCCCTTACAGTAAAGAACCCCTTCCTATGCTGATGGTGAGATCCTCTTTTCTAGGGAGAGCAACCCCAACTTGACAAGCATTTCACTGTTCGATCATCCAACCCATGGTCTTCCCTGACCTTTTTCTGTGCCGAATCAGCATCAAATTTTCAATAAAAAAAAAAAAAGAAAGCAGCATTACCGACATTGTGACAAGACACAAACCAGAATAGTCATTTAAATACTTAATATTTTACTTTCTTTATATACCGGCACGTCCACAAACTGCAGGAACGACACAATCTGTGGGTGAAATTTGTAAAAAGAACAAAATTACAAATCTTCCCCATCAGTTTATTTTCACAGGTCAAATTTCATTACAGAAACACAGAACGAAATAAAATCAATAGAAACAACAATAGTGTCATAGTGTAAAACATTTCCCTTCATATATATATATATTTACTTTAGCAATACTGTGGGTGCAAACGCTCCCAGTTTTTCACAATTAAACCTTCTCAGAACATTTCGCTTTTTCAAAGGCGAAAAGGAGAGGCGTCTGGCTGAGGATTGTGGGAAAGGTAGTTCTTATTTAAGTCTAATCCTTCCGAGAGTAATTACAAATGTATTTGTGACCAGGCTACTTCAAAACGAGCCAAAGCAAGTGATTATGGAAAGCATTGAGCACCATGCGAGCAGAGGTTGTGTCCCATCTGTGCAATTTAGCCACAGACCTGCAGGTGGGACGTGTGCTGCATATTCAGCCGTTGGTTATATTTTATCTCCATCATGACAATTGCATAAGCGCTAGGATCAGTTAACCAGTAACGATACAGATAAAAAGTACAGCTTCCCGTTGCATGTAAGTCACCTGACCCACCTGAGCATCCAATCATCAGGCACTTTAGGACAAATACACACACATATATATATATATATATATATATATATATATATACACACAAACTTTTAACATGAAAGAGGTAAAAATGCTTGAAACGACTTAACGGGAAGCAGATCTTTGGTAAATTAAACACTGGCTTCATTACCACTACTTAAAGGGATACTGTCATGGGAAAACATGTTTTTTTGAAAAAGCATCCGTTAATAGAGCTGCTCCAGCAGAATTCTGCACTGAAATCCATTTCTCAAAAGAGCAAACAGATTTTTTTATATTCAATTTTGAAATCTGACATGGGGCTAGACATATTGTCAGTTTCCCAGCTGCCCCTGGTCATGTGACTATGCACTATTAACTGATGTGTTTTGGAAAAAACATGTTTTTCCATGACAGTATCCCTTTAAAGGGGAACTCCACCTGAAAACAGTTTTTTTGCAGAGTGACAGAAAATGTAATTCTAAGCAACTTGCCCCTATATATTAATCAAAACATTTCAATGGTTTTACAGTTATTTGTAAACGTATAGTGTTGCCTCTGCATTCCTGGGCTGCGACATTATATCAATAGTCCGCTCTCCTCCAGCCCAGACTCCAATTCCCACAATGCCTTGCACCTTGCAGAATAACGACAGCATGCAAGGAATTGTGGGAACTGGAGGAAGGCCGACTTTGGATACACGTAGACAGAAACTGCTTTCAGTTGCAATGACATTTACAAATGACTTTAAAATAACGGACATAAAAATTCCGATTTATTTTATTATGCAAAGAACATAAAATCATTTTGGGTGGGCGTCCCCGTTAAAGAAACAGCGATATTGAAATCATTAGATATGCTAACGAGCTGTGTTGATTTCCATGGATAATTAACCAGGTATAAACACTGAACGAAGGCCGCAATAGGAAATGTCTGGACGCTAGTGATGAGCGGCCCGATACCCGCGAGTTGATCTCTTCCGACTGCTCTCCCTGCCCACGACCTTCCAAATTCTGGCTTCCGACTTGAGCTTTTCTGGAGGAACTCTACTGGCGATTTCGTCGCGATCCGATGCGATGCGCAAAAACGCAGTCGTCAAGTCGGATGCGATTGAAATAAGGTAAGCAACAGGAACGTCTGATAGTGTCACAGCATTCGTCCGACACAACGCGACTGTCGGATGCAGATGCGTCGCATCAGATGTACGCTGCAGCTTCATCCGTCATCTCCATATCTTACCTTATTTACCTGCGTTTTTGGAACGCGTCGGATGGACGCGCGCCTCTCAGATGGACGTGCGCCTCTCGCCTTTGTGACGTCGGTGGGACGGGTCTATAAAAGGAACCCAGAAGTCGGGTTCGGGCGGGTGCGGGTCAGGAAAAGTCCGACCTACACATCACTACTGTACGGTAGTAATGTATGGGAAACATAGGTTTGGACCGGCACTCGCACAAAATATTTGGGCCACGCTCTTACCTCTACCATTGCCGCTCTTCCCACTAGTGACCTGAAAGTGCCCCAACTTCCGCGTCGTTTTGCACCCCCTCCCGGGTGGAGCACGGGCATTTAAGGAAGCATGGACCCGCCGGCCGGGTACAGGTTTTGAGGAATTGGGTTAAGGTTGGGTACAGGTTTTGAGGAGTCGGTTTAGGATCGGGTACAGGTTTGAGGAGTCGGGTTAAGGTTGGGTACAGGTTTTGAGTAGTCAGGTTAGGATCGGGTGCAGGTCGAGTATTTTTCAACCCGCTCATCACTACTGTATGGACCAGGAATCTGGAATGGGTACGACATTTAATGCCGGCTTAACAGTCGTATATACTAAGAAGGAACCAATCGCTTTTAGAAACGGATCCACTCGCCTAGGAAGCCACAGTGTTCTAAGGTACAACAGGATTGGTTACGCATTTCATGCACATCTTCCATTATACACACGGAAACAACAAGTCTCTAGCTCAGTGTGCGCCCACAACATTCCTTTTCTCTGTAAATGTATCAATCAGTGGTACTGCCTAAGCAAAACAGTGTGGCAGCTCCCTGAAAACAGGTATAAACAGTAACACACGAAGAAGAAATGTTCTGCACAATAAATGATACCCCCAATACTATACTGTATATTAAAGGGTAAATATATGGAATACATGCGAATAGTTAACAGTGAAACATTTTTACTCATGTATTACCTTTTAACCAAAATGACGCTTTTTTACGGTTGCATAGAGGAGGAATGTTTTCTTTATTAAGCATAACATCTCTTTTTTTTTTTTTCGGAAAAATTAAAGACTCTTTGAACTGGTAGAACCATAAAAATCTGGAATTTGCAGCTTTCTTCCCCAAACAGAGGGAGAGACGTCAGGCACCGCAAGCGACCGTTTAACACAAGGCACAAACGATAATCATTTGAAGTCGCCGCGACGGCAGAAATGGCAGAAACGTGACAAAAAGGTGACGCTGTCCCTGAGAAATGCAAAAGGGAACGTTGTATGACCACTGATTTTGGTGGTGGATGTTGACCACTGACCGGATACATAATAAAGGCTTCCATCGCTCTCACAGGAGATACAGTAGTATAGTTATCTCAAGTGTTTCCACCCCAGAGGCTGAACTACAACTCTCGGTGATGCTCTGATGGCTGCCGGCACTCCCTGCCTAATTCAGAGCACCCATACATTGTATAGAAATATTTAATACTTGGCTGCCGTACCCCAACCTTCCCAACAGTGAGTCCATAATGGGGTTTGGTGAAGAGCAAATATTCAGATACTAATCCCAACCCCCAACTAAGAGGGGCAGATTCCTTCATCATAAGTAAAGGCCGTTTTGGGAACAATGGCTGCATTTTGGATATGGAAGTCAAACTTCCAGGAGCCCGTCATGTGAAGGCAACAGCCGTACTCAACTTTACAAAACGGCCCTCAAAATCACAATTCCAGGGAGAACAAACTAAACCGAGAACAGAAGCATTTTTAAAAGATTTACAAACACACGCGGGGAAGTCTCCAAAAGTTTGACGGAGCATTAATGACATTTCCCGAGAAATGGGGGGGGAAAAAAAATCATTCAACGTCAAAACAGCAGGAGTTGGCCAGGACTTTCTTTGAGTTTAGGGAGGACAACATGCACCATAGTCACACATTAATCTAATGGTCTAATCCAGTGATCCCCAACCAGTAGCTCGTGAGGAACATGTTGCTCCCCAACACCTTGGATGTTGCTCCCAGTGGTCTCAACGCAGGAGCTTTTTTTTGAATCCCAGGCTTGGAGGTAAGTTATAGTTGCATAAAAACCAGGTCTTCTGCCAAACTGAGCCTCAATGTAGGTTGACGATCCAAACAGGGGCTACCAAATGGCCAATCACAGCACCCCAAGAACATTTTTCATGCTTGTGTTGCTCCCCAACATCTGAATGTCGCTCACGGGTTCAAAAGGTTGGGGATCCCTGGTCTATGAGAAGCCCTGGACACCGGCTGAGTGGAAGGCAACCCAAAGCTGCAGCCTATCACAGTGAGCCTTCTCAGTCCCACCATCCATGGGGCCACACGGACCCTGTACGTTACTCAACGAGGCAAACTGACTTGATGTGGAAACCTGAGTACATCAATTTTTTTGGATTTGGAAATCTATTTACAAAGGGGTTCAAAACTTCTTCCCCCCAAAAAACTTTTATTAAAAAAAAAAAGCTTAAATTAAAAAGACAAAACATAAGTGAAATAATATTAAAAAATATAGAGAGCGGTGCTGAACAAGGTAATACGGCTGTGTTTAGGGCTAAAACGCAAAAAAGTGTCCCAGTTGGCAGGTAGGGTGGATGCTACATGGCCGCAGAGAGCGCCACTTTTCCTTTGGTGGCTATCAATTCCTTGTCGTCCGATAGAGTTTGGTTCTTGTTGCTAAGCTTCTCCTTCAGCTTCTCGAGTTCATACTCGTGCAAGATCTTTTGAGTTAGAAACTTTTCACGTTTGACCCGAGCCTTCACCTCCGATGGGATGTCAGGGATCAGCCAGGCCACGAAGAATTTGACAAGAAACACCACATGCTGCAGGGGAAACACAAACAATTTGGAGAATCAAGCTGATGTGACAACTAGGGAGGTATAGGTTGAACCCAAACTTGCAGGTTTACTTTTTGGCTGCCCGGGTTTGGGGGGCTAAAATGGCCTGGGTGCAGGTGTAACCAATGCCCAACTCACGGCACAGAACTTGCCCTGTACTTGTGCTCCTCATTAACATTGGTGGCATAGTGTACCCAGAAATTATGCTGAGGCCTTCAAGTGTCTTCTCAACTGAAGATTTTGCTAATTTTTGTCAGTAGCCAGAGAAAAGACAACACTTACCTCCATTATAATGATGAAGGCCATTTTGGCAGCGAGGATATGCCAGTACTGCATGGTGACTTGGTACTCCTTTCCATGACCAGGGGGATAACGATAGTCTCGATACCTGAAGGTTTAAGCAAAAAGCAGCTTTGGGTTTTTGTATTCTTTAGCGGATCCAAAAGATGTCCTCAAGAAATAACTTGCTACATGAGCCACAACCCTTATTGCGCTGATAGAGGAGACAATCATTAGATATTCCAAGAGTTACCTCTCCAAACATGTGGCCACCCTTAGGCAGAAGAGAGGTCTTCAAACTTCAGATATGTGAAACTATATGACCGTAATAGTCGCCCTGCTACAATTTAGAGAGGTCCAATGTGGTTTCATTAAAGCAATGGTGCTCTACAGTAAAGCAACCGTCAACAAAAAAAAAAGTGGTGTGGCTACCTACCTACAGCTGAGAACGTTCATGTCATTTTTCGTGGGCATGCTCTGCTCCTTAAAATCAGTGACGTTAAAAATCGAAAGGCTGCTGCTAATGTATCCAGACATGGGCATGTCTTTATCTTGCGTGTAGGCATAGTAGTACACCAGGCGAGGAATCATGTCTGATGTGAAGGCCACAATGAAAGCCTGAAAAAGGAGAGTAATTATGGGACTTTAAAAAGGGGGAAGTGAATGAACTTTGAACTAATGAACTTTCAGTCCGTTGTAGACAGTTATAGTGTAAGATAATCTGCAGTAAGTCCATTGACATGAGTATAGCGTTAAGGTGGCCATAGACTCAAAGATCCGCTCGTTTGGCGACATCGCCAAACGAGCGGATCTTTCCCCGATATGCCACTAAACGGCATGGCTATATCGGGGGTAATTCGAACGTTCGGCCGAAGGATCGAATTACGATGCGCCAAGGGGCTCCGACGGGTCGGTCGGTTAAAAATCCAACCTTCCCTATCGATATCGTGGCCAGATATCGATCGGGAAGACCCGTCGGAAGCCCCCATACACGGGCAGATAAGCTGTCAAATCGGTCAAAACGACTGATATCGGCAGCTTTATCCGCCTGTGTATGGCCACCTTTAATCAGTTCATGCACACGAAAAGCTGAACTTTCACACAAAAAGTCTACAAGAACAAATGTCCTTGCACTTCTAGACTAGTCAATGAGCCCTGAATTCATAACCGTCTGCTGAAACTGCCACCTGAATACAGGGCGGCATCGAGAATTTGTGGACACTGGAGACCCATATGCCTTCCTGGGCCTGCCCCAATCTACCCAATTCTACCCCAATGCATTTAAAATCCACCCACACCATCCTTTTAACATACACCGCACCCCCTTTAAGCCCTCTGCTTTAACCAAGCCCCCAATAAGACCCCTCCCTGGTTCCCTTTCTCTGAATAAGCCCCGCACCCATCAATTTCCCTTACATTTGTTACAACTGAGAGAATAGCAATGCCGTTCAGGATTTCTTGCCACACCCCGATGCTGTGCGCCTTGGCGGCTACCGGCCTCTTAAATTGCGTGGTCAGCTTCCACGAGTCGACCCTGATCTCCAAAATGTTGTTCAGAAGTGCGAGGAGCGGCGCCAGCGGGAAGGAGGCCACAAACAGCGTAATGAATCCAAACTGAACCACTAAAGCAGAAGAACAAAACAGTGATTGGCTCAAATTTGATCGCTGTCAATCAAACCAGGTTCCTGTTATGCAGAGAGGCCGTTTCTTACCCATTTCAAGATATTCGTAGAAAAGACCCAGACCACCAAAGGTCTGAAGGTCGCCATCTTGTTCCCATCGGCTGTAGAGATTTTCTGGATGATTCCTGGCTTTCCTACGCTTCAACCAATTCCACGTCCATCTGAAACGGTGTTGAACATGAGGATTGAGTGAGAGGCTTGTATAGAAACGATCTATTCCATTCTACAAATTCCCACCCAAAATGATCTCTGTACTCACGGAACAAATGCTTCTTGAATGTTGCCCCAGATTTGCTTTCCGGCCATAACAATGGTGAGCTGCGTGGTCAGTTCTATAAGGCACCCGGCTGGGTCACACTACAACACAACAGAGGCTTTATTAGATCTACAATGTTCATTGACTTTCTATCCACCAGTTGAACAAAGGGGTTATAGGCAACAAGAATTTTACATTTTATTGGGAAGTTCCAGAAGCATCCTGGCCTGGAGTTGGAGCAACGGGCAAGGGATGACCCCCATCTTGCCCGTATTTCCGCAGACATGGAGGGCAGGGTACGTGTTATATGTTCTACTTCTCAAGCGTGAAACAATGTGCTAGTTATTCCCCCAGGGACAAATTGACTTTAGGAATGAGACCTAGAGGGTCTCTTAACATCTTCTGAAGATGAAGACCACTCAAAGCATCTGCTCACAGAAAGTGTATAAAAATGGGCCCAAGGTTTCTTAGCGATAGCTCCACAATGATTTCAAAGAGGTCTCAGATAACAGACAGTAATGTATAGACCCAGTCCTACCTTTCAACCACCAGGAGGCAACCTTTCTTACTCTACGTGTCCTTCAAATTATACAAAGTGTGAACATTAGGGGGCAACTTTTCTTTATTCTTGCACGTGAACTTGGCTAACACTGCCCATACTAAGTGTTTCATATGACTTATAGCAAGTGTCTTCCAGCAGGATGATCCTGTCTGATATCTCTGATCGGTCAGTTGGGCGCCATGTTGGTCAGCGTATTTTGGTAGGTCTATTATTTATGATCATCACCATTCAGCCCAAAGACTTATACCGTACAGGATCAGCCCACAGTAATCCCCCTCCCCAAAGTAGAAATTGACTTTAGGAATGAGACCTAGAGGGTTCTCTTACCATCTTCTGAAGATGAAGACCACTCAAAGCATCTGCTCACAGGATATATAATAATGGGCCCAAGGTTGCTTAGCAATAGCTCCACAATGATTTCAAAGAGGTCTCAGATAACAGTAATGTATAGACCCAGTCCTACCTTTCAACCACCAGGAGACAACCTTTCTCACTCTACGTGTCCTTCAAATTATACAAAGTGTGAACATTTAGGGGCAACTTTTCTTTATTCTTGCACGTGAACTTGGCTAACACTGCCCGTACAGGTATAGGATCCCTTATCCGGAAACCCCATATCCAGAAAGCTCCGAATTACGGAATGGCTGTCTCCCATAGACTCCATTTTATCCAAATAATCCATATTTTTAAAAATGATTTCCTTTTTCTGTGTAATAATAAAACAGTAGCTTGTACTTGATCCCAACTGAGATATAATTAATCCTTATTGGAGGCAAAACCAGCCTATTGGGTTTATTTTATGTTTATATGATTTTCTAGTAGACTTAAGGAATGAAGATCCGAATTACAGAAAGATCCGTTATCCAGAAAACTCCAAATTACAGATAGGTTGTCTCCCACAGATTCCATTTTATCCTCATTATTCAAATCTTTAAAAATGATTTCCTTTTTCTGTGTAATAATAAAACAGTCGCTTGTACTTGATCCCAACTAAGATATAATTAATCCTTATTGGAGGCAAAACCAGCCTATTGGGTTTATTTAATGTTTAAATGAATTTCTAGTAGACTTAAGGCATGAAGGCCCACATTACGGATAGATCCATTATCCGGAAAAACCCCAGGTCCCGAGCATTCTGGATAACAGGTCCCATACCTGTACTTAGTGTTTCATATGACTTATAGCAAGTGTCTTCCAGCAGGATGATCCTGTCTGATTTCTCTGATCGGTCAGTTGGGCGCCATGTTGGTCAGCGTATTTTGGTAGGTCTATTATTTATGATCATCACCATTCAGCCCAAAGACTTATACCGTACAGGATCAGCCCACAGTAATCCCCCTCCCCAAAGTACTGAAGCCCCTTTATGTCATAATTCTATCCCCCGATATTAGGGATGCACCGAATCCACTATTTGGGATCCCCGAATTCCTCGTGAAAGATTCACCTGAATATATGCATATGCAAATAAGAGGTGGGAAAGGAAAAACTGGAAAGAGACCTAATTTACATATGCAAATTCGGATTTGGTTTGGCCACACACAAGGTTTCACCGAATCCGAATCCGGCTGAAAAAGGTCGAATCCTGGATTCGGTGCCTCCCAACCCAATATAGACATTCACCTCTTCGTTTCTCCACTTGCCAAACAAATAGGTGTAGTCGGCAGGGTAACCCACAAATTTGCCCTTAAAGAAGGCGACGTAGAAGCAGGAGGAATAGTAATTCACAAACTGGAAGAGGAACATTTTCATTGTGAGTCGGTTCTCATACTCCAGGTGGGTCCTTGGGATTTCTGCAAATATAAGAGAAGCAGAGAGTGAGGGTTGGATTGTATAAATGACCAGTATCACAGGTTGGTTTCCATTATTCCCTATGGCAATAAGTGCACAGGAGCAACTTTAATGGCGGTTATCTCAGTCCGATGCAACTTCTCAGCCAATGGAAATACAACTAAATAGATACAGCCCTTTGTAACGGAATACGTAGCAAATCTCTTGATTCATAAACGGATCTAAAGAAAGATTAATTTGTAAAAGCTAGAGCCAGGAGATAAGATCCCGCAACTGCCAACCAAACAGAACTGCCGTCCCCTGAGACTCTGCGAAGACAAGAAGTGAAAAAAATAAGGGAATATTGAATTTATCTCTGAAACCTTGAGACTGAATGGATTTTCCTTCAATCGATAAAATCGATAGAACCAAAACCTTTGTTGTAGTGACAGTGCCACCTACAGGCCATACCCAGGTAACACGTCCAGCTGTAGTACATAGAGCCCAGTGTTACACAATACTAACAAGTGAGTGGGAGACAATTCTCAGCAGTGGGTGAAATCTGACAGATGCTTAGGAATTCTTCCCACCGATACAGAAATATCCAGTTTACATGTGTCTCCCTGTCCTCACTGGGGGGGATTTTCAGCACCCAGCCAGCGAAGTGATATACAGTATATTGTTATCAGGTTATTGACCGTTAATACACTATAATGTTTGTATTTGTGCCAAAAAGGAAATAAACATTGTTAAAAATAGGCTGGAAAAACACATTCGGTCCCAGTGGCTGCACAGATCCTATCTGATCCCCATTGTAAGCAGCAGTCCTGTCCTGCTTTATGGCAGCTGAGATTCTAGCTATCTGTATAACAGAACATTCTGTCCCAGTGGCTGCACAGATCCTATCTGATCCCCATTGTAAGCAGCAGTCCTGTCCTGCTTTATGGCAGCTGAGATTCTAGCTATCTGTATAACAGAACATTCTGTCCCAGTGACCGCACAGATCCTATCTGATCCCCACTGTAAGCAGCAATCCTGTCCTGCTTTATGGCAGCTGAGATTCTAGCTATCTGTATAACAGAACATTCTGTCCCAGTGGCTGCACAGATCCTATCTGATCCCCATTGTAAGCAGCAGTCCTGTCCTGCTTTATGGCAGCTGAGATTCTAGCTATCTGTATAACAGAGCATTCTGTCCCAGTGGCTGCACAGATCCTATCTGATCCCCATTGTAAGCAGCAGTCCTGTCCTGCTTTATGGCAGCTGAGATTCTAGCTATCTGTATAACAGAACATTCTGTCCCAGTGGCTGCACAGATCCTATCTGATCCCCATTGTAAGCAGCAGTCCTGTCCTGCTTTATGGCAGCTGAGATTCTAGCTATCTGTATAACAGAACATTCTGTCCCAGTGACCGCACAGATCCTATCTGATCCCCACTGTAAGCAGCAATCCTGTCCTGCTTTATGGCAGCTGAGATTCTAGCTATCTGTATAACAAGAACATTCTGTCCCCAGTGGCTGCACAGATCCCTAATCTGATCCCATTGTAAGCAGCAGTCCTGTCCTGCTTTATGGCAGCTGAGATTCTAGCTATCTGTATAACAGAGCATTCTGTCCCAGTGGCTGCACAGAATCCTATCTGATCCCCATTGTAAGCAGCAGTCCTGTCCTGCTTTATGGCAGCTGAAGATTTCTAGCTATCTGTTATAGACAGAACATCTTCTGTCCTCCCGTCCCCCTCCCCGCCCCCCCTCCCACCCCTCCCCCCCGGCCTGAGTTTCAGGCCCCCCCCCCCGCCCCGCCCTCCCCCGCCTCGCCCCCCCCGCCCCGGCTCTCCCCCCCAGCCCTCCGCCCCCATCCTCCCCACGCCCCCCCCCCTCGCCCGCCCACCCCCGCCCCGCCGCGCCCCCCCGCCCCCCCCCCCACCCCCCCCCCCCCCTCCGCTCCCCGCCCCCCCCCCCAACCCCCCCGCCCCGCCCCCTCCCACCCCCCCCCCCCTCCACTCCCCCCCGCCTCCGCCCGCCTTGCCCGCCCCCCCCTCCCCCTCGCCCCACCCCCCCGCAGGCCAGCCCCGCCCCCGCGCCCCCCCCCCCTCCCGCCCCTCTCCCCTCCCCGCCCGCCACCCGCCTCCGCCCCCCCGCCGCCCCGCCCCGCCCCGCCGCCTTCCGCCCCCGCCCCCCCCCCATCCCCCCCCACGCCCCCATCCCTCAGAGATAATCCTCATATGCTACCCTGCCCCAGAGCTGACCGCGGCACACCCCGCTCCCCATGCCTCATCACGGTCCCCCACCTCCCCCGTCCTCGCCTCACCAAGTCAACAGTAGGCCGCATGAAAGCGAAAGGGCCGCGCTCCGCTAGACGCGGCGCAAGTGATGCGGACCGTCGAGTCACTTATCGATCGGTCACCTGCCGGTGATTGCGGTCTCCTTCGCACTCACACACGGCCGTCCCTCCGCCCACACTCCCGCGCCCCCGCCGACAAAGTTCGGCCCGAGGCCGCCCGCCCCAGCATGACACAGGACCCTGATGCTTCTTACCCCCCCCCACCCACCCCACCGGCGGAGCCCTCCCCTGCCACCCCACAGCCCGAAAGCTAGGCCCGCCCAACACGCGTCGCCAGCTCTATCTGGACCACACCCTCCCACCCCCCCATCCGAGCAGGGTGCTCACACCGGCCCCTCCCCCACGCTGCCCGACACCGAGCATACTGATCCCTACCCCCCGCCCCCCTCCCCCCGTGCCCCTCGCCCCCCCGCGCGCTCCCGGCCGCTCCTCTCTCCCCGCCCCCCCCCCTCCCCCCGCCCCCCCCCCGCCCCCCCCGCTGCCCCCCCGCCCCCCCGTCCTCCGCCCCACCCCCCCCCCACCCCCCCCACCCCCCCCGCCCTCGCCGCCGCGCCCTCCCGTCTCCCCCCCCACCACCGCCTCCCCCTCCCGCCCGGCCCCCCCCCCTCCGCCCCCCCCCCCCCCCTCGCCCCCCCCCGCGCCCCCCCCCCCCCGCCGCCCCTCGCGCCTCCCTCCGGCCCCCCCCCCCCCCTCGCCGCCCCACCCCCACTCCCCCGCGCCCCACCATCCCCCGCCCCCCGCCCGCCCCCGGCGCCTCCCCCGCTCCCTCCCGCCACCAGCCACCCGCCCCTCTCCCGCACCCACCCGCCCCCCGGCCGCCCGCCGCTTCCAAGCCGTCCCGCCCCCCCCCTCCTCTCTCTCCGCCCGCCGCCCTCCCCGCCCGTCCCCTCTCCCCCCGCCCGCCCCCCCGCCCTCTGTCCACCCCCCCTCTCCACCACCCCCCCCCCCCCCCCCCCGCCCCGCCTCCTCGCCCCCCACCCCCCCCCCCCCCGCCCACGCCCCTCCGCACCAGCACATGCCCCCCTCCCCCCCCCTCCGCCCCCCCCCCCCCCCACCCCACCCCCGCGCCCCCCCCCCCCTCACCCACCCGCCCCCCACCCCCCACCCCGCCCCCCCCCCCCAGTGGCTGCACAGATCGGGTTCTGATGCGCTACGATTGTCAAGCTGGGAGAAGGCAGGTGCCTGTCGCTCCGTGGTTTATGGCAGCTGGAGAATTATAGCGTATATGTTAACAGAAATTTGTCCCGAGTGACTGCACAGATCCTATCTGATCCTGTTACCGCACTGGAAGTCATTACCCTATCCAGTAATCCATATGGCAACCCGGCTCATAATGACAGAAGTTAAGGATCATGTATTGGCGATAAAGTTCAGGACGGAGGCCGTGTGACGACGTGGCCAGTTGAGGGGTCGTAAAGTTCTTTTACAGGCTCCAGGGTCAGATTATTCTCCATGATACTGGCGAACGCCGCATAGACCCACAGCCGATAGACTATAATGGCAATGATACTGGCGATAATCAGTGAAATCTGGAAGGAATTTTAAAGAAAGGTCAGTCAGTTGGACGCCAGGAGGAACATACGAATTACACAAAGGTGAGAATGTTACTGAGGTCAGTGGTGAAGTTTATTTAAGTTTAATTGCAACTGAAATGATAAATGAACTTGAACTATGTGAGAGTGTTACCATACGTTGTTTGCGTGGGTAATTGCCCCTTTATTTGATGCTGATGACCACAGTATGTGTGTGTGTGTGTGTGTGCGCATGGACTAATGACCTTAGATTGTAGCTCCTTAGAGATAGGGGTAATGGGCAGCCGGGCCTATATATATATATATATAGGTAAATATATATGTTAGTTTTATGGTTAAAGTGGACGCCGTTCACCCAAAAAAATTATTCAAAAATCCTATTTTGTTCACATTAGTCCAAGAAAATGAACTTTATTTACACTATAATAGAGATTTTTGAAACTTGTTCTTTCCTCCTCAAGTCTGGGAATTCATAATTAAAAGAACAGGCAGGAAAGCCACTTTTGGTGGACACTCTGTTATTAAAAGGCAACCTGTGGCATCATCATCAAAATCTTGGTTTGTGAACCAAGAATGCAAGGACTGATTGTCATCCCCCATGGTCTCGGTTACAAGACACAATTAAACGGTGAAGAGAACGGAGACATGTGGGAGCATGACCACTAGAGCTGAAGTAAAGTGAAGCAATTGCTCCCTGCCCCGCCTATCTATGCTAGGCATAGAGGAGCGGGGAGACAATATTTGATTGACAGCTGAATTTTTAACAAATGAGTTTACAACCAGTTATGAATGCTTTTAAATTAAAAAGTTTGAAGGATTGGCATTTCATGTTTAATTTGAAAAGGACTTTTATTATACAGATTTTTGTGTCTGGGTGACGGGTCCACTTTAAATCAGCAGAACAGTAACATTGTCACACTTTGCGGTTGATGGATCTTTCTGTGGGGAACATCAGACACTGCCCACCAAATAAATGGCTGCAAAGCTCTAATCACCCCCATACACAGAACAGTTTAAATTCATGCTGGTACCCAGGTTAAACTGCAGCACAATACAGAGTGTAAACACGAAGAATAAGGGATTGTGTCATCAGCCCCCTAAGTTTGCTCATAGTCTGTACAGAGAGATCCCATAAAACTATGGCAGGCATAGTTCCTGTATCTAAGTACACATTCAGCAGGAAGACAGTCCCTAGTTTGCTCATTAGTCTGTCACAGAGAGAATCCCATACAAACTATTTGGCAGCATAGGCTATCTCCCCTGTAACTAAGCACATTACAGGAACAGCGCCCCTAGTTTGGCTCATAGTCTGTACAGAGAGATCCATAAGAACTTTGGCAAGCATAGGTTTCCTGTACTACAGTACCATTCAGGCAGGAACAGTCCCCTAAGTTTGCTCATAGTCTGTACAGAGAGATCCCATAAAACTATGGCAGCATAGGTATTCCCTGTACTAAGCACAATTCAGCAGGAACAGCCCCCTAAGTTTGCTCATAGTCTGTACAGAGAGATCCCATAAAACTATGGCAGCATAGGTATTCCCTGTACTAAGCACAATTCAGCAGGAACAGTCCCTAAGTTTGCTCATAGTCTGTACAGAGAGATCCCATAAAACTATGGCAGCATAGGTATTCCCTGTACTAAGCACAATTCAGCAGATTTTGGATTATAGTGACTCTTTCATTAAGTTTCCATTTCTTATTTGGCTGTTTGTCTTTTATAGAATTGCTCCAGGAATACAAACAGTAGAGGACTAGTGGACACCCATGCCTAGTGACAGGGGGCACCTATTAAGGCTATTATCTGGCAGACACAGCTTAACCTCTGCAAATACATCCTAAAATACAATCCTATTCAACATAATATTAATTAACATAACATTAATATAACAGTATTTATTATAGACTTTTTAGCATTTGGCAGTTGTTTAACCTGGGTGACCAAGCAGCATAGAACACTCCCCCATTAAAGCCACCTAATAGCAGCAGCCCAGTAAAGGGGAAAATAACCCAAGACAGACGTTAAGGGAAGGATTAGAAATATAAAGGTGCTCACCCAGAACAAAACCGTAGCTCCAGAGAAGCAGAACCGAACCGCCTTGCTAGAGGGAGGCAAATAGGGCTCCATCTCCTGAAACAGTCAAGCAAGCAAAAGCCAAAATTCACCAATGAGCAGGAGAGAGAACAAATCTGCATGAGAATGAGCCCCTCGCTGGCAGCCAACCGTCCCTGAATTTTATAGGGGCTGAAATGTAGGGGGTTCTGCGGACATTCTGAAGCGTCAGTGGCACCCAAGAATTGTTGTTTGTAAGATTGGCATAGAGATAACCCTTGGGGGCGGGGCATGGCTAGAGACTTCCAGCGATATGAAATCTGGACCGAGAGGGAGCTGCCATATGCATTCACTTGCACTAGGAGCAATGGAGGGGCTTTAATAGAATAGAATATTAAAGATAAAGGAAAAAGAGGACGTTGGTTGGGGATCCAGGGAGGGTTTGCGGCACAGCGAATGCTTTTTTCCCTTTCACCGCAGCAAAATAACCAATTTCCAAAGAATTCCTCCGACAGCAGGAAAAAAAATGGTTAATTTTGTTAGTCGACCGAGGATACTCCGACCATCACGCCTTCTGTGCTTCCGACTGACAGTGACGCTACAATCAACGTGACACCGCATTTACCCTCGCCGTAGCTGTTCCGCTCATTTGGGTAAAGATGCCCGGGACTACTCGCGGAAACCTCATAGGCATGATTCACAGGTGCGTCGGTAGGCGCTGACGGCAGCATGCCTTCCCGTCGCCTTCGAGCGGAGTCCGTGCTATCGAACTCCAGAAAGTACGCGATATCGTGAGTAATCGATATACTTACCCTTTCCTAGCGCATGCTCCCATCTCACCCACGCCCCACGTCAGGATCAGTCGCCCGATACCCTTCCCCAGGACGCACGTCAGGTGACGTGAGCTCCGCTCCTAGGCTGGCCGCCATTTTGTTCGACCGTCTTACCCAGAAGACCACGGACATCCAGCACCAGAACAATTTTGCCAGGATGTTACAAGACGTTTGTTTTATGACCAGCTCATATTCCTACAAAAATGTAAAATACTGGCGAGTCAATCGCTGGCCCAATCGGAATAGCAGCAGGCTTAAAGGGACAGTACAAGTATACCAATGGGCGTTGCCATAGTGATGAAGAGCGGCAACCTGAAGTCATGTTTAAATGCGGAGAAGGAGGTAAATGAATATATAAAGGAATAACTATAGATGAAGCGACAGCTGAGGGGCTCGAATGTGGGCGGGGCCTTAATGGGGGCGGGGCTCAGTGGTTTCCCCTTTAAGGATTTAACCTGGGTCTGGTTTTAAGGATTTGGATCAGAAAATTGCAGAAAGTGCTTGGACTCAAGCAAAATCTTGGGATCCGGGACACCCCTTATACCTTAGTGAATGGATGTGGATCATTATATAAAGGACCAAGCGCAACCAGTGAAATAATTCTCTTTACATTGGGACATGGAGCAGCAGCAGCCGGAGATTAGTAATTAGTGGATCAAAACAGTCACATTTATTTCACCAATGAATCCATGGTTCATTAAAATGTACTAAAGGGGAAGTTAAACCTTAAAGGGATCCGGTCATCAGAAAACATCAAGTTAATAGTGCTGCTCCAGCAGACTTCTGCACTGAAATCCATTTCTCAAAAGAGCAAACAGATTTTTTTATATTCAATTTTGAAATCTGACATGGGGCTAGACATATTGTCAGTTTCCCAGCTGCCCCTGGTCATGTGACTTGTGCTCTGATAAACTTTAATCACTCTTTACTGCTCCGATTCTGATCCGTTTCAAGGTTACGGAGGCACACTATAGGAGAAAATAATAACGGCAGAGATTTATTAACCCATCGAGTGCCAATCGATCCAGGAGGGATATGCCGGATTAACAGCAAAGCCAGCCAGACGTGTGTTACCTGAGTTACTGGATTCTTCTTCTTATCCGTGCACTTGGCTTCGTATTCTGGTCTCAGCTGGAGCTGCTGCTGCTCCTCTTCAAAATCCACCAAATCCCACTCGTATTCCAACCGGGCCTGCCGCCTCTTCCAGAATTCCAGGAACAGAGTCACTGCCAAACCACAGACAAACACTAAACTTGCCTGCAGGATAATGAACGGCTGATGGCACACGGAGCATTTGTACCTGCTGGGGTTGGGAATAAACTGGCGGAAAAAATGCCACCAGCTTTATGTTTATTCGGCCCACCCCAGGCAGAGATATTGGACCGCACAGGTAGATGTAGGGAGGTGAAGCAGGTACTATGCTCCCTGACACTGTAATAACAATTCTATGTTGTTTCATGAGTCAGAAGCAGCAGTGCAGAAAGGATTTGAAAAGCAGTCGCATTATAGAAGTTACATATTTGGCCACTAGGGGCCGCCGTCTCCTATAAGAGCCATATGTGAACAGATAAGCCGCATTGCCATGGAAACACAGATACGTCTGATGGCATTATTAATAATTTATCCAGAACTCACCCCAAATTCCCATGAATATGGCAAAGAAGAGCGTAGCCACGTTGTCAAACATATGAGAATACTGTGTGAAAAGGGATAAAAGAGAAAATCAATTCCGGAAGCAGCGACACAGGGGAACCCGACGCTTGAATTGATTCGAATACTCCCGACGTACCTGCGAGGGCTCACACGTGGAATTTAATCGCCAAAACTCACAGCGTTTGTCGCACAGGGGGCACATGATGATCTGGCCGCCAATACCGGGGTCACAGATTTCTTTGCTGCAGGAGGAAAAGGAAAAAGTTACGGCTAGAAGACCAATGGGTTGGAGAGGGTTAATGTGGGAGTCATTTTATATCTTTTATTTCAAAGGTTTAGTCCAGTTTGTCCCTGTTCTACAGCAGCGGCTTCTCCCCTACCTGCTGATACTGTCGTCCATTGTTATCCAGCCGTAGAGAAAACAGAAAAAACCAATCCATTACAGCGGCATTATAAACAGCATCTCGGTAAAGGTGACCTCAACCAGGCGAAATAGATCCGATCTTCTCCCCATAGGTAATTTCCTACAGGAGAAATAAGATTTATATATTATGCAGGAGGAGGTGCCATTAGATTGATTCGCCATAGACAGTACAGTATGAGGGTATAAGCTTATTGTGTCCCGAAAATTCTTTCTGTAATTTGTGATTTATTACATAGGGAGGAGGAGGTGCATATGAATATCCCTTAGACAGTAACAGTAATGAGTGGTTTAGCTTTATTGTGTGCCAGACTATTCCGTTCTCTGTAATATTTGTATTTTACATATGGGAGGAGGAGGTGCCATAGTTGAATCCTTAGACAGTACGGTATGAGGTAATAGGGCTTATGTGTGCGCAGAACATTCCTTCTCTGTATATTTGTATTTATACATTGGGAGAGGGAGGTGCCATATTGATTCCCTTAGACAGTACAGTATGAGGGTATAGCTTATTGTGTGCCCAGAACATTCCTTCTCTGTATATTTGTATTTATACATATGGGAGGAGGAGGTGCCACTATTGATTCCCTTAGACAGTACAGTATGAGGTATAGCTTATTGTGTGCCCCAGAACATTCCTTCTCTGTATATTTGTATTTATACATATGGGAGGAGGTGCCATATTGATTCCCCTTAGACAGTACAGTATGAGGGTGTAGCTTATTGTGTGCCCAGAACATTCCTTCTCTGTATATTTGTATTTATACATATGGAGGAGGAGGTTGCCATATTGATTCCCTAAGACAGTTACAGTATGAGGGTATAGCTTATTGTGTGCCCAGAACATTCCTTCTCTGTATATTTTGTATTATACATATGGGAGGAGGAGGTGCCATATTGATTCCCTTAGACAGTACAGTATGAGGGTATAGCTTATTGTGTGCCAGAACATTCCTTCTCTGTATATTTGTATTTATACATATTGGGAGGAGGAGGTGCCATATTGATTCCCTTAGACAGTACAGTATGAGGGGTATAGCTTATTGTGTGCCCAGAACATTCCTTCTCTGTATATTTGTATTTATACATATGGGAGGAGGAGGTGCCATATTGATTCCCTTAGACAGTACAGTATGAGGGTATAGCTTATTGTGTGCCCAGAACATTCCTTCTCTGTATATTTGTATTTATACATATGGGAGGAGGTGCCATATTGATTCCCTTAGACAGTACAGTATGAGGGTGTAGCTTATTGTGTGCCCAGAACATTCCTTCTCTGTATATTTGTATTTATACATATGGGAGGAGGAGGTGCCATATTGATTCCCTTAGACAGTACAGTATGAGGGTATAGCTTATTGTGTGCCCAGAACATTCCTTCTCTGTAGGAAGCCTCCAATATATAAAAGTTTAACCAGCGTCAGGGATGAGACTTTTCCACTCACCGAATCAGATCCAGAGGCTGCTCCTTATAGAAACGAGTAAACTTTGCCCAGTGGGAATACAGAGTGTATCTCTCACAACTCCTTTCATCTGTTTTCTTCCAATACCGACACTGAAGGGGAAGTAAAACCACAGTCAAAGAGACAGAAATAGCTACAGAGAAGAAAAGGGGAAATAAAGTAATTCACAGAGTTTTAGTTGCTATGGCGATGGGACACCGAAGCTTTGATCTTAGACCAGACTAAAAACTCAATGTGCCCCTATACTTGTATCAATGGCTGCCCAGCCAATCCGATTGCTCAATCAAATCTGTGTGTTTGTGGCCGAGAAATACAGTGGGACAACCAAACCCTTCTGCCCAACGTTCTCCCATCATTCCTCCTGCTTCCTGCAAAAAAGTGGGATCCATCAGGGGGAACCACAAAAAATAATACGTACATCATGGAGGGGGTAGGCATCCAAATAAGACCCGTTGTTCAGGAGTCTCTTGATCCCAAACTTTTTCTTTCCCTCTTCTTCCCCATAGTGACAGCGAGACAGAATGTAATAGACCTGCAGAAATTCATAGGGTTATTACAGCTCCAAATATTACAGGATATGTTTCAGCAGGAACAGCCACATAGGTTTGCTCATAGTCTGTACAGAGAGATCCCATAGAACTATGGCAGCATAGGTATTCCCTGTACTAAGCACAATTCAGCAGGAACAGCCCCCTAAGTTTGCTCATAGTCTGTACAGAGAGATCCATAGAAACTATGGCAGTATAGGTATTCCCTGTACTAAGCACAATTCAGCAGGAACAACGTTCCCTAAGTTTATGGCTCATAGCTCTGTAACAGAGAGATCGCCATATAAAATATGGCAGACATAGGTATTCCACTGTACTAACACAATTCAGCAGGAACAGTCCCCTAAAGTTTTGCTCATAAAGTCCTGTACAGAGGATTCCATAAACTATGGGCAGATATAGGTATTCCCTGTACGAAAGCCACAATTCGCAGCAGGATTTCAGTGCCCTAACGTTTGCTCTATATCTGTACACGAGAGTCCCATAAAACTATGGCAGCTAGGTATTCCCTGTACTTAAGCACAAATTCAGCAGGGAACAGTCCCTAAAGTTTGCTCATAATCTGTACAGAGAGATCCCATAAACACTATGGCAGCATAGGTATCCCTGTACTAAGCACAATTCAGCAGGAACAGTCCTAAGTTTGGTTCATAGTCTGTTCACAGGAGAGATCCACATAAACTATGGCAGCATAGGGTATTCCTGTCACATAAGCACAATTCCAGCAGTGCAGTCCCACGTAAAGTTCTGCCTCTCATGAGTTGTACAGTCAGAGATTACTAAAACTAATGGCAGTAATAGGTATTCCTGTACTAGCACAATTCAGCAGGAACAGTCCCTTTTAGTTTGCGTCATAGACTGTACAGAGAGATCTCCATAAAAACTATGCAGTATAGGTATTCCCCTTGTACTAAGCACAATTCAGCAGGAACAGTCCCTAAGTTTGCTCATAGTCTGTACAGACAATCTCATAAAACTATGGCAGCATAGGTATTCACTGTACTAAGCACAATTCAGCAGGAACAGCCCCTAAGTTTGCTCATAGTCTGTACAGAGAGATCCCATAAAACTATGGGCAGCATAGGTATTCCCTGTACTAAGCACAATTCAGCAGGAACAGTCCCCTAAGGTTTGCTCATAGTCTGTACAGAGAGATCCCATAAAACTATGGCAGCATAGGTATTCCCTGTACTAAGCACAATTCAGCAGGAACAGTCCCTAAGTTTTGCTCATAATCTGTACAGAGAGATCCCATAAAACTATGCAGCATAGGTATTCCCTGTACTAAGCACAATTCAGCAGGAACAGTCCCTAAGTTTGTTCATAGTCTGTACAGAGAGATCCCATAAAACTATGGCAGCATAGGTATTCCCTGTACTAAGCACAATTCAGCAGGAACAGTCCCTAAGTTTGCTCATAGACTGTACAGAGGAGATCCATAAAACTATGCAGTATAGGGATATTCCCTGTAACTAAGCACAAATTCAGCAGGAAAAGTCCCTAAGTTTGCTCATTTAGTCTGTACAGAACAGATCTTCATAAAACTATGGAGCATGGTATTGCAACTGTACTAGCACAATTCAGCAGGAACAGCCCCTAAGTGTTTGCTCATAGTCCTTACCAAGACAGATTCATAAAACTATGGCAGCATAGGTATTCACTGTACTAAGCACAATTCAGGCAGGAACAGCCCTAAGTTTGCTCATAGTCTGTACAGAGAGATCAATAAAACTATGGCAGCATAGGTATTCCCTGTACTAAGCACGAATTCAGCGAGGAAAGTCCCTAAGTTTTGTTCATAGTCTGTACAGGAGATCCCATAAAACTATGGCCAGCATAGGTATTCGCTGTCTAAGCATTCCAGGCGGAACAGGTCCTAAGTTTGCTCATCATCGTACAGAGAGATATCATAAAGACTAGTGGCTAGCATAGGTATTCACTGCTACTAGGTCACAATTCCAGCAAGGAAGCCCTAGTTTGCTCATAGTTCTGTACAGAGAGATCCAATAAACTAATGGCAGCAATCGGTAATATCCTCTGTAAGAATAGCACAATTCAGCACGGAAAAGATCCCTATTTGCTCATAGTCTGGTAAGAGAGATCCCCATAAACTATGGCAGCATAGGTATTCCCTGTACTACGCCACAATTCGAGCAGGACAGTCCCCTAAGTTTGCTCATGAGGTCTGGTAACAGAGCACTTTGATCTCCATAGAACTAGGTGGCGAGATAGGTATTTCCCTGTAACTAAGGCACAAATTCAGCAGGACAGCCCCCTAGAGGTTTTGCTCATAGTCTGTACAGAGAGATCCCATAAAACAAAGAAGCCTTACGTACAATTCTGTTACGGGTCGACGGGGTGAAGAATTTTTCCTTGTCCTCAATACGGAAGAGCTCCTGTTTGTCCTTCCGGAAGGGCGCAGTGAAATAATCCGGCTCGGGACACATGACCTCCGGCGGGAGTTTGAATGGTTTCAGCATGTGGCTCAGGAGGTTCTCCGATTCGTCCGTTAAATCGTCAGCCTTGAGGGGCATCTTGATGTTAAGGACTTCAGCGTAAGTCGTAAGGACCTCCCAGGGGGCGTGGATTTTTAAAAAGTAGGTTTTCCCATTTTCTGAATCCTGCAAGAACAATGAACAGTTGTGATGCACCTGTGTAAGCAACATGGCAGCTCCCTCCCAGGTGTATAAAGACAAATAAACACAGAAGGAATGCTCTGGGCAGACAGAAAGCTAAGGCCATTATAAATGGAGTATATTATGTTTTCGAGGCAGGAATTAACCCTATGTTAACCCGTTAGGCACTAGAAACAATAGGTACTTACCTTTTTGTCTTCTGTCTCCAATTCTAACCCTGATTTGTGTAAATTGAATTCAAAGTCTCTTCTCCTCTCCTGTAATAAAAGAAAAGACACAGCCTGTCAATATAATAAACTCTCTAAGACCAGGTGAGGAGTGGTTCCCCTTTAAGTTAACTTTTAGTATGTTATAGAATTCAAAGCAACTTTTCAATTGGTCTTCATTATTTATTTATTTTTTACGTTTTTGAATTATTTGCCTTCTTCTTCTGACTCTTTCCAGCTTTCAAATGGGGGTCACTGACCCCATCTAAGAAAAAAATGCTCTGTAAGGCTACACCTGTATTGTTATTACTACTTTTTATTCCTCATCTTTCTATTCAGTCCTCTCCTATTCATATTCCAGTCTCTTATTCAAATCAATGCATGGTTGCTAGGGGAATTTGGACCCTAGCAACCTAACCTGATGGCTGAAATTACAAACTGGAGAGCTGCTGAATAAAAAGCTAAATAAGTCAAAAACACAAATATTAAAAAATTAAAACCAATTGCAAATTGTCTCAGAATATCCCTCTCTACATCATACTAACAGTTCATTTAACGGTGACCCACCCCTTTAAAGAAAATACAAAGAGAATGACAATTTAAAGGGGAACTGCACCCAAAAATGTGTGGTTTTTGTTGAATGAAAGGATGGGGTACATTCATTCCTCATTCTCAGTGGTTTAATAGTTCTATATCAGTGGAATTTTCTATTAAAAGCAATGTCTGTCTGTCCCTTTCTGTTGTCTGGGTCCGACATTCCTGACAGGCCAGCAGGGGGCAGTAAAATGTTATACAAAGAGCCGGCACCATTGTACCAATTCCTGCCCTATAAATATATATATATAAATATAATATAATATAAATTTCTCAGTCCAATGGTTTCTATATAACAAGGGGTAAGATTATTGATGAATAAACCCAATGTGCATTATAAAAACTACAAATATACAGAGAAGGAATGTTCTGGGCACACAATAAGCTATACCCTCATACTGTACTGTCTAAGGGAATCAATATGGCACCTCCTCCTCCCATATGTATAAATACAAATATACAGAGAAGGAATGTTCTGGGCACACAATAAGCTATACCCTCATACTGTACTGTCTAAGGGAATCAATATGGCACCTCCTCCTCCATATGTATAAATACAAATATACAGAGAGGGAATGTTCTGGGCACACAATAAGCTATACCCTCATACTGTACTGTCTAAGGGAATCAATATGGCACCTCCTCCTCCCATATGTATAAATACAAATATACAGAGAAGGAATGTTCTGGGCACACAATAAGCTATACCCTCATACTGTACTGTCTAAGGGAATCAATATGGCACCTCCTCCTCCCATATGTATAATACAAATATACAGAGAAGGAATGTTCTGGGCACACAATAAGCTATACCCTCATACTGTACTGTCTAAGGGAATCAATATGGCACCTCCTCCTCCCATATGTATAAATACAAATATACAGAGAAGGAATGTTCTGGGCACACAATAAGCTATACCCTCATACTGTACTGTCTAAGGGAATCAATATGGCACCTCCTCCTCCCATATGTATAAATACAAATATACAAAGAAGGAATGTTCTGGGCACACAATAAGCTATACCCTCATACTGTACTGTCTAGGGAATCAATATGGCACCTCCTCCCATATGTATAAATACAAATATACAGAGAAGGAATGTTCTGGGCACACATTAAGTTATACCCTCATACTGTACTGTCTAAGGGAATCAATATGGCACCTCCTCCTCCCATATGTATAAATACAAATATACAGAGAAGGAATGTTCTGGGCACACAATAAGCTATACCCTCATACTGTACTGTCTAAGGGAATCAATATGGCACCTCCTCCTCCATATGTATAAATACAAATATACAGAGAAGGAATGTTCTGGGCACACAATAAGCTATACCCTCATACTGTACTGTCTAAGGGAATCAATATGACACCTCCTCCCATATGTATAAATATAAATATACAGAGAAGGAATGTTCTGGGCACACCAATAAGCTATACCCTCATACTGTACTGTCTAAGGGAATCAATATGGCACCTCCTCCTCCCATATGTATAATACAAATATACAGAGAAGGAATGTTCTGGGCACACAATAAGCCTATACCTCAATACTGTACTGTCTAAGGGAATCAATATGACACCTCCTCCCATATGTATAAATATAAATATACAGAGAAGGAATGTTCTGGGTACACAATAAGGCTATACCCTCATACTGTAGCTGTCTAAGGGAATCAATATGGCACCTCCTCCTCCCATATGTATAAATACAAATATACAGAGAAGGAATGTTCTGGGCACACAATAAGCTATACCCTCATACTGTACTGTCTACCAATATGGCACCTCCCTCCTCCCATATGTATAAATACAAATATACAGAGAAGGAATGTTCTGGGCACACAATAAGCTATACCCCTCATACTGTACTGTCTAAGGGAATCAATATGGCACCTCCCTCCTCCCATATGTATAAATACAAATATACAGAGAAGGAAATGTCTGGGGCACACAATAAGCTATACCCCATACTGGTACTGTCTCAGGGATCAATATGGCACCTCCTCCTCCCATATTGTATCAATTACAAATATACAGATGAAGGAATTGTTCTGGGCACACAATAAGCTATACCCTCATACTGTACTGTCTAAGGGAATCAATATGGCAACCTCCTCCTCCCATATGTATAAATAACAAATATACAGAGTAGGAATGTTCTGGGCACACAATAAGCTATACCCTCATACTGTAACTGTTGTCTAAGGGAATCAATATGGCAACCTCCTCCTCCCATATGTATAAATACAAATATACAGAGAAGGAATGTTCTGGGCACACATATACCCTTATACACTGTGTGTTAATTATAAAGGAAACTGAACGTATGACAAACCCTCTTGCTAATTATAAGACATTTCCCTGTAGAGAGGACGAGGCAGATAAGAGTATCATGCGGATATGAGTAGAGAGAGCACAGGAAGCCCCCACCCCTCACAGTATATATATATATATATATATATATATATATATATATATATATATATATATATATATTATATATATGGTACATGTGATATACAGGGATCTTATTAAGAGTAATCTCCGTTGGTCTGTCCTTACTGACAGCCTGTGAGAATGGTAAATATACAATGAACAGGTTTTTGCGGTAAAGCTGCAGAACTACAACTGTCAGTTTTTCCAGGAGTCGGTGGAGGTTGCAGGATACAAAGCCCAGGCCTCAGTAACACACACAGCTGTGACTGCCACACACGGGGCTCCGTATACACTCACTGCTCATGTGACTCGTATCCAGTGTGGGGGCGGCCGGCTGGCTACTGACAGTTGCAGCTGTTCACTGAGCAAAGAGAATATTACAGAGTCAAGGGAGGATCATATTATTGCAGAATCTGAAGCAGGGATACTGTCATAGGGAAAATGTTTTGTTTTTCAAAACACATCAGTTAATAGTGCTGCTCCAGCAGAATTCTGCACTGAAATCCATTTCTCAAAAGAGCAAACAGATTTTTTTATATTTCATTTTGAAATCTGACATGGGGCTAAACATATTGTTAGTTTCCCAGCTGTCCCAGTCATGTGACTTATGCTCTGATAAACATCAGTCACTCTTTACTGCTGTACTGCAAGTTGGAGTGATATCACCCCCCTCCATTCCCCCCTTCCCCAGCAGCCTAGCAACTAGAGATGCACCAAATCCACTATTTTGGATTCGGCAGAATCCCTGAATCTTTCACGAAAGACTGGGCCGAATACCGAACTGAATCCTAATTTGATTATGCAAATTAGGGGTGGGAAGGGGAAAACATTTTACTTCCTTGTTTTGTGACAAAGTCACGCGATTTCCCTCCTGCTCCTAATTCGAATATGGAAATTAGAATTCGGTTCAGCCATGCAGAAGTATTCGGCCGAATCCGGATCCTGCTGAAAAAGGCCGAATCCTGAACCAAATCCTGGACTTGGTGCATCTTACTAATAACAGAACAATGGGAAGGTAACCAGATAGCAGCTCCCTAACACAAGATAACAGCTCCCTGGTAGATCTAAGAACAACACTCAATAGTAAAATCCAGGTCCCACTGAGACACATTCAGTTACATTGAGTAGGAGAAACAACAGGCTGCCAGAAAGCAGTTCCATCCTAAAGTGCTGGCTCTTTCTGAAATCACATGACCAGGCAAAATGAGCTGAGATGCACCTACACCCCAATATTACAACTAAATATACTTGCTGCTTCAGGAATGACATTTTATATTGTACAGTGAATTATTTGCAGTGTAAACAGTGTCATTTAGAAATAAAAACTACACCATAAAAATCATGAAAGAATCCCATTAATGGGATGGTTCAACTTTTACTATGTTATAGAATAGCCAATTTTAAGCAACTTTTCAACTGGTCTTTATTGTTTATAGTTTTGGAATTATTTGCCTTCTTCTGACTTTCCACTTTTCAAAGGGGGGGGTCACTGACCCCATCTAAAAA
This sequence comes from Xenopus laevis, assembly GCF_017654675.1. Taxonomy (NCBI): domain Eukaryota; kingdom Metazoa; phylum Chordata; class Amphibia; order Anura; family Pipidae; genus Xenopus; species Xenopus laevis. Next base: position 3,617,088 of record NC_054377.1, read on the forward strand.
ACAAATGCTCTGTAAGGCTACAAATGTATTCTTATTGCTACTTTTTTATTACTCATCTTTTTATTCAGGCCTCTCTTGTTAAAATCAATGCATGGTTGCTACGGTAGTTTGGACCCTAGCAACCAGAGGGCTAAAATTGGAGAGCTGCTGAATAAAAAGCTAAATAAGTCAAAAAACACGAATAATAAAAAACGAAAACCAATTGCAAATTGTCTCAGAATATCCCTCTCTACATCATACTAACAGTTAATTTGAAGATGAACAACCCCTTTAGGGCAGAGACAGATGAGTAGATTCGGGGAGATTTAGTCGCCCGGCGACAAATTGCCTCTTCTTCGGGCGACTTATCTCCCCGCCAGTTAGAATGTAAATCGCCGGCGGGATGGCACTCGGAGCGCTTCATTTTCTAAAGTCGTCCGAATTTGGGACAACAAAGAACCCTTAGCAGTTCCTTACCCCTACTTCTGCTCCCCAAAGTCCCCCCTATGTGACATATACACAGTTATCTCCTGAATATTATTTCCCCTTTAGAATCTCACCGCTTTCTTCTCAGCCTCTTTGTTGGTCTCATCGGTGTAGGAAAGAATGAAATCAATCCGCCGGATCCCGTCCCAGAAGAACACCGAGTCCTTGCTCTGCACATGTTTGTCTATCTGTGTTGGGGGAATAAAAGGAAATCAATATTTTATAGGTTTCATTTAGTAAATTAGGGAATACAGTCCATAACACTCATGTCACTTTCCCCCGACACGGCCGAGATACGTGTCCTATGTGCTGCGGAGCAAAACTATCATCAATGTAACACGACATGCACACGACTACTGTGTATTACATCTCACATACACAACATGTCATCACTTTTATGACCAGCCCATGTGATAATATGAAGAGTATGGAAAAATGCCTCTGATAGGAGAGTAAAATGGCAGCTCCCACCAGCATTTCTATATACAGAGGAATGCTCTGGGCACACAATAAACTATACCCTCATACTGTACTGTCTAAGGGAATCAATATGGCACCTCCTCCTCCCATATGTATAAATACAAATATACAGAGAAGGAATGTTCTGGGCACACAATAAGCTATACTCTCATACTGTACTGTCTAAGGGAATCAATATGGCACCTCCTCCTCCCATATGTATAAATACAAATATACAGAGAAGGAATGTTCTGGGCACACAATAAGCTATACCCTCATACTGTACTGTCTAAGGGAATCAATATGGCACCTCCTCCTCCCATATGTATAAATACAAATATACAGAGAAGGAATGTTCTGGGCTTACAATAAGCTATACCCTCATACTGTACTGTCTAAGGGAATCAATATGGCACCTCCTCCTCCCATATGTATAAATACAAATATACAGAGAAGGAATGTTCTGGGCACACAATAAGCTATAGCCTCATACTGTACTGTCTAAGGGAATCAATATGGCACCTCCCTCCTCCCATATATATAAATACAAATATACAGAGAAGGAATGTTCTGGGCACACAATAAGCTATACCCTCATACTGTACTGTCTAAGGGAATCAATATGGCACCTCCCTCCTCCCATATGTATAAATACAAATATACAGAGAAGGAATGTTCTGGGCACACAATAAGCTATAGCCTCATACTGTACTGTCTAAGGGAATCAATATGACACCTCCGACTCCCATATGTATAAATACAAATATACAGAGAAGGAATGTTCTGGGCACACAATAAGCTATACCCTCATACTGTACTGTCTAAGGGAATCAATATGGCACCTCCCTCCTCCCATATGTATAAGTACAAATATACAGAGAAGGAATGTTCTGGGCACACAATAAGCTATACCCTCATACTGTACTGTCTAAGGGAATCAATATGGCACCTCCTCCTCCCATATGTATAAATACAAATATACAGAGAAGGAATGTTGTGGGCACACAATAAGCTATACCCTCATACTGTACTGTCTAAGGGAATCAATATGGCACCTCCTCCTCCCATATGTATAAATACAAATATACAGAGAAGGAATGTTGTGGGCACACAATAAGCTATACCCTCATACTGTACTGTCTAAGGGAATCAATATGGCACCTCCCTCCTCCCATATGTATAAATACAAATATACAGAGAAGGAATGTTCTGGGCACACAATAAGATATACCCTCATACTGTACTGTCTAAGGGAATCAATATGGCACCTCCCTCCTCCCATATGTATAAATACAAATATACAGAGAAGGAATGTTCTGGGCACACAATAAGCTATACCCTCATACTGTACTGTCTAAGGGAATCAATATGGCACCTCCTCCCATATGTATAAATACAAATATACAGAGAAGGAATGTTCTGGGCACACAATAAGCTATGTCAGACTTTAAGCACCAAAATCCAATCAAAGCAGGCCATTCGCTGAAGTCAGTCCCACAACAAAAACAGGACATGCATAGGCAACAGGTTAGAGAAGCAACATGGCAACCCCCGAGGCCAGACAAAGACACCGATCAAACCAAAGCAAATCCGGGTTTACCCTGAGACGACGCTTCAGGAACAAGTTCAGTTTACGCCATTTCTGCGAAGTAACCAGCAAATAACGTTACAATATAATAAATAAACAGAATTTCTCACAAGATCTCTGCTCCCGGCCGGCCAACTCCACAAGGGGGGGGGGGGGAGATATTGATACAAAGGGGAAACAGTTCAGGCGTATTTGGATCAGTTTGGGTGAAACAAGCAGAAACATGCGGTGAGTGAAGCAAAGAAACTGAAAGTCGTGGCTACAGAGGAGCCGCATTCCAGGGATTTCGTTAGACGGGGCCCCGAGGCTGATGAGTGACATATTGGGCCACACCAAGTGACAGTTTCTAAGCTCCGCCCAACAAGTAATCTAAGTGTCATTTAATCCAGATTCTCTTGATTCTTAATGTTTATCTCTTGGGGCCCACGTTCTCTTCGGGAATCAGCCTGGTGACCCACAAATTGGTTCAGAAACATTTATTTACCTGTATTTTCAGGGATCCCTGACATGGACCCTCTACAGCAGGGATCCCCAACCTTTAGAACCCGTGAGCAACATTCAGAAGTAAAAGGAGTTGGGGAGCAACACTAGTATGAAAAATGTTCTTGGGGTGCCAAATAAGGGCTGTGATTGGCCATTTAATAGCCCCTATGGGGATTGTCAACCAACATTGAGGCTCTGTTTTGCAGTACAACTGGTTTATATACAACCAAAACTTGCCTCCAAGCCTGGAATTTAAAAATAATCACCTGCTTTGATGCCACTGGGAGGAACATCCAAGGGGTTGGAGAGCAACATGTTACTCACGAGCTACTGGTTGGGGATCACTGCTCTACAGCATGGGGTCCCATTTTTGGACCTGGACCCCTACATGAAGAATCCCCGATTTATATTCTCTTTTGGCCCAATCTTCCCAGCAACCTGATTGGTTAAAAGGTAGTTATAGCCTCAAGTTGGCCATACACAGACAAACAGACTGAGTTGGCAGTTAATTGGCCCGTGTGTGGGGCCCTCCATTCGATATCTGGCCGGTACTTTGTCGATCGGGCAGGGTTAAAAATCCCGTTGGATCACGGGCGCATCTGTTCCATGACGCAGTCCTGCAATCCGACAGCCCGTATTGGCTGCATTATGATCCGATCGTTGGGTCTTAGAGCCCAAGATCGATCAGCCCGATATCGTCCACCTCAATGTGGGCATATCAAGGAGAGATCCACTTGTTTGGCAACTTCGTGTGTATGGCCATCTTCATTCAACTGCTCTGATTGGCTACAGGTTGCTCTAGCCTGTGAATATTCTACTGATCCAATTGGCTACCTGCAGGTCAAGCCTTGTGTATATTACTGGTCTAGACCAACCCAACCAGTAGCTCGTGAGTAACATGTTGCTCTCCAACCCCTTGGATGTTGCTCCCAGTGGCCTCAAAGCAGGTGATTATTTTTGAATTCCAGGCTTGGAGACAAGTTTTGGTTGTATAAAAACCAGATGTACTGCCAAACAGAGTCTCAATGTAGGTTGACAATCCACATAGGGGCTACCAAATAGCCAATCACAGCACTTATTTGGCACCCCAAGAACATTTTTCATGCTTGTGTTGCTCCCCAAATCCTTTTACTTCTGAACGTTGCTCATGGGCCCAATGATCGGATCATAATGCATCTGATACGGGCGGTCGGATCACATGACTGCATAAACGCATGGATGTGGCTGTGATCCGACGGGATTTTTTAACCGACTTTTTCGGCCAGATTTCGATCGTTGGATGGCCCCACACACGGGCTAATTAGCTGCCACAACAGTCTGTCTGCAGCTTTTTTCGGCCTGTGTATGGGGGGCTTTAAGGAATCATGGAAATAGTTGGTGAAGTTGGTACATTCCTTCTCCATGTATGTGTATTTATACATATAGTGTAGGTGGGAGCTGCCATATTGTCTCTCTTAGACAGTACAGTATTAAGGTATAGGTTATAATGTTCACAGGAGAGTATGATGGAACGGTGTAGTGTTTATATATATATATATATATATATATATATATATATATATATATATATATATATACACACACACACCCACATGAGCTGAAGCTGCCATGTTGCACCAGTATAATAAGTATCACTCCACATACAAAGGAACTGTACTGGCTGGTTATAAAGAAACCAAACTACAGTCGGCCGCTCCCGACTTCATTAAAGCAGGAGGGTCATTAAATGAATGGCCGGCAGGTTCATTATCACAAAGAGAATATGAGCGCTGGCCCTTTATCTTGCTGCGGGGGGGGGGTGATTGTCTATTCAGCGCCGGAGGTTTCGTGGGTGAGATTTACTGGTTTACTGAGAGTCCAGGGAATATTTGTCATGCAAACGAGACCCGAAGCAGAGAGTAAATACGTGTTCCTCTGTATCCAGATAAAAGACAAAGAAGTCACTAAAGATCTTATCAATATAATGAACCCTGGGGGCAAATGCAAGACAATGTAAAACAGGGGGGGGGGGGGGTAATAGGCAAAATAAAGTCATGTGATTCTTCTAATAAAGGGATAATTTAACTAGTTAGAGCAGTGATCCCCAACCAGTAGCTCGTGAGCAACATGTTGCTCTCCAACCCTTTGGATGTTGCTCCCAGTGGTTTCAAAGCAGGAGCTTATTTTTGAATTCCAGGCTTGGAGGCAAATTTTAGTTGTATAAAAACCAGATGTACTGCCAAACAGAACCTTAATGTAGGTTGACAATCCACATAGGGGCTACTAAATGGCCAATCACAGCACTTATTTGGCACCCCAAGAACATTTTTCATGCAAGTGTTGCTCCCCAACTCCTTTTACTTCTGAATGTTGCTCACGGATTCAAAAGGTTGGGGATCCCTGAGTTAGAGAATGGCTAATTCTAAGTAATGGTCTTCATTATTTATAGTTTTTGAATTATTTGCCTTTTTTGTCCAGCTTTCAAATGGGGGTCTCTGACCCCATCTAAAAGACATATGCACTGTAAAGATACACATTTATTGTTATTGCTACTTTTTATTCCTCATCTTTCTATTCAGGCCTCTCCTATTCATAGTCCAGTCTCTTATTCAAATCAGTGCACGGTTGCTAGGGGAATTTGGACCCTAGCAACCAGACGGCTTTAACTGCTAACTGGAGAGCTGCTGAATAAAAAGCTAAATAACGCAAATAATAAAAAATTTAAATTGTCTCAGAATATCCCTCTCTACATCATACTAACAGTTCATTTAAAGATGAACAACCCCTTTAAAGTCAATATAAGTTCCCTTCCTTTATCATGTATTAAAACTAATGGCAGGCTGCTCGGCTGGGTTTCGGGCGTTTCTTCTCCGGATGAAAATCTCCAGTAAAATCGAGACGTGTGTGGCTGATACAATGCAGCAACTTACACACGTTTGTGACAAAAACACACACACGAGATCCGGGGAAATTCTAACAGGATGAAATAAACTTGAAACTGTCGGATGAAGATGGTCACATGGTCTCGCTGAAAGCAAACTGTCAGTAGTGGAGGGAATAAAGCCGTTAAATATGGAATTAGTATAATAAAAAGCAAAGGAAAAGGCTTGCGTTATTAGTAAAACCACAACTACACAGCAAAAGCCACTGACAGTTAGGGATGCACAGAATCCAGGATTCGGCCTTTTTCAGCAGGATTCAGATTCGGTCGAATCCTTCTGCCCGGCAGAACTGAATCCGAATTTGCATACGCAAATTAGGGGCGGGAAAGGAGATCACATGACTTTTTGTATCAAAACAAGGAAGTAGAAATGTTTTCCCCTTCCCAATAATTTGCATTCGGTATTCGGCCGAATCTTTCACGAAGGGTTCTGCCGAATCTAAAATAGTGGATTCAGGGCATCCCTACTTACAGTATAAAAACACATTCCAGTTACCCCTTCCATACGGCTCACTAGACTGGGGTATTTGTTTGGATAAAAGGGGCCCCAATGTCCATTAGGAACGGGGCCACTAAGTCACCCTATGTGATGTAAGTTGCTGTAGAGAAAAGGTAGGTGCCACCCAAATGATTTGCAATGGGGAGGTTTAACCTGTTCCTCACTCACAAAGAGTTTGAAAAAAAATAGAAAAAAAAAAAAGATGGCAGTTGCTAGTAGGTGTTAAAGTGCTGACAGACCGACAACAGCTTATTGGCCCGTGTATGGGGCCCTCCAACGGGCTACCCCGATTCATATCTGGCTGAAAGTCGGCTAGATGTCGATTGGACAGGACTAAAAATCGTATCGCAGCCGCATTTGATCGTTGATGCGGTCACACGATCCGACCGCCCGTTACCCTTTGTTATGATCCGATCGTTGGGCCCTAGGGCCGGCGATCGGATCAGCCCGATATCTCCCACCTCAAGTTGGGCATATCGGGGAGCGATCCCCTCGTTTAGCGACATCAACAAACAGCAGATCTCTGAGTGTATGGCCCCCTTTAGGGATGGGTGAATTTTACCCGTTTCGCTTCGCCAAAAAACGTCGCCCATTAAAGTCAATGGGCGTCAAAAACATTTTGACGCGCGGTGAAATTTTAATTTTTTTTTATTGTAACGCACAAGACCATACAAGTCTATGGGCGTCATTTTTTCGGCAAAACAAAGCGAAAAAATGCGCCCGTCCCTAGCCACCTTAACTCTGTAGCTGGCTGCCCACGGATTGGCGGAAAGTGTATCCAATCAGGAGCAAAGGCAGTTAAATTATAGAAGACACTTTCTTCTATAGAGAGGTTTTTACCAAATCCCTGATACTTTAACTTCGTTGGTCTTTAGTGTGCCCCCCTATAAGGCCTAACGTCATCTCTATAAAAGCGCAGGGTTCAGTAGCCACAAATTGCAGCCCCGAGCCAACTGCCGCTTCTGCTTCAATCACAGTTTCCGTATGGAGGGCTCGTATGGAAGGCAGTTTGGCTGGAATGTGTTTTTTTCTTAAAGACAAGACGACATGCCACTTGACTACCAGCGGCTACAAGCACTAGCCCAACGACACCCATGCACGGGGGCAACGGCTTCTTACCCTCTGGTGGTTGTAGATGAGAAATGTACTTTCTGTGCTGCTCAAGCCCTGCCGTTGTCACGGTGCGAGAAATATATATATTTATATAATGGCAGTTAGTGGGCACGCGAATAAACCATTCCATACAGACATTTCAGTGCAAGGGAACATGAAGGGGGGCTGGTTATTATAGGGGAGGCCGGCATGCACGGGCAGCAGATGCCATGAAGTGTGTCTGTGGGTAATCCCACCCCTCCAAGGACTTGATTTTATTATGCCACCAGCAGAATTATCTTTATTATAGTCTTTAAAATAAATTCTGGTTTCTCTTTAAAGGAGAACTAAACCTTAAAAATGAATATTGCTAAAAATGTCCTATTTTATACAGTGAACTTATTGCACGAGGCTAAAGTTTGAGCTTGTCAATAGCAGCAATGATCCAGGACTTCAAACTTGTCACAGGGGGTCACCATCTTGGAAAGTGTCTGTGACACTCACATGCTCAGTGGGCTCTGATTGGCTGTTGAGAAGCTAAGCTTAGGGCTCGTCACTAATTATCCAGCAGAAAATGAGCTTCCCTGGCTGTAATATAAGCTGATGCTACAGGTTTGCTGATTATTCAATTCTGATGCTAATTGCACTGGTTTCTGTGCTGCCATGTAGTAATTATGTGTATTAATTACTAATCAGCCTTATATTGTGACATTTCTATTCTATGTGTACTGTATATTGTGAGTGGGTCCCTAAGCTCAGTAAGTGACAGCAGCACAGAGCATGTGCAGTGAATCAGCAGAAAAGAAGATGGGGAGCTACTGGGGCATCTTTGGAGACACAGATCTTTACTGCTAAAGGGCTGTGGTTGCCTTGGGCTGGTACAGAAGCACAAAACATCATGTACAACATTTCTACCTACTTCTTTAGTTAGGCTTTAGTTCTCCTTTAAGAGTGAGCTATAAATCAGCCTTGTAGCATCAGCTTATATTAAAGCTGCTGGATAATTAGTGACGAGCCCTAAGCTTAGCTTCTCAACAGCCAATCAGAGCCCACTGAGCATGTGAGTGTCACAGACACTTTCCAAGATGGTGACCCCCTGTGACAAGTTTGAAGTCCTGGATCATTGCTGCTATTGACAAGCTCAAACTTTAGCCTCGTGCAATAAGTTCACTATATAAAATAGGACATTTTTAGCAATATTCAGTTTTAAGGTTTAGTTCTCCTTTAATATGGGGGCAACAGATGGGGAATTTACAGAAGATGGGGGGGGGATCGGTTTGCACTGTTAATTGATTTCAGATTCGGAGAACTCGCATGTAACCAAAATAAAAACAGAGGAACAATGCAAAATACGATAAACATAAAACATTTTGTAGGTTAGAATTTGCCCAAAATTCACAAACGTGTCCCTCTCTTACCTCCGAGTTGCCGGGCAGTTCCGAGTCGGTGATGGAATTATTATCTAATAGGGCTCCGTTGCTTTCGTCCCCTAGGGAAACACAGAGAAGGATTAGCAGGGAATGTTACAGGTGAATTCACATCATTGTTTGGCCGACACACCTGTCATATACACAACTAACTGCCGACACAAAGGAAAGGTGAATCAGTGACTCTCTGGCTGAGATAATTAGCAATTAACATGACATCCAATTACATAAAGGGGAATTTTGGGGGGCTGAAGGTCATGGGGGAGGGACACAACGCAGAGCAGACGTGTGACACACACAAATATTACACTATTACAGATTCACAATTAAAAGCACAATGGTGAATTCTCACCCCTTGTTGGCAGAGGAAAATGGTTAATTAGGAGTTAATTATGGTTTCCCTGTAATTAATGGTTTCTTAGAACTTGCTTTGGCTTTGCAGAGAGCACCAGTCTAAAGGTGGCCATACACGGCCGATAAAAGCTGGAGACAGACCGAGTCGGCAGCTTATTGGCCCGTGTATGGGGCCCCCCCGACGGGCTTCCCTGATCCAGATCAATCTCGATCGGATGGGACTAAAAATCCCGTCGGATCGCGGCTGCATCTGTTCGTTGATGCCGTCCCGCGATCCGACCGCCCGTAAGGACACCGTTAGGATCCGATCATTGGGCCCTAGGGCCCACGATCGGATCAGCCCGATATTGCCAACCTCAAGGTGGGCCTATCGGGAAGAGATCCGCTCGTTTGGCGACATCACCAAACGAGCGGATCCTTCCGTGTTAAGGCCACCTTAAGGGTCGGGGCACACAGGCAGATTTGGGGAGATTAGTCGGCCGGCGACAATTCTTCTTCGGGGCGACTAATCTCCCCGAACTGCCTTCCCATCGGCTAAAATGTAAATTGCCAGCGGGATGGCACTCGGAGCGATTCATTTCCCGAAGTCGCCTGCGATTTACATTTAAGCCGACGGGAAGGCAGTTTGAGGAGATTAGTCGCCCCAAAGAAGAGGAGATTTGTCGCCCCGAATCTGCCTGTGTGCCCTGACCCTAAATTCCCAGCTCTGCTATTGGAGGGGCCACGGGGAGTAGAGTAAGGGGCCCTGATCCAGTGGGGTCCCAGAGTCAGCGTTGGACTGGGCTGATGGGACATAAACATGGTGGACCCAGACCCGTATCCCCCCCCTGCACTCCCCCAGGCCGCTGATTTTCCTCCCCCAACACGCTGAAGGTAGGTTTAATTTACGCGTGCTCGGGCAGCACCCCTATATCGGGTGTGGGAGCCCCTGGGGCTGCAGCCCTAAGAGCCCAGCACCCACCAGTCTGACCCTGACTACACTGATGTGTCCAAATTATGGGCCATGAAGGCTGCTGGGATTTCTGGGAATTGGGCAGATCACGTGGAAGCTCTGGACATAAAGGGGCCTAATTGGGGTGGATTGGGGCTTGGACAGGTGTGGAATTTAGTTGCCTGTTTTTTTTTTTTAATGAGCCCCATTCTGCTTAGTCGGCAGAATCCATTAGCCTGGAGGCAGTGGCATAACTAGATATCACTGGGCCCACAGCTAATTATTTTTCAGGCCCCCAAAATGTCTAGAGGTTGCCCTGTTTTACCAATATTTATTGAAATTGTAAGTTACCCCCTTCCTGGCAGTGATATCTGATATATACGGTGGCTCTGGTGACCAAGATCCAATGTGAATTTGACAGCTGAGTATTTGACCTGTAGGGGTCGCTCCCCAACAAGAAGTGGAAGCAGATTCTCTCCAGTTATGGGGTTCCAAGCAAAGATTAATGGAAACTGGTGCAATATGGAAATTAATATCCGTCTGGATTTCTGTAGATGACAGTTTCCTTCCTTGCACCTCCCCCATGTGGGCGTATTCATAGGAGCTGCCATATCGCTTGCTGTAGCTGCGGCACTCTCTGCGGATACGAATTCAACGGCATCACTGATATGAGCGTTAGTTCTTCAACACAGCGATGACGAGTGCAGAATCCCCATAATATTGTTGTTCATAGAGAATGAATTAACCAGGCTACACACACATATATATGTATATATATATATATATATATATATATATATATATATATATATATATATATATATATATATATATATATATATATATATATATATATATATAGTATATAAAACAGGCTGTAAGTGAGGCCTAAGTATTTGCTGTCGGCTTCTACAACACATCAAGGGAGACTAAATAATAAGGAAACTTCTCTGTGATTTATTATCAGAACGAGACACAGAAGAGACGGCACAGCACAACAGTGTTAGTACAATACCTGCTGAATCTGGGCTCCGGAAGTCGGTTAGTACAGAAATATCATCTTTAAATAGAGAAATAGCCAGTTAATTGTTAATCATACAAATGCTACGTTAGTCAGGTTAAAGGACAAGTAATTACAGCCCACTGGTTAGCGGTGCACAGCCCCAGTGCAGGATGGACAGGAGCTGCCCCAGTGCAGGATGGACAGGAGCTGCCCCAGTGCAGGATGGACAGGTGCTGCCCCAGTGCATGATGGACAGGAGAAGTCCAGAGACAGAACACGAGACTGGTCTTTGTTCCTCATAAAAATAAACAATGTTATCTGCCCTGGGCTGAGCCTTGTACATGGATTTCATTATTTACTATCAGTGTTTCCTACTTAATTAAGAATCAATTTAACTGTCTTTAATATCCAGTTCTCTGATTGTAACATTATACACAATGGTGATTGGCTCCTGTTCAGAGGGAGAGTACCTGGAGGGGTTAGAAGCAGCCAATGATTGCAAAGCTATATTAGAATTTGTATATACATGGGTTAGAAAAGCTATCATTATATAGAAACATTGGGGTAACAGTCACCCTGCTATAGTTCCAGGGGTACCCAGGGTACAAATAAGCACTCACCCCAAATCTCCCCCTAACTGACCTTCAGACTGGGCCCCCTTAGCTCATAACAAGGTTACAGATATATAGAAACATTGGGGTGTCACCCTGCTATAGTTCCAGGGGTACCCAGGGTACAAATAAACACTCACCCCAAATCTCCCCCTAACTGACCTTCAGACTGGGCCCCCTTAGCTCATAACAAGGTTACAGATATATAGAAACATTGGGGTGTCACCCTGCTATAGTTCCAGGGGTACCCAGGGTACAAATAAGCACTCACCCCAAATCTCCTCCTAACTGACCTTCAGACTGGGCCCCCTTAGCTCATAACAAGGTTACAGATATATAGAAACATTGGGGTAACAGTCACCCTGCTATAGTTCCAGGGGTACCCAGGGTACAAATAAACACTCACCCCAAATCTCCCCCTAACTGACCTTCAGGCTGGGCCCACCCAGTTTGGAAATGTTTTTGTAAACAAGTATAAAAGGGAGAATGTGAAATATAAGACTTAGGGAATAAGACTACAGTATGGATATAGGGCTCTTCCCATAGAGATATATATAAATATACAGACAATATAAAGGACTGAAGTGCAATACAAATAAAACAATAAAATAAGTGAGTGTTTCTTATCGCTCAGAAAGTAAACAGACCCATTTTATAACAGGACCATCCTCACGGCAAGAGTTAATTACAAGACGTAGTTGAATTGTGTAACTAACAAGTCAGTGAAATACAATTCCCAGAATCCTCAGCTAGTCAGGCAGGGGACTGGTCTGTGAACTGGCAGAAGTAAATACGTTTGTTATGGCAGATTTAACCCAATTATACGTTGGTTCTGTTTCTTTCTCAGCTCATTCCCTAGGGACATGATCGTGATCCTCTATCTCAGAACTGGACCCACTATTGTGTGTGACTGGCTGTATAGTGAGACATACGTTCCATACAGTGAATGCAGATAAAGGTTCTGGGTGCAGATAAAAGGTTCTGGGTGCAGATAAAAGGTTCTGGGTGCAGATAAAAGGTTCTGGGTGCAGATAAAAGGTTCTGGGTGCAGATAAAGGGTCTGGGTGCAGATAAAGGGTCTGGGTGCAGATAAAAGGTCTGGGTGCAGATAAAAGGGTCTGGGTGCAGATAAAAGGGTCTGGGTGCAGATAAAAGGTCTGGGTGCAGATAAAGGGTCTGGGTGCAGATAAAGGGTCTGGGTGCAAATAAAGGGTCTGGGTGCAGATAAAGGTTCTGGGTGCAGATAAAAGGTTCTGGGTGCAGATAAAAGGTTCTGGGTGCAGATAAAAGGTTCTGGGTGCAGATAAAAGGTTCTGGGTGCAGATAAAAGGTTCTGGGTGCAGATAAAAGGTTCTGGGTGCAGATAAAAGGTTCTGGGTGCAGATAAAAGGTCTGGGTGCAGATAAAAGGTCTGGGTGCAGATAAAGGGTCTGGGTGCAGATAAAGGGTCTGGGTGCAGATAAAAGGTCTGGGTGCAGATAAAAGGTCTGGGTGCAGATAAAGGGTCTGGGTGCAGATAAAGGTTCTGGGTGCAGATAAAAGGTTCTGGGTGCAGATAAAAGGTTCTGGGTGCAGATAAAAGGTTCTGGGTGCAGATAAAAGGTTCTGGGTGCAGATAAAAGGTTCTGGGTGCAGATAAAAGGTTCTGGGTGCAGATAAAGTGTCTGGGTGCAGATAACCCATTAGTACATAACAAGGGAGACTGAGAGGGAGACCTAAGGCCAAAGAGCACAGAGAGGGAGATATCGCAGGGCTAATAACAGATTCCAATCCCAAGAGCTGACAATCACACAGGCCTGGGTTCCTTCTAGGTGACAGTTTGTTACAAGGTGCTAATTACAGCTCCTATGACAATAAGAGGCCTCCATCTCTCAGAGGATCCCCATATGGCAGACATATAACTGCAGCACCCCCTGGAACCTCACTCTTCTTCTATGGACCCCCCTCTTTCTCCATGTTGTGTACCCCTCTGTATTTTCATAGATTTTAAATCACTAAACGCACCTTTATTAAATGGCCCCATATTTTGAAATCCATATACAAGTCTTGACTTGTGCTGCTGCCTTACAATAGGAAACCAGGAGCATCATCTTATCTAATGTACAGACTCTCCCCATGCTCATCAAAGCAATGTCCATTATCATAAATATAAATATAAATATATATGTGTGTATGTGTGTGTGTGTATGTGTGTGTGTGTATGTGTGTGTGTGTGTGGGATTCCCTGTTACACAAACTCCCTGCCAACATTGTATCACTTCATGAATCATTTATGTTTGTCGTGTTCCTTCCCGTTACACCCAACCACCAGCGACTCCCGAGCAACCGGCCGGCTCTGCGATGGTTAAACCAATAAAACCAACGAATTACTCGTATGAACGTAAAATTGCGGTTCAATCAGGAAATCATTGGTTTGTGGGGTTGTTATTACTCTCCTATGATATCCACTAACCCCTACCCACAATTCCCTGGGGCAGATTACTAACACACAGGCTGCACCGTGGGGATATTAGAGTGTAAGCTCTGCTGTGGCAGAAACATTCTGTGTATATGTTATAGCAATGCCTATTACAGTTCCCCAGAAATAAAGACTTTTTTCAATTATTTTCCATTATTTATTTTTTACTGTTTTTCCAAAATTTTAATTTAAAGGGATACTGTCATGGGAAAACATTTTTTTTCAAAATGAATCAGTTAATAGTGCTGCCCCAGCAGAATTCTGCATTTCTCAAAAAAAATTTTTTTTATATTTAATTTTGAAATCTGACATATTGTCAGTTTCCCAGGTGTCCCCAGTCATGTGACTTGTGCTCTGATAAACTTCAGTCACTCTTTACTGCAAGTTGGAGTGATATCCCCCCCCCAGCAGCCTAACAACAGAACAATGGGAAGGTAACCAGATAGCAGCTCCCTAACACAAGATAACAGCTGCCTGGTAGATCTGAGAACAACACTCAATAGTAAAAATCCAGGTCCCACTGAGACACATTCAGTTACATTGAGTAGGAGAAACAACAAGCTGCCAGAAAGCAGTTCCATCCTAAAGTGCTGGCTCTTTCTGAAATCACATGACCAGGCAAAATGACCTGAGATGCACCTACACACCAATATTACAACTAAATACACTCAGAGTCTCTTGTTCAAATGAATGCATGGTTGCTAGGGGAATTTGGACCCTAACAACCAGATGGCTGAAATTACAAACTGGAGAGCTGCTGAATAAAAAGCTAAATAAGTAAAAAACCACAAATAATAAAAAATGAAGACCAATTGCAAATTGTCTCAGAATATCCCTCCCTACATCATACTAAGAGTTTATTTAAAGGCGAACAACCCCTTTAAAATAGACATGTTTGTCCTTTTAACGTGTCCCCTCCAATTGCCGCACAGGCTGACAGTTAGAGCAGCAGTTATTATAGCCCAGAGTCTGGTTACCAGAAGGGGAAGAAATGACAGGGCTCTGCTTTATATTTGGAATCGGGGCCCCGGCTGGGAAAGATCGGACGGTGCCCAAACCCCCCGGCATCAAAGGTTTATTTTCAGCCTGTGACAAAAGCCAAACCATTATCATCTGTTTGCCAGTAAATATAGGGTGCGGGTGCCAGAAGTGGGTGCAGGAGATAAGGTCTGGGAGGAGGAGTTTCACATCAAACAGCAGCAGCTGGGAGGTGTTTCCCTGACACCACTACACACGGCTAAATATGTCCGACAACAGCCGGGGGCGACGTGGAAAAACCCACAACATGACAGACTGACACGGAACAGCTGCCTCCCCTGCCAGACAATGGGCTGAACCGGATTCTACTGAACTACAACTCCCAACGTCTCACGTCTCAATGTCATTTAGTCCAGGACTGGGGCTAAAGTAACTAGACGAAGAGGGTCGTTCCCGGTGTGTGTGGTTGCTAAGGGTAACGGGGCTAAATCGTGGAAAATCGTGGAAAAAAACAGATTGTGGGAGACATCAGCAGCTTCCGTCCATTGTATCCGATTCCCCACCCCGCTTGACAGTGTAAAAAATATCTATTTCCTAAATTAATATTCCACTTCTGACCCACGGCTCTAATATGGGGGTTTCCCGCAGCCTTCGCTGTAACCCCTGAAAATCAGAGAGGCGCATTCCTTCCTCCGTCTCATTCGTCCAATAGAAACGTTGAAATGTTTCAATTGAAGGGACGAGTTTTTCCTTTAAGTTTCAAGATTTCTGGTCCGCCCCTTAACGAGAAGTGAAATTCTTGGCCTAAATAAAGTGGGAGACGTCGGCTTGGAAACGGCACAACAGGCAGTTTGGCCCCAGGTAATGGATTTCAGGCCGTTCTGCTGAACTGGTTTGTTTAGATAATGAGCCACATTCACTGCATGTGCGACTCACCAACAAAGAATTCCAACCCGAGCTGCACACACTCAGCAACGAACCATATAACAGCATAGGTATTCCCTGTACTAAGCACAATTCAGCAGGAACAGTCCCTAAGTTTGCTCATAGTCTGTACAGAGAGATCCCATAAAACTATGGCAGCATAGGTATTCCCTGTACTAAGCACAATTCAGCAGGAACAGCCCCCTAAGTTTGTTCATAGTCTGTACAGAGAGATCCCATAAAACTATGGCAGCATAGGTATTCCCTGTACTAAGCACAATTCAGCAGGAACAGTCCCTAAGTTTGCTCATAGTCTGTACAGAGAGATCCCATAAAACTATGGCAGCATAGGTATTCCCTGTACTAAGCACAATTCAGCAGGAACAGTCCCTAAGTTTGCTCATAGTCTGTACAGAGAGATCCCATAAAACTATGGCAGCATAGGTATTCCCTGTACTAAGCACAATTCAGCAGGAACAGCCCCTAAGTTTGCTCATAGTCTGTACAGAGAGATCCCATAAAACTATGGCAGCATAGGTATTCCCTGTACTAAGCACAATTCAGCAGGAACAGTCCCTAAATTTGCTCATAGTCTGTACAGAGAGATCCCATAAAACTATGGCAGCATAGGTATTCCCTGTACTAAGCACAATTCAGCAGGAACAGCCCCCTAAGTTTGTTCATAGTCTGTACAGAGAGATCCCATAAAACTATGGCAGCATAGGTATTCCCTGTACTAAGCACAATTCAGCAGGAACAGTCCCTAAATTTGCTCATAGTCTGTAAAGAGAGATGCCATAAAACTATAGCAGCATAGGTATTCCCTGTACTAAGCACAATTCAGCGGGAACAGTCCCCTAAGTTTGCTCATAGTCTGTACAGAGAGATCCCATAAAACTATGACAGCATAGGTATCCCCTGTACTAAGCACAATTCAGCAGGAACAGTCCCCTAAGTTTGCTCATAGTCTGTACAGAGAGATCCCATAAAACTATGGCAGCATAGGTATTCCCTGTACTAAGCACAATTTAGCAGGAACAGTCCCCTAAGCTTGCTCATAGTCTGTACAGAGAGATCCCATAAAACTATGACAGCATAGGTATCCCCTGTACTAAGCACAATTCAGCGGGAACAGTCCCCTAAGTTTGCTCATAGTCTGTACAGAGAGATCCCATAAAACTATGGCAGCATAGGTATTCCCTGTACTAAGCACAATTCAGCAGGAACAGTCCCTAAGTTTGCTCATAGTCTGTACAGAGAGATCCCATAAAACTATGGCAGCATAGGTATTCCCTGTACTAAGCACAATTCAGCAGGAACAGTCCCTAAGTTTGCTCATAGTCTGTACATGGAGATCCCATAAAACTATGACAGCATAGGTATTCCCTGTACTAAGCACAATTCAGCAGGAACAGTCCCTAAGTTTGCTCATAGTCTGTACAGAGAGATCCCATAAAACTATGGCAGCATAGGTATCCCCTGTACTAAGCACAATTCAGCAGGAACAGTCCCTAAATTTGCTCATAGTCTGTACAGAGAGATCCCATAAAACTATGGCAGCATAGGTATTCCCTGTACTAAGCACAATTTAGCAGGAACAGCCTGTACACAATAGCCAATAATGTGGCAGTCGTATAGGTGGGATTAAAGTGATTATATTTCATTGCAAATGATCATTTTATTCAGACAATCTCATAACAAACTAATTGCTGTGAGCAGTGAAACTCTCATGGGAGAGGCAGGAATGGCCTTTTATGGGGATATCATTCCAGAAGGACAAGTCCTTGAAAAGGAACAATTCTGATGCAAAACCAATTCCTACTGCCAGCAGCTACACAATACTCATTTAAAGGAGAACTCCACCCAAAAACTGTTATTTGCCTAATAAAAGCAAATCGAATTCTGAGCCACTCCCCAATCTACATTCGTTCCTCATTCCTACTGGGTTTATTGTTGTGTTTAACCGTCATTCATACTGAAAGCACTGCTCGGCCGGCTCTTTATAATCTCTGCACTGCTGGTTCTGACTCCTGAAACAATGTAGAAGTTGACCCGGAACAGGAAGCTGCTAATTTATTTCAACGGTAGAAAGGGCTCGAGAGACCCTGCTCTCAGTCGCACACACGTGGCTTTAAAACAGCTGAACCGTTTTTTGGGGATAGTTTCCCTTTAAAGCAAGAAAAGCTGATGCAAACGAATGACACAAACGCAGGTACAATTTCCAGTATCCCGGATTCTCAGATTAGAGGGTGAAACAGAAAGTGCCCCCGGGGCTGGGAAAGCAAACAAAGCGGATATGTGAAGAATGTACTCGGGATTTAAAGAGACACAGCACCAGTTTCACATCCACTTGGCTTTTCTTTTTTAGGGTTTCTTTGCCCTTTCCCCCTGTCACATACTGTACACCTGGAAAGATAAGTGGAGCTTACCATTAGGCTATAGGGCTTGACTCCTCTATTTAATTTTTTTTTGAAAAGTCTGTTTCCTTTAGGCTTAGTGTGCCCTTTATTCAAGCTTTGGATTGTGTGGGAGAAGCTCTGGCAGGAGTTCATATATCTCAGGTTTATTCTGATACAGCAAAGCCTAGAGGCCTGGGTTTCATCTCACATGTGAGACCTTCCCTAGTTGCACCACCAATAAATGGCTATTTATTGACTCCTACACCAATATGGGGCCCCTTGGACTGTGATCCCTCCAGCAGGGGCCCAACAAGGACTCCCTGAAACATCCCAGACAGAGGCTCCAGATTCCAAAATTCCTTCCTAATGTCTAACCTATTCCAACTGCATCTCCGTCTGCCATGGGCACCCCAAAAACATAGAAGGGTCCATTACGGAACCCACATTGTAAAGAATACCAGTAGCAACTGGGAAACTGACATTTAGCTGTAGGTCCCAGTTAGGGTCGCCACCTGGCCAGTAAAAATGATGGTTGATCCCAATGTTATTAATAGGGAATAAAGATAAATATATAGGAAGGTCAGTGATATGATCCCAATGTTATTAATAGGAATAAAGATAAATATATAGGAAGGTCAGTGATCTCAATGTTATTAATAGGGAATAAAGATAAATATATAGGAAGGTCAGTGATCGCAATGTTATTAATAGAGAATAAAGATAAATATATAGGAAGGTCAGTGATATGATCCCAATGTTATTAATAGGGAATAAAGATAAATATATAGGAAGGTCAGTGATCTCAATGTTATTAATAGGGAAAAAAGATAAATATATAGGAAGGTCAGTGATCCCAATGTTATTAATAGGGAATAAAGATAAATATATAGGAAGGTCAGTGATCCCAATGTTATTAATAGGGAATAAAGATAAATATATAGGAAGGTCAGTGATCCCAATGTTATTAATAGGGAATAAAGATAAATATATAGGAAGGTCAGTGATCCCAATGTTATTAATAGGGAAAAGAGATACATATTTAGGTAGGCCGGTATTTTTTTCCAGAAAAGGTGGCAACCCTAGTCCCAGTTACGTGTCCCTATCAGGAGAGGGGACACATTTTCTTTTGCACTACCTACTTCCTATTCATGGAGAGTAACCTTCCGGCACTAAGACCAAGAAGAGAGAGTCTACAAATTAAAGGCAAATGACTGGACAGAATGTAATCATGGCGCTGGGATTTATTCCGGCTAAGAAGGAATAATCTGCCTGGCAGCAAAGGAAATCAATTTCCCTTATACTGAAGATGCAGTGATACTTTCCCTTTAATGTGGGATTCCAATCTGGTAAAACATAAGGAATGAGGCAGAAGGTAGAGAGTGTCCGTCTGTCCCAGTACAAAGCAGCTGTATATATACTATATATATATATATAACGCAGCAGCCTGTGCGACTCTCTGTTCCTGCCTGGGCTCTGACATCAGAACTTGGAAAGTTTCCTTTGCTTTATGGCAACTCCCCTCCTGCTAAAAATACAAGTAGTGCCCAGAAAGCAACGGAGGGGAGTGAGGAGGCCCCGCCCCTCCGGTGTCAAATTTGGGACAGGAGTTCTGTCTCTTCCCCACAATAAGGGAACTGCAGTAGGGTAATTAGATCCCCTAAAATCCTCCTAGCAATGTCTGTCTGTAGTCTGTCCTGCTACATGGTACAATCATCAGTATCAGGGGTTGTTCCCCTTTAAATTAACTCAGTATGATGTAGAGAGGGATATTCTGAGACCATTTGCAATTGGTTTTCATTTGTTATTATTTTTCAGTTATTTAGCTTTTTATTCAGCAGTTTGCAATTTCAGCCGCCTGGTTGCTAGGGTCCAAATCCCCCTAGCAACCATGCATTCATTTGAATTAGGGACTGGAATATGAATAGGAGAGGCCTGAATAGAAAGAGGAGTAATAAAAAGTAGCAATAACAGTACATGTGTAGCCTTACAGAGCATTTGTTTTTTTTAGATGGGGTCGGTGACCCCCATTTGGAAGCTGGAAAGGGTCAGAAGACCAATTGAAAAGGTCAGAATAATGAAGACCAATTGAAAAGTCGCTTAGAATTAGCCCCTTTAGTAATAAACCTCCTTATTCCTCATGTTCCCGTTCCAATATTATCTCTGGACGCAGACGTTCTTCCCAGTCCATGGGGGCGGCACACGATCGGGGTTATTCATATTGTTTATTGGGTTAAGGTTCCTTGGAAAGCGGCCATGGAATGGAGACAGAGCTCCAAACAAGTCCCGAAATCCTGCCGACTAATTCAACAAGAACCCGCTGAGTCTGAAAGGGCCGACCCAAGCAGCTGCTACAGTGCATGCTGGGAGTTGTAGTCTAGGAGACTTTACTGACTGTAAATGAATTAGTGTAACAGTAATGGGAAGATTTACAGTTTCAAGAGACGGAACAGGAATTTCAGGCGGAACAAATGTGACCAAAGGCACAAACACGGGTTTCGGACTCTTGGCAACACGGAGTGCAATGACTCATGGGATCTCAGAGAGAACTGACTCTGCTCAAAGGGCCGTTTCTCTATTTGTGATTCATAATCACGACTTAGAATTCGGCATCATTTCCTCTGCAAGAGGCACATCCCCAGCCCCCCCCAACGTGTTATGATAACAGCACAACCCCCAAATTCATACCCTCAGGATTCCACTCTAATGGCAGATCCTCTATTTCGCCTGTAACCTGTCCCGCTGCGCGGCTGCCAAGGGATGCTGGGAGTTGTAGTTCAATTTGAAATGAAACTTTGGGGCCAGAACTTTATACCTTTGCCTTTGTGGAGTGTCCCTATGTAAACATTTTAGGAGTGGGCGGGGCTACAAAAATTAAAAGCAGCCAATAAGAGCATGCGAAGACTTGGCTGCATTAGGGCTGACGCACGGGAAATGCACCTCGAAATGAAAGTGAGAAAGAAAATGAAGCGGCAGGAACATCGGGGGTTGGGTTTATACTGAGTCAGAACAGAGGGTGTTCCTGTGACCCCATTAAATGATCTATAAAGAGGGCAGGAAATCCTGAGCCCCAGAATACAATGGGGGGGAGTAGTCACAGCGGGGAATGTAGATCCGGCACTTCCCCTGGGAGTTCGTTCGCTCTCCTTAAGGATAACGGCAAGCGCTACGATTCGGAGAGATTTAGTCGCCTCTTTTTCGGGCGACTTATCCCCCCCGAACTGCCTTCCCACTGGCTAGAATCGAAATCGCCGGCCGGATGTCACTTGGAGTGCTTCGTTTTCCGAAGTCGCCTTGGGGCATACGTGGAGATTTGGGGAGATAAGTCGCCTGGCAACAAATCATCTCTTCTTCGGGCGACTGATCTCCCCGAACTGCCTTCCTGCCGGCTGAGGAAACGTCGGAAAATGAACTGCTCCGAGTGCCATCGCCAGCCGGCGGGAATGCATTGTGTGGGAGATTAGTCGCCCGAAGAAGAGGCGATTTGTTGCTGGGCGACTAATCTCTCCGAATCTCCACGTGTGTCTCTGCCCTAAGGCAACTTCGGAAAACGAAGCACTCCGAGTGCCACCCCGCCGGCGATTTAGATTCTAGGCAGTTCGGGGGGGATTCGTCGCCCAAAGAAGAGGCGATTTGTCGCCCCGAAATCCCCACACGTGTCTCTTCCCTCACGAGGAAACTTTGGGCGACTTCGGAAAACGAAGCACTCCGAGTGCCATCCTGCCGGCGATTTATATTGTAGCCGGCGGGAATGCATTGCGGGGAGATTAGTTGCCTGAAGAAGAAGCGATTTTGACACTGGGCGACTAATCTCCCGGAATCTCCATGTGTGTCTCTGCCCTAATGAGGAAAGTTCGGGCGACTTCGGAAAACGAATGCTATCTCGCCAGCGATTTAGATTCTAGCTGGTGGGAAGTCAGTTTGGGGAGATTAGCCTCCCAAAGAAGAGGTGATTTGTCGACTAAACCTCCCCAAATTTTAGCGTGTGTCTCTGCCCTAAGAGGGTGCAAACAGGGGTGGGGGTGATTATCCCACCCCCCACCCACGGTGAGGTGTTATAAGGAGATGTTAATTGGATAGTACAATAGGGAAAGGGGCTTTACATGGCTACACAGAAACCAGTGCAGTCTTCAACAAACACAATGAGACGTCAGTGAGCAGCGTTACAGGCAGGGGCATCGGGGAGTTGCCAGACAGTCTGATTCCAAGTCCATTTCAGAAGCAATTTAAGTATCAGCCGCTGATCAATTGGAACTGCCTCATCCATGTGACTCATATGTATCAATAGCGATGGGTCTGGGAAGGAGGCGGCCCCCACTGCTCACATATACAGAGAATAAAGTACCCCCTCTTGTATATTATAAGGATATTATAAGTCACCGAGGAGTTTCATGACCATATACAGGTTATACAGGTCATGGAACTCCCAGGTAACTTCTATTATCCTCATATAATACACAAGAGCCATGAATATCCTGTAAATTATATCCTTATAAACGGTGACTAGTGATGTCATCAGTTATAAACGGTGAG
The DNA here is from genome assembly GCF_017654675.1 of Xenopus laevis. NCBI lineage: Eukaryota > Metazoa > Chordata > Amphibia > Anura > Pipidae > Xenopus > Xenopus laevis. Next base: position 3,640,209 of record NC_054377.1, read on the forward strand.
TTCTGATGTCATTTCTGTCACATGACTCACTGGAATTTGTGTATTATAATAAAGTACCCCCAGTTGCAAAATATAGTGAATAAAGTACCCCCTCTTGTAAGATATAAGGATATTATAAGTTACCAAGGTAACTTCTAATATCCTCATATTTGCAACTGGGGGTACTTTATTTATTATAATAAACAAGTCTCAGTGAGTCATGTGACAGAAATGACATCAGAACTCACCGTTTATAACTGATGACATCACTAGTCACCGTTTATAAGGATATAATTTACAGGATATTCATGGCTCTTGTGTATTATATGAGGATAATAGAAGTTACCTGGGAGTTCCATGACCTGTATAACCTGTATATGGTCATGAAACTCCTCGGTGACTTATAATATCCTTATAATATACAAGAGGGGGTACTTTATTCTCTGTATATGTGAGCAGTGGGGGCCGCCTCCTTCCCAGACCCATCGCTATTGATACATATGAGTCACATGGATGAGGCAGTTCCAATTGATCAGCGGCTGATACTTAAATTGCTTCTGAAATGGACTTGGAATCAGACTGTCTGGCAACTCCCCGATGCCCCTGCCTGTAACGCTGCTCACTGACGTCTCATTGTGTTTGTTGAAGACTGCACTGGTTTCTGTGTAGCCATGTAAAGCCCCTTTCCCTATTGTACTATCCAATTAACATCTCCTTATAACACCTCACCGTGGGTGGGGGGTGGGATAATCACCAGAGAGAATAAAGTACCCCCTCTTGTATATTATAAGGATATTATAAGTCACCGAGGAGTTTCATGACCATATACAGGTTATACAGGTCATGGAACTCCCAGGTAACTTCTATTATCCTCATATAATACACAAGAGCCATGAATATCCTGTAAATTATATCCTTATAAACGGTGACTAGTGATGTCATCAGTTATAAACGGTGAGTTCTGATGTCATTTCTGTCACATGACTCACTGGAATTTGTGTATTATAATAAAGTACCCCCAGTTGCAAAATATAGTGAATAAAGTACCCCCTCTTGTAAGATATAAGGATATTATAAGTTACCAAGGTAACTTCTAATATCCTCATATTTGCAACTGGGGGTACTTTATTTATTATAATAAACAAGTCTCAGTGAGTCATGTGACAGAAATGACATCAGAACTCACCGTTTATAACTGATGACATCAGAACTCACCGTTTATAAGGATATAATTTACAGGATATTCATGGCTTTTGTGTATTATATAGTGAATAAAGTACCCCCTCTTGTAAAATATAAGGATATTATAAGTTACCGAGGAGTTTCATGACCATATAAAAGTACGAGGCTGAAGGCAGAGTGTTTTTATACAGGTCATGGAACTCCGAGTTAACTTCTAATATCCTCATATTTTTCAACTGGGGGGACTTTATTTATTATAATACACACGTTTTAGTGAGTCATGTGACAGAAATGACATCAGAACTCACCGTTTATAACTGATGACATCAGAACTCACCGTTTATAAGGATATAATTTACAGGATATTCATGGCTCGTGTATATTTCTATATCGTCCCGTCCATCACACTCATAATACTAAATTACCCCCAGACTGTGCTTGTGGGGTCTGCATTGGGGGGGGGGGTGAAAACCCAAAGTTGTGAGTTCTGTATTCACTCAGCCCCTCCATATAATGTTATATCCCTATAGAGAGGGGTTGTACAGCGACGAGCCAGTAGGCATTAGAGTGCAAGCTTAATGGGCAAGAAGTAGATTTGTGTTTTGAAGTCAAATTTGAGGCAACAGAGACCCCCAAGCAATTGAATAAGTGTCTCCTCTCTGCGCGGCAAAGGCAACAGTGATCAGCTGCTCCATCTCTTGTTCAACTTCAACTCCCACACCTCTCCCCCCCCCCATATCAACTCTATCCCTTCCCCCAAATAACAAGAGGAGCCTGGCACCCCTAATATCCCTCCACTATTTATAGGACAAAAGCTCAGGGTCCCCAAAACCTCAGGTAACCCCCAAACTGAGCCCTAAACAAGAGAATAATCCAGTCTGAACCCCGAGACATCAGGTGGGACCCCAAGTACCCCCCAGTGTCAGTCCCCTATAGAGAGAGGAGCCCCCGTTACTCTGACTGAGCCCCGACACTCACCGGTCACTGACATCTCTATGAGAGTCTCCTCCTCCCGCCGGTGCCCGGAGAGGCTCATTGTGTCCGACGATCCCAACGGGAATGAGGCGAATGGACGAGGCCACTGAGCTGCGGGGGAATCCGGTCACTCACTGAGATCCCGACCCCTCCCCACTGCTCGTCCCGCCCCCGGCGCCTGGGCCCGCCCCTGCCTGTAACCCCTTCCCTGCTGGTGTGCTGCAAGTAATGTGTCTCCTCCTTGTCTCTCTGTCTATCACCTGCACCCCCCACTCTCTATCATTATCTGCAGTAACCATGGAAACAGACACAATTACTTTCTATCACAGACACAAACTGACACTGGAGATTGTGTATCAAGGGCCCAACTGCCCAGAGGCATCTCTATCCCCTCTTCTTATATATTATATTATTTATATATACTCCCCTAACTACACACACTGCCAGCCAATCAGCTCCCTCCTTCAATTGCCCCTACTCACATACTATAAGGATCTGGCATCTATAGCCCCTCTTATATATATATATATAATCCCCTAACTACACATAGTGCCAGCCAATCAGCTCCCTCCTTCAACTGCCCCCTACTCACATACTATAAGGATCTGGCATCTCTATCCCCTCTTACTGGGCCCCCATTAGAAATCACGGGGCCCCGTACAACAAAAAGTTATAAAAAGCTATTGATGGCCAAGGCCCCCCTTACAAGTAAAAAAAAAAAATTGGGGCCCCAAACAATATTTAAAAAAAAAAAACATTGGCGGCAGGGCCCCCCTTAAAATTAAAAATAATTGGGGCCCCAAACAATATTTTTTTTAAAAAAAAAACCATAGGTGGTAGGGCCCCCCTTACAAGTTAAAAAAATTGGGCCCCAAAGAATATTTTTTAAAAAAAACCTTGGTGCCAGGGGCCTATAGAATATTGAAATAATACATCGGTGGCCAGGGGATTGAAAAACTAAAAAAAACACATTGGTGTTCAGAGGAATTGAACTCGTGGCTTCAGGACTTCAACTTCGCCTCGTTTCATTCGGGTCCTTCGGCTTTTCGGCACTTCCGCATTTCGGCTGTTCGGGACTTCAAAAATGGCTGCAAAGCTTCGGCGCTGTCAAGGGGGGCCCCGGCTCTTTCAAAAGTGCAGCACTGCCAGGGCCCCCTTCATGCCCAGGACACTTGTACCCCCTTCCCCACCCCCTGATGGCGGCCCTGGCCTCTTATATATTATATATTTACCCCTAACTCCATTCCTTAATGCTCACAACTACACATTCTGCCAGCCAATCAGCTCCCTCCTACAACTGCCCCTACTCACATAATATAAGGATCTGTCACCTCTATCCCCTCTTATATATTATATATACTCCCCTAACTTATTCATTAATGGGCACAACTACGCATAGTGCCAGCCAATCAGCTCCCTCCTTCAACTGCCCCTAACTCCATTCAGTGGTAGAACTATAAATTACTGGGCCCCACAGCAAATTATTTTTCAGGCCTCAAAAATGTCTAGAGGTTGCACCTTTTTTACCAAAATTTATTGAAATTGTATATGAATTAGGGCCTCCTGGGGCCCCTATACCTCCTGCCCCCCCCACAGGGTCTGCATGTTCTGTAGTTACCCCCCTGACTCCATTCCATCTGCCCTCACCCATTCCTTACTGGGCACAACTACACATAATGTCAGCCAATCAGCTCCCTCCTTCAGCTGCCCCCTACTCACATACTATAAGGATCTGTCATCTACATACCTCCCCCTGCTAAATTGGGCTGTTACTGATTGAATTCATCCAGACTCCCTGATTGATATCTGAATGAGCCCTGATGACATAGAGATTGGGGAGACCTTGATGTTACCCCAATACGTGAGTGAGTAGAACTGGATCTAGAGTAACCAATCTGGCAGCCAATATCACCCCCTGTATAGGCCACAATCAGATCTATAGATCCCACCCAATCCCATTACTCACCAACACTCTGCTCTACTGGGCCTTTTATAATAAATACAAAAAGGGGCATTTATGAAGTTATTATTATTAATATTAATATGTATTTATAAAGCACCAACATATTCCACAGCGCTGTACAATATCTGCCTATTTGCTTTCCAGTAAAGAGCAGAAAATTAGGAGCCACACCCAGCATAGGACTAGGGGGTCCAAAGCCCAATGTGTTTGCCCATCAGGGCCCCCAGACCCCTCTACGACCCCCCACTGCACGTCCCACTGGAGTACTGGGCCCCGGCAGAAATACCCAATGCCTTTCATTTGTTGGCAGAACCCAGAATCTGTTCTGTTGGTGCCCAGACTTCTAACCTTCAGGTCCAATTCCTTCCCACCTACTAAAGAGACTGAGATCAGTACAGCTTCTTGTTCCTCATGGGCGGGGCTTCTTATATCGATATAGAGTCACTGGCACAAGCCTTACCCCTTTTATTGCTCACATTGGTCCCAGGACAGAAGCAGCCATCTCCCCCAAACAATCACACGCAGATAGATGTTGCTGAACTACAACATGGAAAGGGCTGCCATTTGTCCATTTCAATCCTAGAGCCATACCATTGGGCAGGAGAGGGCCACATTGGACAAATAGGTAGAGATCTTATTATGGTGCCCACTCCAAGAATATCCCAGTTCTGACAATGACCTGTTGCTTCCGGCCCATTATCTCTGTTTAACCCCCGGGACTGGTGTCAGGGAGGAAACACACGTCCTTCCCTCGATTGGCTGAACTGATCACATGATGCTACGGAATATCCCTAAAGAGGAAATGAAAGGGCCCCGTCAGGCTCACATTGCCAAACTCCTGCATGTCACAGCCCAAACCCATTCTCTTTCTCTATTCGAAGAATTAGCTGGAAAGTCTTCCTTCTAAAGAGGAACTTTTACTAAAACACCCTCCCGACTGCACAACAAACTGAACATGAACTTGTTTCACCAACAACCATCGTGTTTCTTGTATAGATCTTATAAACTGATCCATCTTGTATCTGTTTCCTGCTGCAAATCACTCCCTTTTTGCAGCAATGCCAGTTTCCAAGGATTTCCCTTAGGTTTGTTATCAATGCATGTAATCAATGCATGCGCCACCTAGTGGTGAAATGCAGAATCTGCCTATAACCCTGTTTTCTCTATGTGTTACATTAAACAAAGTAACTGTAAATAATAGGAATATAATACACAAGAGCCATGAATATCCTGTCAATTATATCCTTATAAACGGTGAGTTCTGATGTCATCAGTTATAAACGGTGAGGTCTGATGTCATTTCTGTCACATGACTCACTGAAACTTGTGTATTATAATAAATAAAGTACCCCCAGTTGTAAAATATGAGGATATTAGACGTTACCTCGGAGTTCCATGACCTGTATAAAAACACTCGTAACTTTATATGATCATGAAACTCCTTGGTAACTTATAATATCCTTATATTTTACAAGAGGGGGTACTTTATTCACGATATATTAATAGAAAGGAGGACAGGAAGGTAAATCCTTATACAGGTTCTTCAGAAGCTGTGACATCAATGGGATGCAAAGTAACAAGTCCATCGGAGGAGCAGATACGATAAAACTGGAGAATCCCTCTGATAGAGATAATTAGAGTTAATAACTATGCTAATGATTTATCACTCATGTATTATAAGGGATAATGTACCCCCTACTGTAAATGATAAGGATATTAGAAGTCACTGAGGGGTTCTGTGACCATATAAAGGCACAAGGCTGCAGGCTGAGTTATACAGGGAACTCTGAGTATCACTCATGTATTATAAGGGATAATGTACCCCCTACTGTAAATGATAAGGATATTAGAAGTCACTGAGGGGTTCTGTGACCATATAAAGGCACAAGGCTGCAGGCTGAGTTATACAGGGAACTCTGAGTATCACTCATGTATTATAAGGAATAATGTACCCCCTACTGTAAATGATAAGGATATTAGAAGTCACTGAGGGGTTGTTCTGTGACCATATAAAGGCACAAGGCTGCAGGCTGAGTTATACAGGGAACTCTGAGTATCACTCATGTATTATAAGGGATAATGTACCCCCTACTGTAAATGATAAGGATATTAGAAGTCACTGAGGGGTTGTTCTGTGACCATATAAAGGCACAAGACTGCAGGCTGAGTTATACAGGGAACTCTGAGTATCACTCATGTATTATAAGGGATAATGTACCCCCTACTGTAAATGATAAGGATATTAGAAGTCACTGAGAGGTTGTTCTGTGACCATATAAAGACACAAGGCTGCAGGCTGAGTTATACAGGGAACTCTGAGTATCACTCATGTATTATAAGGGATAATGTACCCCCTACTGTAAATGATAAGGATATTACTGAGGAGTTGTTCTGTGACAAGGTACAATGTGAGCTAAAATAGTAAAGTTTTGCACTATAGTAAGTGTAGGTGTAGCTGTGGGTTTGCCCTGTGCCAGTACAATATATGGGGCAGTACCAGTACATAGTTGTACTCAGCTGTGTGAGGTTGGCAGGACTGTTATTTAGTGGCAGGGTCTGTAATTACATTACACTCAGTGCTGTATCATTAGACAAGGCAAATACAAGGGAGACACAATCTATTCTTATCCCCGGCAGAAGCCAAAGTCTTTCATTTCACTGCGGGTCTGGGCCGAGGGCAGTCGTTAGGAGAATGAGGCCCAATTACTGGCTCAGGTCCTGCTGCTCATTGTATATTATCTATAGAGTGTTCAGCAGGATCCGCCCTCATCAAACCACATCCTGTGATACAAATGTGATCTACAAATCTGCCCCAACCAAACTTGCTGCAGCTCCTTCTATCACTAGAGCCATATTCATATCATATATATAATATTATTTATTCATTTGCTTCTACAATACACACAGGCCTGGCCACATGGGAATTTAACATCACAAATGCACTTATTTAGTGACAGGTGTCTAGTAACCCATAGCAACAGCAATGTGTTGCTAGGATATTGGATGCATGCATCTGATTGTTAGACCACATAACCTTTCATGGATGCTACAATTTAAAGGGGTTGTTCACTTTTAAATGAACTGTTAGTATAATGTAGAGAGGGACATTCTGAGACAATTTGCAATTGGTTTTCATTTTTTATTATTTGTGGTTTTTGACTTATTTAGCTTTTTATTCAGCAGCTCTCCAGTTTGCAATTTCAGCAGTCTGGTTGCTAGGGTCCAAATTCCCCTAGCAACCATGCACTGATTTGAATAAGAGACTGGACTATGAATAGGAGAGGCCTGAATAGAAAGATGAGTAATAAAAAGCAGCAATAACAATAAATGTGTAGCCTTACAGAGTATATGTTTTTTAGATGGGGTCAGTGACCCCCATTTGATAGCTGGAAAGAGAAGAAAAAGGCAAACAATTAAAAAACTATAAAAAAAAAATGAAGGCCAAATGAAAAGCTGCTTAGAATTAGAATTACTAAAAGTGAACTTAAAGGGGAACCGCCCTTTTAGCAGCACAGCCACAGCCACATGATGCAGAAACAGGGGGTGTAGAACAATTTTGCTGCATTTGGTGCCACCTAGTGGAGAAAAATCATATAACAGAGACGTGACACAGGTGACAGCGACAACAAAAAAAAGAAAAGAAACATCCTTCTCGCCTGCATTTATTTGTGCTTAAGTTTAAGTAACTTTAGTTTTAGATAATGGGAAACCACATGTCATTCCTGGTTCCTTTTCTTATCTAAAATATAAATGTCTGCTGACTGTGGTCGTTCCAATGAACTGAACAGCAGGTGGCGCTGTTGTTATCAATACATTGCATTAGCAGTGGAACAACTGGTGGACTAAGATCTTCACAACTAGAAGAGCAACATTTGTTGTGAAAGTTTCCATTTCAAGTTTACTTTCTCTTTTTCATTCTATTTCACCTCATTGGGACACAGCAAAACTCAGGCTCCTCCCACTTATACATGTGATTCTGTACTGACATCAGAGGATCAGCTTTCCGAGTGTCCTCAAGCCACGAGATTCAAGGTCTGCTGCTTAGTTACCATTGATTGTCTTCTTTTTTTTACTTTATCTTCTTCCTCCTGTGTAACTATCTATCTGATCCCCATTGTAAGCAGCAGTCCTGTCCTGCTTTATGGCAGCTGAGATTCTAGCTATCTGTATAACAGAACATTCTGTCCCAGTGGCTGCACAGATCCTATCTGATCCCCATTGTAAGCAGCAGTCCTGTCCTGCTTTATGGCAGCTGAGATTCTAGCTATCTGTATAACAGAACATTCTGTCCCAGTGGCTGCACAGATCCTATCTGATCCCCATTGTAAGCAGCAGTCCTGTCCTGCTTTATGGCAGCTGAGATTCTAGCTATCTGTATAACAGAACATTCTGTCCCAGTGGCTGCACAGATCCTATCTGATCCCCATTGTAAGCAGCAGTCCTGTCCTGCTTTATGGCAGCTGAGATTCTATATCTGTATATTACTATTGCAACTCAGAATAAGCGCCATCTTATGTTCTGTTATACAGATAGCTAGAATCTCAGCTGCCATAAAGCAGGACAGGACTGCTGCTTACAATGGGGATCAGATAGGATCTGTGCAGCCACTGGGACAGAATGTTCTGTTATACAGATAGCTAGAATCTCAGCTGCCATAAAGCAGGACAGGACTGCTGCTTACAATGGGGATCAGATAGGATCTGTGCAGCCACTGGGACAGAATGTTCTGTTATACAGATAGCTAGAATCTCAGCTGCCATAAAGCAGGACAGGACTGCTGCTTACAATGGGGATCAGATAGGATCTGTGCAGCCACTGGGACAGAATGTTCTGTTATACAGATAGCTAGAATCTCAGCTGCCATAAAGCAGGACAGGACTGCTGCTTACAATGGGGATCAGATAGGATCTGTGCAGCCACTGGGACTGTGTTTCGCTTGAAACTGGAATGACTTGCCCCCTCTGTTCCCTTTTGTTTTCTTTCCAGATTATGACTCTTTCCAAGGAAATCATTTATCCATATCAGCAGGTTATTACAATGATACGGTGCAGCCAGCGAGACAGTTATGTGCTCAGTGCCGTAACCAAGTCGTCTGACCGGTGAGACCGGTAACAGTTGTTTATTAAATCAGGAGAAACATGTTCAGACAATGTTCTTCTGTTCCTCTATCTTCAGACAGGGGGCGCTGCTGAACCAGAGTTAAAACTGGGACTAAGCAATTTTGTCTGAAGTTGTTATGATGTTTTTCACTGCGTCTTAAAGGAGATGTAAACCAACCCCCCCCGAAAAAAAAACTCTTTTGGTCAGGGTGTAGAAAGCAAATTATATTTTGAAGGGGATATAAACCAACTGTAAAATGTTTCATAATGAAATTAACAAAAAATGTCATTTCCTGCACTGTTGGTTCTGACTCTGCAGCAGAAGATTCTTCATGGTCTGCTAGTCTGCGTAGTTTTATAACAATATAATTCGCTTTTCTTTGGTTCCTTTATCAGAGCGGGTTCATTAGAGGCGTCAATGGAGAGCAGTCCCAGATGAGGCAAGTAATATGGCAGCTCCCACTGCAGCACAAATATGCTTAATACACACACACAGCAGCTGTTCCTCTTCTGTACTCATACTTTTATTGGGGTGCACATTGTATGTTGCACTCATTAGCCCCTGTACCAAAGAGCTTACAATCTATGAGTGCAGATTCACTAGAATGTGCTGGGAAGGTGATAAATGAGCAGCACATGAAGGGTTACTGGGCTTTTCCCCATTAATAGTGTTAAACTGTGATCCAATCATTTGCCGGTGCATTTAAAGCAACAGACACAGAGATTTGAGTCTCCCCATCCCCCTATAACCAGACTTGTTTATTGCTCAGGACAGAACCCGTTTCACAAGCAAGTCATGAGAGCAAAGGGACGGAGGCGCCGGTTGGGGGGAATAAAAAAATTTGGATCACACCTCTGTGTGTGTCTCTCCCCCTCCCCCGGCAGCCCAAATCAGCAGCACAGGGTTTCCTATTGCAGTGGTCTCGTCTTGTATCCTCTTACTATTACATGATACATCCCTCTGTTACAATTAAAAGGGTAAAGCACACGGCAGATTCGGGGAGATTAGTCGCTCCGGCAACAAATCTCAACTCAACTTCGGGGCGACAATCTCCGCGAACCGCCTTTCCGCCGGCTAGAATGGAAAATTGCCAGCGGGATGGCACTCGCGGCACTTCGTTTTCTGAAGTCGCCCGAAGTCGCCTTAGGGCAGAGACACACGTGGAGATTCGGGGAGATTAGTCGCCCATCGACAAACTACCTCTTCTTCGGGCAACTAATCTCCCCGAAATGCCTTTCCACCGGCCGAGCAAACTGAGGTCGACTATGGAAAACGAATTGATCCGAGTTCCATCCCGCTGGCGATTTAGATTCTAGCCAGCGGGAAGGCATTTCGGGGAGATTAGTCGCCCCGAAGAAGAGGCGATTAATCTCCCTGAATCTCCACGTGTGTGTCTGCCCTCACGAGGAAACTTCGGGCGACTTCAGAAAACAAAACGCTGCAAGTACTATCTCACTGGCGATTAGGGTTGCCACCCAGCCGGTGAAATACCTGCCAAGGCCGGGGCCGGTATTAGAATTTTACCGGCAATGTAGCTGCCGGTAAATTTGTAATACAATTAAAAAGAGCCCTCGGCCTGCCCCCAATCCCCTTGAACTTACCTTTTCTTTTGGTTCTTTAAGCGTCCATGGTGCGCCCCCGCCCCCTTTGACGTCACGGTCCGGCCATTTTGACGTCACGACACGCCCCTTTGTGTCCCCGCCCCCCCACCAGCCGGTAAAGAATTTAAAAAAAGGTGGCAACCCTACTGGCGATTTTTCATTATAGCCGGCCGGAAGGTAGGGGAAGGCAGTTCAGGAAGATTGTCGCCCAGAAAAAGAGGAGATTTGTCGCTGGGGCAACTAATCTCCCCGAATCTGTTCGTGTGCCTTACCCTAAAAAAACTAAACCAAAACAGCCCCCCTCCCGAACACCGTTAGCCTTCCAAGCCTGTAGCTCAGTAATGGTGGGGACCCCTCTAAGGGTAGTGGCACACGAGGCAACTAGGGGAGATTAGTCACCCAGCGACAAATCGCCTCTTCTTCGGGTGATTAATCTCCCCTAAATGGCTTCCTTGTGAGGCAACTTCAGACGTCTTCGGAAAATGAAGCCTTCCGATTGCCATCCCGCCGGCGATTTACATTCTAGCCGGCGGGAAGGCATTTAGGGGAGATAAGTCACCCGAAGAAGAGGCAATTTGTTGCCAGGCGACTAATCTCCCGCCGTTGCCTTGTGTGCCACTACCCTAACTGGTGTTGGGTGCTGGTTTTTGATGATTGCTAACATTAAGGAGCTTAAAGGACCAGTAGCATTACATTTTTTGAAAAAAAAATTAGTTAGCATACTAACGAAAATAAACAAGCGACGGCAATGATCCATCATGCGGCACTCGATTTCTCCTTCCTGGCTATCTCCTATAAGGAAGGCAGGGAGGAGAAATCGAGCGTCGCACGATGGATCGCCCGATTACCTTTTCTGAAGAGGAGCGCAAACGGAGTTTCGGAAAGTTTTTCTTAATAAAGACTTTAAAGAGTTTAATTTGTCTTGGTAGTTTTTTTTTTTACAATGTATACTAATGAATTTTTTAAAAAAAAAAAAATTTGATGTTACTGGTCCTTTAAAGGAGTGGTTCACCTTTAAGTTAACTTTTAGAATGTTATAGAATGGCTCATTCTAAGGGCAAGGCCAGACGTGGCGTTTTTGCAGCGTTTTTACGTTGCGTTTTTAAAAATGAACAGCCAGGCGTAAACTGCACTACCACTGAAACTAATGGAAAACGCACTATGGCAATTCACACAGGGCGCTTGCAAGTTGAAATCCGCCACAGGACGCCAGTATTGGTGTTTTTTAGCAGAAACGCCAATACGTCAAGAAAGTACCAAATCAATAGACTCTATGGGATCTGCACGTTTGAAACCACACTTTACGTAAATACGCTGCGTATTTTAAATATGGCGTCCAAATTCAATGAGAACAATGAGAAGTGCATTTTGGGAAAATAATCGTACGTGCTGAAAAACTCATGAAAAACGCATGTTGACAGTAGTGTATTTACGCCTCGCTGTTCTTTTTTAAAAACGCAACGTAAAAACGCCGCAAAAACACCACTTTTTTTTATAGTTTTTTAATTATGTTCCGTCTTTTGACTTTTTCCAGATTTCCAATGGTAAAAAAAACCTCATCGAAAAAAAAAATGCTTTGTAAGGCTAACCATTTATTGTTATTCCTCATTTGTCTATCCAGGCCTCTCCTATTCATATTCCAGTCTCTTATTCAAATCAGTGCGTGGTTGCTAGGGGAATTTGGACCTTAGCAACCAGACTGCTGAAATTACAAACTGGAGAGCTGCTGAATAAATAAGTCAAAAACCACAAATAATAAAAAATGAAAACCAATTGCAAATTGTCTCAGAGTATAATTCCCTAAATCATACTAACAGTAAATTTAAAGGCATACAAGCCCTTTAATGACTGAGAGAGAGGGGAAGGAGATGATGTATCACAAGGAACAGTGGCTAAGGGAGATGGAAGCTTGAGGTCAAGTCAGTATTAACTAGGGGCAAGTGTGGGGGAAATGTCTTGTATTGGAGCATTGGGGCCACATACAGGTAATACCCAGGGAGCAGGTAGTAACATTAAGTACAGTGGTTTCACTGGTTTAAGCTTCTCCTTTATTCTGGTATTTACATGTAAACTGGAAACGTTATTTTGGGACTGGGCACAGAAAAAGCAGAGTTAAAGAATAATCCATTCGGAACAAGAGAGATTTGTACAAACATGGCCGCACCTTTCTCTACATTTCTGGGATGCCGGGTTTGTATAGTTGCTGTATGTACAAAGCATTTACATGGCATTGCCAGAGGCTGCGGGGAATCTCTGCCCAGACTGGCTTTTATTTATCGACTCCCTATTGACCCGCCTGGGAGTCTCGGAGCCTGAACACTATGATGTAATATCTCGCCCCTCGGTTTATTCTCAGTGAGAAGAGGCTGACAGAGCTGTTAAAGCAATAATCTGGTATATTTGCTAATAAATCAGTGGCCTTTCCTTTCTCTACTACTACTCTAAGTTATGGTTAATGAGCGGTGTTTCTAAACCTGGATGGATCAATGTGGTTGGGCCCCCGGCAATTTGTGGATTAAGAAAATCAATGAGTAGAACTTTGTGGTATCTGGGTTGTTATGTCACTAGGGCATCACCAAGATGACATCAGACATCAGTTATGGCCTTTGTGTTAAATATATATTTATTTAGTGTATGAAAGCTGGCTTGTGAATTACTGCTTTGTAAGCACCAGTAGCCCCCATGATCCATCCCAGGGCCCTAACTCATATATAGAGAAGGCTTGACTTCTCCCGGGATCCTACTGCTAAACACACTCACACCCTGGACATGGTTGTTTGTGAAGGAAGCAAATGTAGCCCATTTGTATATAAATTAAATTAAAGGGATACTGTCATGGGAAAACATTTTTTTTTTCAAAATGAATCAGTTAATAGTGCTGCTCCAGTAGAATTCTGCACTGAAATCCATTTCTCAAAAGAGCAAACAGATTTTTTTATTTATTATTTCATTTTGAAATCTGACATGGGGCTAGACATATTGTGAATTTCCCAGCTGCCCCAAGTCATGTGACTTGTGCTCTGATAAACTTCAATCGCTCTTTACGGCTGTACTGCAAGTTGGAGTGATATCATCCCCCTTCCTCCCCCCAGCAGCCAAACAAAAGAACAATGGGAAGGTAACCAGATAGCAGCTCCCTAACACAAGATAACAGCTGCCTGGTAGATCTAAGAACAACACTCAATAGTAAAACCCAGGTCCCACTGAGACACATTCAGTTACATTGAGAAGGAAAAACAGCAGCCTGCCAGAAAGCAGTTCCATCCTAAAGTGCAGGCACAAGTCACATGACCAGGGACAGCTGGGAAATTGACAAAATGTCTAGCCCCATGTCAGATTTCAAAATTGAATATAAAAAAATCTGTTTGCTCTTTTGAGAAATGGATTTCAGTGAAGAATTCTGCTGGAGCAGCACTATTAACTGATGTGTTTTGAAAAAAAACATGTTTTCTGACAGGATCCCTTTAAATTAAATTAAACCATGTAAATCTCCCTGTTAAATGTAGATAAACAGATCTAGCTGGGAACAGCCTAAAGAGAAGATATATTACTCATACAGAGCAAAAGTGGGAAATAACAGGGTAGAGTCCTGCAGCAGGTCGGGTACTCTCGGGTTACCTGAAAAAAACAGCGGTACCCTGAGGGTGGTGGGTAGAAGTTCTGGGTGCGGGTACAGACGCGGGTTGGCGGTTCTGTGGGGTCGTGGGTCGGGCCACTGGTCTTCTGAATAGAGATTTTTACTCCTTTTTTCGGATCACGCCTACTTTCGATGACGTCACTTCCGGTTTACAATGACATCACTGCCTGATTCTTGATGGTCAGCGGGTCCCGGGTTTTGGATAAAGTACTTGCGGGTCGGGTAACGTGTCTAAGTGGGTAAGAATGCAGGTTGCGGGTCGGGGTTGCAGATTGGAGGTGTCGGGGATACGGGTTCCAAAAAATGGACCCGTGCAGGATTCTATCACAGGGGTTGTGTTAACTGCGGCTGGAAGTAGCACTAGAGATGTTGGCATTAAGAAATGATCATCGGGGGGAAAGGGGAGGGACTGTGAGGCCTCTGTCCAGGAAGGAGGTGAAAGAGCTGAGAAGTAAATATAAAACAATAAATATCTGTAATTATTCCAGATTCATTTGCACTAATAGTGGCACTATCCAAGCACAGGTTTCCTATGGCATGGGAAACCCATTATCCAGAAAGTTCCAAATTACGGAAAGTCCATCTCCCATAGACTCCATTTTTATCCAAATAATCCCCATATTTCCTTTTTCTGTGTAATAATACTTGATCCCAACTAAGATATAATTAATCCTTATTGGAGGCAAAACCAGCCTATTGGCTTTATTTCATGTTTATATGAATATCTAGTAGACTTAAGGTATGAAGATCCAAATTACGGAAAGATCCGTTATCCGAAAAACCCCAAGTCCTGAGCATTCTGCATAAGAGGTCCCGTTCCAGTATACAGAAAGGTAGCCAGTGGATTGGTCTGTTCTGTTTCAGAAGAATTAACTTTAAAATTGAATTGGTTATTGTATTTGCAGAGTAAAACTGAAATAGTGTAAAAAGCTCGCAGTGAATAAAACACAGGAATGTACCTGCTGGAAGTTACGCCGGGTGTTGCTGTCTCTTCAGTTCTTGCCACGTACAAAACACTGAAAGGTCCTTGAACTTACACCGGTCACAAGCTGGCACCGTCCCTAATGGTCTCCAGTTCTGAAAACAAAATGCCAGAGCTGAAATGTGATGAAGCAACGAGTTTAATGTAAGGTGCTGACTCGGCTGTGTGTAACGAATCCCTCTCCATCTACTGGCACTGACCCAGCTATTTCCCAATGTCAATAACAACATGGATACATCATGCAGAGTCATAGGGTCATCTCTGTTCAAGGCTCTGCTCATTGGGTCACATTTATTTAGGTTAAATCCATCCTTCAGCCCGAGACACAAAGCAACACCCCCAAACCTGCTCTGACCACATCCCTGCACCTTACTTCCCCTGTAATATCACTGTATTTATCCACCGTGTGTTCTGGGGTATTATACATGGAATTGGCTCTGTATTTATCTGCTGTGTGTTCTGGGGTATTATACATGGAATTGGCACTGTATTTATCTGCTGTGTGTTCTGGGGTATTATACATGGAATTGGTCCTGTATTTATCTGCTGTGTGTTCTGGGATATTATACATGGAATTGGCACTGTATTTATCTGCTGTGTGTTCTGGGGTATTATACATGGAATTAGCATTGTATTTATCCTGCTGTGTGTTCTGGGGTATTATACATGGAATTGGCACTGTATTTATCTGCTGTGTGTTCTGGGGTATTATACATGGAATTGGCCCTGTATTTATCTGCTGTGTGTTCTGGGGTATTATACATGGAATTGGCCCTGTATTTATCTGCTGTGTGTTCTGGGGTATTATACATGGAATTGGCCCTGTATTTATCTGCTGTGTGTTCTGGGGTATTATACATGGAATTGGTCCTGTATTTATCTGCTGTGTGTTCTGGGTATTATACATGGAATTGGCCCTGTATTTATCTGCTGTGAGTTCTGGGGTATTATACATGGAATTGGCACTGTATTTATCCTACTGTGTGTTCTGGGGTATTATACATGGAATTGGCACTGTATTTATCCTGCTTTGTGTTCTGGGGTATTATACATGGAATTGGCACTGTATTTATCTGCTGTGTGTTCTGGGGTATTATACATGGAATTGGCACTGTATTTATCCTGCTTTGTGTTCTGGGGTATTATACATGGAATTGGCCCTGTATTTATCCTGCTGTGTGTTCTGGGGTATTATACATGGAATTGGCACTGTATTTATCTGCTGTATGTTCTGGGGTATTATACATGGAATTGGCATTGTATTTATCTGCTGTGGGTTCTGGGGTATTATACATGGAATTGGCCCTGTATTTTTCTGCTGTGGGTTCTGGGGTATTATACATGGAATTGACACTGTATTTATCTGCTGTGTGTTCTGGGGTATTATACATGGAATTGGCCCTGTATTTATCTGCTGTGTGTTCTGGGGTATTATACATGGAATTGGTCCTGTATTTATCTGCTGTTGGTTCTGGGTATTATACATGGAATTGGCCTGTATTTATCTGCTGTGGGTTCTGGGGTATTATACATGGAATTGGCCCTGTATTTATCCTGCCTGTGTGTTCTGGGTATTATACATGGAATTGGCCACTGTATTTATCTGCTGTGTGTTCTGGGGTATTATACATGGAATTGGCACTGTATTTTCTGCTGTGTTCTGGGGTATTATACATGGAATTGGCCTGTATTTATCTGCTGTGTGTTCTGGGTATTATACATGGAATTGGCCCTGTATTTATCTGCTGTGTGTTCTGGGTATTATACATGGAATTGGCCCTGTATTTATCTGCTGTGTGTTCTGGGGTATTATACATGGAATTGGCCCTGTATTTATCTGCTGTGTGTTCTGTGGTATTATACATGGAATTGGCCCTGTATTTATCTGCTGTGTGTTCTGGGGTATTATACATGGAATTGGTCCTGTATTTATCTGCTGTGTGTTCTGGGTATTATACATGGAATTGGCCCTGTATTTTTCTGCTGTGGGTTCTGGGTTATTATACATGGAATTGGCCCTGTATTTATCTGCTGTGTGTTCTGGGGTATTATACATGGAATTGGTCCTGTATTTATCTGCTGTGGTTCTGGGTATTATACATGGGAATTGGCCCTGTATTTTTCTGCTGTGGGTTCTGGGGTATTATACATGGAATTGGCACTGTATTTATCCTGCTGTGTGTTCTGGGGTATTATACATGGAATTGACACTGTATTTATCTGCTGTGTGTTCTGGGGTATTATACATGGAATTGGCACTGTATTTATCCTGCTGTGTGTTCTGGGGTATTATACATGGAATTGGCACTGTATTTATCTGCTGTGGGTTCTGGGGTATTATACATGGAATTGGCACTGTATTTATCTGCTGTGTGTTCTGGGGTATTATACATGGAATTGGTCCTGTATTTATCTGCTGTGTGTTCTGGGGTATTATACATGGAATTGGCACTGTATTTATCTGCTGTGTGTTCTGGGGTATTATACATGGAATTGGCACTGTATTTATCTGCTGTGGGTTCTGGGGTATTATACATGGAATTGGCCCTGTATTTATCTGCTGTGTGTTCTGGGGTATTATACATGGAATTGGTCCTGTATTTATCTGCTGTGTGTTCTGGGTATTATACATGGAATTGGCCCTGTATTTTTCTGCTGTGGGTTCTGGGGTATTATACATGGAATTGACACTGTATTTATCTGCTGTGTGTTCTGGGGTATTATACATGGAATTGGCCCTGTATTTATCTGCTGTGTGTTCTGGGGTATTATACATGGAATTGGTCCTGTATTTATCTGCTGTGTGTTCTGGGTATTATACATGGAATTGGCCCTGTATTTTTCTGCTGTGGGTTCTGGGGTATTATACATGGAATTGGCACTGTATTTATCCTGCTGTGTGTTCTGGGGTATTATACATGGAATTGACACTGTATTTATCTGCTGTGTGTTCTGGGGTATTATACATGGAATTGACACTGTATTTATCTGCTGTGTGTTCTGGGGTATTATACATGGAATTGGCACTGTATTTATCCTACTGTGTGTTCTGGGGTATTATACATGGAATTGGCACTGTATTTATCTGCTGTGTGTTCTGGGGTATTATACATGGAATTGGCCCTGTATTTATCTGCTGTGTGTTCTGGGGTATTATACATGGAATTGGCCCTGTATTTATCTGCTGTGTGTTCTGGGGTATTATACATGGAATTGGCCCTGTATTTATCTGCTGTGTGTTCTGGGGTATTATACATGGAATTGGCCCTGTATTTATCTGCTGTGTGTTCTGGGGTATTATACATGGAATTGGTCCTGTATTTATCTGCTGTGTGTTCTGGGTATTATACATGGAATTGGCCCTGTATTTTTCTGCTGTGGGTTCTGGGGTATTATACATGGAATTGGCCCTGTATTTATCTGCTGTGTGTTCTGGGGTATTATACATGGAATTGGCCCTGTATTTATCCTGCTGTGTGTTCTGGGGTATTATACATGGAATTGGTCCTGTATTTATCTGCTGTGAGTTCTGGGGTATTATACATGGAATTGGCCCTGTATTTATCTGCTGTGAGTTCTGGGGTATTATACATGGAATTGACACTGTATTTATCTGCTGTGTGTTCTGGGGTATTATACATGGAATTGGCCCTGTATTTATCTGCTGTGAGTTCTGGGGTATTATACATGGAATTGACACTGTATTTATCTGCTGTGTGTTCTGGGGTATTATACATGGAATTGGCCCTGTATTTATCTGCTGTGAGTTCTGGGGTATTATACATGGAATTGGCACTGTATTTATCTGCTGTGTGTTCTGGGGTATTATACATGGAATTGACACTGTATTTATCTGCTGTGTGTTCTGGGGTATTATACATGGAATTGACACTGTATTTATCTGCTGTGTGTTCTGGGGTATTATACATGGAATTGACACTGTATTTATCTGCTGTGTGTTCTGGGGTATTATACATGGAATTGGTCCTGTATTTATCTGCTGTGAGTTCTGGGGTATTATACATGGAATTGGCACTGTATTTATCTGCTGTGGGTTCTGGGGTATTATACATGGAATTGGCCCTGTATTTATCCTGCTGTGTGTTCTGGGGTATTATACATGGAATTGGCACTGTATTTATCTGCTGTATGTTCTGGGGTATTATACATGGAATTGGCATTGTATTTATCTGCTGTGGGTTCTGGGGTATTATACATGGAATTGGCACTGTATTTATCTGCTGTGGGTTCTGGGGTATTATACATGGAATTGGCACTGTATTTATCCTGCTTTGTGTTCTGGGGTATTATACATGGAATTGGCACTGTATTTATCTGCTGTGTGTTCTGGGGTATTATACATGGAATTGGCACTGTATTTATCCTGCTTTGTGTTCTGGGGTATTATACATGGAATTGGCCCTGTATTTATCCTGCTGTGGGTTCTGGGGTATTATACATGGAATTGGCACTGTATTTATCCTGCTTTGTGTTCTGGGGTATTATACATGGAATTGGCACTGTATTTATCTGCTGTGTGTTCTGGGGTATTATACATGGAATTGGCACTGTATTTATCCTGCTTTGTGTTCTGGGGTATTATACATGGAATTGGCCCTGTATTTATCCTGCTGTGGGTTCTGGGGTATTATACATGGAATTGGCACTGTATTTATCCTGCTTTGTGTTCTGGGGTATTATACATGGAATTGGCACTGTATTTATCCTGCTTTGTGTTCTGGGGTATTATACATGGAATTGACACTGTATTTATCTGCTGTGAGTTCTGGGGTATTATACATGGAATTGACACTGTATTTATCTGCTTTGTGTTCTGGGGTATTATACATGGAATTGGCCCTGTATTTATCTGCTGTGAGTTCTGGGGTATTATACATGGAATTGACACTGTATTTATCTGCTGTGTGTTCTGGGGTATTATACATGGAATTGGTCCTGTATTTATCTGCTGTGAGTTCTGGGGTATTATACATGGAATTGACACTGTATTTATCTGCTGTGTGTTCTGGGGTATTATACATGGAATTGGCCCTGTATTTATCCTGCTGTGTGTTCTGGGGTATTATACATGGAATTGGTCCTGTATTTATCCTGCTGTGTGTTCTGGGATATTATACATGGAATTGGCACTGTATTTATCTGCTGTGTGTTCTGGGGTATTATACATGGAATTAGCATTGTATTTATCCTGCTGTGTGTTCTGGGGTATTATACATGGAATTGGCACTGTATTTATCTGCTGTGTGTTCTGGGGTATTATACATGGAATTGGCCCTGTATTTATCTGCTGTGTGTTCTGGGTATTATATATGGAATTGCCACTGTATTTATTCTAGGAATCTCTGAAGGAATCACAAATCACCCTCTGCCTATTGACAGTTTATCTTGATTGGTCAGAACCCACCCCCCTTCTGATTGGTGCCCCTGTACCAGTATCCAGAATACAGGCCCTGCTTGTAGGTCATTGGGACAGTTCTGAAAGCCTACGGGACAATGTGATTTTTCCATGCATGTATTCATTTATAAAGTCATGGGCACTTCATGGAAGGGGAGTGGATATATTTATCAGCATTCTCTGAAAGCAGCATACCAGAAACTCAGGGTAATAATAGCAAGCCAAGTGCATCGTGGGAATTTGGGTTGGGAATGTGCAGTTCAATGTAGGAAAGTTAAAAGGCATGTACCAACTTAGTCCTCAGTCTTTAAAGTGAAAGTCACAAAGTGAGAGCTGCCAGATAAGTGAACACAGAGAAAGCGGATAATCTGATTATAGTCTGGCAACCCGACCTCCATATTGGGTTACTGCAAAGTAGTAGGCAGCCATATTGGGAAGGGCAAGTAAGCATGTATAATATTATGTTTATTATACTACATGAGAATTGTTATCTGCAGAAATATAAAAACACTGTTATATATTAATTCTGAAGCTGTGAGTGTCCTAAGTAGCGTTTATCATGGCAGGATCTGTGCCCACGAGCTTGTGTGCCCCATGTCTGATCATCTTAATAATCTGCCCCTGATTTGTGTGAGTGATACGGGGCAGAACATAATCAGTTAGAGGCGATAACATGGCTTAAAGGGGAACTAAACCTCAAAATAGAATTAAACTAGAAATTCTACACCCTGCACATTTACTAAGCTCGAGTGAAGGATTCGAAGTAAAAAAATAGGCTACTTCGACCTTTGACTACGACTACGATTCAAAGGATTCAAACTAAAAATCGTTGGACTATTCGACCATTCGATAGTCGAAGTACTGTCTCTTTAAAAAAAAACTTTGACTACATACTTCGCCACTTTAAACCTACCGAGCTACAATGTTAGCCTACGGGGACCTTCCCCATTACTTTTCTAAGGGTTTTTTGATCTAAGGAAAATCCTTTGATCGATGGATTAAAATCCTTAGAATCGTTCGATTCGAAGGATTTAATCGTTCGGTCGAACGATTTTTCCTTCGATCGATCAAAGTATTTGCGGTAAATCCTTCGACTTCGATATTCGAAGTCGAAAGGATTTTACTTCGAGGGTCGAATATCGAGGGTTAATTAACCCTCGATATTCGACCCTTAGTAAATGTGCCCCCTTGTGTTTGGGGCTTTCTGTACCAGCCCAAGGGCACTTCAGCCCTTTAGCAGGGAAGATATGTGTCCCTGAATATGCCCCAGTAACTCTCCCTCTTTTCTACTGATTCACTGCACATGCTCTGAGCTGCTGTCCCTTACCTGCGCTTAGGGACAGTCTATATACAATTTAACAGTCCCAATACAAAGCTTCTCATTACATGGCAGCATAGGAACCAGTGCAGTCTGCATTAGAATTGATTCATAATCAGCCCTGTAGCATCAGCTTCTATGACATATGTGACCTCCATTTCTGCTAATGGTTTGATGAATTCCCACACTCCCTAAGCTCAGCTTCCCAACAGCAGCCCACTGAGCATGTGCAGTGCCACTGACTCTGGATCATGACTGTTATAGGGCTGCTGTATCTCGGGGCTGGTGCAGTAAGTACAGTATATGAAATACAGCACGACTATAGTCAAATATCATCGGTTGCCTTGAATTCCTCATCTGCTGATGAACCACGCCCCCACCTATAATCCTTTTTACATGAACATTAATTACATCAATGTAAATGGAGGTTTGTATAATGAATAATGTTATTATGAATAATGTTGGTAAATGTGACTAAGTACAACAGGAGCACCGGGAGCAGCCGGTTCTGAACTCACAGTTCCAGTTCTATGGGCAGGACACGTGGCTCCAGATAATTGAGAAAATTTATGGAATCCTTTGCTTAATTCTTTTTCCTCTCATCTACCAGTCTATCCAATAAACCATTTCCTGGTTGCTAGGTGCAATGTGCCCTGCAACCCAACAAAACCTGCCATGCAGATCAGTGAGTGAAAGCAACTTTTCAATTGGTCATTTTTTCTTTATTATATTTTCTTAATTATTTGCAGCCTTCAAAGAGGGTCACTGACCCCATCTAAAAAAAACAAATGCTCTGTAAGGCTACAATTTTTGTTATTGTTACTTTTATTACATATCGTTCTATTCATACCCTCTCCTATTCATATCCCAGTCTCTTATTCAAATTGATGAATGGTTGTTAAGGTGATTTGGACCCTAGCAACCAGACGGCTGAAATTCCAAACTGGAGAGGTGCTGAATAAAAAGCTAAATAATTCAAAAACCACAAATAATAAATAATGAAAACAAATTGCCAATGGTCTCAGAATATCACTCTACTTCATACTAACAGTTAATTTAAAGATGAACAACCCCTTTAAGACCAAATAATGTATGTTATTAAGCAAAAAAATAAGAAGGGGCCTCAAGAAATGCAAAAAAGGCTGGGACCCCAATTTGAGCTTAGGGTTTCTGCCAACTGTTTTCTTTTTTTTTTAATAGTGAGAGAAAATAAAGTTGTTTTTGGGGTGGAGTTCCCCTTTAATTTGACTTTTACCCTGAAAAAGGCATAAATGTAGAACTTCAGACTACAGGAAGAAGCACAAGTTGTTTTTTGTTGCAAGAAGTACTGCCAGGAACCTGGGGCCTCTGTAAGTATCTCTATGATGATCCATAATTTAGAAGCTTGAGCTCATCCATTAGTTCATTGTGCAAATGCCAAACACTGGGATCGATACGCTGAATATGAAAAAGCAGCAGCTCTCAGTAACTGACACTTAAGTGCTGGCGGCTTCCGGCTATAAAATCCTGCTCTAATGAAACCCCCAGCAGCACTCGCTTCCTCTAAGGAATTCTGATCCTTAACCACATTTTAGTGGGGGGGTCATTTCGAAAGTCCATTTGCAGAATGGACAACATGGTGCTAACAAATAGTGTTAAGTTTCCCTTTAATATGCCTTCTGCTGATGATAATGCAACCTTGTGGTTAGTGTCTCACCATGCAATATTAATAGCAAACATATTTACTGTATTATGCTTTATTATTATTATTATGGAATGGTGAGAATTCATAATGCTGAGTGAGTCAGTGGGAGCTGCCACACTGCACGCTCTTCTATAAGGATTTTACTGCCATGAAACAGCAGCAGAACTATTGGAAAAGGCTTGGGTTTCCAATGTAGTCATGTATCCCTTACACAGAACTCTATATTTAACTTACCCTTGCACGACTTCTTTTGTTTTTTTAAATCAATAATTGGTTATTTGCCCTTGGATGCTAAATATAGTCCCAGGGTACATAGTAACACGGCAGCTCAACACAACGGGCGTGAGTCTTATTTCAGCCTCAGCTACTACGTAACTATGTACTGCGGGACTATATCTAGGAAGGAGAAATGCAAGTAAAAATAACCGTGGTCTATCCCTGTGTTTCAGGGGCTGCTGGGAAATGTAGTTCAATAACAAACACACCATAGGAAAAGTGTTGCACATATGTTGGAATGGCATCAGGTCCCCGTATAGGGCCACCATCAGGAATCACAGAGCCCCTTACTATTACATTAGCAGCACCCACTCCTCCAAAAGAGTTTGGGGTAGAGTCCTGCACAGAACCAATTTGTTAAACCCGAATCCGACCCACAAACCACATACTTACCCGCTTGGACCCGCCCCACAAGTACCTTATCCACAACTAGGGTTGCCACCTGGCCGGTAAAAATGATAGTTGACCCCAATGTTATTAATAGTGGAAAAAAATTAATATATAGGAAGGCCGTATTGTTTTCCAGAAAAGGTGGCAACCCTATCCACAACCTGATCCGCAACCCGCTAACCATCAAGAAACAGGAAGTGCTGTCATTGTAAACCTGGAGTGACATCATTGGAAGTTGGCGTGATAAAAAACGGGGTAAAACAGGAAGTGCTGTCATTGTAAACTGGAATTGACATCATTAGAAGTAGGCGGGATCAGAAAAAGGGGTAAAACCGGAAGTGCTGTCATTGTAAACCGGAAGTGACGTCATTGGAAGTAGGCGTGATCAGACAAAAAGGGGTAAAATAGAAATTGCTGTCATTGTAAACCAAAAAAAGGGGTAAAATAGAAATTGCTGTCATTGTAAACCAAAAGGGACATCATTAGAAGTAGGCGTGATCCGAAAAAAAGGAGTAAAACAGGAAGTGCTGTCATTGTAAACCAGAAGTGACATCATTAGAAGTTGGCGTGATCAGAAAAAAAGGGGTAAAATAGAAATTGCTGTCATTGTAAACCAGAAGTGACATCATTAGAAGTAGGCGTGATCAGAAAAAAGGGGTAAAACAGGAAGTGCTGTCATTGTAAACCAGAAGTGACATCATTGGAAGTAGGCGTGATCAGAAAAAAAGGGGTAAAATAGAAATTGCTGTCATTGTAAACCAGAAGTGACATCATTGGAAGTTGGCGTGATCAGGAAAAAAGGGGTAAAACAGGAAGTGCTGTCATTGTAAACCAGAAGTGACATCATTAGAAGTAGGCATGATCAGAAAAAAGGAGTAAAACAAGAAGTGATGTCATTGTAAACCAGAAGTGACATCATTAGAAGTAGGCGTGATCAGAAAAAAGAGGTAAAACATGAAGTGCTGTCATTGCAAACTGGAAGAGACATCATCGGAAGTTGGCGTGATCAGGAAAAAAGGGGTAAAACAGGAAGTGCTGTCATTGTAAACCGGAAGTGGCATCATTAGAAGTAGGCGTGATCAGAAAAAAAGAAGTAAAACAAGAAGTGATGTCATTGTAAACCAGAAGTGACATCATTAGAAGTAGGCGTAATCAGAAAAAAGGAGTAAAACACGCTATTAGGAAGACCCGCGACCCGAACTGCGACCCGCAAACTCGCATCTATACCTACTCCCGTAACTTCTACCTGCAACCCACAGGGTACCGCAATGTTTTGTGGGTACCCCACCCCCTGCAGGACTCTAGTTTGGGGGGTTACCAATAAAAGGGTTTTCCATTGGAGAATGTACAATTATATTTGAATATAGAGCAGTCAGTTTCCTCTTGGGGAAGTCTAACTGTTCATTGGATGTAAGAGTGTTGTTGTTTCACATGTGATACTTTGTATATCCCTGCGCTGTTTGTTGTTCTTTCTTCTCTATTCTCCCAGCAGTGCGGAAGCTGAACTTTATTGTTCCCTGCTCATGAGTCGGACCCAGCCGGCCCTATTTGGCTGATGTTTGTCAGGGTGCCAAGGGGCTGTGTTTTGGGTCAGGGAAAAGCGAGGTGCAGGGAGTGTGAAGTTGTTCCAGAAGAAGGACTGACGGAGAGAAATATCCTGTACTGATCAGACCAGGGGGTTGAAGCTGCTGCAGGTGACTGAGATCTCCCCAGGGAACAAAGATTTACTGCAGAACCTTCTGGGCTTGACCTGACTGGAATCTCAGCACCGTCCTGTTCCAGCTTCAAGGTAATTCTCTGGATTTTATGAATGTGCCATCACTTGGAGGGGGCATGGGAGTTGTTGTGGGTCTTGCCTTGTATTGGCACCCAGTCAGAGCGAAGCCCCAGTCCCTACACCCCGTGTCCCTATCAAGGTCAGAGCCAGGGAAGGGAGTCGTAATAACCCGAATAAGAACAAGAATAAACCAGTTGAGAGAAATTTGATTAAAAAAAGAAAAAAACAATTTCACTAGTTGACGTTATATTATTTGTATCGCTTCCGTCACCCACTGGGTGCCCCTCCCCAGCAATCTTTATAAATAAAGCTGAATTTCTCCCAGATCTGTACTGGGTCTCCGGGATCGAATCCCTGGCTTTTTGTTTTTAGTTTAGCGTCACTTTAAGGAACATGAAGGGCACCCACAGCTCCCCAAGGCTCCCCAATAGCGATGACCATTACGCCACTAGGGATGTTGTTGAACTGCAACTGACACCGCTCTGAACGCTGTTGCTGACAGTTGCAGTTCAAGGTCAGGGTTACCCATGTAATACAGTCGGCCTCGGTCAATCAGACTAGACAGAGATGTATATATCTTAGGGATTTCCAAAGCGCACAGGATGCTGGGAGTTGCAGTCCATCACAGCTACAGCTGATCGTCCAGTCTTGGTCACCTATTTCTCTTATACAGAACTGGCTGATTCACCTATCGCTTATCTATTTACCTGTTTGGCCATGTGACCCCCCGATCCGCTGTACAATGCAACTGTCAGTTTGGCCATGTGACCCTACAGGTGACAGAGAACAAGCAGGTGCCGGGAGAACAATGGCCGGTATAGAGAGCCGGGCACTAATCTGTTCTATAAATACTTCCCTTCTTGAGATGCACAAGTTGTGAATCAGCCGCAGCAGCAACTGCCGCCCTCCCACTTTCTCTGGGCTGCGGTGCTGCCATTCAGATTGCATGACTGGTCCCCTATAAGGTGTGCACTCAGCTCAGTGACAGAGCAGAACTTGGGAAGGTGAGAGACAGAAGCACAGAGACGCTCCCCCACTGGATTCTTTCTACCTGTGCCCCAGCAAGCAGAAGGGATGGCACTGCCAGCAGCTCTAGGTAAGGGCACACACACTACTTACAGGAAGGGAGGGAATAAGAATTGTTTGTCTATTTCCAAAACACAATTGTCGGGGTCCGAGATACCTGTGGGGCGACCGTGAATTCCTCGGCTGTAACTGGATCTGCCTCAGCTCCTCTCTGCGAATAATAACCCCAGGCGGCGAAACCACAGCTTTTAAACTCATTATTGTACAGAAGCATCTCTATGTATATTGTACGTACAGAATCCACTGATACTTGCAACTAGTGGGTTAACTGGAAAAAAGAGGAAGTGTTAACCCTTGTGCTCCCTCTCTGATGATTATTGTTATGTATTTGCTCCTTATGACAGTAGGTTTAATATATATATATATATTGTTTTTAAAGATTTGACAATTGGAGGTTTCATTTATTTCCTCCTTGAAATTACTGCCATTTGAAATTTTTGTTTTTTTATACATTTATCTTTAATCAAAAGTGAATTATACAGTATGAGGGTATAGCTTATTGTGTGCCCAGAACATTCCTTCTCTGTATATTTGTATTTATACATATGGGAGGAGGGAGGTGCCATATTGATTCCCTTAGACAGTACAGTATGAGGGTATAGCTTATTGTGTGCCCAGAACATTCCTTCTCTGTATATTTGTATTTATACATATGGGAGGAGGGAGGTGCCATATTGATTCCCTTAGACAGTACAGTATGAGAGTATAGCTTATTGTGTGCCCAGAACATTCCTTCTCTGTATATTTGTATTTATACATATGAGAGGTGCCATATTGATTCCCTTAGACAGTACAGTATGAGGGTATAGCTTATTGTGTGCCCAGAACATTCCTTCTCTGTATATTTGTATTTATACATATGGGAGGTGCCATATTGATTCCCTTAGACAGTACAGTATGAGGGTATATCTTATTGTGTGCCCAGAACATTCCTTCTCTGTATATTTGTATTTATACATATGGGAGGTGCCATATTGATTCCCTTAGACAGTACAGTATGAGGGTATAGCTTATTGTTTGCCCAGAACATTCCTTCTCTGTATATTTGTATTTATACATATGGGAGGAGGGAGGTGCCATATTAATTCCCATAGACAGTACAGTATGAGGGTATAGCTTATTGTGTGCCCAGAACATTCCTTCTCTGTATATTTGTATTTATACATATGGGAGGAGGGAGGTACCATATTGATTCCTTTAGACAGTACAGTATGAGGGTATAGCTTATTGTGTGCCCAGAACATTCCTTCTCTGTATATTTGTATTTATACATATGGGAGGAGGAGGTGCCATATTGATTCCCTTAGACAGTACAGTATGAGGGTATAGCTTATTGTGTGCCCAGAACATTCCTTCTCTGTATATTTGTATTTATACATATGGGAGGAGGAGGTGCCATATTGATTCCCTTAGACAGTACAGTATGAGGGTATAGCTTATTGTGTGCCCAGAACATTCCTTCTCTGTATATTTGTATTTATACATATGGGAGGAGGAGGTGCCATATTGATTCCCTTAGACAGTACAGTATGAGGGTATAACTTATTGTGTGCCCAGAACATTCCTTCTCTGTATATTTGTATTTATACATATGGGAGGAGGGAGGTGCCATATTGATTCCCTTAGACAGTACAGTATGAGGGTATAGCTTATTGTGTGCCCAGAACATTCCTTCTCTGTATATTTGTATTTATACATATGGGAGGAGGAGGTGCCATATTGATTCCCTTAGACAGTACAGTATGAGGGTATAGCTTATTGTGTGCCCAGAACATTCCTTCTCTGTATATTTGTATTTATACATATGGGAGGAGGAGGTGCCATATTGATTCCCTTAGACAGTACAGTATGAGGGAATAGCTTATTGTGTGCCCAGAACATTCCTTCTCTGTATATTTGTATTTATACATATGGGAGGAGGAGGTGCCATATTGATTCCCTTAGACAGTACAGTATGAGGGTATAGCTTATTGTGTGCCCAGAACATTCCTTCTCTGTATATTTGTATTTATACATATGGGAGGAGGAGGTGCCATATTGATTCCCTTAGACAGTACAGTATGAGGGTATAGCTTATTGTGTGCCCAGAACATTCCTTCTCTGTATATTTGTATTTATACATATGGGAGGAGGAGGTGCCATATTGATTCCCTTAGACAGTACAGTATGAGGGTATAACTTATTGTGTGCCCAGAACATTCCTTCTCTGTATATTTGTATTTATACATATGGGAGGAGGAGGTGCCATATTGATTCCCTTAGACAGTACAGTATGAGAGTATAGCTTATTGTGTGCCCAGAACATTCCTTCTCTGTATATTTGTATTTATACATATGGGAGGAGGAGGTGCCATATTGATTCCCTTAGACAGTACAGTATGAGGGTATAGCTTATTGTGGGCCCAGAACATTCCTGCTTTGTATATTTGTATTTATACATATGGGAGGAGGAGGTGCCATATTGATTCCCTTAGACAGTACAGTATGAGGGTATAGCTTATTGTGTGCCCAGAACATTCCTTCTCTGTATATTTGTATTTATACATATGGGAGGAGGAGGTGCCATATTGATTCCCTTAGACAGTACAGTATGAGGGTATAGCTTATTGTGTGCCCAGAACATTCCTTCTCTGTATATTTGTATTTATACATATGGGAGGAGGGAGGTGACATATTGATTCCCTTAGACAGTACAGTATGAGGGTATAGCTTATTGTGTGCCCAGAACATTCCTTCTCTGTATATTTGTATTTATACATATGGGAGGAGGAGGTGCCATATTGATTCCCTTAGACAGTACAGTATGAGGGTATAGCTTATTGTGTGCCCAGAACATTCCTTCTCTGTATATTTGTATTTATACATATGGGAGGAGGAGGTGCCATATTGATTCCCTTAGACAGTACAGTATGAGGGTATAGCTTATTGTGTGCCCAGAGCATTCCTTTTTCTTAAAAATTTAGTAAACTTACTTTTAGTCTCATATAGACATCAGTAATTGTAAGGTTAAAAAAAAACGTTAATTTCTATTAATAGTTAAAATAGTTAATAGTTAATTTTTTGTTAACTTTCTGTAGCATCAGTTTGGGAGTCAGTATTAAAGATTAATGGGAGAGGGCCTGAGAAGAGAGAGATCATAAATACATATACCCATAAAACTGAAACCTCAAATATATTTTGGGGTGTTTTTTGTTGGCCGGGGTCAATGACCCCCCTTACCACCAGACAGCATTTTCAGTTGCAGGTTGGAAAGAATTCAAAACAAATAAAAAACAAAGAATGAAGACCAACTGAAAGGTTGCTTAGAAAAGTTCCATCTATAATAAATGTAAATCTAAAGGTAAGTTTCCCCATGAATAAATAAGAAGCCTACGAGCGGTGAATTGAGCAGAACAGGCCTGTGATACTCGGCAGGGGACATTGTTTGTAATTAATTAACAATTAACCGGGAGCTGCTCTTTCACCATTTCCAGTAAATTCAACCCACCTGACATTGGAGTCTTGTGCTCTGCTAATTATATGCTGAATATATGCAAATTATACTCTCATTACATCACGTTGGTGGTCATGGTTACTGCCTATGTACAGCCCAGCTACAGGAAGTGGACAGTCGGTCACAAATGGGAACAGGAAGTAGATACCACAGAGATGCTTGGAGGACCAATAAGGCCTTTAACCATAAGTCTCATCACCTTAAAGCTAGTTAGTTGGGAACTTTTTCTCACAGAAATATTAATATACTCCTGCACCCCCAAACCTTGGGATAATGATCTGTATCTCACACATATATTGATATTGTACATCAGTCAGGAACCCCACTGTCCCTCTATACTCCTGCACCCCCAAACCTTGGGATAATGATCTGTATCTCACACATATATTGATATTGTACATCAGTCAGGAACCCCACTGTCCATCTATACTCCTGCACCCCCAAACCTTGGGATAATGATCTGTATCTCACACATATATTGATATTGTACATCAGTCAGGAACCCCACTGTCCCTCTATACTCCTGCACCCCCAAACCTTGGGATAATGATCTGTATCTCACACATATATTGATATTGTACATCAGTCAGGAACCCCACTGTCCATCTATACTCCTGCACCCCCAAACCTTGGGATAATGATCTGTATCTCACACATATATTGATATTGTACATCAGTCAGGAACCCCACTGTCCCTCTATACTCCTGCACCCCCAAACCTTGGGATAATGATCAGTATCTCACACATATATTGTACATCAGTCAGGAACCCCACTGTCCCCTCTATACTCCTGCACCCCCAAACCTTGGGATAATGATCTGTATCTCACACATATATTGATATTGTACATCAGTCAGGAACCCCACTGTCCCTCTATACTCCTGCACCCCCAAACCTTGGGATAATGATCAGTATCTCACACATATATTGTACATCAGTCAGGAACCCCACTGTCCCCTCTATACTCCTGCACCCCCAAACCTTGGGATAATGATCTGTATCTCACACATATATTGATATTGTACATCAGTCAGGAACCCCACTGTCCCTCTATACTCCTGCACCCCCAAACCTTGGGATAATGATCTGTATCTCACACATATATTGATATTGTACATCAGTCAGGAACCCCACTGTCCCTCTATACTCCTTTACCCCCAAACCTTGGGATAATGATCTGTATCTCACACATATATTGATATTGTACATTAGTCAGGAACCCCACTGTCCCCCTATACTCCTGCACCCCCAAACCTTGGGATAATGATCTGTATCTCACACATATATTGATATTGTACATCAGTCAGGAACCCCACTGTCCCTCTATACTCCTGTACCCCCAAACCTTGGGATAATGATCTGTATCTCACACATATATTGATATTGTACATCAGTCAGGAACCCCACTGTCCCCTCTATACTCCTGCACCCCCAAACCTTGGGATAATGATCTGTATCTCACACATATATTATTATTGTACATCAGTCAGGTACCCCACTATCCCTCTATACTCCTGCACCCCCAAACCTTGGGATAATGATCTGTATCTCACACACATATTTATATTGTACATCAGTCAGGAACCCCACTGTCCCTCTATACTCCTGCACCCCCAAACCTTGGGATAATGATCTGTATCTCACACACATATTTATATTGTACATCAGTCAGGAACCCCACTGTCCCTCTATACTCCTACACCCCCAAACCTTGGGATAATGATCTGTATCTCACACATATATTGATATTGTACATCAGTCAGGAACCCCACTGTCCCTCTATACTCCTGCACCCCCAAACCTTGGTATAATGATCTGTATCTCACACATATTTATATTGTACATCAGTCAGGAACCCCACTGTCCCTCTATACTCCTGCACCCCCAAACCTTGCCCATTGATCTTGGTCATTAAACACACACACTTTATTTAGTGTAAGTACATCTGTCCTTAATATAAGATGTAAATGAAATAAAGTCTATCAAATTCTTTCTGTTTTGCAGCAGAGATGCCTCGCCACTTCCCACGCCTGAACATCAATGAGGTGGACGAACAAGTGCGGCTCTTGGCCGAGAAAGTATTTGCCAAAGTTCTCCAGGAAGAGGACAGCAAAGATGCCTTCGCCTTGTTCACCGTCCCTGAGGACTGTCCCATTGGCCAGAAGGAAGCCAAGGAAAGGGAGTTGGAGAAGGAGCTCGCAGAGCAGAAGTCGGCGGAGACTGTTAAAAGGTTGGATCATACTATTCATTCCATACAGCACTTCCCAATACCCTCGCTGTGTGTTATGTTTCAAATACTATTTTGTATGTGCACTGTCCTGTTTCTTATCATGCTTGTCAAGGCCGAATAGCATGAGTAGGAACAGGCTCCAAGAATAGGACATGTCTGTATAACCACTGACACAACAAGTTCAGAGTATTGAGACAAGTGGCATTCAGACCCACAAACAGGTCTCCATTGTGACGTCACATGAAATGTTCAAACTTCCATTTATGGATGAACAGTGAAAGGCAAATTCAGCGTTGTATGGAAATATCACTGATCTGCATCAAAGGGGAAGTAGAGTTTCCTTCTTCTTGCACATTGAGACTTACTCCCCAGCCTGTTCTGTGCAGTATGGAAAATCACTCTCCCCTAGGGTTGCAACTTTTTGTGGAAAAAAAATACCGTCCTTTCTGTATCTTTATCTGTCTTCCCTATTAATAGAATTTGCAATAAGCAACATGTTTACCAACCAAGCTGGTAAAATACCAACAAGGTAGCAGCCCTACTGTTCCCAAATCTCCCCCTAACTGGCCTTCAGACTGGGCCCCCTTAGCTCATAACAAGGTTACAGATATATAGAAACATTGGGGTATCACCCTGCTATAGTTCCAGGGGTACCCAGGGCACAGATAAGCACTCACCCCAAATCTCCCCCTAACTGACCTTCAGACTGGGCCCCCTTAGCTCATAACAAGGTTACAGATATATAGAAACATTGGGGTGTCACCCTGCTATAGTTCCAGGGGTACCCAGGGTACAAATAAACACTCACCCCAAATCTCCCCCTAACTGACCTTCAGACTGGGCCCCCTTAGCTCATAACAAGGTTACAGATATATAGAAACATTGGGGTGTCACCCTGCTATAGTTCCAGGGGTACCCAGGGCACAAATAAACACTCACCCCAAATCTCCCCCTAACTGACCTTCAGACTGGGCCCCCTTAGCTCATAACAAGGTTACAGATATATAGAAACATTGGAAATATAATCAGAGGATGTCAGTTAAACATTGACACAATTTCAGTAACTAATAAATATTCTTTATAAGTGAGTGATGTCACTGTGACATGTAATACTGTTACAATTGCGACATCAATCTTAAAGGGGAACTGCTCAATAAAAGTGTAATAGGAGCAATAAATCAGGGACAAACATGTCATTTTAGTTCCCCTCCTTGTAAACACAAAGTAATCCAAGGCAAAAGGAATTTGGGAATTTTGTTGACAGTCAGTTCTGCAAAGGGCTCATGTGTTGCCTGGGCTTTTATATCCCATAAGGGAGAATCGCTGGGGCCAAAATTAGAGGTGGTGAAAGGAGGTGTCAGGATGGATTGAGTCCAGGATAAAGGAGTGTCAGTGGCGCAGAGAAGGCCAGAGAGTGTTTATGTGTCTATGACAAACATCCAGATATTTAGGTGCTGTTGGAAAGGAACCTCTGACTTAATAAGTCCCAACTGTGAACCCGACTTTGCATATTATCCCCATTTATTTACTGATTAACCAAAGAGCAAATTAGCAGCAGCACAGTTCCCCCCGGCAACCAATCAGAGTTCTGCTTTCATTACCTGCCCTAGCATTTAAATTGCTGATAGGCTGCTTGGGGTTACTGTCCCAATGCAAATGTTCCCTGTACCTTCGTTAGTGAATGAACATTCTTTTAATGAGACTGACATCACATGACAAGTGCTGTTTACCCTTCAATGCATTACTTCCATGAGATTTAACCCTTGAAATGCCAGCACCCCTTGCTTTTGCGTTACTGCACCGTTGAACAACTTGTAACCCTGAGTGATACATTGTAGCAGAGATAAACCTTAATCTGATTTAATAGGATTATTCCAAGGTTTTCCAATCCTCTCTCTCTTGTGGATATTCCTTCGTCACTTCGTTGCAGCCGGCGGCAGGCAATCTGTATGTCGCTCTCATCCCGGTTATGTTAGGCCTTTATACTCTCTATCATTTATCCACCATGAGAGAAGATTGGGTCTGGCCGAGGTACTGCACTGTCTTTTTTATTCATAGCGAAATTAGCCTGTTAAATATACTGTATATATATATATGTGTGTGTGTGTATGTAGTCAGGCCAGCAGTGCAGAAACCGTATCTCTCTATTACTAAAGTGAACCCATAGCAGAATAGCTTATATACAGATATCTGTAGTACATAGTTAAAAGCTGACTGCTGATTGGTGGCTGTCGGTACCAGGCAGTAAATGGGATATTCTATATGTATTTATTACACTGACACCCCCCAAATAAATAATGGCTCAGGCTGGTGCCCCTCTTCTTTATAAAACAATCAGGCCCAAAGTGTTTGCTGGCTTGGTACTGGAGCAGCCCAAGATAAAAAGGGGGTCCCTAAAAAGTTGGCATCCCCCCAGTATTTTGGTGAGTGTTATGAGGACTGTTTTAAAGAGCATCTTTTTATTTCACAGGAAGAAAAGCTTTAAGATGATCCGATCCCAGTCAATGTCCCTGCAAATCCCGATCCACGACTGGAAGATCCCCACGGTCTCTGCCGTGATATCCCCAGTGGAACCAGAAGCATCGGCTTTTCGGGGACCGGAGCCGGACGCCCCAATCCCATATGATGGGCCAGAATTTCAGAGAGTCACAATATGTGGAGATTACTGTGCTGGGGTAATTCTTGTTACAGACTAGATTAACTATATATTTATATTACCATAGTTTTATGGGATCTCTCTGTACAGACTATGAGCAAACTTAGGGACTGTTCCTGCTGAATTGTGCTTAGTACAGGGAATACCTATGCTGCCATAGTTTTATGGGATCTCTCTGTACAGACTATGAGCAAACTTAGGGACTGTTCCTGCTGAATTGTGCTTAGTACAGGGAATACCTATGCTGCCATAGTTTTATGGGATCTCTCTGTACAGACTATGAGCAAACTTAGGGACTGTTCCTGCTGAATTGTGCTTAGTACAGGGGATACCTATGCTGTCATAGTTTTATGGGATCTCTCTGTACAGATTATGAGCAAATTTAGGGGCTGTTCCTGCTGAATTGTGCTTAGTACAGGGAATACCTATGCTGTCATAGTTTTATGGGATCTCTCTGTACAGACTATGAGCAAACTTAGGGGACTGTTCCTGCTGAATTGTGCTTAGTACAGGGGAATACCTATGCTGCCATAGTTTTATGGGATCTCTCTGTACAGACTATGAGCAAACTTAGGGGACTGTTCCTGCTGAATTGTGCTTAGTACAGGGAATACCTATGCTGCCATAGTTTTATGGGATCTCTCTGTACAGACTATGAGCAAACTTAGGGACTGTTCCTGCTGAATTGTGCTTAGTACAGGGAATACCTATGCTGCCATAGTTTTATGGGATCTCTCTGTACAGACTATGAGCAAACTTAGGGGACTGTTCCTGCTGAATTGTACAGGGGATAACTATGTAGTAATGCTGATTGGTTTCTGTATATGATGACAGGTGACAGTAGATGACTATGAACAGGCAGCCACCAGCCTTGCTAAAGCCCTGCTGATCCGGGAGAAATATTCTCGGCTGGCTTACCATCGCTTCCCCCGGACCACGTCCCAGTACCTGTGCACGATGAATGGCAAGGAAAGCTGGAAAATGGAAGATGAAGTCTATCCAGGTAACAGTCTCACCTGCGTATCTGTCTTGATGCTTTTCCAACTCTTGAAACAACGTAGCAGAAAAAAAGCAGCAGACATTGTTTTCCTCCAGGTCTGTTATCTGGCTCCTGCTACATTGTTTCAGAGTGAGTAACAGCAGTGCAGGGGATAGAAACAAGCCTATTACGATATTACTGGGTTTTTTCCCCCTTTAAACAGAGTTTAACCCTCCTCCTGACGATAAAGAGGACCCCTGTAATCTAGAGAACGTTCCCTCAAACCTTCACTACGTGGTGAGCATGAAAGGGGGGATCCCTTATGTGTACGACAACAAAGCCAAGATGGAGGCCAACGAGCCGCGCAGTTTCCCTTATCCCGACATGGAGACGTATACGCTGGACATGAGCCACATTCTGGCGCTCATAGCCGACGGCCCCACGTAAGTCTGTTTTATGGAATGAGCCCCTTCTCTCTCCACTCTCACCCCCCTATCACAACAAACATTAGCTCAGTGGATACAAACTGTACAGAACAGGGTCCAACATTCCCTATAAAATATTATTTGCATATGTAAATGTGACTAATGAGTTACCAGAAACAGAAACAATCAGTCCCTGTTACATCACATAATTGCCGCATGCTTGAAGTTAATGACTGGGCGTGTCTCCGTCGCTCATTATTAGAGACTGTCATCGCATAATTTCCCCTTTAATCACTACATTTTATGCACAGTCACGCGTCGCTGTACATGTCTGGAATGCAATCCCTGGCATCACATGAATGCAGATTTTGCATTTATTATAAGTACTACGCAATGGCATCCGCTGCTGTTCATTTTAGCCACCTCAGTCAGCAGAAAATTCAGTTAGAAAGAAGGGGAAAGTCATGTGACTTTTCTCTGGTCAGTTCTAAGCAGCGCGACGTTTGGCAGGTTTCCGTCTGACTCTGGGGCCCCGTTGGTGTGACGCTGGGAGTTGAAACAGGGCCACAGGTTGGGCATCCCCCTATAATGAAACATAATGTTCTTTTTATTTATTTTCTTTGCCTCAAGGAACCCTTGTGCTGCCATTTCAGCCCTTGCCTGATCCAGTCGCAGTCCTAAATCACAAACCCTGGAGGGGAGGGGCTTACAGATACATGGGCGGTCCTTTGTTTATGTCATGGCTTCCTACACGTTCAAACCTTAAACGGGTCTTTCACCTTTAAGTTAACCTTTAGTATGCTATAGAATGGCTGATCATCTTTTCAATTGGCCTTCATTTTTTCTTTTTTTATAGTTTTATAATTATTTGACTTTTTTTATAGTTTTATAATTATTTGACTTTTTCTTCTGACTCTTTCCAGCTTTCAAATGGGGGTCACTGACCCCCATCTAAGAAACACATGCTCTGTAAGGCTACAAATGTATTGTTATTGCTACTTTTTATTCCTCCTCTTTCTATTCAGGCCTCTCCTATTCATATTCCAGTCTGTTATTCAAAGTAATGCATGGTTGCTAGGGGAATTTGAACCCTAGCAACCAGACTGCTGAAACTGCAAACTGGAGAGCTGCTGAATAAAAAGCTAAATAACTCAAAAACTACAAATAATAAAAAATGAAAACCAATTGCAAATTGTCTCCGAATATCCCTCTCTGTTCATTTAAAGGTGAACAACCCCTTTGAGAACAAAGTTTTATTTTCTTCTCCAGGAAAACCTATTGTCACCGGAGATTGAATTTCCTGGGCTCCAAGTTTAATCTCCACGACATGCTGAATGAGATGGCAGAACTGAAGGAGCTGAAGAGCGTGCCGCATCGCGACTTCTATAACGTCAGGAAGGTACGGCCGCCATGTTTGGGTGTATGGGTTACAGCTCCTGGGCAAACTAAGTACCTTCTGATTGGCTGCTGGGGGGTTATATTTACGACATTACCCCAAGTTGATAATGTCATGCAGTCACATGGTCAGAAAAAACTAATGAGACTAAATTTCGTTGGTGCGTTAGGTGGACACTCACATCCACGCGGCCGCCTGCATGAACCAGAAGCACTTACTGAGATTTATCAAACACACCTACCGCACCGAGCCAGACAGGGTGGTGGCAGAGAAAAACGGCCAGAAGATCACCCTAAAAGAGCTGTTTGAGGGTCTCCACATGGACCCCTACGATCTGACTGTCGACTCTTTGGATGTTCACGCTGTGAGTCTATTGGAGCCTCATACACAGAGGAATGTGAAGCCTTTACTGTGTGTCCAGTGATATTAACACTCTGACTCTGTTACAGGGGAGACAAACGTTCCATCGATTCGACAAATTCAATGCCAAATACAATCCGGTGGGTGCCAGCGAGCTCCGAGACCTCTACCTAAAGACTGAGAATTACATCGGAGGAGAATATTTTGCTCGTATTATCAAGGTAAATTACACTGAACCAGTGCAACAGATCCTATCTGATCCCCATTGTAAGCAGCAGTCCTGTCCTGCTTTATGGCAGCTGAGATTCTAGCTATCTGTATAACAGAACATTCTGTCCCAGTGGCTGCACAGATCCTATCTGATCCCCATTGTAAGCAACAATCCTGTCCTGCTTTATGGCAGCTGAGATTCTAGCTATCTGTATAACAGAACATTCTGTCCCATTGGCTGCACAGATCCTATCTGATCCCCATTGTAAGCAGCAGTCCTGTCCTGCTTTATGGCAGCTGAGATTCTAGCTATCTGTATAACAGAACATTCTGTCCCAGTGGCTGCACAGATCCTATCTGATCCCCATTGTAAGCAGCAGTCCTGTCCTGCTTTATGGCAGCTGAGATTCTAGCTATCTGTATAACAGAACATTCTGTCCCAGTGGCTGCACAGATCATATCTGATCCCCATTGGAAGCAGCAGTCCTGTCCTGCTTTATGGCTGAGACTCTATCAATCTGTCATCTCTCTATCAATCTATTTGTCATCTATGTATCTGCCATCTATTTATTGATCTATCTGTCGTCTATCTATCCCCGGCACCAGTAACCCTTTCCGTTTGTTGTCCATGCAGGAGGTTGCACAAGAGCTGGAAGAGAGTAAATACCAATACACAGAGCCGCGCTTATCTATATATGGCCGAGTGCCAGAAGAATGGGACAGTTTAGCAAAATGGTTCATCAAGCACAAACTGTATTCACCCAACATGCGCTGGATCATCCAAGTCCCCCGAATATTGTAAGTAACTGATAATGTGAGTTAAAGGTCAGAGACTCAAGCAGTGGGTGGAGCCAGCACACTCTAATGGCAGCTCACAGGAGGACAGGCAGGGAGTCTGTAACCTGGGATTAGAGTTCTGTACAATAATACTGTGACAGAGAGGATAATATTAAACATTCAAATATTAATGGATACGTGAGCTCAGAGGAAACAATATCAAATGATACTGGAGGCGACTGGCAAGGAAACTGGAAACTTATTGTTCCAGATTGTCAGGAAGTGTAATTAGATAATATCTGAGTAGCCTGAGGTCTCCTAATCCCTGGCCTTGTATCTCTGAACAGAATATCCATAAAAGCAAATGATTTATATTATATTCCTCTTTAACTCTATGGTTTCCATCCAATTGCTCATGTCGACTATCCCTGAGAGTGATGGGAAAACCCGACTGACTCATGTTAAAGGGGAAGTAAAGTCTTAAATAGAATAAGGTTAGAAATGGTGTATTTTGTAGACTAAACATAAACATGAACTTACTGCACCACAAGTCTAATCAAACAAATGATTTATGCTTTCAAAGTTGGCCACAGGGGGTCACCATCTTGTAACTTTGTTATACATCTTTGCAAGACCAAGACTGTGCACATGCTCAGTGTGATCTGGGCTGCTTAGGGATCGTCATAAATGATAAAAACAGCACAAGTCAAATAATATCTGCCAGAAGCCGATACACAAGACTGA
The DNA here is from genome assembly GCF_017654675.1 of Xenopus laevis. NCBI lineage: Eukaryota > Metazoa > Chordata > Amphibia > Anura > Pipidae > Xenopus > Xenopus laevis. The sequence goes on from NC_054377.1 coordinate 3,680,846, forward strand.
TTAATAATCAGAATATACAGACTGCACTGGGTCCTGTGTTGTCATGTCATCTAATGTGGATTTTATAGTTTTTGTATTGTTTAATATAAACTTTCTCCAACTCTGCAGAACCAGTGGCTGCAGCAAAATAATCCTCCAAATAGAATCCCAGTTTATCTGTTTAAATCTGGCTCCATGATCTTTGTCCCTGCAGCTGGAGTTGGAAACAGTAAAGGGGATGTAAAGGCAAAAATAAAATCCAATACAAATCTCTACACAGTCGCCGACTGCTCTACAGGGAAACAAACAAAGCTGCTTGAGTTCTGCATGGCTGGGAAGTAAGGCGGGGGCTCCCCCTGCTGTTCATAAGTAGGATTGTTTCCCTGCAGAGCAGTTAGGGACCGTCTGACAATTCCTATCCACAGCAGTAAATGAAGGGGGAATTTCACTGCATACAGTCAGGTTAATTATAAAAACAATACACATTTTTTAATTAAAGTATATTGGAAATAGGTTTCTTGTTCATTAAAGAAAGTAAAAATGGGATTTTATTTTTTTGCCTTAACATGACCTTTAAGGGCCAGGGAGAAACTGCATGAGCCCCCGGGTTGCCCCCGTTCTGTGCATCCAAACCTCTCATGAAACATTAGGAAATAAGAGAATGAGGAAAATGTTTCTTCCTCGTGTGATGCAAAGTATCATAATAATGACAAAGAGGAAGTTTCTCATCCCGTTTTTCTGTGCTTTTCTGTGGAAACGAGGTTCTAAATGCTAACAACGGGGCAATGTAATGGGAAAGCAGAATTACAGGGGGGACTGATAATTAACCCCATGAGAGCTGACGGCACCAACACTTTGCTAGATCTTATGGCTGGGACCCTGATATTCTGACATTGTGGGAGAAATACAGTGTAGGTGCCTGATATGTGCCAAGATGTTCTGCAGAAGCTGGGGGGAAATAGTAAAGTACAGGTATGGGATCCGTTATCCGGAAACCCATTATCCAGAAAGCTACAATTTACGTAATGGCTGTCTCCCATAGACTTTTATCCAAATAATTAAAAATGATTTCCTTTTTCTCTGAAATAATACAACAGTCGCCTGTACTTGATCCCAACTAAGATATAATTAATCCTAATTGGAAGCAAAACCAGCCTATTGGGTTTATTTAATATTTATATGATTTTCTACTAGACTTAAGGTATGAAGATCCATATTACAGAAAGATCGCTTATCTGGAAAACCCCAGGTCCAGCGCATTCTGGATAAAAGGTTCCCATACCTGTACCTTGTACTTGATCCCAACTAAGATATAATTAATCCTTATTGGAAGCAAAACCAGCCTATTGGCTTTATTTAATGTTTATATTAATTTCTAGTAGACTTATGTATGAAGATCCAAATTAAGGAAAGATCCGTTAACTGGAAACCCTCAGGTCCCGAGCATTCTGGATAACAGGTCTCATACGTGTATATGAATACAGAAGCTTCTGCAATGGGAAGAGCACAATTATTTGGGTGTCTTATTGGATAGTATCTGCCCATTGTTACCAAGAAATAAAATGTATCAGTTTCCTATTATTTTTTTATTATCATTTCAGCGACATTTTTAAATCAAAGAAAATCCTTCCGGATTTTGGCAAAATGCTGGAAAACATTTTCCTGCCCCTGTTCGAGGCCACAATTAACCCCTCGGATCACAAGGAGCTCTACCTCTTCATGAACTATGTAAGTTGGCTGCACTTAAGCGACTCACCCCTAGGGGGCAGAACTTGAGATATTAAAGGGGTTGTTCACCTTTAAATTAACTGTCAGTATGATATAGAGAGTGATATTCCGAGACAATTTGCAATTGGTTTTCATTTTCTATTATTTCTGATTTTTTTTACTTATTTAGCTTTTTATTCAGCAGTTTCAGCAATTTTGTTGCTAGGGTCCAATTTACCCTAGCAACCATGCACTGATTAAAATAAGAGACAGGGATATGAATAGGAGACGGCTGAATAGAAAGATGAGTTATAAAAAGTAGCAATAACAATAAATGTGTGGCTTTACAGAACATTTGTGTTTAGACGGGGTCGGTGACCCCCCATTTGAAAGCTGGAAGGCATCAGAAGAAGAAGGCGAATAATTCAAAAACTACAAAAAATAAATAATTGAATTGAACCAATTGAAAAGTTGCTTAAAATTGGCCATTCTATAGTATACTAAAAGGTTTCTTAAAGGTGAACCAGCCCTTTAATGCCCTGGGTCATTGTTTCAGGTGACGGGCTTCGACAGTGTTGACGACGAATCCAAACACAGCGATCACATGTTCACGTACAAGAGCCCAAACCCGGATGAATGGTGCCACGAGCAGAACCCCCCGTATAGTTACTATTTGTACTTTATGTACGCCAACATCATGCTGCTCAACAACCTGCGCAAGTAAGTGACTCCCAGTCTTACACTTAGTTACCCTTTAATCCACAGTTCTGGCTGAGGATTTGCCTAAAACATTCATTCTCTGTATATCGGCATTTATACATAAGCTGATACAGATCTCATTGCATTACTAATCAGTGTGTGGGTGGGGTTCAGCCCACAAGCAGTCACCATACAATAATCTAAAGATTTTCCCATGTCCTCTGTTCTCTAGGGAGAGAGGGATGAGCACGTTCCTGTTCAGACCCCACTGTGGGGAGGCCGGCTCCATCACTCACCTCGTCTCAGCGTTCATCACAGCCGACAACATTTCTCATGGGCTCAACCTTAAACAAGTGAGGGTTGGGAGAATCTGCATTTAGTCACATGAATTGGTGGAATTTTAGATTAAGAAAATGACGTCTCTCTTATATTGGCAGTAGCACGTTTCGGCCACTAGAGGTCAGGTTGAGACAATGTCTAAAAAGGTTCTTGTGCAATTTCTGTGTTTCAGAGTCCAGTTCTGCAGTATCTGTATTATCTGGCCCAGATTCCCATTGCCATGTCCCCACTTAGCAACAACAGCCTCTTCCTGGAATATTCCAAGAATCCACTGCGGGAATTTCTACATAAAGGACTTGTGGTGTCTCTGTCCACTGATGATCCAATGCAGTTCCACTACACCAAGGTATGCGGGCTCCCCACTCGGTACAGAACCAACAGAACCCACACCCATATGTATAAATACAAATATACAGAGAAGGAATGTTCTGGGCACACAATAAGCTATACCCTCATACTGTACTGTCTAAGGGAATCAATATGGCACCTCCTCCTCCCATATGTATAAATACAAATATACAGAGAAGGAATGCTCTGGGCACACAATAAGCTATACCCTCATACTGTACTGTCTAAGGGAATCAATATGGCACCTCCTCCCATATGTATAAATACAAATATACAGAGAAGGAATGTTCTGGGCACACAATAAGCTATACCCTCATACTGTACTGTCTAAGGGAATCAATATGGCACCTCCCTCCTCCCATATGTATAAATACAAATATACAGAGAAGGAATGTTCTGGGCACACAATAAGCTATACCCTCATACTGTACTGTCTAAGGGAATCAATATGGCACCTCCTCCTCCCATATGTATAAATACTAATATACAGAGAAGGAATGTTCTGGGCACACAATAAGCTATACCCTCATACTGTACTGTCTAAGGGAATCAATATGGCACCTCCTCCTCCCATATGTATAAATACAAATATACAGAGAAGGAATGTTCTGGGCACACAATAAGCTATACCCTCATACTGTACTGTCTAAGTGAATCAATATGGCACCTCCTCCTCCCATATGTATAAATACAAATATACAGAGAAGGAATGTTCTGGGCACACAATAAGCTATACCCTCATACTGTACTGTCTAAGGGAATCAATATGGCACCTCCTCCTCCCATATGAATAAATACAAATATACAGAGAAGGAATGTTCTGGGCACACAATAAACTATACCCTCATACTGTACTGTCTAAGGGAATCAATATGGCACCTCCTCCTCCCATATATATAAATACAAATATACAGAGAAGGAATGTTCTGGGCACACAATAAGCTATACCCTCATACTGTACTGTCTAAGGGAATCAATATGGCACCTCCTCCCATATGTATAAATACAAATATACAGAGAAGGAATGTTCTGGGCACATAATAAGCTATACCCTCATACTGTACTGTCTAAGGGAATCAATATGGCACCTCCTCCCATATGTATAAATACAAATATACAGAGAAGGAATGTTCTGGGCACACAATAAGCTATACCCTCATACTGTACTGTCTAAGGGAATCAATATGGCACCTCCCTCCTCCCATATGTATAAATACAAATATACAGAGAAGGAATGTTCTGGGCACACAATAAACTATACCCTCATACTGTACTGTCTAAGGGAATCAATATGGCACCTCCTCCCATATGTATAAATACAAATATACAGAGAAGGAATGTTCTGGGCACACAATAAGCTATACCCTCATACTGTACTGTCTAAGGGAATCAATATGGCACCTCCCTCCTCCCATATGTATAAATACAAATATACAGAGAAGGAATGTTCTGGGCACACAATAAGCTATACCCTCATACTGTACTGTCTAAGGGAATCAATATGGCACCTCCTCCCATATGTATAAATACAAATATACAGAGAAGGAATGTTCTGGGCACACAATAAGCTATACCCTCATACTGTACTGTCTAAGGGAATCAATATGGCACCTCCCCCCATATGTATAAATACAAATATACAGAGAAGGAATGTTCTGGGCACACAATAAGCTATACCCTCATACTGTACTGTCTAAGGGAATCAATATGGCACCTCCCTCCTCCCATATGTATAAATACAAATATACAGAGAAGGAATGTTCTGGGCACACAATAAGCTATACCCTCATACTGTACTGTCTAAGGGAATCAATATGGCACCTCCTCCCATATGTATAAATACAAATATACAGAGAAGGAATGTTCTGAGCACACAATAAGCTATACCCTCATACTGTACTGTCTAAGGGAATCAATATGGCACCTCCCCCCATATGTATAAATACAAATATACAGAGAAGGAATGTTCTGGGCACACAATAAGCTATACCCTCATACTGTACTGTCTAAGGGAATCAATATGGCACCTCCTCCTCCCATATGTATAAATACAAATATACAGAGAAGGAATGTTCTGTGCACACAATAAGCTATACCCTCATACTGTACTGTCTAAGTGAATCAATATGGCACCTCCTCCTCCCATATGTATAAATACAAATATACAGAGAAGGAATGTTCTGGGCACACAATAAGCTATACCCTCATACTGTACTGTCTAAGGGAATCAATATGGCACCTCCTCCTCCCATATGTATAAATACAAATATAGAGAAGGAATGTTCTGGGCACACAATAAGCTATACCCTCATACTGTACTGTCTAAGGGAATCAATATGGCACCTCCCTCCTCCCATATGTATAAATACAAATATACAGAGAAGGAATGTTCTGGGCACACAATAAGCTATACCCTCATACTGTACTGTCTAAGGAAATCAATATGGCACCTCCTCCCATATGTATAAATACAAATATACAGAGAAGGAATGTTCTGGGCACACAATAAGCTAAACCCTCATACTGTACTGTCTAAGGGAATCAATATGGCACCTCCTCCTCCCATATGTATAAATACAAATATACAGAGAAGGAATGTTCTGGGCACACAATAAGCTATCCCCTCATACTGTACTGTCTAAGGGAATCAATATGGCACCTCCTCCTCCAATATGTATAAATACAAATATACAGAGAAGGAATGTTCTGGGCACACAATAAGCTATACCCTCATACTGTACTGTCTAAGGGAATCAATATGGCACCTCCTCCCATATGTATAAATACAAATATACAGAGAAGGAATGTTCTGGGCACACAATAAGCTATACCCTCATACTGTACTGTCTAAGGGAATCAATATGGCACCTCCCCCCTCCCATATGTATAAATACAAATATACAGAGAAGGAATGTTCTGGGCATACAATAAGCTATACCCTCATACTGTACTGTCTAAGGGAATCAATATGGCACCTCCTCCTCCCATATGTATAAATACAAATATACAGAGAAGGAATGTTCTGGGCACACAATAAGCTATACCCTCATACTGTACTGTCTAAGTGAATCAATATGGCACCTCCTCCTCCCATATGTATAAATACAAATATACAGAGAAGGAATGTTCTGGGCACACAATAAGCTATACCCTCATACTGTACTGTCTAAGGGAATCAATATGGCACCTCCTCCTCCCATATGTATAAATACAAATATAGAGAAGGAATGTTCTGGGCACACAATAAGCTATACCCTCATACTGTACTGTCTAAGGGAATCAATATGGCACCTCCCTCCTCCCATATGTATAAATACAAATATACAGAGAAGGAATGTTCTGGGCACACAATAAGCTATACCCTCATACTGTACTGTCTAAGGAAATCAATATGGCACCTCCTCCCATATGTATAAATACAAATATACAGAGAAGGAATGTTCTGGGCACTCAATAAGCTAAACCCTCATACTGTACTGTCTAAGGGAATCAATATGGCACCTCCTCCTCCCATATGTATAAATACAAATATACAGAGAAGGAATGTTCTGGGCACACAATAAGCTATACCCTCATACTGTACTGTCTAAGGGAATCAATATGGCACCTTATTCCCACATGTACATAATGGATCTTCTCTTATGCAGGAGGCACTGATGGAAGAATATGCCATAGCAGCGCAAGTTTGGAAACTCAGTACATGTGACCTGTGTGAGATCGCAAGGAACAGTGTGCTGCAGAGCGGCCTCTCCGACAAGGTAAGATATCACCCGACACGCAATTGGGCAAAAACTGAGTTGATTCCCATAGGAATAGTGAATACTAATACAGAGAGCTGCCATACTGAATGCTGCTTTTGAGCTGCAGTTTGGTTCTATGGCACTAGGGGCACCGTTATTCTGAGACTCACTATTTTGCTTGAAAAAGGAACTAAAATGTTCTGCAACTTGCTATGATTATTGTAGTTAGCCAATAAAGGCATCACCTTCATACCAGCTTTTTGTTATTTTTGATTTCTAAAGGGTTGCCCGTCCAAGTAAAATAATCACTTACATCGTTCCCCCATTTTTCATGTGTTTTGCACTATAGTTTTACTCTACTTTCAGTGATTCGGGTACTTGATTGACAGGTCACTCATTTGCTCCTGTCCCTTGGCTAAATTGCCCCCTCTCATCCAATCCCGGCCTTGCTTTTTTTTCTTCCTGACCCCAAATGTATTCTGCTGTCAGACCACCAGGTGGCGCCTCTGTCCACCAGGTTTTCATAATTCCGAACATGTCCAGGATTCTGATTTTTCCAACAGGATTTGGGCAAATCCAAGTGCCTGGCCAAACCAAACACAAAAAATCATGACTTTTCGTCACATAATCAAGGAAGTAACAAAATTTTAATCCACGCACCTGGCAAGCGGATCCCTTTTCCCCATCCTTCCCTAATATACATATACAAATTACAGCTTGGATTCGGTATTTGGCCGAATCTTTCCCAAAGGATCGGGTTTCGGCCGAATCCTACAATAAAGGTTTCAGTGTATTTCTAGTGTCCAGTCCCCTACCCAGTATTCCATTTGCAGACCTCCAAAGGAACTGCATACAACTCCCAGCATCCTCCATGACAAGGTACGGGGGTAGAGGAGTAGCCAGACCCATCAGAGCTTTCAGTTTTAAACCCCAGTCCCTAAGCATTCCGTATAACAGATCCCATTACCTGTACTGCTTCTATATTTCATCATAATCAGCCACTAGGTAGAGCATGTTGAGAAACTGCTCTACAAAAGTCCTTGGAATATGGCATTGCTGCAAAACCTGCAAAACCTCCCAATATCACTGCAACAAGTCTTCTGACCATGGACATCCCACCTCTTCTCTTCCAGTTTGATGAGTAACAGACATTGATAACGAATTCTGATTTTGTTTTTACTTTACTCACAGGAAAAGAAACATTTCTTGGGGGTCGGTTACTTGAAAGAAGGCCCCGAGGGGAACGACATCAGCAGAACCAACGTGGCGCAGATCCGTATGGCCTACAGATACGAGACTCTATGTAACGAGCTGAGCTTCTTGGCGGACGCTATGAATTCACCACACCTCGCTGGTGCTAAACCGTAATGGAGGACAAATAAAATCTTCAGCCTCCTCTGAAATCCTGTGCCTCTCAAACCTCCATCGTGGGTCCACCCATTTACGTATCTCAATGTTCTTGTAACAATGCTGCCTGACAAGACTCGTTTGACATTTTATTATCTGCTTGATGTGCAGAATACTGGTATAACCCACAGAAAGCCACTCTCCATCTGTTGAAGAACTACAGCTCCCAGCATACAGCTGCAGTTCTGCAACACTTAGAGGGAAAGCCAATTCCAAGACACACAATGCTTTAAATGAAAGAGTCCCTAGTAACGTTCATAGTTATCGATGTAACCATATCGGCTGCTTAACAGAACTAAAAATAAATGTGATAAGGCTTTGCTCATGGGGGCAGCCATTTTGAAACTCCCACTTCCTGTGATTCTAAACAGCATAACATGGAGGACAGTAGATTGTTAAGGAGCTCGATGACAAGGTTCAATAACATGCCACAAGGTCTAGGATTTTTAATTTAAAAACTGGCAAATGTTAAGATGTTAAGTTCAGCCACATGTACTACAATATTGAGTTAATACACGCGCATTTTAAGTACTGTTAAAAAAAAACCTGATTTTGTTTTTTCCAGGCCAACTTGACTCCCAAGTTGGAATTTAATATAGATGTGTGTGTGTGTGTGTGTGTTTGTCTCTAATACTCTAAGAGTGAATTGCTATATGCACAGCTTAGTTGTTGCACTTAGCAGAGCTAAACCCTCAGACGGTACAGCAATATGGCAGCTCCTGTCCATATGTACAGCGAAGATCTGTTCTGTGCTCACAATTACCGTAGCTGGGAACATAATCCCCACCAATCAATTGGATATATTCTGTCTGTAAATAAATAAGGCGTGCAGCAGCGAGGCCATATGCATGAGTATCTTCGTAGTCGGAACAGATGGGACATAGTATCCTGCCTCGTAAATTCTATAAACTGTGAGGACACAATCGGGAAGGAGAAGTTTCCCAGGATCTTTAGCATCAGGTGCTTGGTGTATTTACAGACATTCCCCCAGGACTGCGGCTATTTCCAAGCTGCGTTGGTGGTGGGTGGGGGGATGGAAAGCTTAAACCCCGTGTAGCTATTTAGGATCTACCTTCACCCCAACATGCTACTCCTGCCAATCCTATGCCGATTTCAATGTACGCAAATGTATTCACCGCCAGTGTTTCCCATGCACTTTCGATGTTCCTTTCCCTGTTAAACACAAGGGGGTGGGATTAAGCAGGAACAGCCTGTTTTATTTATGCGTTATGTTTACAGTTGTACTATAAGTCAATATGATATATATATATATATATATATTTTTTTTGTAATCTATACGTTTGAATCATTTAATAAAGCTGGTGACACATCTTCTACCTGGTCCTTTCCTTCTAAGTTCTATGAACGTCTACAACAAAGAGACGCTTAATGAATGAGTCATGTGACCAAATACACCACACATTCAGAACCATGTTTTTATGATAATATAATTTTTAATATATGGGTTATTAGTGCCCTTCTTCAACCCAATATTAATCCCTGGAAGCAACGTCATTGGTGGTTGGGCATCCCTAATCCCATGCCTGCTAATTCTCCATGATCAATGCTGGTCTTCACTTGAACTTTATCTCCACCTGCTTCAGTCTTAAACCCATTCTTCTGCCTTGGTCTTAATCCGTTAAGTTCCTCCCAGTAGATCTTGTGCCAGTATTGGACAATATTAATTGAGTTTATTGCTTGAGAGAGCAGGCAAGATCTAGTCATAATATGTTGCCATCCTCTTCTTTATGTAGCCATGATCCAATAGTTGACTCTACTTTCTGATGTGTTGGACTGAAGAATAACAGAAGCTTCTCCTAGTCTTGGTCTTGACTCAGCCTTGTGTAATATTGCTCTACTGTCTTGTACCAGTCTTGGACAATATGGATTCAGTAGGTCTTTATTCCAAAAGCAAGCAAGACCCATTTAATATTGTAAAAAGTTGCAGTCATCCTCCTGTCTCTACCATTATTCTAGTCATGGTTCAGAAGCTGTTTTGGACTCAAGTCTACTTAAGCTCCTCCTAATTTTGGTCTTGAGTTAGTGTTGTATATTGTTGCACTACATCTTCTATCAGCCTTGGACAATATGGATTCAATAAGTCTTGTTTCCATGAGAATTATATTATACATATGATATCCCCCCAAACTTGAATCACCTTTCAACTGTTCTGGTCTTGAGTCCATCTAATTTTGGGCTCACCTCATAAGTTTGATCTCAAGTCAGCGTTGTGTATCGTTGATCAGTTTTAGCCATGGTCCTGAACTTGATTCGCCTTTCTATCGTTGGGGACTCAAGGCCAACTAAGCTCCTCCTAATGTTGGTCTTGACTCAGACTTGTGTAACGTTACACTACATCTCAGTTTCGGACAAAATGGATTCAGTAAGTCAAGCTTCTGAGAGTAGGCAAGACCCATTCAATATTATAAAAAGTTGCCATCTTCTCTAGTCTCTGCCATTATTCCAGTCATGGTCCTGAACTTGACTTGCTTTTCTATTCTACTTGACTCAGGCTTTACTAAGCTCCTCCTAATCTAGGTCTCAACTCAGTATTGTGTATTGTCGCATAATTTCACCCATGTTTTTAAACTTGACTCATCTTTGTATTGTTCTGCACTCATGCCAACTCTTCCTAATTTTGGTCTTGACTCCACCTTGGGTATTGTTGCACAATTCTAATCATGGTCCTGAACTTTACTCACCTTCATATTGTACAGGACACACTCAAGCCTAACTAAACCCCTTCGAATTCTGGCCTTGATTCACTCATGGTCCTGAACTTTACTTGCTTTTATTATTGTTTTGGACTCAATGCTTCTCCTTATCTTGGTCTTGACTCTTATGTATGGTTCCATAGCCTTGGACAATAACCCGTAGTTAATACTTCTCATCAGCCCAGTCTCCCGCTTTTCTGTCATTTATATCAAAACTTTTTTGCCGTGATCTCGAAGTTGACTTCCTTTTAGTTCCTCCAATACCCTTAGAGGGTATTATTAGCTACTAGTTCAGGCACGGACACCTGGATGTGGTTGATCTAAAATGTGAAGAGTTACAGTTCAACTACATTTGGTCTGATGCTAGTCCCAGCTCTAGGTCTCAGCTCAGCCTTAGAGCAGTGGGCGTTGACACTACTAGAATACGTTTTGTGGCCCAAGAGGAGAATCGGGTTCTGATGGTGGCCCGGTAAGTTTCTCTCATTCTGCCTTTTGCTACATGTTGCAACGTTATATCTCACATTATAAAAAAGGAACCGGACTTCTGATTCAAAATATTTTATTTATTACCAGTCAATTCAAAATACATCAAGTGTTTTTTCCCCTCCTCCATGATCTGTAGGACTGCACCTCATATAACTTTGTTACTGTGCAAACCCTTCCATCATCATCATCAACAATCGTCATCAATATCATCACAGTTATTTCCCTCCAATCATCATAAAAGGAAGTCAAATCCCATATTTAAATGAGAACTAAGCCCAACAAAGAATTCAGCAAAAAGTGGTTACAACTAATGATGTTTTAGAGCTTTAGCAGGAAAGCTCTGTGACACCCCAGTAGCTCCCCTTCATCTATTCTGCTGATTCCCAGCACCTGCTGGGGGCTCTTGTCACTTACCTGAGCTTAGGGGCCCACTCACAATATACTGTGAATATATAAGTTCCAATACAATAATTCAGATTCACATTACATGGCAGTATATGAACCAGTGCAGTCTGCATTAGAATCGATTAATAATCAGTAGGGATGCACCGAATTCAGGATAGACCTCCCTTTCTGCTAAATCACTTCCCACGCTCCCTAAGCCGAATCCTTCTGCCCAGCCGAACCAAATCCTCATTTGCATATTCAAATTAGGGGCGGGGAGAGAAATTTTGTGACTTTATGTCACAAAACTAGGAAGTAAAAAATGTTTTCCCCCTCCCCACCCCTAATGTAAATTAGGATTCAGTTCTGTATTTGGCCGAATCTTTCGCTAAGGATAGTGCATTCTGTAATAATCAGCCCTGTAGACAGATGTGACCTCCCTTTCTGCTAATGGTTCAATCATTTCCCACGCTCCCTAAGCCGAATCCTTCTGCCCAGCCGAACCGAATCCTAATTTGCATATGCAAATTATGGACGGGGAGGGAAATCGCTCGACTTTTTGTCACAAAATAAGTATTTTCCCACCCCTAATTTGCATATGTAAATTATGATTCGGATTCAGTATTCGGACGAATCTTTCTCAAAGGATTCGGGGGTTCGGCCGAATCCAGAATTCTGTTTAACAAGTCGAAATCCCGAACCTAATCCTGGATTCGGTGCATCCCTACTGATTAATAATCAGCCCTGTAGACAGGTGTGACCTCCCTTTCTGCTAGTGGTTTGATAATTTCCCACGCTCCCTAAACTCAGCTTCCCAGATCCCACTGAGCATGTGCAGTGCCCCTGACTCACAAAAGATGCCTAACAAGCTGCTGAAGGGCTAAATTATTAGTTCTAGGGCTGCTGCACTTCTGGGCTGGTACAGTAAATTCAGTGTATAGAACATAAGCATTTCTAGCTAGATTCTTTATTAGACTTTAGTTCTCCTGCTCACAATCTATATAATAACAAAGTGCTACTGAGCCAGAGTTTTGGCTACAAATACAAGTGCATTTGAGAAGATGAAGGAACACAAGGTGAGTCAGTGACACATTACACACTCACAACACACAGGATAATTGTGATGCACCTCCAGACAGACACCTATAGTTCACGACAGTCACTTGCAGTACCACGTTTCACCACTATGGCTGTTTCCAAGGGGCTGCAGCAGAACAGCGCCACCAGCTTGGATCTTTTTGAAATTTGAATGCAGCACCTTTCAGACATGACCCATCTGTCTGTGCCTTTCTGCAATGCTGGTTCTGACTCTTACAACAATGTAGCAGAAGCCAGCTCTCCTCCAGCCAAGACTCTAATTCCCACAATGCCTTGCATGCTCTGTCACATGACTCCTTCTCAGCTATGATGGTCTTTCGAAGCCCTTAACATTCCTTCCCATTCTCTTATCAGTAGACAATACATATTAATAGCAGCAGAGGGCGCCAGAGTAGAAAAATGATAGAAAAATAAATGGGGGAATTAAAGGGGTTGTTCACCTTTAAATTAAATGTTTTGTATGATGTAGAGAGGGATATTCTGAGACAATTTGCAATTGGTTTTCAATTTGTGGTTTTTGAGTTATTTAGCTTTTTATTCAGCAGCTCTCCAGTTTGCAATTTCAGCCATCTGGTTGCTAGGGTCCAAATTCCCCTAGCAACCATGCTTTGATTTGAATAGACTGGAATATGAATAGGAGAGGCCTATAAGTAATAAAAAGTAGCAATAACAATACATCTGTAGCCTTACAGAGCATTTGTTTTTTTAGATGGGGTCAGTGACCCCCTATTTGAAAGCTGGAAAGAGTCTGAAAAATAATAAATGTAATAATTAAAAAAAAATAAAGACCGAAGTTAAAGTTGCTTAAAACTGGCCACTCTATGACATACTAAAAGTTAACCTAAAGGTGAACCACCCCTTTAAAGGGCCAGTGCGTGATAAATCTCGAAAATCAAATTTTAACAATATCCTACTCAAATTTCACCGTTTTAGCCATAAAAAAAACTCAAGAATTTGAAATTTGAATTAGAATTTTGAATTTCCACTTCGACCCTTGATAAATCTGCCCCTTACATTGAGGGTAAAAGTATTTTCACAGCAAAACGGAGAACGAAAATGGCTTCTTCCTCCACGTGGAGACACAACGCCAGTTTTCAGTGAACCCCAGCACCCCAATTAGGGATGCACTGAATCCAGGATTTGGTTCGGGATTCGGCCTTTTTCAGCAGGATTCGGCTGAATCCTTCTGCCCGGCCAAACTGAATCTGAATCCTAATTTGCATATACAAAATCACATGAGTTTTTGTCACAAAACAAGGAAGTAAAACATGTTTTTCACTTCCCACCCCTAATTTGCATATATTCGGATTCGGATTCCGTTCGGTATTCGGCCGAATCTTTCGCAAAGGATTCTGGGGTTCGGCCTAATCCAAAATAGTGGATTGAGTGCATCCCTAACCCCAATACACGACTTCTTCTACCATGATTATACTAACGTCAGTAGGTGGAGAGTTTGGGGGTTAAATGTTACATTTAGGAGAGCGGAGACAATATCACAGCGATGGGATCAGAAGAAAGTGTCGTGGGGTTGCCCCACCTCGTCGGCCATGTTGAGAATGTAACTGGCCATGTCTTCGTCCGTGGGGGCGTCGGATACGACCCACGAGTCGTTCGCCCCTGTTACCTGGAGGCGGCAAATTGGACAATTGCGGTTCCGATCGCTCCTGTGCAAAAATAAAAAATATACAGGAGAGAGGATGGAAACAGCAGCAGGAGTGTGTGTGTTAATCCTTCCCATTATGGGTTACACTTAAAGGGGAGGTTCACCTTCAAGTTCCCTTTTAGTATGTTATAAAATGGGCAATTAGAAGCAATATTTCAATTGGTCTTCATTGTTTATTTTTCATAGTTTTTGAATTATTTCCCTTCTTCTTCTGACTCTTTCCAGCTTTCAAATGGGGGTCACTGACCCAATCTAAAAAAACAAATGCTCTGTAAGGCTACAAATGTATTGTTATTGTTACTTTTTATTACTCATAGGCCTCTCCTATTCATATTCCAGTCTCTTATTAAAAACAGGTCGCTAGGGGAATTTGGACCCTAGCAACCAGATGGCTGAAACCGGAGAGCCGCTGAATAAAAAGCTAAATAACTCAAAAACCACAAATAACAAAAAATGAAAACCAATTACAAATGGTCTCAGAATATCCCTCTCTACATCATACTAACAGTTCATTTAAAGGGCAACAACCCTTTAAGCTTGGGTTAAAGGGTAGAAATATTCACATGGGTTTCCTTTAAACAGGAGCTGTGCAACTCAATGAAACCCTAGTAACCAGACTGCTGAAATTACAAACTGGAGAGCTGCTGAATAAAAAGCTAAATAACTCAAAAACCTCAAATAATAACAAAGGAGAACCTATTGCAAATTGTCTCTTTATCCCTCTCTACACCATACTAATTTAAAGGTGAACAACCCCTTTAAAGGAGAACTAAAGCCTAACTAAAGAAGTAGGTAGAAATGTTGTACATGATGTTTGTGCTTCTGTACCAGCCCAAGGCAACCACAGCCCTTTAGCAGTAAAGATCTGTGTCTCCAAAGATGCCCCAGTAGCTCCCCATCTTCTTTTCTGCTGATTCACTGCACATGCTCTGTGCTGCTGTCACTTACTGAGCTTAGGGAGCCACTCACAATATACAGTACACATAGAATAGAAATGTCACAATATAAGGCTGATTAGTAATTAATACACATAATTACTACATGGCAGCACAGAAACCAGTGCAATTAGCATCAGAATTGAATAATCAGCAAACCTGTAGCATCAGCTTATATTACAGCCAGGGAAGCTCATTTTCTGCTGGATAATTAGTGACGAGCCCTAAGCTTAGCTTCTCAACAGCCAATCAGAGCCCACTGAGCATGTGAGTGTCACAGACACTTTCCAAGATGGTGACCCCCTGTGACAAGTTTGAAGTCCTGGATCATTGCTGCTATTGACAAGCTCAAACTTTAGCCTCGTGCAATAAGTTCACTACATAAAATAGGACATTTCTGGCCATATTCCTTTTTAGGGATTAGTTCTCCTTTAATAGGCGAGTTCATAGTATCATGGATTGGCTGCTGCTGGCTATTAGATCTGCAGTAAACAGCAGGCTAGATTGTGAATAGGTTATACGGCTTGGAACAAAGTACTGATTCGATTTTTGGGGTACAGTTTTGGGAACCAAGGCATTTTAGGGAGTCTCCCTGTACGAGGCAAGAAGAGGATACAGAGGAATCCTAGCTGCACAGTTACTCACACACATATACAGATTTTCCCATCTGCGGCCGTATAAAAAGGAATGTTTATATCAGCACGGAGCACTTTGCAGCGTTTATCCAAACAAACCTGCAGTGGGGAACGGAGAGATAATCCTGAGCCAAAAAGGAAACGCTCTGGGTAGAATATGTTTTAAACGGCCTCATTGGGATCAGAGATCAACAAGCAGTTTCCTTGCCTGCGGCTACATCAGTCTTACCCCCAGCCAGTCTTTTCTGACATCACACAGATAAAAGCAGAGGTTCTGATTAAACATTAGGACGGAGAGGTAGAGGAACTAGTGTGGTGTATCCAAATAAATGGGAACATCACAGCAAAGCACCTTTATAAAGTGATTGAAATCACAATATACAAATAAGGTTGCTTCTCTCTTTTTATATTATATTAGCCTATATTAGACCTGAGCACAGGTCAGTGATAAAGTCAATGGTAAAGTTTGGCGGAGGAGGAGGCGTAATGGTTTGGGCCGCACGGTCTATGGAAAGCAAACCTTAAGGCTACAGGGTACAATGACTTTCCTGTTCCAGCACAATTAAGCCTCATGCACAGAGCCAGGTCCATACAGAATAGGTTTGCTGAGATGAGAAGAACCTGACCTCAACCCAACTGAACCCCTGTAGGATGAATTAGAACCCCAACTGTGAGCCTGATCCCCAACATCAGTGTCCAACCTCACTAATGCTCTGGTGCCTGAATGGAAACAACTCCCAGCAACAATGTTCCAACATCTAGTGGGAACCTTCCCAGAAGAGTAGGGGCAGTTGTAGCAGCAAAGGGGGGGCAACCCAACTGAACCTCTTTTGGATGAATTGGAACCCCGACTGTGAGCCTGATCCCCAACATCAGTGCCCAACCTCACTAATGCTCTTGAGGCTGAATGGAAGCAACTCCCAGCAACAACTCCCAGCAACAATGTCCCAACATCTAGTGAGAACCTTCCCAGAAGAGTTATAGCAAACCAGGGAGGGGCAACCCAACTGAACCCCTGTGGGATGAATTGGAACCCCGACTGTGAGCCTGATCCCCAACATCAGTGCCCAACCTCACTAATGCTCTTGAGGCTGAATGGAAGCAACTCCCAGCAACAACTCCCAGCAACAATGTCCCAACATCTAGTGAGAACCTTCCCAGAAGAGTTATAGCAAACCAGGGAGGGGCAACCCAACTGAACCCCTGTGGGATGAATTGGAACCCCGACTGTGAGCCTGATTCCCAACATCATTGCCCAACCACACTAATGCTCTTCTGGCTGAATGGAAGCAACTCCCAGCAACAATGTTCCAAAATATAGTGGGAACCTTCCCAGAAGGGGCAGTTATAGCAGCAAAAGAAGGGGCAACTTCACATTAACCTCCTTAGTTTGGTAACGAGATGTTGGACAGGCAGGTAAATATATATATATATTGTTTAATCCAAACAGGCTGCAATCACTCAAGCTGCTCACCATTTGTCAATGCACTTCTGACAGAAGCTGTGAGCACAAGGCAGGATCAGGTCAGCCCGTCCGTCCATGCAGATGCAGCACTCTTCCTCGTCTGTCAGCTGCTTAACCCTGAAACAATGGAAAATGTAATGGAGAAACAAATGCTGAGACATAAAGAACACAAGTGACGCACACCGACGTCTTACAGCTAAGCTGCCTCAGGCTAGGGGCACCTCAATATCATCTGAAGCTACAAACCCCCCTTCATTCACTTTCTGGTTTCCAGCAGCACTTCAGCAGCAGGTATTGCAGTAACAAAACAAAGTGTACTGTTGTTCCGAATGAATATTTGTGGGATCATCTGGGATTGTTTCCAGTGACTGCAGGTGGATACAGATACAGCCCAGTGTATTATAAGAGGAAAAGGCAGTAAAAACAGAACCGCTGGCCCGGTGCTCTGTGTACATCCACCAGAGAAGCTGATTTCATTTCCCCGTTGGCGAGTCGTCCCTAAAGGTGTACTTGTGCCAGACGCAAGTTGTTGGCAGGCTATTATATTGCACTGCTCTGACCCACAGACAACCTTATGTTATCCACCTTATCTCGGGCCCAACACACCAACACAACGTTCTCTGTACTCAGGAAAAAGCAGAATTATTTCCACCTGTTTTTATATGATTCCCATCATGGTGAAATCATATTTTACTCAGCTGCTACATCAGCCTCTCACTGACACGATGCCTGAGAACATTCAGTCTCCAGCGCTGTTCAAAATAGTGGAGATGATCCGGGCCCCAGAGAGAAACAGTTAAAGGAGAAGGAAAGCTACCGAAGCAGTTTATTGCCAATAGATTAGCCACAATAGTACAAGCTATAACACTATATTTATTCTGCAGAATGTGTAACCATACCTGAGTAACCAGCTCTAGACACTGTCTCTGTTTGTTTAGTATAACAGCTGCCATATTAGCTTGGTGTGACATCACTTCCTGCCTGAGTCTCTCCCTGCTCACTCATAGCTCTGGGCTCAGATTACAGCAGGGAGGAGGGAGAGGAACAAACTGAGCATGCTCAAGCCCTAGCCCTGGAGGTTTAAGCTGAAACAGGAAGTCTGATACAGAAGCCCATGAGTACACAATAGAAGGAAAGAAATGTGCTGTTTCTTTTGACAGAGGACTCAGAGCAGCATTACTTTGAGGGGTTACTGGTGTATTTATAGACCTTTCTGATAAAGCTTACTTACTTTGAGCCTTTCCTTCTCCTTTAACGGTGGGCAACAGGTACAGTGGCATCGCTTTACAGCCATGCAGCCCCTCGATTGAGCAAGCTACACAAAACAATGACTTACTTGCCCATTAAAAAGCTTGCTTGGCAGGAGGAGAGAGAAGACAAGGCCTCCATGTTCTCCTCAGCTGCATCACCGCCACCATCACCGGTGCTGCTTTGGGTGAAAACTCCGGCGGCGTGACTGGTGATGTCTTTGTACAGCTGCATAAACTGGTACAGGTTCATGATCCGAGAGACTTCCACGATACCGCTCGTCTTGTTGATCTGTGGAAATAAAAGGCAAGCGCTGGTTTTTGGGCAAAGAATCAGATTCGGAGTGAACTAGATCAGATCCGAGAGGTTCTGAATATCCCTGGGGCACAGGCCTATAGCAAAGGATACTCAGATGTAGTACAGGGAGATTAACTGGAGATTTATGACACATGAACAACAAAAGACTATATGCAATGCCCTCATAGGTTGTTATGAGTTAGCAGCCCTTCAGCAAACTCTGCACCTATTATTACATCAGAGAGTTCTGGTTCCCTGACCAGCTTGGTAACTGTCCCCATTAATTGTCACCTGGACCTACAGTGGCTCTTATGGGTCAGCTGAATACACATTTTTGAGCAACAATCTCCTGGTCCAGAAGTTAACCTGCAGGTCAGAGGACTCTCATTAATAGGGGATGATTCTGACTGTTTTGTACAGAGGTGCCGGAGCTGGGGCAACAAAATATCCAGAACTGCTCTAATTACCCTTAGATGCATTTGCTGGGGCTTAAGATAGCCACATCCTGCACATGAAATGGGTGGGGTTTAAGCTGTCCAATGCCTGTGCATGGAATGGGTGGGGTATAAACTGGCAATTGCTTGTGCATGGCCGGCCAACGCCTGCACATCGAATGGATGGGGTTTAAGATGGCCAATGCCTGTGCATGAAACGGGTGGGATTTAAGGTGGCCAATGCCTGTGCATGGAATGGGTGGGGTATAAGCTGCCAAATGCCTGTGCATGGAATGGGTGGGGTATAAGCTGGCCAATGCCTGTGCATGGAATGGGTGGGATTTAAGGTGGCCAATGTCTGTGCATGGAATGGGAGGGGTATAAGCTGGCCAATGCCTGTGCATGGAATGGGCGGGATTTAATGTGGCCAATGCCTTTGCATGGAATGGGAGGGGTATAAGCTGGCCAATGCCTGTGCATGGAATGGGTGGGATTTAAGGTGGCCAATGCCTGTGCATGGAATGGGTGGGATTTAAGGTGGCCAATGTCTGTGCTTGGAATGGGAGGGGTATAAGCTGGACAGTTATCTGATCATATGAAAATTCATTATAAATTCTTACAATGCACATTTTGGGTGATACTAAGTCTATCTGGGATGCACCCTGGTGGCATGTCTAGCGCCACTTCTGCTGCACCAAACTGGGATTGGCCCCTGGGCAAACGACTGGGGGGCAGATGGAAGAAGGATATCGGCACACGAGGCAACTAACGTTGCAGGGAACAACCTGTTCGTTTATTCTGCGGTGATGCAACATTTCAGGGACACTCCCCTTTGATGCTTGACAAAGGGGAGTGTCCCTGAAACGTTGCATCACCGCAGAATAAACGAACAGGTTGTTCCCTGCAACGTTAGTTGCCTCGTGTGCCGATATCCTTCTTCCATTACCAATTGTGAGGTTGCTGATCCTCTAATATTGTGCACCGGGCTGATTTCTTTGAGGGTGTGCAATTTTTCGAAATTGCTTGTGTAAGGGCTTAGGGAAGACACATCAATTGCCCCAATTATCCAGTGTAACTTTTAACCCCAGTAACAGTCAGCCCCATGGTGTCCCCCCAAACAGCAGGAGTCACAAGGTGTTACTTTCTGCTCCCTGCAAACACAAGTAGCCTCTACCAGTGACGGTGGATCCGGTATCCCTGTAGCCACAAAAATATCCGCTAAAATATCACGGAGCTAAACTGCCAGCTCTTATCTACTCTAAAATAATGGCATTATTATTGCACGTTACGGTGGAGTTTGATGAGTTACACAAGATGCTCCCGGGACAGAGAAAACAAGTGTGTCAATGTGCTGTTCCCAGACAGAAATACGCAGCTTATCTCGCAATTAAACATCCAGGGAGGCATGTTGTTATAGGCGCCGCTCCATCGCTGGCGTTAGCACGACCTACCTTGGTGCACACAACGCGTACGACAACTTTCCACAGCGCAGAGGCATCGGATCCTGGCTGCACTTCAAACAGGAGATGTTTTTCCTGCCCCGAAGCCAATTTAGCCGTTCTGAAAGAAAATATAAATACAATGGAATTGACTTTAACAGATCACTTTCCTGTCTTCCCCCCTTAGTACTTACATAAGGGCCGACAGCTGAAGCCGACAGTTACTCAAACGCACATGCTCTGGGCTACCTGAGCTTAGGGACCCACTCACAATATACTGTATGTATATATATATATATATATATATTAGGGATGCACCGAATCCACTATTTTGGATGCGGCCAAACCCCCGAATCGGTTCGGCCTGGCAGAAGGATTCGGCCGAATCAGAATCCTGCTGAAAAAGGCCGAATCCTGGCCGAATCCTGAACCGAATCCTGGATTCGGTGCATCCCTAATATATATATAAATATATATATATACATACACAAAATAACAGTCACAGTAATTAGTTGCTGTGAAAGTTGCTTAGAATTATGTTTTCTTTTATTAGGCACATTTTTATTTTGGGGTTGACTTGCCCTTTAATTCAGATTCACATTACATGGCAGCATAGAAACCAGTTAAACTGAATCAACTTCAGCCCTGTAGAAACCGCTTCTATAATGATGATTTCCCCACGCTCCCTAAGCTCAGCTGCCCAACAGCAGCCCACTGAGCATGTGCAGTGCCACTGACTCACAAAAGATGCCTAACAAGATGGGGAAACTGGATCATTACTGTTATAGGGCTGCTGAACCTCTGGGAAGGTACAGTTAGTTATGCATATAAATATTAACATTTTACTATTTACTATTTTGGATTCGGCCGAACCCGTGAATCCTTTTGCGAAAGATTCGGCTGAATACTGAACCGAATCCCAATCTCTGAGAAGGTACAGTTAGTTCCATATATAAATATTAACATTCCAGTAGGGATGCACCGAATCCACTATTTTGGATTCGGCCAAACCCCTGAATCCTTTTGTGAAATATTCGGCCGAATACTGAACCGAATCCCAATCTCTGAGAAGGTACAGTTAGTTCCATATATAAATATTAACATTCCAGTAGGGATGCACCGAATCCACTATTTTAGATTCAGCCAAACCCCTAATCCTTTGTAAAAGATTCGGCCGAATACTGAATCGAATCCCAATCCTAATTTGCATATGCAAATTGGGGATGGGAAGGGGAAAACATTTTTATTTCCTTGTTTTGTGACAAAAAGTCACGTGGCTTCCCTGCCCGCCCCTAATTTGCATATACAATTTAGGATTCAGCCGAATCCTGCTGAAAAAGGCTGGATTCGGTGCATCCCTATTTTCCAGACAAATTCTATTTTAGCTTTAATTCTCCTTCAAGTGTTAAGCGGAGTATCCGACAGACATATATAGTAGCGTTGTTAAAACCCATACACTTTCATTAAAAAAAATTTGATTGAATTTTAAAAATAAAGAAGAAGATTCCTACAGATCATTAAGCTCAGCGACCCGGCCCAGGAATTCCTCGTACGTCAGGACCCCGCTGTCTCGGACCAGCGTCATGTGCTTCACCAGCTTCTCGGGCAGTTTGTTGATAACCGTCTGCGTCTGGCTGGAGATCTGCTGCCCCATGATTCCGAACACAGGAGATATCGCTCTCTGAGAATAAGGTTTCATTGAGTTGCACAGCTCCTGTTTAAAGGAAACCCATGTGAATGTTTCTGCCCTTTAACCCAAGCTTAAAGGGATACTGTCATGGGAAAAATGTTTTTTTTTCAAAATGAATCCGTTAATAGTGCTGCTCCAGCAGAATTCTGCACTAAAATCCATTTCTCAAAAGAGCAAACAGATTTTTTTATATTCAATTTTGAAATCTGACATGGGGCTAGACATATTGTCAGTTTCCCAGGTGCCTCTAGTCATGTGGCTTGTGCTCTGATAAACGTCAGTCTCTCTTTACTGCTGTACTGCTGTACTGAGTGATATCACCCCCCCCCCCAGCAGCCTAACAAAAGAACAATGGGAAGGTAACCAGATAGCAGCTCCCTAACACAAGATAACAGCTGCCTGGTAGATCTAAGAACAACTCTCAATAGTAAAATCCAGGTCCCACTCAGACACATTCAGTTACATTGAGAAGGAAAAACAGCAGCCTGCCAGAAAGCATTTCTCTCCTAAAGTGCAGGCACAAGTCACATGACCAGGGGCAGCTGGGAAATTGACAATATGTCTAGCCCCGTGTCAGATTTCAAAATTGAATATAAAAAAATCTGTTTGCTCTTTTGAGAAATGGATTTCAGTGCAGAATTCTGCTGGAGCAGCACTATTAACTGATGCTTTTTGAAAAAAAAACATGTTTTCAGATGACAGGATCCCTTTAAAGGGGTTGTTCCCCTTTAAATTAACGGTTAGTAGGATGTAGAAAGTGATATTCTGAGACAATTTGCAATTGGTTTTCTTTTTATATTATTTGTGGTTATTTAGCTTTATATTCAGCGGCTCTCCGGTTTAAGCAATCTGGTTGCTAGGGCCCAAATGCCCCTAGCAACCATGCATTGATTTGAATAAGAGACTGGAATATGAATATGAGAGGTCTATGAGGAATAAAAAGTAGCAATAACAATACATTGTAGCCTTACAGGGTATTTGTTTTTTAGATGGGGTCAGTGACCCCCATTGGAAAGCTGGAAAGAGTCAGAAGAAGGCAAATAATTCAATAACTATAAAAAATAAAGAAAAAATGAAGACCAATTGAAAAGCAGCTTAGAATGAGCCAATGTATAACAGACTGGAAGTTCAGTTAAAGGTAAAGCAGCTGATAGTGTGAGTGACACAGACAGACAGACAGACAAGGGACATATTGATAAGTACAGACACAACGCGGTACAGAAGGAGTTTGTTGTTCTCCAAAGTGACGAACTACAGCTCCCCGCGCACACAGGCTGTCAGAGGATGCTGGGAGTTAATGGCAGACACAGAAGAGCCGGGGGGAGGCTACATACACGCTGCTCTGCTGGTCCAACGTTCTGTCCATCATTGTTGCCCCTGTCAGTTCGCCCAGCGCCACAACATCCAGTCCTGTCACACTCAGCATCATCAGGAAGCGCCGCCCCACCAGTGACTCGCTGTGAGTGACGTGAAACCTGTGTGAGCGGCGGCCGCCATGTTTGGTTTGGGAATTCTTTGCCCAGACTTCAGTTTATGTGCTGTAGTGTAGGCAGTACCGAGCAATGTGTGAGGGCTGTGTAATGTACTGTAATGGGGTCTGTGAGGGGTTATACTGGGATATTGTGAGGGCTGTGTAATGTACTGTAATGGGGTCTGTGACTGAGGGGTTGTAAATGGGCCTTCTGAGGGGGCTGGGTAATGTAAAGTAATAAATTGGCTCTGTCTGTGAGGAGTTATAACTGGGCCCTGTGAGGACTGAATAATGTAAAGTTATACTTGGGCACAGTGGGGTTATAAATGGGCCCTGACATATCTCCCAGCATTTTGGAAGTAAAAAGAGGGACAACATTTTTTTGACCACACCCCTTTCTGTGCCACACCCCCTAATTACCATGTTGGTTTTACAAAATTTGGCAGGTTATGTAAGTTTGAAAATATTTCTCCTTATCTAAACTGTGTTTTTGTGTTTCAAAATTGTGAAATGTTCTGGGCTCTCTGCTAAAAGCCAATTAAGTGAGAAACTTTGTTTCTTTTTCTGGCTGTGCAGTGCAGAGAAAAGAGGGACTTTCCAGTACAAATGAGGGACTGCGGGTTGAGCTGTCAAAAGAGGGACTATCCCTCCGAAAATGGGACAGTTGGGAGGTATGTCCTGAGAACTGGGTAATGTACTATAATGGGGCTCTGTGAGTAGGGTTGCCACCTGGCGGGTATTTTACTGGCCTGGCCAGTAAAAAATGATGGTTGATTGCAATGTTATTAATAGGGAAAAAAGATAAATATTCAGGAAGTATTTGTTTCCAGAAAAGTTTGCAAACCTAACTGTGAGGGGTTATGGTGGGGAGGCTGGGTAATCTACTATAATGGGGCTCTGTTGGGTTATAAGTGGGTCCCATGAGGGAAGGGTAATAAACGGGGTATTGTGAGGGCTGATATATGTGTTGTAATGGAGCACTTTTAGGTGGCCTGTTAGGGCTTGTGAAGGCACTGTAATGGGGCACCGTGAGGGTTATAATGGGGCACCGTGAGGGCTGGTTAATGTAATTGGGTATATTATGAGGCTATGTAATGTATTATAACTGAGGTTGCTCTCAGGGCAGTTGATATAATTTACTATAACGAGGCACTAGGAAGACAGTAAAAAACATTATATGTAGTTGTCCATCAAATGAAATACAGGTATGGGACCTGTTATGCAAAAGGCTCAGCACCTGGGGTTTTCCAGATAACAGATCTTTCTGTAATTTGGATCTTCATTGTCTACTAAAAAAACACCTAAACATTAATTAAAACCAATAGGCTGTTTTTTTCCCTCCAATAAGGATTAATTATATTTTAGTTGGGATCAAGTACAAGGCTGCTGTTTTATTATTACATTTTAAAAAATTCAAATTATTTGGATAAAATGGAGTCTATGGGCGACAGCCTTACAATAATTCGGAGCTTTCTGGATAAAGGGGTTCCAGTTAACGGATCCCGTATAAAGGTACCGCAACCCAGATGTTCCCTTTGTACTTCATCCTTTTTCAAGTCTCCATCATTTACATATATCTTTGTGTGGATCACCTAAAAGTATATAGGAATTTTTATTGTTATAGAAGGCAATATGAATCTGTCCTTTTCTTTTTGCTACATTGCTGGTCCTCACCGTATGTCCCATTAAAACAGTGTAGCAGCCAAGTCTCCATTTCCCATAATGCCCTGCACCAAACTTAGAATTTTTGGATTTAGCGGAATATTGAATCCCCCCCAAAAGATTCAGCCTAACACTTAATTCGAACCCTTATTGGCCTATTCAACACCCAATGAAATGGCAGCTGACAGAGCTTTAAATGCATATAAACCCATTAATGTCTCTTTTTTTACCGGTCCTTTTAATCACAGGGAACGCAAGGCACTGTGGGAACTGGAGTTTTGGCTGGGGGAGAGCTGCATTGTATCAACGGTTCATAGACAGGACTTGACGGCTGTTTCATTTTATTTCCTACTAACCTGGAGAGGTACAGTATATATAAATAGTCAGTGCCCAATTAAAGTTTTTTCTGTTTTAAAGACTTTTCCAGCAGTTATTTTTAGGAGACATTTTCTGCGTTATCTGAAATGGTGGAAATTGGCCTCCAGGATGGGGCGGCATTAGGAGAGACCCCTCTGTAATGTCTCAGCGCGTCTGGGAAGGAAATATTATTTTTACTCCCAGCCATTCCGCATTACACAACACAGACACATGCCACCCGGCTGGAAAAAGCAAAGATTGGGAGCGTTCCCATTCTCACCCAGCAAGATTAACATCCGGTCCGTTCCTTCTGTGAAACTCAGGGCTGCCCTGCCTATCAGCGCCCACACTTAAAGGACTAGTAAAGTCTAAAATAGAATAAGGTTAGAAATGCTGTATTTTGTATACTAAACATAAACATGAACTTACTTCAACACAAGCCTAATCAAACAAATGATTTATGCTTTCAAAGTTGGCCACGGGGGGGTCACCATCTCGTAACTTTGTTATACATCTTTTCAAGACCAAGACTGTGCACATGCTCAGTGTGATCTGGGCTGCTTAGGGATCGTCATAAATTATCAAAACAGGGAAACAAACAAATCTGCTCGAGTTCTGCATGGCTGGGAAGTAAGATGGGGGCTCCCCCTGCTGTTCATAAGTATGATTGTTTCCCTGCACAGCAGTTAGGGACTGTCTGACAATTCCTATCCACAGCAGTAAATGAAGGGAGAATTTCACTGCATACAGTCAGGTTTCTGATCAAAACAGTACACATTTTTAAATTAACGGATATTGGAGCTAGGTTTCTTTTTTATTAAAGTAAAAGTGGGATTTTATTTTTATGCCTTTTCCATGCCCTTTAAAGCGAAAGAAAAGGCAAAGAAAAGTTCTCCGATGTTTTTTGGCTTCAAACCTAGTCTAAAATATGGTTATGCCCTGCTAAAAAAGGTTTGGGATCCGTTATCCAGAAAGCTCCAAATAACGAGAAGTCCATCTCCATTAGACTCCATTTCATCCAAATAATCCAAAAGTGATATCCTTTTTCTGTGTAATAATAAAACAGTCGCTTGTACTTGATCCCAACTAAGATATAATTAATCCTTATTGGAGGCAAAACCAGCCTATTGGCTTTATTTCATGTTTATATGATTTTCTAGTAGACTTAAAGGAACAGTAACACCAAAATTTTTTTAAAGTAATTAAAATATCATTTACTGTTGCCCTGCACTGGTAAAACTGATCTGTTTGCTTCAGAAACACTACTATAGTTCATATAAACAAGCTGCTGTGGAGCAATGGCGGAAATTGAAAAACGGCTATATGGCACAGGTAAACTAATGGATAACAGATAACACAATTAGACAGACAGAGCTTATATGCTATCTGCTGTGTAACCTGAGCCTTTTCTCCTTTGAATGGCTGCCCCCATTGCTACACAGCAGCTTCTTTATATAAACAATAGTAGTGTTTCTTAAGCAAACACAGCAGTTTTACCAGTGCAGGGCAACACTGCATTATATTTTGATTACTTTAAAACACTTTTATATTTTGACGTTACTGTTCCTTTAAGGTATGAAGATCCAAATTACAGAAAGATCCATTATCCAGAAAACCCCAGGTCCCAAGCATTCTGGATAACAGGTCCTATACCTGTATTATTATTATGCTGGGCAATTCATAATTAAACTATTGATCTATATGTTTTCATCTGTTTATCTTCCACTATAATCTTTAAAATGACCCAATAAGTGGAAAGCAGGTTTAGGATAGGAGATTTATCTAACTATCTATCTAACTGCAGACTATGCTGGAGAGAGACTCCCTAATTTAGTGCCAGCTGGTGGGTAATACAGGAGAGAAGCACAAATTGTGATTATTGTATATAGGTCTTATACCTATATAAGTCCCTGTCCTGCAATGATAACTTTGTCCTTTTCTTAATAATGTTACATCCTAAGTAATTGTTTCTTTAATTGGCTGCAGGGGTAGCACTTCTATAGAGGGGATGCCGGTGAGTGGAGGAATATATGAGCCATAGATCTCATTTAGATTGATGTATCTCTAGGCAGCAACGTAGTGAAGGGTAATTGATTCTTCTTTGTGTATAGCTAGAATATCTGCCATGAAGCAAGACTGGGCTGCTGTATTTTTGCAAGAAAGGAAGTCGAGACACAGGCACAAAAACAAAGTATAATGTTTTCGAAAAAAAATCAAGGTAATGTAATTTTATTTTTTCATGTTACGCTAAAATTGCACAATATTTTTTTTTACAACGTTTGTCCTAAAAACAGAATCTCTATAAAGTTCTTTTAAAAAAAATTGTGGAGGGGATTGTGTGCCCATTTCTATGCAAACATTTGGTTTATATCTGGCTGAGCATTACTGATGTGCAGGTCGGTCTAAAATCCAACGTTCCAACAGCTCAGACGGCACTTTTCCTTCAGCCCACCCCACCTACAACCTAACCAGCGCCGGATTTCACTGAGGCGCGCCCCTAGGCCGCGCGGTCCGACCAGGCGGCCGCACGGTCCGACCAGGCGGCCGCACGGTCCTAGCGCCCACCTCACCTCACTTTCCCAGCGCGCCGGCGAAAAAACGCCGGCGCAGCTGCTGTAAATGAATGGGGACGCACGCGTCCCCATAGTGGGGCTGGGCGGCATGCCGCCCCTATTTTTTTGCCGCCCTAGGCCCGGGCCTATGCGGCCTTGCCGCAAATCCGGGCCTGAACCTAACTATGAGCAATTCCGCCCCGCCAGGCTGGTTTTATAGTCGCCTGCTTCATTATAGACCAGCGTGATGACGCAGGACTATAAATACAGGGTAGAGTCCTGCGCGGGTCCATTTTATGGAACCCGTACCCGACACGTACCCGCAACCTGCAATCCGCATTTTTGCCCGTTTGGACCCGCTACCCGACCCGCAACCTGCTGGAAATCAAGAATCAGGAAGTGCTGTCATTGTAAACCAGAAGTGACATCATTGGAAGTAGGCGTGATCCGAAAAAAGGAGTAAAAATCACTATTGAGAAGACCCGTGGCCCGACCCGCAGAACCGCCGACCCGCGTCTATACCCAGGCCCGGATTTCTGGAAAGGCCACCTAGGCCCGGGCCTAGGGTGGCAGGATTTTAGGGGGGCGGCATGCTACCCAACCACACCCACATTGGTTCAAAAACACTGGGGATGCACAGAAGATACAATCAATTTGTAAATTTCCCGTGCCCAATCCACATTGCTCGGGTCCCGATTATGTAAATTTGCATGAATAAAGGGGGGGGGGCACGGGTGACGGACAGCAGTGGGCCTAGGGGCGCCCGCTATGTAAATCCGGCCCTGTCTATACCCGCACCTGGAACTTCAACCCGCAGGGTACCGCAGGTTTTTGCAGGTTCCCGACCCACTGCAGGACTCTAATACAGGGCAATCAGTGGGTCAGGTTGGGCACTTACTGTATTTGTTGATCACATGTGTCCATGTGTGGGGGGCCTCTACAGTCTAGACCAGGGGTGCCCAAAAGGTAGATTGGGATCTACCCGTAGACCTTTAGCAGGTGATCAGTAGATCTCAAGACTCAGTCAACAAACGGCTTGACTAAATGCAGGGGCGTAACTATAGAGGAAGCAGACCCTGCGGTTGCAGGGGGGCCCAGGAGTGTAGGGGGCCCAGTGAGACCCTAATTAATTAGCAATTTTAATATATCTTGGTAAAATAGGCCAATTTATAAATATTTTGGGGCCCTAAATTGAATTTGCTATGGGGCCCAGTAACAACTAGTTACGCCACTGACTAAATCACCCTCCTATTTCATGTTTTTCATTCAGATATTTAGATGACAGAAGAAATAGTTATTTTTTTATAAATATAGCGATATAAACTTTCTTATAAATCAATATTTGTTATATTTTCTATGGAAGAGAATGCTAACAATGCTATTATGGATGTAGATCATAATGGGACAACATCACTAAACGTAGACCTCGCATTAGTAAAGTTATGGGCAGTCCTGGTCTAGACAATCGTAATTCAGTCTAATCATCCAAAATGACTATACAGAGATGGAATGTTCTGGGCACACAATAAGCTATACACTCATACTGTACTGTCTAAGGGAATCAATATGGCACCTCCTCCTCCCATATGTATAAATACAAATATACAGAGATGGAATGTTCTGGGCACACAATAAGCTATACACTCATACTGTACTGTCTAAGGGAATCAATATGGCACCTCCCTCCTCCCATATGTATAAATACAAATATACAGAGAAGGAATGTTCTGGGCACACAATAAGCTATACCCTCATACTGTACTGTCTAAGGGAATCAATATGGCACCTCCCTCCTCCCATATGTATAAATACAAATATACAGAGAAGGAATGTTCTGGGCACACAATAAACTGTACCCTCATACTGTACTGTCTAAGGGAATCAATATGGCACCTCCTCCTCCCATATGTATAAATACAAATATACAGAGAAGGAATGTTCTGGGCACACAATAAGCTATACCCTCATACTGTACTGTCTAAGGGAATCAATATGGCACCTCCTCCCATATGTATAAATACAAATATACAGAGAAGGAATGTTCTGGGCACACAATAAGCTATAGCCTCATACTGTACTGTCTAAGGGAATCAATATGGCACCTCCTCCTCCCATATGTATAAATACAAATATACAGAGAAGGAATGTTCTGGGCACACAATAAGCTATACCCTCATACTGTACTGTCTAAGGGAATCAATATGGCACCTCCTCCTCCCATATGTATAAATACAAATATACAGAGAAGGAATGTTCTGGGCACACAATAAGCTATACCCTCATACTGTACTGTCTAAGGGAATCAATATGGCACCTCCTCCTCCCATATGTATAAATACAAATATACTAAAGGATAGTCCAGCTCAAGGAATAAACTATACTCTCTCTACTGCACTGTATGGTTTTGATAAAATAAACCTGTTTTAAATATAAGGTATATCCATATCCTTGAAGTATAAAAATGTAGCATAAATAAAACAGAGCAAAGATTTACCAAGACAAAAATATAATTATTTCGACCCTTTACATGCATGTCTTGCTTTGATAAATATTGTGCATTTTTTGTTTTTTTGTGAATGTTCCCTGTTTTGCGTTATCACATGCAGAACTGTAAATAGTATTAATCGCCATAGACCTGCTGTTGCCTTGATGTTGTCCTTAGATACTGACAGTTGTAGTTCAATGGTAGTGGGTGAGCTGCAGTTTGGATACATACTATCTACAGTATTGTGTTGTTTGCCTGAAGCTTATTCCATGGAATGTGTAGTTCAGCAGAAGCAGGACTGTGCAGTCACTCATCACTAAATGATTAATACTGCAGGGTGCTGTTGCATGAGGGGGTTTGGTTGTGCCTCTGAGTAGTGCTAACCTCAAAGCCAGACCAATAGGAGATATGCTAATGGTGGAACATTTCCAAAAAACATGTCCTACAGTTTAAATACATTTCTTATTTTAATAGTAATGCATGGCTGGGAAACTAGTTCCAGGCTATTAGGATATACTATTTTCATATCCTAGGATCATACACTGTATGGCCAAAAGTATTTGAGTCGTTCCCAAGGGGGTTAATATGAAGTTGCCCCTCCCTTTGCTGCTGCCATAACTGCCCTTACTCTTCTGGGAAGGTTGCCACCAGATGTTGGAACATTGTTGCTGGGAGTTGTTTCCATTCAGCCACAAGAGCATTAGTGAGGTTGGACACTGATGTTGGGGATCAGGGTCACAGTCTGGGTTCCAATTCATCTCAAAGGAGCTCAGTTGGGTTGCCCCTTTTTTTGCTGCAATAACTGCCTCTACTCTTCTGGGAAGGTCCCACTAGATGTTGGAACATTGTTGTTGGGAGTTGTTTCCATTCAGCCACAAGAGCATTAGTGAGGTTGGACACTGATGTTGGGGATCAGGGTCACAGTCAGGGTTCCGATTCATCTCAAAGGAGCTCAGTTGGGTTGCCCCTTTTTTTGCTGCAATAACTGCCTCTACTCTTCTGGGAAGGTCCCACTAGATGTTGGAACATTGTTGTTGGGAGTTGTTTCCATTCAGCCACAAGAGCATTAGTGAGGTTGGACACTGATGTTGGGGATCAGGGTCACAGTCGGGGTTCCGATTCATCTCAAAGGAGCTCAGTTGGGTTGCCCCTTTTTTTGCTGCAATAACTGCCTCTACTCTTCTGGGAAGGTTCCCACTAGATGTTGGAACATTGTTGTTGGGAGTTGTTTCCATTCAGCCACAAGAGCATTAGTGAAGTTGGGCACTGATGTTGGGGATCAGGCTCACAGTAGTTTGGGTTCCAATTCCACAGGGGTTCAGTTGGGTTACCACTCTGCAGTCAGACTGTTCCCATCTCAGTAAACCCATTCTGTAGGGACCTGACTCTGTGCATGGGGACATTATTGTGCTGGAACAGGAAAGAGCCTTCCTCAAACTGTTCCACAGAATTGTCAGGACTGTGACTGTAGCCTTAAGGAACCAGGCCATTGTTTCTCTTCCACCAGAATGCACTGTATTTAGGCAGGTAGTGTTCTCCTGGCATCTTCAAAACCCACATTTTTCCATCAGACTGCCAGTGAAATGCCATTTATCAGTCCTTGTGGATCCATTCTCACTGCTCCACAGCCCAATGTCAGTGCCTTTTACACCACTGCAGCTCTTTGGCATTGCACATTGTTAGGTTTGTTTGTCTCTTATCACCCATACAAACCTCATGCTCCCTACTGATTCTCTATTGCTTCTAGAGATAGCTTGGAACTCGTCAGTCGCTGTTTGAGGACGTCAAATGTATCCAAATACTTTGGGCCATATAGTGTATATTCCATGTGGCTGCCTTTTCAGTTTCCATTATGCAATTTCCAATCTGAAAAAGGCTCTTTTTTAAAAAGTCTGGGGCGAAAACCATTTATTTTTGGGGTATTTCTGCACTGAATCATAATCGAAGAGGTTCCCATGGTAAAATTTTACCCCCACAATCCAATATTGTAGCCCAGGCAAAACTGCAGAGGCGATGCAAACCCAGCCATGATGTTACATATCCTTGCACCGAACTGCCCTTTCTCTTAGTCCAGTGATAAACAGATTGTGGAAGGCGCTACACTTCTGCCTCCATGGAATTCCCTGTATAAGTTTGCGGAATCTCGGATTTGCCATTTGCCGCTTGGCCGTCCTCCTTGGGACTCTCTTGTTCTGTGTTCGTGTTTTCTTTAAACACTTTGGTTTCTACGGATTCTTTTTCCTCTTTGTTTGTGAAAAGCCAATTTGTCTTGTACCTGAAGAAGGGGAAAAATAATTATTGCTTTCTTGAGGGCCACAATCACTTTGGTTAATGTTGGCTATTTTAAGCCCAACCCTACTTAAAATTTATTGAAAATTCAGAATCACTCTCCAAGAGTAACATCTAGAGGTAGAGGACCCTTGTAATGCTGGTGGACCATGGCAAATACCTTGTAACTAACCCTATAGTAGAGAAGCAACATTATGAAACAACAAGGCCAACATTAGCCCAGGCCAAAAAGGACTCCGGTAAACGGAAGGCAGATTTATTGCAGTATCCTGGAAAGAAGATACACTTTACGAGTTTCGGGACACGATCCCTTAGGGGCAGATGTAGTAAGGGTCGAATATCGAGGGTTAATTAACCCTCGATATTCGACTGCCGCATTAAAATCCTTCAACTTCGAATATCGAAGTATTTTGCGCAATTCGTTCGATCGAACGATCAAAGGAATAATCGTTCGATGGAATGATTAAATCCATCGATCTAAGGATTATCCTTCGATCAAAAAATTGTTAGCAAGCCTATGGGGACCTTCCCCATAGGCTAACATTGGCCTCATTAGGTTTTAGCTGGCGAACCAGGGGGTCGAAGAAATTTTTAAAGAGACAGTACTTCGATTATCGAATAGTCGAACGATTTTTAGTTTGAATCGTTCGATTCGAAGGTCGTAGTCGAAGGTCGAAGTTGCCCATTCGATGGTCGAAGTAGCCATATTCGACCATTTGAAATTCAAACTTTTTTTCCTCTATTCCTTCACTCGAACTTAGTGAATGGGCCCCTTAATCATAAGCATCAACATTAGCTCAGGTCTAATAACCCATAGCAACCAAGCAGGTTTTCCTGGGCAGCTAGAGCTGATTGGCTGTTACTTGTTTCTCAGCTGTATATCCCCCAACTTTTCCGTTTCAGAGACAAAGAAAATAAACCAGTTAGCCAAGATACTCACTGCTTGATGTAGCAAACAGCCAACACCACCGATGCAATGAAAAATATCAGCGCCAGCGTTAGTAGGGTAGCTGGTAAACCTAGAAGAAAAAGGGGGGTAGCATTCAAATATTTACACAGCCAGAAACACCAAGAAATGGGAAAGTCTTGTACATAGTATGGATCTGCATGTTGGACATCTCTATTGTATATATTGACAATAAGAATTGTTACATAGCCCCACCCCCAATGAGCTGGTTTAATGTTGGGGTTCTGGGATTCTGGTACCAGTCAGCCCAGGACAGTAATCCAGAGCAGCCACTGCTTTAAAGGGAATTTAAAGATGGATATGGGAAGATAGGCCCCACCACTAGCCCAACCTAATTAGGTACTAGGGCTTGATAGCTAAACATCCCTAGGCTTTATTATATTTTTTATATAGACTACCATCAATTTTCATGGGTCCCTTTCTAGTTTATTCACGTCCCTGATCTGTCCCATTATGCCTAAATCTTGCTCATTACCCAACCACTTCCACTCACAAGCCCCGCACCATTGACAACCCACCCATCATGTCATGGAGCCCCCTCTGCTGCTGGGCCCCCAACTGGAGTACCACTACTAGAAAGACAATGACAGTAGGATTAAAGACTGAGATGATTCCCACTGAAGCTTCCAGGAGCACCAACAGGAGTAAGGCATGGCCTATAAGTCCTATATTGCTATACATACAATGTGTATAATATATAATCTAATAATATATTTCTTTTACCTCCAAAACTCTCTTTAGCATTGACGGCCGCTGGCTTGTTTGTAGACTCTTCCACCGGATCATTTGCAAACGTGGAGGTTAGTTGTGTTGTTGTGAACGGTGGCCGAAACGTGGTGGTTTTCATATATCCCTGAGTCGACATGCTTGTGTTCAGAATAGATATTGTTTTAAGGGTTGTATCATCAGTGCTGGATTGTGCCGACTCAGCAGTAATAGAAGGCGCAACGGAAGTAGAAGGTGCCATGGCTGTAGAAGGCACCACGGACGTAGAAGGCGCCATGGACGTGTCGGGAAGTGTAGTCGTCAGCGGGTCCGGTTTGCAGGAATTCTTCCAGGTATCTGGAAGTGATCAAATAAATGTTAAAAAACAGAACTCTTGATGGTGATTTGCTCTCATATATACCCTAAAAGACCAACTAGAAGGTGAGGTGAGTTTTGGGGTGAACACCTGTAGAGAAAATGAATACTGAATGTCTAATACACCATTGATATTGAGATGTGGGGGGCGCATGTACATAGACGGCTCCTCCAAAAAGGGTCTTAGACCAAAAAAAGTCCAACAACCATTGTAATAAATGTGTCAATAGGAAATGACTTTTTATCCCCTGTTTAGAGTGTTGCTGAAGCTCCTGGACCTGCACTTGTGTTTCCGAAATTCCGATATTTCCCATTAATAATTTCCATCAAAGAACGACTCATTTTATGTTCCACAAGAGACCAATTTATCAGCCATAAATCTGCTGTCTCTATTTCCTCTGCGCTGCCAACTACGGCCAAAAGCCCTTCTGTAATAATAAAATCTTTATCTGGAACCTTCTTCTTTCCTGCTCTGCAGTGAAACCTGTTCTGCTTTCGCAGTTTGATCACACAACTAATTCTATTACGTGCAAGGACTATGAATCATTTTACCCACTGATTACAATCCCCATTGGAAGCAGTAGTCCTGCCCTGCTTTATGGCAGCTGAGATTCTAGCTATCTGTATAACAGAACATTCTGTCCCAGTGGCTGCACAGATCCTATCTGATCCCCATTGTAAGCAGCAGTCCTGTCCTGCTTTATGGCAGCTGAGATTCTAGCTATCTGTATAACAGAACATTCTGTCCCAGTGGCTGCACAGATCCTATCTGATCCCCATTGTAAGCAGCAGTCCTGTCCTGCTTTATGGCAGCTGAGATTCTAGCTATCTGTATAACAGAACATTCTGTCCCAGTGGCTGCACAGATCCTATCTGATCCCCATTGTAAGCAGCAGTCCTGTCCTGCTTTATGGCAGCTGAGATTCTAGCTATCTGTATAACAGAACATTCTGTCCCAGTGGCTGCACAGATCCTATCTGATCCCCATTGTAAGCAACAGTCCTGTCCTGCTTTATGGTTATGGCAGGACCTGGAGCTGTCAGTTGGAGATCACTTTGGAACACTCAGTCCTGTTTACATACCTGAAGCATTGAAGCAGTAAGCATGAAAGACCTTGGCAGGGTTTACAGACATCCATGATAGAAGTCCTGTTTTGTTTTGCCCGCATTTCTCATTAGGCTGGATACGAGAAATAACCGCAAATTGCTCTGACACCCATCCAAAGCTGCAGGTAGAAAACATTCATTAGGAATAGGGTTTTACCGATTCACATAAATGTTCTATTAGGGTATGTTGCAGAAAAACCCAAGGAACCAATGGGAATGAGCACAATGTGTTGCTGTACAAGAGAACAGTCACACCATGATGTCTCCAGCTTAAGGTCAAGTTAGATTAGAAAATGCAGATCCATTCATTTTAAAGTGATACGTAAATGTAATTGCCTTGAACCCATACCTGCATGTTTCAAACCCATATTTATTTGCTTTCTCTACTTGGTCCTTGCTGGCCAACTGTAAGCCCAGGACATGGCACACGCTTTCTGCTGCGGTGAAGTTGAATATATGCTTGTGATCAGAAGACTTGGCCAGGAGCACCCCGGCAATTCGGCACGGTAAGTGAGCAATATCTATAACAAGGAAAGATGGTTCTCACGTGAGAGACAGTCGTTTCATCCATCTTTCTTCAAACATTTAAAGTTCAATATCATTTCTACACTGTAAAGCTCAGATTCTGGTTTCTAGCTCTATTTCTATTTGGTTTCTGTTCGTTCAACTTCTAGTTGATTTAACCAATTGTGAACGCTGTTCACGGATAAAGGTTTTGGTTTGGCCAAAGCCAGTTCTTGTTAGTCAACTGCAATTTTTATTTTCAATGTTTTTTAACTGAGAAGATGGCAAAGTTCTACTGATACCTTTATGTCTTGTAACTGCTTCCCTCTGCCTGAAATTAGATTAGTCTTCAAAAGGCATTTAAAGCATTAAATATCTTAAAAAGTAGCATTTTAAAAGCATTTTTATTTCTAAATTGACATCACATAGTTTTTTTTTTAATTATAACATGAATAGTAAATGCAGAGTTCATTGGAATAATGGTAAATATAAAAATGCCTCAAAATGCAACATTTATATTGATTGTCTTTGAAGATTTTTAATTCTTCATTCTTTCATAAAAGTGCCCCCCAAATATCTAATTTCATATACAGGTATGGGACCTGTTATCCAGAATGCTCGGGACCTGGGGTTTTCCGGATAAGGGGGGTCTTTACTTTATTTGGATCTCTGTACCTGTTTGCTAAAAAATCATTTAAACATTATTTAAACCCAATAGGTCTGTTTGGCCTCCAATAAGAAATCATTATATCTTAGTTGGGATCAAGTACAGGTATGCGACCTGTTATCCAGAATGCTCGGGACCTGGGATTTTCCGGATGGAAATATCTTAACTCTACTAGAAAATCATGTAAACATTAAATAAACCCAATAGGTTGGTTTTGCCTCCAATAATGATTAATTACATCTTAGTTGGGCTCAAGTACCAGTTACTGTTTTATTATTACAGAGAAAAGGTAAATCATTTTTAAAAATTCGGATTATTTTATTATAATGAGTCTATGGGAGGCCTTTGTGTAATTCGAAGCATTCTGGATAATTCGTTTCCGGGAAAAGGGTTCCCATACCTGGTACAAGGGACTGTTTTCTTATAGCAGAAATCATTTTTTAAAATGGTTATTATTATATTAAAATGTAATCTATGGGAGACTGCCTTTCTGTAATTCAGAGTTTTCTGGATAACGGGTTTCCAGAAAATGGATCCCATACCTGTATTTTACTTTTTTTTTACTTTTTTTTTTAAAAAGTAGGGTATATGTTTGAATAAAAACAATTCAGTGTTTGTACATACCTTTGCTAGTAATGACACCTTGAGCCACAGAATGTGCCAGAAGAATTGGTAGCAACACCACAAAAGGTCCGGTGAGGGAAATCATTTTTCTACTCAGTTAAGAATCCTGGTAATCCAGAACAGATCCAGAACCTCTGCCACCTTCAGCCTCTCCAACAGTAACTGAGACGTACAGTTAGCGAGTCACAAATAAATTTCTCTCTCTGGTCCTGTAGATGGAAGGACAATGGGTGGAAGTCACTGACGTACAAAGTGCGATGGGTTTTGCTTCAGAAGGTGGAAGGTTGACTGGAAAATTGCAACTCATGCAGATTCAGACAGCAACAAGTTAGGAAACAAGATAACGGCTTGTTCAGTTCTGGAACTTGTACACCACCAGCTCATGGTCGGTTGGTTTCCTTCCTCGTTGGTGGGTCAGAGTGGTCTCTAGGGGTGTCAAATGGGGACACTTCCATAGCTCAGCACACAGTGGGGTAACAGTGAACTGTAGCTGTAGGCAGGGAGAGCTGGGGCAGAAGACATAGTTGGGCAAGATGAAGACAGAAGATGTCAAGAGTAGGGCAAAGAGTAGATACTATTTTATGGTCTCACAGAAAGAGGAAAATGTTTTCAAGAACAAACGTGCAGATACCCACTGGGTTTTGAGTTTGGGGGGAGTCTGTGAACAACAGTGTATTTTTACTTTCATTCTCTGTGGTCTCATCTCTATGTGGCACTGTACTGTGTATTAATGAGCGTGAGGAGCTCGATACAATCCAACTTGTACATAGGCAGCTGGGAGTCTAAGATAAGCTTCAGAATCCACACCAGTTTTGCCACCAAAGCAGCTAGCTACCATAATTACATATTGCTGTCACTTTTGCTCAGTAGTACTGGTATGGGATCCATTATCCAGAAACCCGTTATCCAGAAAGTTCTGAGTTACGGGAAGGCCATCTCCCAAAGGTTCCGTTTTATCCAAATAATCCAAATTTTTAAAAATGTTTCCTTTTTCTCTGTAACAATAAAACTTGATGCCGACTAAGATATAATTAATCCTTATTGGAATCGAAACCAGCCTATTGGCTTTATTGTCTACATGATTTTTAAGTAGACGAAACTACAGAGAAATGACAGAAAGATCCCTTATCCAGGAAGCGCCAGGTCCTGAGCATTCTGGATAAAAGGTCCCATACCTGTACTCACACATACCTGAGAATGTAACCCCAAAGTTGGGGTTTGAGAGTAAGAATGGAAGTCATGGCTGATTTTATATACAGTATGTGTTTTCATGAACCAGTAGAATTGTCAAGTAAAACAACACAGTGTTCTGGTATCACCAGGAAATAATGGAAAACTTGAATCATATTTACATGGGCGCAGTGGGGTATTCCAATATCATTTGGTTGGAGGTAGGTGCCACCCATTTCTGAAAAGGGGAAGGAGTAGAATGATTATCTTTTTTTTTCTAAATTTTTTCTACCTTTTCTTATCTCTGTCTTCCTCATTCTATTCCTTCCCTTCCCTACTATGTGGGTCAGCCCAAAACCCGCAGGACCCTTCGGACCGGCTACCGCAAAAAAAATCTTCGGGTGGCAACCTCACACCGCCCGCTTCCACTCCCTGGGGCAGATTTACTAAAAGGCAAAGTGGCAAACGCCCGCAGGGACTTCGCAAATTTACTAACGGGCGTAGGCGCCAGTTCGCTAGAGAAAGAGATAGGTGCTAGCGGTCATACGCACTATATCGTCAGGCGACAATTCACTCTGGCGAATGGACTTTACTCTGAAACATGCAGACTTTGCTTCTTTCGCCAGACTTGCCTTCGCCAGCTCAGACCAGATGAAGTGCAATGAAGTACATAGATTACGGCGAGTTTTTGCCGGTTAGTTAATCTGCCCCCCTGAATTTATAAACTCGCACCTGTCCCACCCAGTGGCGGTACTTCTGGGGGGGGCAGGGGGTGCGAGCGGGCCAGGGCCTG
The DNA here is from genome assembly GCF_017654675.1 of Xenopus laevis. Taxonomy (NCBI): domain Eukaryota; kingdom Metazoa; phylum Chordata; class Amphibia; order Anura; family Pipidae; genus Xenopus; species Xenopus laevis. The sequence continues at coordinate 3,721,280 of NC_054377.1, forward strand.
CACCCCCTCAGGGCCCCCCGGCAGCCCGCGGGCCGTACGGAGAGGGGGGCGGGGGCCCGGCTGCGCGTCACGCACCAGGGCCCGCCCCCCTCTAGTTACGTTACTGGTCCTGCCCCTTTCATTCTGTCACCACAGGGCGGGGCAGGTGCGGATCTATAAACAGAGGGGATGGAACGATTGGGTTGGGAGGGGTCGGGTTAGGGTGGGGTGCGGATTGAGGGAAACGCGACTGCCAGATCTCTGCTGTCTAGGAAGCTGTGGGGCCTCAGAATTCCTTCTAGTAAAGGACCTAGACCTTCTCTAGACCATAAGGACTATTGCAATATATCACCCCTTGCTGATACATTGGATATCCTGCTTTTTACCTTTTTGGGGATGTCCAACCACATTACTACATTACCGGATGACACAGGTATATTCCTGGTGTTATCTAATGGTTTTAAATTTTACAAGATCTGCTGCAGTCCTTCTCTTTCCTCCATGAAAAAATTGGGGAAGAGGAAACCATTTCCCAGACTTTGGGTAAAATTTAATACAATCATGTGTTTAAGAATTGCTTTCTTAATCACTTTCGTGTTGGTGCCATAAGAGGAAATGAAAGGTTCCTGTTTTTTTCTCCTGCTCAACAACTCACTTCTATTTCCTATTTCTGAACTAATGATTCACCATGTTTCCTATTCATTACCCTTAAAGGATAAGTAAACCTTTAAAATAAGTGAATGTAAAATTGATGAGGGGGTTATTCTAAGCCCTTTTGTCATTTACATTCATTATTTATTTTCTTTTGATTCCAAGATATTAAGGGATACATGTGCTGTTAATATGAATGAATTTTGTTCCAACAGCGCCACCTGCTGGTCAGTTTCCCACCAGTATGACCACCAAATAGTCAAGGAAGTTGTCAGGAGAAAGAAAGAGGCTGATGTTCTTCTGCTTAGGAAAATCATTAGAAACCTTTCTCACATCTTTCCTAAGCAGAAGAACATCAGAGCAGCCTCTTTCTTTCTCCTGACAACTTCCTTGACTACTTGGTGGTCAGACTGGTGGGAAAATGACCAGCAGGTGGCGCTGTTGTAACAAAATTCATTCATATTAACAGCACATGTATCCCTAAATATCTTGGAATCAAAAGAAAATAAATAATGAATGTAAATGACAAAAGGGCTTAGAATAGCCCCCTCATCAATTTTATAAATTCATTCACTTATTTTACAGGTTTACTTATCCTTTAATAGCAAATGTGTCCGCCCTCAGTAATGGCTCATGTACGTATTGCTCTTGTGTAGTGTAAATGTTTTGTATGATAGTCTTATTGGGGATGTCCTTCCCATAATTTGGAGCTTGGGTTTCTGGATGAGAGATCCCACATTTGTATCAATACTACTTAGATCATTTAAGAAATCCCCTAGTTTTACTTTCTACATTCCAGTAGAATCTACCATCCATGTTTGTTATGACCATTGAATTCTTCATTCATAAAAAAAAGTGTTCCATAATGTTCCATATTTGCATTTGCCGGGGCCATGTTAGCACCCATAGCAAACCCTTGCAATTGCAAATAGTACTCATTCTAAAAAATAAAAAAAAAGGAATTATCATTCCAATCACAGGTCTAGGATCTGCTATCTATAAACCCCTTATCCAGAAAGCTTGTATATGAAATTCACCGGCTAAGTGGGTATGTTAGATGTATACAAGGGTCCTCATCATTGGGAAATAGAGGGTCACAAACATCCAAAGAGCAAATTAAAAACTTTCCAATAGGTATGGGTTGCTACCTATGCTGGTAAACATATCAGTTGTACAGGTGTGGGATCCGTTACCCGGAAACCTCTTATCCAGAAAGCTCTGAATTACAGGAAGGCTATCTTTACATTTTTAAAAGTGATTTCCTTTCTCTCTGTAATAATAAAACAGTGCCTTGTACTGGATATCACAGACAGTATAATTACTCCTTTGGAGGCAAAACCAGCCTATTGGGTTTATTTCATCTTTAAATAATTTTTTTTAGCAGATTTGAGATATGGAGATCCAAATCCCAGTACACCCCAGGTCCAAAGCATTCTGGATAACAGATCCCATACCTGTATCAGTAACATGTGGTTTTAGAAAAACAGGAGGCTGACTGAAGTTTTTTAAATTGTGGATATTTGGGCCCATCCCCTGGCAGTGTAACGGGCAGGTCCAACCCTGTATTAACCAATCCTATAAATCACCGAAGGTCACATGACATAAAACAGAGTCTATTTATTCTTGTAGTCAAGTAAGTGGTATTGTACAGTACAAGACAAGCACTGGCTGTGCGAATTTTTAACATATCTAAGAATTTTCAAGAAATATAAGTGACTTTCACAAATTAAACATGTCAGTGCAGTGCAAAAAAAAAAACTAAACTGATCAGTGTATCGCTGAAAAATACAATAAATATTTTATATCACAGATCTATTTTCTTCCGAAAACCAATTTAAACTATCTTAAAGTGACATTCATTTAGTAAAAAATACAGATCTAAAAAAAAAAATCTACCTAACCATATGTAGGAAATATATGACTTTCTCTGATGTTGCAAAGAGTTGGGCAACGTAACTGGATAATCCACAGAACTTTGCAATACTCTTTTACTCTTTATTTTTCTGTTCATTTTGCAGATTTTGGATCTGAAATCTAAAACATTATCTGGTTGCTAGAATCACTGAAATAACTTAAACAATTCCAAACAGGAATATAAATAGACAATGCAGACTTGATGCAGTTATGTTAATGTCAGTACTGGGAGTTGTAGTTGGACAGCTAATGGACCATCATTTGTGCATTACTAAGTTTATATAAATTGTTAGGCACCACAATGCAAAGGTTGTAGAAAGGAAGGATGAGGGGGATAGCAGGTACAGTGACAAATGATGGAGACAAGATGGAGAGAGTAGGACAAGATGGAGACAGTAGGACAAGATGGAGACAGTAGGACAAGATGGAGACAGTAGGGCAAGATGGAGAGAGTAGGACAAGATGGAGACAGTAGGACAAGATGGAGACAGTAGGACAAGATGGAGACAGTAGGGCAAGATGGAGACAGTAGGGCAATATGGAGACAGTAGGACAAGATGGAGACAGTAGGGCAAGATGAAGACAGTCAAACAAGATGGAGATGGTAGGACAAGATGGAGACAATAGGGTGAGATGAAAACAAATAGGACAAAATGGAGACAGTTGAACAAGATGGATATGGTAGGACAAGATGGAGATGGTAGGACAAGATGGAGATGGAAGGTCTAGATGGAGATGGTAGGGCAAGATGGAGACAGTACGGCAAGATGGAGAAAGTAGGGCAAAATGGAGACAGTAGGACAAGATGGAGACAATAGGACAACATGGAGACAGAAGGGCAAGATGGAGAAGTAGGGCAAGATGGTGACAGTAGGGAAAGGTGGTAAAGGATGAATAAGATTGTGTTGTAAGACAGGATGGTGACAGTTGAGCAAGAAGATGGTGGGTCAAGAAGGCAACAGTTGGAAATGAGAGTAGAGTAGAGCAAGATGATAAAGGTAGAACAATATTGGCAAGATGAAGACATTCTGAAACGATGGAGACGGGCAAAGAGAGAGGACAGTAGAGCAAGATTGAAATTGTCAGGTAAGATGAAGACAGTAGGAGGAGATGGAGATAGTAGGGTAGGGTGAAGATAATAGATCAATATAGTGACGGTAGGACAAGTAGTAAGGAGTATAGTGATAGTAGAAAAAGACGACAAGAATAAAGAAGGAGAGAGTATCACAAGAGACTGTAGGAGAAGATGTAGATAGTTGGACGAGATGTTGACACTATTTTTGATCATGTTTTACCTATTTAAATCTATTGTTTGTTAATGATTAATCTTAGGCAGACTTTTCTCATGTAACTTCATAATCCTTATGCATTGCATTTCAATATAAATATCACAAAGTGAAATCTAAGTGTTACTATGAGTATCTCGAAGATGGACTGGATCTAAGCAGCTTCGCCATTGGACTTTAATCGTAATTATTGAATGATTGATCATTCTTTATATTAGGGTGATTTCCTAACCATATTCCAGTGGAAGGTGAATTACAATTACATTACAGACCGGTCCTTCCTAATCTTCTCATGGTGGGAATGGAAATAGGTCCTTCGGTTGTTTGGTTCCCCCAAAACAGGAACAAGAAGCCGATAAGAAGGAATTTTAGTGAAATTAGTTGGTAATGTAGAGAAATGGGGCTGATTAAATTCCCAGTCTGGGTAGACTGAGCTCCGAATCTTAGTTTGTGTGAAATGTAGATGGGAAACAGCTGTACCACTAGTGCAATACGATAAAGGGGAACAGAGACACTGGTGCAAAGTGGATTATCTAGTAGTAAAGATTTCCCTTATCAGTTGGTGAAAGAATTTCTCCAGTGTAAAATGAAAGGGTGGAACGGAATTCATTGCTTTCAGTCAACTGTACAAAGGTGGAGCTTGCATTTAAGATTCAACTTAAAACTACCTGATATCTACTAATGTCCTTGGGTGAAGGATTTCTTGTGAACTTGTGTAGCCCTCAACCAAGACAAAGCTTTACCAGCCTCACAGCATTACACCTCACATGTCAAGCTTAACACTGCACTTACACTTGGCCCTCTAAATGCTCTGTACCCACACACACATACTTGTATCCCACCATGGGAGGATATTAATCATACATTAGTGTTGACATTGAGAAACCACTTTGTCAAAAACAAAACATTATCCCTTATAATACATGAGTGATACTCAGAGTTCCCTGTATAACTCAGCCTGCAGCCTTGTGTCTTTATATGGTCACAGAACAACCCCTCAGTGACTTCTAATATCCTTATCATTTACAGTAGGGGGTACATTATCCCTTATAATACATGAGTGATACTCAGAGTTCCCTGTATAACTCAGCCTGCAGCCTTGTGCCTTTATATGGTCACAGAACAACCCCTCAGTGACTTCTAATATCCTTATCATTTACAGTAGGGGGTACATTATCCCTTATAATACATGAGTGATACTCAGAGTTCCCTGTATAACTCAGCCTGCAGCCTTGTGCCTTTATATGGTCACAGAACAACCTCTCAGTGACTTCTAATATCCTTATCATTTACAGTAGGGGGTACATTATCCCTTATAATACATGAGTGATACTCAGAGTTCCCTGTATAACTCAGCCTGCAGCCTTGTGCCTTTATATGGTCACAGAACAACCCCTCAGTGACTTCTAATATCCTTATCATTTACAGTAGGGGGTACATTATCCCTTATAATACATGAGTGATACTCAGAGTTCCCTGTATAACTCAGCCTGCAGCCTTGTGCCTTTATATGGTCACAGAACAACCCCTCAGTGACTTCTAATATCCTTATCATTTACAGTAGGGGGTACATTATCCCTTATAATACATGAGTGATACTCAGAGTTCCCTGTATAACTCAGCCTGCAGCCTTGTGCCTTTATATGGTCACAGAACAACCCCTCAGTGACTTCTCATATCCTTATCATTTACAGTAGGGGGTACATTATCCCTTATAATACATGAGTGATACTCAGAGTTCCCTGTATAACTCAGCCTGCAGCCTTGTACCTTGTACCATCTTGAATGGACAGCCATCAGCAAATAATCAGAGAATTCACATATCAGGAGAAAGATATATCTCAGACATGATTGGAATGTATTTTCCAATTGGATGCTGAATGTCAGTGAATGAATGGAATTGGCGTTTGGATGGAATGTTTATTCTATAAAAAAAAAAATACATTAAAGTGGAGACTGTCAACCTCTGTTTTGGTCTTTGCCCATAATACTCTCCAAACATCTGCTCTTGGTTGCTCTCTGGGCAATGATCCAGTCCATGTGAAGCACGAGGAATCCTCGACTTGACTGGATGCACTTGTACTGTGTAGTATTCCCTGCACAATTCAGTGTATACGCAATTTCCCATCCCACTTCCGCCAACTTTCACTGCCGCCGCTGCTTATGGGATAGTCCGGAAGTCCACCAGGAATATCTCTGTGAGGCCGAACATGATGCTTTCCCATGGTGGCCAGCTGGCAACTCGGAGCAGGAAGTGAAGGAGTTGTAGATGCTTAACAAGACAGCGAGGAAGACTATCCCAGCAGCCACAATGGAGAGGACATTCCAATGAGTCAGTAACTTGGGGTACAACATTTGTATATAATCAAGGCATTCTTCAATTTTACTGCAAATGAAAATCAGAAATCAGTTGTATATATATAGTTGTATGTATACACTAGTAGACTTCCGAGGTCATTGTGTGAAACTATATGGAAAAATCAGTCTAGTAACCCAGGGAAACCCGTAAACCATTGGCTATGGCCTCATTCTTTTAATATATTTTGGGTTACTAGATAGGAGAAAATAACTGCTGGATCCATGCCTAGTTGAGACTTTTTTCCCTGTTAAGATTTATTCCCATGTACTAGGACTAAGTAATGTTGGTGAACACTTGTACACCATGGCCCTTCATTCCAGACAGCACCCCATAATGTCTACTCTTTAGATGCCATCAATGCTCACCTGCTTTTGAGCTTTATTTCCTCATTCACTTCATCTTCACACTCAGCTGTGACCTCACTAGCTTTCTCCTCTTCTTCCTCCTTAAATAAAGAAATTCCTTGGATCTTTTTTAAACCTTCTTGATACCTTTAGGAAGAATCAAATAACCAACATGTCAAGGCCTGTTCTTCTTCAGTTCAGTTTCTCCATTCCATAGATGCAAAACCATATGTCCTAATGGCCCCTATTATTACATAGAGAAGATGAGTCCAGTGGAAACCTCCATGGGCATGTTAAGTGGCTTGAAATCATGGCATTATTTAGTCTTGCTAAAATGTATATCTTTTAAAACTATAAGGCTGATGGCACACTAGAGCTCTTCTTCTGCGGGTGATTCATCTTCTGCAAATGCTTCCCAACAACAATAATGTTAAACGCTGGTGGGAAAACCTATGCATCTCTTCAATTTTCCGAAGTTGGCCAAAGATTCCTCAACAAGGAAACCTTGGCCAGACTTCAGAAAGCCAAAGCAACTTGTGGGGCTTTTACAGAGGTCTTAGAATTACTTGAATATACCTCTACATACAAGCTGAGGATCCGATATCCACGGAAACCTCATTTGGATTCCTCCACTATGAGGAAAGAATCTACTATCAAGAACATCCACCTAGTGCCAGCCAGCACCCAACACAATGAAGAGAGAACACAAACTCTGATGGAATAATCAAGCAGCCTGTAGCCCATTCTGAAATGCCCCCCTCCACCAGCATTTGTACCCCTTGTTATAAGCCTCTTCTTCAATCTTTGCCTTCATTTCTGAGCTGATTTCCTCCTGTTCGATCCGAACTGGAACCCCCACTGGTGTCTCACATTCTGTCTCTGTGCTTGTCTTTGTACTATTCAAGTGGAAAGAAAGTGGTGTTAAACACAATGTGCAAAGGAACCAGCCAAGATATATTTGAGATGCAACTCCAAAACCTTGCTACCAATCACTTTGAGGCTGACGATGCCTCCGGTGTTTTTTGACTCTATACCAGATTTGCAGATGAGACCCCAATTTTTTTCAATGGCACTCTTTGGATTTCAGCTGAAATGAGCATGTTTCCGTGATGACAGAATCGAAATATGTGGAATTCCATAAGAATTAGACGTCCTTCTTTTAGCCGACTGACTTCTCTAACCTTAATACTGATGACCTCTAGATCTGCTGAATGATTTACTGCTTAGAATTCAATACCCCATTCAAGCCTGACAGCAAAAACGGCCTGTGCTTGGTTGTGTCCTTAGTTTATCACATCCTTTTTACAAGTTCCCTGTTATTCTGTTAGGTCAGCAAGTTGGTTCCCTCAAAGTAAATAGAATTTCCTGGAAAGATAATTGAAGCTTTAAGAGCAGGACCCAGTACAGTATATGGAAGTGGGTGAGCCAAGTTTATTTCCAGTGCGATCGACAAGCTGTGTCCCCATGGAAATATTCATCAGAGCCTGTTATTGAATGATGGGTGGAGTTCTTTTTTTCTTTCCATTAAGGGAAAAAACACCCTGTTGAACATGCTTCCTTAGATCCAATCATCTCAACTCCCTGTCATAAATATAAGTCTGGCCCCAATAAAACTTAATGTGGGTATCAGGTCAGAGTAGCACCAATGTCAGAGGTATACATCACATCTAAAGTAAAATCAGCTCAACATATAACAATACTATGATCAAGTTGGATTTGGCCTTACTGCCTGACCTCTGGTTGATCTATGGGCCTGCAGTGTGAGCCGAGATCTATTTGGATGTTAGTTGGCTTGACCAAACAGAAAACTTGGTATTCTCTTGCCTCGCTTTGTCAACTATATAGGGCATTGGCATTCCAGGATCCTATCCTCTTTTCTTTTAAAATTCAGGCCATTGGCGGGTCAACTTTGTGGTGCATATGCAAGAATACCGCAAGAAAACTTACTTTTCTACCAGAGGAGACTGCAAAGGTGGGACGGGTGAACTGCTTCTCCCACTGGGCGACTCTGTCTGTAAAAAAGGAATGTGTTATTAAGTTAAAGACATTTTTGTTCAAACTCCTGGGAAATGACTGTTGAGAAGTCCACCGTTAATGTTGACAAGGGCAACTAGGGCAGCTATAAGGGGGTAACAGATCGGATGTTGGTGGGAACCCTAGGGCCCAAGCAGTAATACCTCTATGGTCCTCCCGCACCCATGCAAGCTAGACTATTTCTAGCCCCAGAAATACAGTACTTTTTTCCCAACCCATGTCAGACCAAAATAGAAGAAGAATAGAAAGAAAAGGTGGTCATGCTTTTCTTTGCCTTTTCGAATACTATGCATGGGGTGATATGAGGGATCTTTTCTATACACTTTGTACTAAGGATGGAAAACTCCCTTTCTCGTGGGGTAGGAGAGATCAAAGTTATGGCACATTGACCCATACCCATGTCTATGAGGTTATTCACGGTTGAAGGGCAGCTAAAGGAATAAACATGGTTTCGATAACATGGTTACTCACAAGGGCTGGCAACATTGTTAAAGGAGATGTGTTCGGCGACTGCCCGGGGATATTCAGTAAATTGAATTTGGGGACCACAGCCACACTGACTCTTCTACGTGGCATGTTCTAGGACACACAAAAAGTACCGAAGATTAGCGAAAGAGATACAACAGCAATACAATTGGCCAGTTCGAGCTTATTTGTATTTAACAATCAATGCCTGAACCTATAGGACAGAAAATGCTTTTGGCCAAAGACCTCAAGCAGGAAGGTGGAAGATCATCGACCAACAAACACATCCGTCAAGTTCAACCTTCTTGTCTTGTATTGAAAAAGCTGCGTACAACAATTTTCTTTTCCAAGTGAATTTCTGTAGTAAATAATGAATGATCCTGGTGTGGTATACCATAGGGTAAGACAACATACCTTGCCAATCGTTAGTGACATGGATCTTGATGAACGAGGCACCCCATCATCTGTAATATATACATCATGAGTGACCATGACAACAGTATATAGACATATATATGGACAAGTATACCAAAAAGTATCTTTACCGGAGCCGCTATAATTCCTACTGGAATTCTGATTGGCCAGTTTTTTGTATTCCATCAGTTCTGCATGATCTTTCTCGTACGTCCTCTTTAGGTTGTCCACATATTGCATCATGACTTCTGTGGCCTTCGACATGCGTTTCTCCTGCAGGAAGAAGTGGGATTGTGGGAGGATACACATGGCATGTGTTGGCTATACATATGTGCAACTACCAAAGATACTGAAGACCTAGAAGAGCACTCACTTGCCGAACCGCTCCCACCATTTCTGCCCTACTTGACAGCCTGTTGATCAAGCGGTGAAGGACTGCAATGTCTTCCAGCAGCTTCTGGTAGGCCTCCCTATGCTCACTGTTTTGCCAGATGGAGACTGAAGACTGAATAGAAACATCAAGTCAGACAGATAGGCAGTCATCTTAGAGGGACAAACACACCCTATCGCCTCTAGACCATTCAAAGCTACAGCAAGCCACAAAGTTGTAAATGTTTCATTTTTAAAATGTAACCTTCTAGGCTGATGCCTTTAAAAACTCATGTTCAATGGACTCTTGGTGTTTCTACTGTACTTAACAAATTGAATGGCCACCAGAAGGGGGATTTAGTATGGCATTCTGAAAGACCAAACCAGTGATTAAATGGTAAGCCAAAGTCCTAACTCATTAACAAGGCCCAAATTTTTATTTGGCCACCCATTAGCTTATCTCACCGTGATAGTTGCTTTAAAGTTCTCTATTTCCTTCTCATTGTTTTCCTCAGTCAGGTTACGCTCCCTCTCGGATTGGTTCAACCTGGATTCGAGGGTGTAGCTGTCATTCCGAAACGCCAGTGAGAGCTGAACAAATACATTCTGGAAAGTGACACATCAAAATGATCTTTAAATAGTAACCGCCCCAATGGCATATTCCCCCCCCCATTATCCATATCTTTGCAAAGGGAATTGGACCTACAACATATACTACAATAGTAATAGTCAGATAAGCCTCAGTATTGAACCCTCAGCCACCTACCCATGGATAGTCTCCAAGGATGTTGCTAGAATGGGGGGGAAAACCTAATGCCGTACAGCCTTAACATATAGGATACAATGAAGATCCTTGAAATTTTCTGTTGAGAGCTACGGTACATAGAGTGTTATCTAGGCAGGAGTGCCAAAGAGACGACGTCGCCAACCTCACTAGACTTGGATGATGTTTGGACAATGCTCTTCTAACCAGGCCACACCTGGTTCTCACCACACCCTCTGCTCCGCAGTTGGTGGAGAAGTGCCCAAAACTGTGCCTGTCACCTCCTTTTGACTTCACTGCTTAGCAAAGGTAGTAGAGGTGGTGGGAAGTTTGAAAATATTCTACTGTGTGTTTTTTGGCCAAGAGAAAACTCATTGGGACGCAGCTGGTAGTGTTTTGTAGACATGCGTGCCTTAAAAATGTCAACTTAATTAGACTTTGGGTTATTTTTGTCCCCTTCTACCCAGACGGCACCTGTTTCTGCCCCACGCTCCTCCTCTGGCTGAAGTATTGATATGGTTGATTCCAGAACAATTAAGCATAATTCAGTTCGTGGAGAAGTGCCCAAAACTGTGCCTGCCAACTCTTGTTGAACTCACAGACTGGCACAGCTAGCAGAAGTGGTTTGAAGTCTGAAAATGCTCTACTGTGTGGTTTTTAGCCAAGAGACATCTCATTGAATTCAGTGGGAGGCAGCTGCGGGGCATATTTGGCTGAAGAAAATTCCCCAGGTGAACTTTTTTTATTTTCATGGAATCCTTATCTGCCCCCCCTACTATTGATTTCTGAGACATGCCCGAGTGTGGCATTCAGCACCAAATACCCAGTAAGAAGCCCGGAACGCAATAGCACCATGCATAGCATAGCCACCTGCTTTCTATACACTTGTGTTTCCCTAATTTACTCATTGGTTTCCTTTAGTTTGGTAGTTACAACTTGTGTTGACGTCAGTGTGTTTGTGTATTTACTTGCGAGTGCGTATGATTGTGCGTATTTGCATGTCTCACCTCTATTTCCTTTTCAGTCAGCGGTGGGGCACTGCAACGAAGAACAGTTTGAGAGTCGTTACAGAGAACTAGAAGTAACATAAGGTAAGGAAACGTTAGTGCTTAGTCATATCCATGTGAGCAGTGATTGGGGGGTCCCTGGAAGGCTGGGTAATCTGCTCTTAAACCTAGAATAGCAGCCGAGGGTTTATGGGAGAGGGTGGAGAGTGAGCTTAAAGGAGAAGCAAAATGTAACATATATGCTGCTGCCAGGTCCAAAGCGGTCCCCACCACAATAAGAAATGCCACCTGGAAAACCCTCAGTCTGTACCTGTTGGATAAACATCGATTCACACGCAACTTCCGTAAGAGAATATCTGGGATACTGGGCATAACATCCGACTCCCCCTTGGCTTCTTCTTCTCCATCATCCGGCAGGGAAGGAACTGGAGAGGGACCTTGGTAAAAAAAAATATATAATCAAAATTATTATTTTTAGATGAGAGGTACGATGATCCCTTTAATCAACCTAAATGTTCCTGCTTGACAAAACCTGATTCCTTCCTTAGAAAACCTTCCAAACCGATTAAAAACTGTAAGCTTCCCACACTCCTATATAACAAAACGGGGCTCAAGAGTCTGTGGTTGCCCCTTAAATTGAATTGAGAAATGAATGCAGAACCTGGTGTATCCAGCAAGTCCATCTCAGGAGAATAAGGGAGAGAACTGTTGGGCTCAGTACTTGTCTGCTCTGCTGGAGATAAAGCAACCACAGCAGGACATGAGTAACCACCAGACTAGAATAACCCAAGCCGGGAGTCTATAGGGCACTTATCACCCGGCACAGACCTATAATACGTAACTAGGGCCACGCAGTATAAGGAAAGGGGGAATGGAAATATAGGGGCAAATTCACCAGGCGCAACTTCGCCGCACTTCGCCGCACTTCGCCAGGCGTAGTTTCGCCAGCGCTTCGCAAATTCACTAAAATCCGAAAGTTGCGCACAGGGGTAGCGTAAGGTTGCGGAGTTGCGCTAGCGTTGTTTCGCTATATAAAGCGAAGTTGCGCTAGCGAAGGCTAATTTGCATACAGCGCGAAATTCAAATTTCAATGGAGGAACATGTATCTGCTCTACAAATGCCTAGAAAACCTTCAAATCTGGAAATAAAAATGTTATTTTGCCCTACACATGTGCCCACTGTCTAGGTAAGTTGCCACGAGTCAGGAAATGTAGGGGGGAAGGAGGGGAGCCCCAAAAATTTTTTGATCTTTTTCAGCCTATCACCCATCAATTAGAAAACACGCCAGCGTTTTTTGGGACTTAGAAAAAATTTTGACTTTTTTTGAAACAATCCCTATCTACTCTATTGCGCTTCGCCAGGTCTGAGGTGGCGAAGGAAGTCTAGCGTAAAAGAAAGCGTTCGCTACACTGCGCAAGTTAGTGAATTTGCGTAGTTTCGTCGCTGGCGAAGATTCACCTGGCGTAAGGTTGCGAAGTAACACTAGCGAAACTACGCCAGCGTTCGTTAGTGAATTTGCGCAGTAGCGAAAATGCCCAACGCTAGCGAATTTGGCGCGTTAGTGAATTTGCCCCATATTGTTTTAATATTCATACAATAAATGGCTGGAATCACACAAGTGGAGATGAAGATTTTAAAGGGTTCATTATTGGGCTGATCCGATTGGAATTGGATGTGCATGATTTCATTCAGTTTAATTTGTCCCATTTTTGGGAACTCATATGGTGCCTGTGCATCTGTTTGGGTGGTGCTGCCATGTTGTTCTTCCCCTTCAGGTTGACACTCATGGAGCGGACAAACTGTCCTGACACAAGTTATTCCATTCACAGAAATAACAGACGAAAGATCCCACCCTTCCTATAGCTGAACCCTAACAACATATGTGGCACCTTCCGTACTGCACCTCTTTCCTGTTCGGCCGCCTCGCTCAGATCCGGGAGTTTCTGTCCCGTCAGATTCTGACTCCTCATTAACTTGTGTTCCTGCGAAGGAGAGGAAATGTAAATGACTCAGCCATTCCTTTATGTGTGTACTGTATGCTTGTATGTAAAACCACTAGGAACTTCCAAGTGACATATTGTACTTAGATGGAGAAATAGAATAAGTTCTAAAAATGTATAACTGGTCCTTAATTCAAGTTCTCAGTGGCTCATCTAAAGGTCTCAAGGATATTTCTGGCGTGAAAGATCAGCCGTTGGGGTAAATAATATACAGAATATCTGTGCAACTTCTGCCTCTCAGTGGGTCCAAAACTGTTTCTGAAATCCCCAGATGGAAGATTAAATCCTTTGAGAAGAGTAGATAGGAAGTGAGGCCTTGCAATATTGGGTAGGAAGTATTTAAGGCAAGCTGGGCCCTTTCTCTGTTTGTTCCTTATACAGTTCGGGTATCATAATTCTCATACCTGAATACTCATCTATACCAGCACTAAGCTCCCCAATTCCAAGGATACGGATACTACTGGAGTGCTCTCTTTATGGATTTTTACGGAATGCTCTTCTATGCCAACACTATGGATCCTTACAGACTGCTTTCTTCCCAACCCTATAGATCCATAAAGACTGCTCTTCTATCTAAACCCTATGGATCCATACATAATGCTCTTTTATCCCAACCCTATGGATATATACAGACAGCTCTTCTATCCAAAACCTATGGATCCTTACATACTGCTCTTTTATCCCAAACCTATGGATCCGTACAGACTGCTCTCTATCCAAACCCTATAGATCCATACAGACTGCTCTTTTATCTCAAACCTATGGATCCTTACACACTACTCTACTATGCCAACCCTATGGATCCATACAGACTGCTCTTCTATCACAACCCTATGAATGCATGCAAAATGCTCCTCTATCCCAACCCTATGGATGTATGCAGACAGCTCTTATATCCAAACTCCATGGATCCATACAGACTGCTCTTCTATCCCAACCCTATGGATGTATGCAGACTGCTCTTCTTCCCTACCCTATAAACCTATACAGACTGCTCTTCTATCCAAACCCCATGTATCCATACAGATGACTCTTCTATCCCAACCCTATGCATCCATACAGACTACTCTTCTATCCCAACCCTGTGGATCCATACATAATGCTCTTCTATCCCAACGCTATGGATCCTTACAGACTGCTCTTCTATCCCAAACCTATGGATCCTTACACACTGCTCTACTATGCCAACCCTATGGATCCATACAGACTGCTGTTCTATCCCAACCCTATATATGCGTGCAGACTGCTGTTCTATCCCAACCCTATGGATGTATGCAGAATGCTCTTCTATCCCAACCCTATGTATGTATGGAGACTGCTCTTCTATCCCAAAAATATGGATCCTTACACACTGCTCTACTATGCCAACCCTATAGATCCATACAGACTGCTCTTCTATCCCAACCCTATGGATGCATGCAGATTGCTCTTCTATCCCAGACTTATGGATCATATGTACAATTAAAAAATATTTTTTTGTTGATTCTGAATTTCTTCTGCGATATTTTGAAAGGCTGCTCATATTCCCGCACATGCTCTCCCAGCACTGTCTTGCTCTGTCTGTTGGTTGGGATTGTGGAATCTGTGCAATCAATCACCTGGGCTTGTTATTATCAGCTCAGGAAGGAAAAGTTTCAGGAGCCAGAGATTCTCCTGACATTCTATTTGCCGTGGAATCTGTCACATCGGTTAATTTGTGTGTTCCTGTTTACACAAGCATGTACCCCCTAAGCTCCTCATTTCATAGTACATCTGACAAACATCTCTCCCTTAAAGGGCCACGCTAACTTGTGCTGACTAGTTTTGTAATTACTGGGTTTTTTTCTAGCTTTTCCTCCCAACCTTCTTGCCGTCTGTCATTCAAACCACTACTTGGGTGCCACAGTCAGTGAGCCTAGGAACCAGATGACACTTATAATGCCGAAGCAGACCTGCTGACCCAAAAATAAAGGCAAATAAATTAAAAATTTTCCAGGTAGATAAACAGAAGGGGTTATTTACAACCCCCAGGGGTGCAAGTGCAGAAGGGGGCCCCTTGGTGCTCAACACAGCTCCCCTGGAGTTGCGGCTCTTTGCATTGAGCGCCAGAAGCCTACGCATGTTCCTCCCCACTTTTTTACTGAATCAAGCGATGTCTTATCAGGGCATTGAAAATGATGAGTCCCTGGTTTCACTAACCACTGGGTGTCACTAGTGAATTAAGCATTTAGTGCTGCATGATTTAAGCTTTCCTTTTAGAACTAGTAAAGATCTGAATTGTTGCTATGGGCAACTGCACCGGTGCAATTTAGTAAGATATCCGTTATGTGTCACACGGAAGATGAACCATCAATACTGACCAAAAACAGCAGCTCTACTATGCACCCCACTGAGGCAATATACCCCAGGTATAATACTGGCACTCACTTCTCTCAGCTTGGTCAGCTTCTGCAGTCGAACCGGCTGCACTTGAAAGTCTTTTAAACCCACAAATTTGGGCAGTTTGTTGTTGCATTTGTCGTGCAGTCTTTCATTCTCTGGAATTTCCGTGTGTGTTTTGTCAATCTGTGCCGGTGCTAAACTGTCCCAAGAAAGTGCCCTCAAGAGAGGAGGGCGACTGCCGGGGTCTCCTGGCTCTGGTCTAGAAAGAAATTTAGGGTCTGGCTGATCTGCTGATAATCCCTTAATGTTTATCCCTGGTTTAGTGGCCCCGGGGCCTTGCACCACATTCCCCAAGGAGTCCATCTCTTTGGGTTTCTTTAGAATGGATTTCCCAGGCTCATACTCGTTGTTACAAAGGGACGGTTTACATCCGTCAGTTCCACAGTTTTTTTGCACGCCGGACACGTGCTTCAGAGGGTCGAAGTTCTCCTTGTGTTCGGAGAGAGTTTCTTTCGTAGCTGGGGAACGTGGCGAGAGCCTTCCTTGGGAAATCTTCCTCTGCTCATTCTGCTTCCAATCGGCCAGTCCCTTGGGGTCGCTCTGGAACAGCCAAGAACATCATGGTGACATCAAAGAACTATACAACATCTCAGGTGTGAAGTCATAAGAGCAATCTGCTCATTGGCTATCAACACTCAGGACTCACAAAAAAGAAAATTTTATATAAGCCTTATCTCGGTGTCGGACTGGCCCACCGGGAGACCAGGAAAACTCCTGGTGGACCCAGGAGTCAGTGAACCCTCATGCTGCTAAACATTTGGCCTATTTCATGGATATTCCCTATTTCTATGAGAACAAAGAGGTTAAATAGATAGAATAATAGATTATAGTTTGTCAAGAAAAGAGACTAGGAGAATAGAGGTTGAGTGAGGAGAGGAAGAACATTGTACTGAGGATGAGGCCCTGGTTTTTTTGGTGGGCCCTTGGTGTCCCAGTCCAACACTGCCTCATCTCATTGGAATAAGACACTTTCTGAATATAATCAATTCAAAATTCTGTTCCATTTTTGAAATAAGTTATTCTTCAGTATCTCCCTCCCAGCAACCTAGCATTCTTCATGCAGAGTCTGGGTCAGATTTTGATTGACAGCTAGGCCTAATACATTTTTTAGGGCGGCTTCCTTTCCTAGCAGATGTTTTAGAGCTAACTCAAATAACCGACTCTGGCTCAAACTAAAGCAGTTTCTGATTGGCTCACCGGGATACCAGGAAAACTCCTGGGTGGACCCAGTTGTCAGAGGGCCTCTTGCTTCTAACCATTTGGCCTATTTCATGGTCATTCCCTATTCCTTTAAGGGGCTTGATAATGGAAGAATAGAGTATAGTATGTAGAGATAAAAGACTAGGAGAATAAAGAGGTTGAGTGAGGAGAGGAGGAATAATAGTTTAGAAAGTGGGCCCACAGTTTAAGCTTTTCTGGTGGGCCCTTGGCATCCCAGTCTGACACTGGACTAAAGCTAACAAAATAACTGACTCCGGCGCATTCCCTGCATGCAGAGAAGCGGGATTTCCGTCAGAGACGGTTATTTTGGAATAGTGAGCTCTGATGCATCTTCTAGGCAAAGGGTACAATCCCTCCAAAGGATCTAGTAGACCTAACTGCCAATCAAAAACGGACTCCACCTCCTTCACGAAGAGAGAATGAAGGGAAACAGGTTGCTGAGAGGTGGAAGAGTAACTTCATACATACACAGTAGACAATGTTTAATTGAAAGTTTCTTATTTCAGCGAGACGATTATATTACATTTTCGTGCTAGATCCCCTTTAAATGGGATATGAACCCCAAAAATAAAATGTTCCTTAATGAAAGAAAATGTAATTTTAAGCACCAAATACAGTGAACTCATCTACATCTCCTGATTTTAAGTTTTGCCTCATTTTACATTGTTGTTGTCCCACTATATATTATGTATAATACATTTTCCCCGATTTTACATTTTCCTGGATTTTACATCATTTTTTTCTGGTCCCCTGAAAAATGTAAAATAGGGGTTCTACGGTATTCTAGGGATGCACCGAATCCAGGATTCGGTTTGGGATTCGGCCATTTTCAGCAGGATTCGGATTCGGCCGAATCCTTGAGCCTGGCCGAACCGAATCCGAATCCTTAAAATCATGTGACTCTTCATCACAAAACATGGAAGTTAAAATTTTTTTAGCCGGGCGCTATTTTTCCCTCCCCCTCGCTGATTTGCATGTGCAAATTAGGGTTCCGATTCGGTTCGGTATTTGGCTGAATCTTTCACGAAGGATTCAGGGGTTCGGCCGAATCCGATAAAGTGGATTTGGTGCATCCCTACTTTATTCATTATTTAAATTGGTTTGGTTTGTTTTTTAAGAAAACGTACCTGTACTATAGCCGCAGGCCCAGCAAATACAGGAGGGTAAGCTTCAGGGGAACCTGTAGAAATAACATACATTTTAGCCCTGCTGGAAATCCCATTTGTTCCAAACAAAGCTTTACCTCCTTTAATAGTATGACGTGATATTCTATAACATACTGAACACTGACTTAAAGGTGAACCACCTCTTTAAAATAATCTTGTTTGTACTTATAAGGGATACAAATTAGTGATCAGATGGATCATTATCATTGTGTGTTTGTGTTACTGGTTCTATAATAAACATCTAGAGACCATACAGGTGGTCACAGTTTTATCTTTTCCTGCAGTTGAAATGAAACATCATCCTCTGTTTGGGTAATTCCACATCTCTTAAGTTCTGGTTCCCTCCTCTCCATGTAACTCAGCACCTCGCCTGGCCGGGCTGGATACCTAATATAGTCACAGTTGTCTGCCTTTAATTTTTTTTGGCTCTGGACCGGACTGTAATTCTGCACAATTATGCGGAAAAAGAAATCCGTGTATGGCAGCGTTTTGCCCCGGCAAATTCCACATCAAGAACAATGTATTATTTTATCTGAACTATATTTAGTTGAGAATTTCGGCAAATCACGGGATGAAGGGCCGTGTATACAGAACCGTTTCTATGGTAACTTGCAAAATACACAAACAGATCTCTGAGCATCAGGAAGGTGCAAGATCCATATGGTCTTCTTGTAGACAAGGCCCTTGTACTTCAGTTCCTCAACAACAATCAGATGGATTATATTTGTTTAGGGGAATGGCACACTTGGTGCTCCTGCATCTGCAAGTTTCAGCCAATAAAGCCTGACACCGCTCTGTGCCGCCTGTCATTGCCATGTGCTGTTATAGTTAATACTCAAATGTGAATTTTCAGCCCAAAAATCATGGCTTCATCTGCAATATTACTATAGTCTTGTTTTTTCTCCTATAGTCTAACCAACCTGCCAGCACCATGTCTCTCCAACCTTATCCTGGGCCATTGTAGGAGTCTTAATGCTGCTCATACTGTCCTGTATCACTGTGGCATGTAACTGTCCAATCACAACTGTCACCCTCAGCATAACGATGGTACGATCTACATTACTAGCCAGCTTATAGATGCTCTTCTCCTGAGGAAGCCAAGCAGGCACTTAAGGGAGAAACTAAGGGAGATGGGCACATAGGGAAAATGTCTAAGGAAACATAAAGTAAAAATAATAAGAGAAGGAAGTGCTGAATAAGGAAAGGAGAGGGGGTGAGAGACAGAAGGAGAGAAGGGAAAGGGGGTTAGGGAGTAGAGAGACAAATGGGGGAGAGGAGAACTATAGAAGGGGAGAGAAGAGGGAGGATGGGGGAGAGTAAGGCCAAACAGTTGGGGGAGAAAAGGAAAGGAGAGGGGATGAGAGACAGAAGGAGAGAAGGGAAAGGGGGTTAGGGAGTAGAGAGACAAATGGGGGAGAGGAGAAATATAGAAGGGGAGAGAAGAGGGAGGATGGGGGAGAGTAAGGCCAAACTTTAATTTGTGTTAGAATAGGAAAGGAGAGGAGATGAGAGACAGGAGGAGATAGGATAAGGGGATAGGGAGTTGAGAGACAAATGGGGAGAAAATTAGAAACAAAGAAGTGGAGAGAATAGAGATAAAAGAAAGGCCAATTGTGGAGAATACAAAAGAACAAGACGGAGGGAAATCCAAAAAGGTTAAGAAGAGTGAAGGACAGCATGGAAGAGAAGTATGAAGCAAATCAGAAATTTCAGAGAATGAAGAGAGGAGGAATACTGGAGCTGGTGGGTACCCAACATCTTCTGACACACACAGTAGAGATAAAACTGATATTAAGTAAGAAGAATACCTGGAGGCAGCGGAAAAGTGAATAAATGATTCTGTGGCACGGGGGAAACCTTCGGGCTTGGGGATGGAGAAAGTGCTAAGAGAAAGTTTAAAACAGAGTTTAGAATCACAACATTCAATTCCTAATCCTGTATTTAGCTTTGGGAACACATGAATTAGATAAATACAGGTGAGACCAGCCTGAAGCCAAGCAGGGAATTGAAATGTCCGTGTGGTTAGACCAATGTATCTGTAACCTGAGAACTGGCATAGTGATAGAGCTTGATGAGTTGGATGGTACTGACTCATATGATAGAATGAGTACCTGCCAGAGAGTAATGTAAGTAAGAGCAAGTACCTGCCGGAGAGTAATGTAAGTAAGAGCAAGTACCTGCCAGAGAGTAATGTAAGTAAGAGCAAGTACCTGCCGGAGAGTAATGTAAGTAAGAGCAAGTACCTGCCGGAGAGTAATGTAAGTAAGAGCAAGTACCTATCGGAGAGTAATGTAAGTAAGAGCAAGTACCTATCGGAGAGTAATGTAAGTAAGAGCAAGTACCTGTTGGAGAGTAATGTAATTAAGAGCAAGAACCTATTGGAGAGTAATGTAAGTAAGAGCAAGTACCTGTTGGAGAGTAATGTAAGTAAGAGCAAGTACCTATTGGAGAGTAATGTAAGTAAGAGCAAGTACATGTCGGAGAGTAATGTAAGTAAGAGCAAGAACCTGTTGGAGAGTAATGTAAGTAAGAGCAAGAACCTGTTGGAGAGTAATGTAAGTAAGAGCAAGTACCTATCGGAGAGTAATGTAAGTAAGAGCAAGAACCTGTTGGAGAGTAATGTAAGTAAGAGCAAGTACCTATCGGAGAGTAATGTAAGTAAGAGCAAGTACCTGTTGGAGAGTAATGTAAGTAAGAGCAAGAACCTATTGGAGAGTAATGTAAGTAAGAGCAAGTACCTATTGGAGAGTAATGTAAGTAAGAGCAAGTACCTGTCGGAGAATAATGTAAGTAAGAGCAAGTACCTATTGGAGAGTAATGTAAGTAAGAGCAAGTACCTGTTGGAGAGTCGGAGATGCTGCATCGGGACTTTCTTCCTCTCCGCGTCAGGAATCGCTCACTGGCTTTCTTTGCTTCTTCCAACAACTCCAGGTTCTTCCTTTTGTCTTCTTCTGAGATCCTGAGGTCAGGCAAGTTATCATGTACCAGGTCGATCACATGCCCTTTATTATCTGAAGGAGAAATAACAGTGTTATGGGCTTGTTGTACTCGATAGGACTGGGGGATGGTATTTAAGGTTGGAGCAATGAGTTGGGTGCCCTTGATAAATGCCAAATTATTCACCGATTTCTCACCACGCGTTTTGCGCCCACAGTTTGTTGCAGATTGACACTGCCCCGTGGAGCACTAGGAATATCTGCTCTTTAAACAACAGCCCCCTCTGTCTTGGAGACTAAGATCCTGCTCCATAAACAACCTGAAGTGTTTTCTATCTCGATCCAAAGCCAAATAGTTTTGGATTGTGCAGCCTCTATTTATCATCAGCGACTCCACTGGAATGGCTGCAGGACTGGAGTGAAGATGCGCTCATTCTGATTCTAATACAGAGTTACGGGTATTTGTATAGGAGAACACTCAGCGCTGAT
This sequence comes from Xenopus laevis, assembly GCF_017654675.1. Taxonomy (NCBI): domain Eukaryota; kingdom Metazoa; phylum Chordata; class Amphibia; order Anura; family Pipidae; genus Xenopus; species Xenopus laevis. The sequence continues at coordinate 3,743,098 of NC_054377.1, forward strand.
TGGTGATTGCTAGAGATGGAGCAAACCTTGTTTCCTTTATTATATTGCCCTCTGAATCTCTATATTCAGCCTAAGTGGAGCCCATCATTGTAGAAGTCTCATTGACTTGACTGGAGTTTTACATTTTCCTTGTCCTTTACAATATAAGAACATTGTACATTCCCGTGGAGTTCCGTGGCCTGAGTAATAGGACTTAATGTATTATATGATCAGGGAACTTCTTGGCGAGTTTAATCGGATCAAACCGACTTTCGTATCGGTGAGTAATGGCAAAACCCAACCGTATCTTTAGCCGGTGGCTGCGGCTCTTGGGTAGTTGGTGGAGCAGAGTAATAAAGCAATGAATAAAGGAGAGGTTAAAGGGGAAATAGTATATAGGAGGCCACATATAGGATATTCCTTGAGTATTCCACTAACAAGAAGGCAGTTCTTACCCACAGAAATTAAATTGTTGTTGGAAGAAGTGGAGGATCTTGACTGGCGACTTGATCTCCCTGAGGGGCTGTGGGGACTAAAGAGAAAGAATATCTCGGTTAAAGGAATAACTGAAAAAATATTTGCTTTTGGTACAGAGTAATTCAGGATAGTTACTGGGTCCCCCTAAACTTTAAGAAGAAGATATTGCTATTGGCTCTAGTTCTCCACCCAGTCTACTGGGCTCAGTGGAACATGACATTAAATAAAGATATAGGAGAGGTAAAGGCTTAAATATTGGCTGCAATATAACTACTCCATGAGTAAACGCCCGGCAGTCTAAAGCCTTCCCCCATGCTGCAACAACAAAGAGCATCCTGATGTAAAGGGTTAAACAGACATTTCGATTTCAAACATGGGCCCTTGGTTTAACCCCATCCGTGACAGATTCTTTGTGAGTGTTGTCGGTAAGCAGTATCAATCAAGGAGAAACCCAAAAACTGATGGATCTACAGTACTAGCCCTTTTAAGCTAAGGCCGGGTCCTTGACTGCTGGCTCCATAGGTTTTCTGATTAAAAGCAGCAGACGAGGGGTTAATTCCAGCTCACAATGACTGGAAAGCAGATATGTGACTGCCACGTACCTGTGTCTGTCGAGGCAATTCTTCTCTTGCGTTTCATCGAAAGGGTTTTCAGACTGCGGCACAATAATGGCAGGGGTAATGCGTGATCTGTCAGCCGTAGATGTGCCCTAATTACCATAATAACATAAATATCATGTGTCTGTACAGTTAGAGGAGTGTGAGAACTGCAGAACATCTGATAATCTGCACCGGCATCAGTCTGCCATTTAATCTCTAGATACCAACAAACAGACTCAAGCACAAGACTTACACACATGAGATCTTATGGGCAAGAGCTGTAACCATTGTTGTATATAGGGGGTCCAAGCAGGGGCACATACCTACACATATCCCTCTTTTTATAAAGGCAGAGGTGGTGTCTATAGTAACAGTGGATAATAGTCTCTGGGAAGGGAGTGTGACTGTGGGATAGCAGGTATAGTAGGGAGAGATGTGTCTATAGTAACAGTGGATAATAGTCTGGGGGACTGTGGGATAGCAGGTATAGTAGGGAGAGATGGTGTCTATAGTAACAGTGGATAATAGTCCTCTGGGAAGGGAGTGTGGACTGTGGGATAGCAGGTATAGTAGGGAGAGATGGTGCCTATAGTAAACAGTGGATAATAGTCTCTGGGAAGGGAGTGTGACTGTGAGATAGCAGGGTATAGTAGGGAGAGATGGTGCCTATAGTAACAGTGGATAATAGTCTCTGGGAAGGGAGTGTGACTGTGGGATAGCAGGTATAGTAGGGAGAGATGGTGCCTATAGTAACAGTGGATAATAGTCTCTGGGAAGGGAGTGTGACTGTGGGCATAGCAGGTATAGTAGGGAGAGATGGTGCCTATAGTAACAGTGGATAATAGTCTCTGGGAAGGGAGTGTGACTGTGGGATAGCAGGTATAGTAGGGAGAGATGGTGCCTATAGTAACAGTGGATAATAGTCTCTGGGAAGGGAGTGTGACTGTGGGATAGCAGGTATAGTAGGGAGAGATGGTGCCTATAGTAACATGGATATAGTCTCTGGGAAGGAGTGTAACTGTGGATAGCAGGTATAGTAGGGAGAGATGGTGTCTATAGTAACAGTGGAAATAGTCTCTGGGAAGGGAGTGTGACTGTGGGATAGCAGGTATAGTAGGGAGAGATGGTGTCCTATAGTAACAGTGGGATAATAGTCTCTGCGGAAGGGAGTGTGACTGTGGATAGCAGGTATAGTAGGGAGAGAATGGTGCCTATAGTAACAGTGGGATAATAGTCTCTGGGAAGGGGAGTGTGACTGTGGGATAGCAGGTATAGTAGGGAGAGATGGTGCCTATAGTAACAGTGGGATAATAGTCTCTGGGACGGGAGTGTGACTGTGGGATAGCAGGTATAGTAGGGAGAGATGGTGCCTATAGTAACAGTGGATAAAGTCTCTGGGAAGGAGTGTGACTGTGGGATAGCAGGTATAGTAGGGAGAGATGGTGCCTATAGTAACAGTGGATAATAGTCTCTGGGAAGGGAGTGTGACTGTGGGACTAAGCAGGTATAGTAGGGAAAGATGTAGTTATAGTAGCAGTTGGATAATAGTCTCCTGGGAGGGAGATGTAACTGTGGGATAAGCAGGTATAGTAGGGAGAGATGGTGCCTATAGTAACAGTGGGATAATAGTCTCTGGGAAGGGAGTGTGACTGTGGGATAGCAGGTATAGTAGGGAGAGATGTGTCTATAGTAACAGTGGATAATAGTCTCGTGGAAGGGAGTGTAACTGTGGATAGCAGGTATAGTAGGGAGAGATGGTGCCTATAGTAACAGTGGGATAATAGTCTCTGGGAAGGGGAGTGTGACTGTGGGATAGCAGGTATATAGGGAGAGATGTGTCTATAGTAACAGTGGAATAATAGTCTCTGGGAAGGGAGTGTAACTGTGGGATAGCAGGTATAGTAGGGAGAGATGGTGTCTATAGTAACAGTGGATAATAGTCTCTGGGAAGGAGTGTGACTGTGCGGATAGCAGGTATAGTAGGAGAGATGGTGTCTATAGTAACAGTGGATAATAGTCTCTGGGAAGGAGTGTGACTGTGGATAGCAGGTATAGTAGGGAGAGATGGTGTCTATGTAAGCATGTGGATAATAATCTCTGGGAAGGGAGTGTGACTGTGGGATAGCAGGTATAGTAGGGAGAGATGGTGTCTATAGTAACAGTGGATAATAATCTCTGGGAAGGGAGTGTGACTGTGGGATAGCAGGTATAGTAGGGAGAGATGGTGGTCTATAGTAACAGTGGATAATAGTCTCTGGGAAGGGAGTGTGACTGTGGGATAGCAGGTATAGTAGGGAGAGATGGTGGCCTATAGTAACAGTGGATAATAGTCTCTGGGAAGGGAGTGTGACTGTGGGATAGCAGGTATAGTAGGGAGAGATGGTGCCTATAGTAACAGTGGGATAATAGTCCTGGGAAGGGAGTGTGACTGTGGGATAGCAGGTATAGTAGGGAGAGATGGTGCCTATAGTAAACAGTGGGATAATAGTCTCTGGGAAGGGAGTGTGACTGTGGGATAGCAGGTATAGTAGGGAGAGATGGTGCCTATAGTAACAGTGGATAATAGTCTCTGGGAAGGGAGTGTGACTGTGGGATAGCAGGTCTCTGGGAATGGGAGGGGTAACTGGGATAGAGGTATAGTATGGGGAGAGTGGTAGCCTATATTAACAGTGGGATAATAGTCTCTGGGAACGGGACGTGTGACTGGTGGGATAGCAGGTATAGTAGGGAGAGATGTGTCTATAGTAACAGGGATATTAGTCTCTGGGAAGGGGGTAACTGTGGGAGCAGGTATAGTAGGGAGAGATGGGTTGCCTATAGTAACAGTGGAAATAGGTCTCTGGGAAGGGAGTGTGACTGTGGGATAGCAGGTTAGTAGGGAGGAGTGTGCTATAGAACAGTGGATAATAGGTCTCTGGGAAGGAAGTGTAACTGTGGGATAGCGGTATAGTAGGGAGAGATGGTGTCTATAGTAAACAGTGGATAATAGTCTCTGGGAAGGGAGTGTGACTGTGGGATAGGCAGGTATAGTAGGGAGAGATGGTTGTCTATAGTAACAGTGGATAATAGGTCTCTGGGAAGGAGTGTGACTGTGGGATAGCAGGTATAGTAGGGAGAGATGGGTGTTATAAGTAACAGTGGATAATAATGTCTGGGAAGGGATTGTGACTGTGGGAATAGCAGGTATAGTAGGGAGAGATGGTGTCTATAGTAACAGTGGATAATAATCTCTGGGAAGGGAGTGTGACTGTGGGATAGCAGGTATAGTAGGGAGAGATGTGTCTATAGTAACAGTGGATAATAGTCTCTGGGAAGGGAGTGTGACTGTGGGATAGCAGGTATAGTAGGGAGAGATGGTGTCTATAGTAACAGTGGGATAATAGTCTCTGGGAAGGGAGTGTGACTGTGGGATAGCAGGTATAGTAGGGAGAGATGGTGTCTATAGTAACAGTGGGATAATAGTCTCTGGGAAGGGAGTGTGACTGTGGGATAGCAGGTATAGTAGGGAGAGATGGTGTCTATAGTAACAGTGGATAATAATCTCTGGGAAGGGAGTGTGACTGTGGGATAGCAGGTATAGTAGGGAGAGATGTGTCTATAGTAACAGTGGATAATAGTCTCTGGGAAGGGAGTGTGACTGTGGGATAGCAGGTATAGTAGGGAGAGATGGTGTCTATAGTAACAGTGGGATAATAGTCTCTGGGAAGGGAGTGTGACTGTGGGATAGCAGGTATAGTAGGGAGAGATGGTGTCTATAGTAACAGTGGGATAATAGTCTCTGGGAAGGGAGTGTGACTGTGGGATAGCAGGTATAGTAGGGAGAGATGGTGCCTATAGTAACAGGGGATAATAGTCTCTGGGAAGGGAGTGTGACTGTGGGATAGCAGGTATAGTAGGGAGAGATGGTGCCTATAGTAACAGTGGGATAATAGTCTCTGGGAAGGGAGTGTGACTGTGGGATAGCAGGTATAGTAGGGAGAGATGGTGTCTATAGTAACAGTGGATAATAGTCTCTGGGAAGGGAGTGTGACTGTGGGATAGCAGGTATAGTAGGGAGAGATGGTGCCTATAGTAACAGTGGATAATAGTCTCTGGGAAGGGAGTGTGGAATAGTTATTGACTACTTTAAAAGGACATTGCAAATCCAATATAGTCTCGGTTATTACTAAAGACAACTGAGTAATAGACAAATATGTGCAGTAGACAAGATATAAATATATATATATATATATCAACTCAGTCCCTGTACAGACACTTTATTACATGTATTTGATGAAGCTCATAAATACAATTGCGAGTAATTATTTATCATTACCAGTAATTGGGAAGTGGAATTCTCGGATGCTTTCGGCTGCCCTTCCTGTGGAGATGATATTACATAGGGCAGCTCACGTCCTTCATATTTAACCCTGCGTGATCCTTTCAGACAAAGCCATACACTGATCCAAATGTGGAAGAATGTAGTTAAATATCCTAATTCCCTTACCCCCCAAGCTGGCGGTGCTGTTTATATCATGTCAGGAAGAGAACCATTATCACATGGCGGCCCTGAGAGATGGAGTACGTGACGGTACATATCTGGCATTGGCGCTGGCACTTTCCCGGCGCTGCACCAGGAAAAGAATGGGATGTTATGAGCTGTGAAGTGCAACCCCTGCGTCCGGCTCGGCCTCAGAGTGAAAGGGATCCAAATGGAATTTCCAGTTCCGTTAAGTGGAGAGGAGCAGAGGAATGGAAGCTCAGTCTCCTTACAGATATATTAAATCCAGATTTGAGGATAAACTCTATAATATTTACAGATTCCCATGTTAAAGCCGCACGCGGTTTGTTCCCGAAATATTTCTTATTCCCACCGAAATGTTTATAGAAAACTATTGGAAAACATAAACCTTTCGGGTTGTGTTGGAAACCAATTCTACCTTGAAATCTGTAAATATTATGTTATTATAACAGTGATGGGCAAATTTATTCTCCAGGCATGGATTTGGGGTGAATTTCCGCATTACGCCATTCTGCGAATTTCTAGAACAGAATAGCCGTGTACTAAAGGACATTGAGACTTTCTTTCAAGGCATGGCCTTTCTTTATGATAACCCACCAGGCCTACCATTTTGGAGGCTGCCATCTAATTTCTGGTCCAAGGAGGGCGCCCAGCTGAGGATGATTCTACAGAACTTTAAATGTAGTTTGGGGGGACTTGCTCAAATGAGCCTGTCCTTAGACATCGCTATCGTTTTGGCCGATCTGGGCATTTAGAAGATAATCTGGTTAGAGTTGGGTCACTTGAAGAACTTCTATCAATTCAAAATGGCTGCTTTCTAAAAAAAGTCTGAGAGATCTCATTTTCAAGGGATATTTTCTATGCTTCTCCTCAAACCCCTTCTTCTTCATCTTCTGGACTATAATATATGCAGCTTTGACTGATTCAAGCAAGTTGAGGAGCAGATTCAACTTCAACTGGCCATCTTCTGACAACCTGTCCTGTCCGGCTCCTAGTAAGCTTAGGGATGGGGTTGAGTTGCTTTTTTGCTCACAGTGGTCTGCTACTCCCCAAATCCCAGCATGAACGTATATATATATATAGTATATATATATATAGTATATATATATATATATATATATAGATGAGAACTTGAAGAACGCTTTGATCATCTACATCACCAACTGGTGCCAGATTTTATTTGTGGAAAAAAGGGTGTTCTCTTCAAACCTTGAATTGATTATCAATTACTCTTGAGAATCACTCTACCTCTTCGTTGATTTGTGAACTATTTCTAGATGCTGCTCTGCTAAGTCCACATACACAGGCAAATACATGTACATAATTTGTAAGGCCACAACCATCCCATAAAAAGTATATACCAAGGCCATGACCTAGTACCCAAAGGCACACAAGGGTTTCTTTAGGAATGTGATACTGACCGTCACCAGCCCAGGGTAAGATGGCGCTTGGGCATCTGCTGGATTCTTTGTGTCTCCGGGCATGATGAGTGATGGGAAACACAATGGCCTCTGTCACTGACCATGAGCCCCAGCAGGTTGGCACCGTAGTCCAAAGGCTATCATCTGCTAGTCCTACCAACAAACACAAATCACATTCACTGAAAATGCACCGTCCAACATCCGGATGAGTTGAGGAGAAGAGAGAAGATTATGCTTTTCTGGGAAAAAATTATTCTGGTATGTTTTAATACATAGTGGGAATTGTGTAAATTGTTATGTAACCAGCGGGAGTTGATGTGAGTCATGTATGCCTGTGTGTGTATGTAATTGTTTGTATGTTTGTGTAGGACATAGGAGGAGAGAAGCAGGAGGATGGGGGAGAGTAAGGCCAAACAGTTGGGGGAGAAAAGGAAAGGAGAGGGGATGAGAGACAGAAGGAGAGAAGGGAAAGGGGGTTAGGGAGTAGAGAGAGACAAATGGGGGAGAGGAGAAATATAGAAGGGGAGAGAAGAGGGAAGATGGGGGAGAGTAAGGCCAAACAGTTGGGGAGAAAAGGAAAGGAGAGGGGATGAGAGACAGAAGGAGAGAAGGGAAAGGGGGTTAGGGAGTAGAGAGACAAATGGGGGAGAGGAGAAATATAGAAGGGGAGAGAAGAGGGAGGATGGGGGAGAGTAAGGCCAAACAGTTGGAGGAGAAAAGGAAAGGAGAGGGGATGAGAGACAGAAGGAGAGAAGGGAAAGGGGGGTTAGGGAGTAGAGAGACAAATGGGGGAGAGGAGAAATATAGAAGGGGAGAGAAGAGGGAGGATGGGGGAGAGTAAGGCCAAACAGTTGGGGGAGAAAAGGAAAGGAGAGGGGATGAGAGACAGAAGGAGAGAAGGGAAAGGGGGTTAGGGAGTAGAGAGACAAATGGGGGAGAGGAGAAATATAGAAGGGGAGAGAAGAGGGAGGATGGGGGAGAGTAAGGCCAAACAGTTGGAGGAGAAAAGGAAAGGAGAGGGGATGAGAGACAGAAGGAGAGAAGGGAAAGGGGGGTTAGGGAGTAGAGAGACAAATGGGGGAGAGGAGAAATATAGAAGGGGAGAGAAGAGGGAAGATGGGGGAGAGTAAGGCCAAACAGTTGGGGAGAAAAGGAAAGGAGAGGGATGAGAGACAGAAGGAGAGAAGGGAAAGGGGGTTAGGGAGTAGAGAGAGACAAATGGGGGAGAGGAGAAATATAGAAGGGGAGAGAAGAGGGAGGATGGGGGAGAGTAAGGCCAAACAGTTGGAGAGTGGGAGAGGAATACAAAAAGTTAAGAAAAAAGTGGAATGGAGAAGAGGAAAAACATAAGAGGAGACCAGGGAAGACAATTTTATTAAAAGAAAGAGAGGAAAAGGACATTAGTTAGTGGACCCAATGTTGAAGGTTCCCTGCTTGGAGTGACTTTGACATTACAAGAGCCTGTAGAAGAGTAAATTTAAACCAAACAACCCAGAGTCTCCTTTTATAGAGATTTACTGTAGCATGAGAAGTAGAACATATTGAATGCAAAGCAACATCACAATTGTACACGACACTTCAAAGCAGGTTCTTTTCCAACCCTCCTGCATAATGTGCTTGTATTAATAATAATAATAATAATAATAATAATAATGAGAGGATTCATTAATCCCCATACACCGCAGCTAAACACTGAACTCCCTCCAGGAAAAGAAAAACAAAGCTTAGATGTGACATGGGTTTCCCACGCTTGCCAACGCAAAGTACGAACAAGTCTTATAATGTTTTGTTGGAGGTTGTTATTATAAACTCAGCTTAAATTAGCAAGATAATAGCCAACCCCCCGGCCGGGGTCTTCAGGCTGATGTTAATGTGGATAAAGGGCACTTGTTAGTGTTAAATCTCTCTAGTTCCCGAGCCAATGTGGATCAGTGACCGGCGACCCATAAATGGAAAAAGTATTTGGAAATGTTTGCTGCAAAATACACATTAAAGGGAACAGGTACTCCATTCTATCTCTGTATATCTGCCTTTATACAGGAGCTTCTATGTTGTTTCCCCTTAGACATATTTGTATTTATACATATGGGAGGAGGTGCCATACTAATTCCCTTAGACAGTACAGTGTGAGGATATAACTTATTGTGTGCCCAGAACATTCCTTCTCTGTATATTTGTATTTATACATATGGGAGGAGGAGGTGCCATATTGATTCCCTTAGACAGTACAGTATGAGGGTATAGCTTATTGTGTGCCCAGAACATTCCTTCTCTGTATATTTGTATTTATACATATGGGAGGAGGTGCCATATTGATTCCCATAGACAGTACAGTATGAGGGTATAGCTTATTGTGTGCCCAGAACATTCCTTCTCTGTATATTTGTATTTATACATATGGGAGGAGGAGGTGCCATATTGATTCCCATAGACAGTACAGTATGAGGGTATAGCTTATTGTGTGCCCAGAACATTCCTTCTCTGTATATTTGTATTTATACATATGGGAGGAGGAGGTGCCATATTGATTCCCATAGACAGTACAGTATGAGGGTATAGGAGAACACCCTTGTGATGGAGTCATTTGGCCTGTGGATCATTGACCCCAACAGTCAGGCAGAATAGTTGGCAGATGAATAAGAGCCTGAACACTGACCCCCAATATTTAATCTGCCTTTATGGTCCCTGGTGTTACTGTGAGAGATTCAGAACAAAATAAAAAAAACATAAAACTAATAATTAAAATAATATCCCGTGTTTAGTCGTTTCGATTGTTCCCAGCTGCGCACAAGCACCGACCCACTGATTCATTTTCAGCTCCACTTCCTCTTTAAATGAGACAAACCAGTAAAAATAAACAAAATCCCTGAATAACACCCAAAATCAACATTTGATGAGAAGACATTTTTAGCATTGGAGGGGGAGGGGCTCATTCATTCCATTCAATCACTTGAAGGCCGGGGAGGATTGTGATGGTGCTGAGCTGCCTCAGTTCTGGAATTGCAAAGTTGCTAAAAAAAAGAAAAAGACAAATTGCTAAAAGGGCAGAATAAAGGGAAACGTTCCCAGTCCATCCCGATCTCTACTACTAATTTATCATTCTTTATTATTCTAGAAAAATGGGATTGAGGCCGATCTCTTGCTCTGCCCGGTCACTCGCTGCCAATTCATCAAATGCTGGAAGTGTCATTGGAGAATCAGATTTGTTTTGCTTGGGAGAAGTTGTTGCCCTTGCGAAAAAAGGCAGAAAATCCCACTGATTATGGGCCCATGAGAAAACCTACTAACCATTCTCCTCTGTTTCCCCTTCATTCCTCTTCTCTCTTCCCTTGTCTGCCCCTTCTTCTCTCCCATTCCTTTCCTTTTCTCCCTCAACTGTTTGACTCTCCCCCATCCTCCCTCTTCTCTCCCCTTCTATATTTCTCCTCTCCCCCATTTGTCTCTCTACTCCCTAACCCCCTTTCCCTTCTCTCCTTCTGTCTCTCATCCCCTCTCCTTTCCTTTTCTCCCCCAACAGTTTGGCCTTACTCTCCCCCATCCTCCCTCTTCTCTCCCCTTCTATATTTCTCCTCTCCCCCATTTGTCTCTCTACTCCCTAACCCCTTTCCCTTCTCTCCTTCTGTCTCTCATCCCCTCCCCTTTCCTTTTCTCCCCCAACTGTTTGGCCTTACTCTCCTCCATCCTCCCTCTTCTCTCCCCTTCTATATTTCTCCTCTCCCCCATTTGTGTCTCTACTCCCTAACCCCCTTTCCCTTCTCTCCTTCTGTCTCTCATCCCCTCCCCTTTCCTTTTCTCCCCCAACTGTTTGGCCTTACTCTCCCCCATCCTCCCTCTTCTCTCCCCTTCTATATTTCTCCTCTCCCCCATTTGTCTCTCTACTCCCTAACCCCCTTTCCCTTCTCTCCTTCTGTCTCTCATCCCCTCCCCTTTCCTTTTCTCCCCCAACTGTTTGGCCTTACTCTCCCCCATCCTCCCTCTTCTCTCCCCTTCTATATTTCTCCTCTCCCCCATTTGTCTCTCTACTCCCTAACCCCCTTTCCCTTCTCTCCTTCTGTCTCTCATCCCCTCTCCTTTCCTTTTCTCCCCCAACAGTTTGGCCTTACTCTCCCCCATCCTCCCTCTTCTCTCCCCTTCTATATTTCTCCTCTCCCCCATTTGTCTCTCTACTCCCTAACCCCCTTTCCCTTCTCTCCTTCTGTTTCTCATCCCCTCTCCTTTCCTGTTCTCTCCCAACAGTTTGGCCTTACTCTTCCCCATCCTCCCTCTTCTCTCCCCTTCTATATTTCTCCTCTCCCCCATTTGTCTCTCTACTCCCTAACCCCCTTTCCCTTCTCTCCTTCTGTCTCTCATCCCCTCTCCTTTCCTTTTCTCCCCCAACAGTTTGGCCTTACTCTCCCCCATCCTCCCTCTTCTCTCCCCTTCTATATTTCTCCTCTCCCCCATTTGTCTCTCTACTCCCTAACCCCCTTTCCCTTCTCTCCTTCTGTCTCTCATCCCCTCTCCTTTCCTTTTCTCCCCCAACTGTTTGGCCTTACTCTTCCCCATCCTCCCTCTTCTCTCCTGATCTAATTGGGAAAGGAATTTTATATAGTATATTTTATTGCTCATTAAATTTTTTAAAATTTAACTCCAATGGACCGACTTCATCATAGGAATTTTCTGGAAATGTTGCATCTGTGACTACTCTGAAAAATTAAATTAATTATGGAAAAACAATGTTGCACCCCAATCATATTTATTGTGAAAAAAAAATACGAGGTCTTTCGCTGACACTCAGGGGCACATTTACTAAGCTCGAGTGAAGGATTCGAAGTAAAAAAACTTTGAATTTCGAAGATTTTTTTTTGGTACTTTGACCATCGACTATGACTTCGACTTTGAATCGATCGATTTGAACTAAAAATCGTTCGACTATTCGACCATTCGATATTCGAAGTACTGTCTCTTTAAAAAAAACTTTGACTACCTACTTCGCCACTTTAAACCTACCGAGCCTATGGGGACCTTGCGCATAAGGTTTCTAAGCTTTTTCTGATCGAAGGAAAATCCTTTGATCGATGGATTAAAATCCTTCGAATCTTTGATTCGAAGGATTTAATCGTTCGATCGAACGATTTTTCCTTCGATCGATCGATCAAAGTATTTGCGGTAAATCCTTCGACGATATTCAAAGTTGAAGGATTTTACTTTGATGGTCGGATATATTCGACCCTTAGTAAATGTGCCCCTGAGTGTTGGGATTTTGCAGTTTTGCTTGGCCTTTGTCCAGCAGTGTCGTACAGATAATTATTAGACATGCACTGGGTGAGCTGAACATTTAGGGCGATTCAGATCTGATGTACAGTAGGATCTCAGCATTGGTACATCAGGGGGACAACTCGAGTGCTAAATTCAGACACAAATAACCTCGTTCTTTCTATCCACAATCCAACTGTGAAAGAATCAAAGTTAACTAGGACCCTGTCATATTTAGAATATTTTTAGCCAATAGGGAACATTTGATTGTTATTTTTCTAACCTTGACTAAAATAAAGAGATCAATTCATCAGTCACCCATAAGAAATACAGTTTTCTGCCAAGCCTGGAGAGGGGAACAAATTGCATAGAAAATCTCATCTAAATTTCATCCAAAGATCTGCTGGAATAATTAAACATTATACATCAAGAATAGTCATTTTTTTGTGCAAATTTATCCTCCTCCTGGTGTGTAGAACTTTACCCTGCTGAGGGTAGAAATGTTGATTAGGAATTGGCAAAAATCTGTGTGGAGCTGGTATATAGGGCCACCATCAGTTAACACAGGGCCTATACTATTCATATAGCAGGGCCCTCCCTCCAGGAGCCCCAATTATTATCTAGCTGGTCACCTGGACCCCAGGGAAAATCTTGTTGGGCCCCAGACTTCATGGGTCCCCCCACTCTTAGTCCTGCCTGACTGGATCTGGAGACAGGTGCAAGTGGTACCTTGATGGGTCTGGGAGGAGTTTGCAATGGGGAGGAGGCCTCTATGGAGGAGATGTGGGCCTTTGGGTGACAACCTGGTGGGCCCCCGAACACCCCAGTGTTGACCCAACAATGTCAAAACTCCACCGACAAAAGCTCTGCCAATTCCTTATAAGCCCTTTACTTGTTGTGACCCACAAATTACTCTTTTCCATCTGGGTCCACGGGGCTCCAGACTACAGTATCCCCAGTTCCCTGTGATGGCCTTCCTTCACTTTGTTTTAGATTGTAAGCTTTTTTGCACAGGGCCTTTCTCCCCTTTTCTACCGGTACTGGCCATTATGTATGTAACTCTGAATGTTCTATGTATGCAATTCATGTCATTTCTTTGTATAAGCCCATTTATTTTACACCACTGCACAATATGTTGGTGCTCTAAAAATACATGTTATTAATTATAATAATAGTAATAATAATAATAGTAAATAATAGCAGCCCAGGTGGCACCAATATAAATCAGATCTTCCTCAAGGTTTGGAGGCTGGGGGTGCCTCATTTTATTTTTTGAGGGGTCGAGCAGCAGAGATAATAAGAAGGTAGGCAAATAGTCGTGCAATATAGGGGGCAGGATACAAGTCCCAGGCATAGGACAGATTGCAAGCAGTTTGGGCAAGCACAAGAAGGAAAAGCACATTTACTATTTCTGGGATACGGCTCGACCTGCCACAAAGATGTTTTATGTTTCAGGGAAACGTCAGGACATTGAAAGCAACAGCACCCAGTGTTCCTTGCCCTTTAATCCGCGTATTGTGAAGCAGTGTGTACGGAAGCCTTACGCCGTCCTGGAGCAAGTGAGCGCCATAAATATTTATGAAAAAAGGAACGGCCATGGGAGAAGTTTTAATATATATTGGGTGCAGAAGCCATTGGTTTGGCCACTATATGGGCCGAGGTGGCCGGTTTATTATAAGGTTCCTGGAGATACTGTTCCTTTAATTCAGGCCAGATGGATAAATTCGTTGGAGCCCTCAGTGAGTTTCCCTGATGTGCTGGTGAGTCTGTTTAGTTTTGTCTCCCAGTGAGCCCAGTGTTTATATTGCCTGGCTGCTCCCAGTAATATATATATATATATCTGTATATCTGTTACTTCCTACTCTCTGCAGTTGACTTTCTATCAGCTCCGGAGCCATGAGTTTGACTTATAATGTGAGACGTTCCCATGAGCTCCATAGACTGCTGCATCAATGCTCCTTTGGCTGACCTAGCTGTCTCTATGGTTATTCCACTGGGGCAGCTGTCTCTATGGTTATTTGGCTGGGGCAGCTGTCTATGACTCTAGGGACCAAATTCCCCTAGCAACCATGCACTGATTTGAATAAGAGACTGGAATATGAATAGGAGAGGCCTGAATAGAAAGATGAGGAATAAAAAGTAGCAATAATAATACATTTGTAGCCTTACAGAGCATTTGTTTTTAGATGGGGTCAGTGACCCTCATTTGAAAGCTGGAAAGAGTCAGACGAAAAAGGCAAATCATTCAAAAACTATAAAAAAGAAATAATTAAGAGCAATTGAAAAGTTGTTCATAATTAGCCATTCTGTGGGTTAGTTCACAGGAGGAGATTCAGGGAGGTTTAATCGCCTGGCGACTAAACGCCTCTTCTTCTGGGCGACAATCTCCCCGAACTGCCTTTGCGTGTATAATGAAAAATCGCCTGCGCTAAAGCACACGCGGCGCTTTGTTTTCCAAAGTCGCCCGAAGTTGCCTTGTGAGGCAACTTCGGAAAACGAATCGCTGCGTGTGCTTTAGTGCAGGCGATTTTTCATTATAGCGGATGGGAAGACACGCAAAGGCAATTCGGGGAGATTGTCGCCCAGAGAAGAAGAGGCGTTTAGTCGCCAGACGACTAAATCTCCCCGAATCTCCTTGTGTGGACTAACCCACAGAATGGCTAATTATGAGCAACTTTTCAATTGGTCTTAATTATTTCTTTTCTTTTATAGTCTTTGAATGATTTGCCTTTTTCTTCTGACTCTTTCCAGCTTTCAAATGGGGGGTCACTGACCCCATCTAAGAACGAATGCTCTGTAAGGCAGTTCAGGGAGATTGTAGCCCAGAAGAAGAGGCGTTAAGTCGCCAGGCGATTAAATCTCCCAGAATCTCCTCGTGTGGACTAACCCTAAAACATAGTTATCGGTTGAACCACCCCTTTACATGGTTCTGATCCTCTGTCCATTATCTCTATGTGGAGCCACAGGTCTGGAAGACTGTAAGGGGTGCTGGGAGTAGTAGCCCATTTCAGGGAGTTGTGGCCCTATGCGATTGCCTCTAGAACTCAGAATATCTGTTGCGGAGAACTCCCAAAATATTTCAGCCTCCCAGGGAACATTTTGACATTACGACTCCAGAGTCCCAGGGGTAGTAGGGAGTAGCTAATGGAGATATATGGGTCCCTTTAATCCCGTGTGTTATGGTAAGTGTGGCATAATATAAACTATACATGATAATATTTAATCTCCTGTGCATTACTCTCTTCTCCGTGCCAGAGCCAAACAAGGACTGCAAATGTGTCTGTGACATGGGAAAGTGTTTGCCAACCCTAAATGCTCTCCTGTCCATAGCCCAAGAGAGCCACGACTGCCGTCAGACTTTTATAGAAGGATTCATTAGTTGAATCTTTCCCAGCCCCCTGTAAGCTGCCATCACAGCATTCTAGTCCCTCCCACTGCTTGAGTCACAGACACCCCGTCCCTCCCTCGGTAATCTTCCATCAGTGTTCTAACCCCACCCACTGTCTGAGTCACAGACTCTCAGCCCCTCCATCTACAAGCTGCCATCAGAGTGTTTTAGTCCCACTCACTGCTTGAGTCAGAGACTGTCTGCTCCTCCCCCTGTAAGCTTTTATAAGAGTGTTCTATGAGTGTGTTCTAATTCAACCCACTGTTTGAGTTACAGACTGCATGCCCCTCCCCCTCTTAGCTTCCGTGAGAGTGTCCTAGTCCCACCCACTACTTGCATGACTCCTTGTCCCCTCCCCTTGTAAGCTTGCAATGTTATAGTCCCACCCACTGCTTGAGTCACAGACCCCTCCCCCTCTAAGCTGTAATGAGAGTGTTCTATTCCCACCCACTGCTTGCGTTACAGACTCCCTGTCCCCTCCCCTTGTAAGCTTGCAATGTTATAGTCCCACCCACTGCTTGAGTCACAGACCCCTCCCCCTCTAAACTCTCTGCTTTGGAGTGTTGTAGTCCCACCCACTGCTTGAGTCACAGACTTACTAACACTTCCCCAATCTTTCCAAAATGTGTCTCCAGTAACAAATAAAGTTACAGACTTATTATACAGGAGGTTTAACTGTAAGGGGAAAATCTGATTAAATACATTTCCTCCTCCCATAATTATGAATAAAATAGATGGGATCAAGCAGACAGTATATAAAGAACGCTGTATATTTATAATATTAACAATAGGCAGAATGTTCAATGGGATAATGCTGAATATAATATATAAGTGGATATTGCCCCTGGGATAGTGGCTGGATGGGAACAAAGCAAGAGCCAGTAAAGGGCAAGTCATCAAATGATAATGCTATTTAATTCACATACACACATGTTGGTCTCTGGGTAGAGAAGATTAATGATACAGAGTTATAATAGAATAACATTCATCTCTCCCACCAGATACAGATCTGACTCCCCACCGACAGCTTCCGGGCTCTGAAAATCCTCTGCTTAAAGGAACAGTCCCCCTAATCACCTGCATTAACTTCTGAACTCTCTGACACGTGATATTTCATTAGTATCTGCAGAGGCTGAATAAATAAATGGAACACAACTCTAAATAGAAATAGCAATAAGCCCCCAAGTAAGGGCAGCTACTAATAGCATGGGGGTTATTGTACATTCCCACAATCCCTCGCTTCCGTGGGGCCACAGACACATCCGGGTTTTGCGTGTCGGACTCAGTTAAATATATTTCTAAATTTAGGAAGCGCATTTTTTTCCAGGACCAAAATCTATTTTTGGGTCCAGATCACTAATCCTGATGATGTTTTTTTGCGTCCCTATAGTAACGGCATCAACTTACTGCTGCACCCGTCAATCATTTTCTGCATGGATTATGAGGAATTTCTAATCTTCTGAGTGAGACCTTTGAGGGGTCCGACCCAAACAGTCATTCACGCAGAAGCCTTAAATCAGAATCTGTTATGTAATAGATAGAGGAATTACCTAATGGTCAATGCACATTCTGATATATAAAGCTGAACTAGGAAAGTGTTTTTATAGCAAATTCATAACAAGGTTACAGATATATAGAAACATTGGGGTGTCACCCTGTTATAGTTCCAGGGGTACCCAGGGTACAAATATACACTCACCCCAAATCTCCCCCTAACTGACCTTCAGACTGGGCCCCCTTAGCTCATAACAAGGTTACAGATATATAGAAACATTGGGGTGTCACCCTGCTATAGTTCCAGGGGTACCCAGGACACAAATAAGCACTCACCCCAAATCTCCCCCTAACTGACCTTCAGACTGGGCCCCCTTAGCTCATAACAAGGTTACAGATATATAGAAACATTGGGGTGTCACCCTGCTATAGTTCCAGGGGTTCCCAGGGTACAAATAACACTCACCCCAAATCTCCCCCTAACTGACCTTCAGACTGGGCCCCTTAGCTCATAACAAGGTTACAGATATATAGAAACATTGGGGTGTCACCCTGCTATAGTTCCAGGGGTACCCAGGGCACAAATAAGCACTCACCCCAAATCTCCCCCTAACTGACCTTCAGACTGGGCCCCTTAGCTCATAACAAGGTTACAGATATATAGAAACATTGGGGTGTCACCCTGCTATAGTTCCAGGGGTACCCAGGGTACAAATAAGCACTCACCCCAAATCTCCTCCTAACTGACCTTCAGACTGGGCCCCCTTAGCTCATAACAAGGTTACAGATATATAGAAACATTGGGGTAACAGTCACCCTGCTATAGTTCCAGGGGTACCCAGGGTACAAATAAACACTCACCCCAAATCTCCCCCTAACTGGCCTTCAGACTGGCCCCCCTTAGCTCATAACAAGGTTACAGATATATAGAAACATTGGGGTATCACCCTGCTATAGTTCCAGGGGTACCCAGGGTACAAATAAGCACTCACCCCAAATCTCCCCCTAACTGACCTTCAGACTGGGCCCCCTTAGCTCATAACAAGGTTACAGATATATAGAAACATTGGGGTGTCACATTGGGGTAACAGTCACCCTGCTATAGTTCCAGTATTACTTTGAATGGAGGGGGCAAATTCTAGAACAAACCATCTCCTATTTATTTTTCAGGCTCTTATCCTAACTGGTGCCAGGATGCTATTGTGAATGATCCAACATCTAGACTGCAGTTTAAATGCCAACTTAGAATATTTCTTTAAAAAAAAACTATTCAAATAAATCTATAAAAAATAAAATACAGACAGACTGTAAGATCTCAGAGTCTATATTATGCAACACACTTCATTGTAAAGTTAACTTACCCTTTAAGCCGCACATAACTTTTAGATCTAATACAGATCTCACCTGCGGAAAGGAAAGGGCACAAGCCTATTGCTAAATCATTTATCTTCCCAAAATGTGATTTTTGGATAGATTCCTAAGGGGGGAAATACTAAAGTATACAAAGTGCAAATGTCCTTGGGGCTCAGATCCTTCACGTTTGTGTTATGGTTATACGTCAACTTTGTATATAGACCATGGGATCACGACTTGATATTATACCGACAAAACAGTAACAGGAAACGTCACGTCTTGGGAACGATGGCTCAGACTGAAATTCTAGAGGAAGATTTCGTCACTTGGCTATAATTGCTTTCTATTATATAAAAAGGCACTAACTTTGGTTATAGTGAGGGGCTCATTCACAGATGGAATTCTACCAATCCCAAATTATATCCTAAAATTCCTAAAAGTTTTTTATTTGCCTTACAAACGTTCACATATATCAAACTCTTTTGGCGTTTGCAACCCAAAAGAGTTCATACTGTATATAAATAAAAGAGTTAGGGGCCAATTCACTAATTTTGAGTGAAGGATTCGAAGTAAAAAAACTTCGAATTTCGAAGTGTTTTTTGGGCTACTTCGACCATCGAATGGGCTACTACGACCTTCGACTACGACTTCGAATCAAAGGATTCGAACTAAAAATCGTTCGACTATTTGACCATTCGATAGTCGAAGTACTGTCTCTTTAAGAAAAAACTTTGGCCCCCTAGTTCGCCATCTAAAAGCTACCGAACTCAATGTTAGCCTATGGGGAAGGATATTCCTTCGATCGTTGGATTAAAATCCTTCGAATCGTTCGTTTCAAAGGATTTTATCGTTCGATCGCACTATTTGAGCTAAAATCCTTCGACTTCGATGTTCGAAGTCAAAGGATTTTAATTCCCAGTCGAATATCGAGGGTTAATTAACCCTCGATATTCGACCCTTTGTGAATCGGCCCCCACATGTACCCAAAATAGTTCATATGCTGAAAGGAGTCAATATATCCGAAAAAATGCTTACAACCAAAAAAGATCATATACCCAAACAAATACATGTATGTAGAAAGAATTAATGTACCCCTAATATTCCTATATCCAAATTAATTCATAAAGCCATAATAGTTCATATATCCAAAAGAATGTGTATACCCCAAAGAGTTCATATATCCAAGTACCCAAAAGAGTTTATATATCCAAAAAGAACTGATATATCCAAAAGTGTTTCCAAGTGTTTCCCAAAACAATTCATATACCCAAAACAGTTCATGTATCAAAAAGGATTTATATTCCCAAAAGAGTTCATGTATAATAATTCATATACCCAAAAGATTTCATAAGTGTTCCTATACTCATAATAATGTATATATCCAAAACAATTCATATACCTGAGAGTTCATGTATCCAAAGAAGTTATATACCCAAAAGAGTTCATGTACAATAATTCGTATACCCAAAAGAGTTCATACATCCAAGTGTTTGAATACTCAAATTAATTCATATATCCAAAACAATTCATTTATCCAAGTGTTTCCCAACTTAATTCATATATTCAAAACAACTCAAATACCTGAGAGTTCATGTATGCAGAGAATTTATAAAAATAATAGAAAATCATATATCCAAAACAGTTCATATATCCAAGTGTCTGTAATTCATATATCCAAAATAATTCACTTACCCAAAACAGTTCAATCATTCAAAGGAATATTTGTATTTATACATATGGGAGGAGGAGGTGCCATATTGATTCCCTTAGACAGTACAGTATGAGGGTATAGCTTATTGTGTGCCCAGAACATTCCTTCTCTGTATATTTGTATTTATACATATGGGAGGAGGAGGTGCCATATTGATTCCCTTAGACAGTACAGTATGAGGGTATAGCTTATTGTGTGCCCAGAACATTCCTTCCCTATATATTTGTATTTATACATGTGGGAGGAGGAGGTGCCATATTGATTCCCTTAGACAGTACAGTATGAGGGTATAGCTTATTGTGTGCCCAGAACATTCCTTCCCTGTATATTTGTATTTATACATATGGGAGGAGGAGGTGCCATATTGATTCCCTTAGACAGTACAGTATGAGGGTATAGCTTATTGTGTGCCCAGAACATTCCTTCCCTGTATATTTGTATTTATACATGTGGGAGGAGGAGGTGCCATATTGATTCCCTTAGACAGTACAGTATGAGGGTATAGCTTATTGTGTGCCCAGAACATTCCTTCTCTGTATATTTGTATTTATACATATGGGAGGAGGAGGTGCCATATTGATTCCCTTAGACAGTACAGTATGAGGGTATAGCTTATTGTGTGCCAGAACATTCCTTCCCTGTATATTTGTATTTATACATGTGGGAGGAGGAGGTGCCATATTGATTCCCTTAGACAGTACAGTATGAGGGTATAGCTTATTGTGTGCCCAGAACATTCCTTCCCTGTATATTTGTATTTATACATATGGGAGGAGGAGGTGCCATATTGATTCCCTTAGACAGTACAGTATGAGGGTATAGCTTATTGTGTGCCCAGAACATTCCTTCCCTGTATATTTGTATTTATACATGTGGGAGGAGGAGGTGCCATATTGATTCCCTTAGACAGTACAGTATGAGGGTATAGCTTATTGTGTGCCCAGAACATTCCTTCCCTATATATTTGTATTTATACATGTGGGAGGAGGAGGTGCCATATTGATTCCCTTAGACAGTACAGTATGAGGGTATAGCTTATTGTGTGCCCAGAACATTCCTTCCCTGTATATTTGTATTTATACATATGGGAGGAGGAGGTGCCATATTGATTCCCTTAGACAGTACAGTATGAGGGTATAGCTTATTGTGTGCCCAGAACATTCCTTCCCTGTATATTTGTATTTATACATGTGGGAGGAGGAGGTGCCATATTGATTCCCTTAGACAGTACAGTATGAGGGTATAGCTTATTGTGTGCCCAGAACATTCCTTCTCTGTATATTTGTATTTATACATATGGGAGGAGGAGGTGCCATATTGATTCCCTTAGACAGTACAGTATGAGGGTATAGCTTATTGTGTGCCCAGAACATTCCTTCCCTGTATATTTGTATTTATACATGTGGGAGGAGGAGGTGCCATATTGATTCCCTTAGACAGTACAGTATGAGGGTATAGCTTATTGTGTGCCCAGAACATTCCTTCCCTGTATATTTGTATTTATACATATGGGAGGAGGAGGTGCCATATTGATTCCCTTAGACAGTACAGTATGAGGGTATAGCTTATTGTGTGCCCAGAACATTCCTTCTCTGTATATTTGTATTTATACATATGGGAGGAGGAGGTGCCATATTGATTCCCTTAGACAGTACAGTATGAGGCTTATGTGCAGGGATGTTCCCTCTAGGGGCAATGGCACATAACTTGGCTACTTTGACAGCCATCATTTTAAGTAGCTCAGGAGGTGGCTCCAAATCACCCAAAATGATATCCCCATTAACCTAAAGCCACCTGGTATTGGAAAAGGAGGAAATAAAACCCCTGATATAAATAATGGGGCTCCCCTCCCACTGTCACTAATATAGAACAACAATTTGGGACCCCAGCAAACTATCACCTCTCTAATTGCAAATGAGTTTCCCCTCGCCCCTTGGCTGCAGCTGCTGCGGAACCTCTTAGTGCTATAATATAACTGATATGAAGTATCAATGGGTCCCACTAAGCGACACCATCCGCTGGTCCCTCAGACTCTGCCTGACTCACTGTCAGTAGATCAAATTGTGACAGTTGCAATATATACAGTAACGTAGTCGCCGAGGCTGATAAAATACCCACATCCGACCCTCGCCCAGATACTATCTATATTAATATATTATAGGCTACTGCACAAATGCATGCAAACTAGAGTGAAAGCTCTTTGGGTCAGGAAACATTTGTCCCTTACCTGTTTCTCATCCCTGAATGCGGCAAAGGGCCCCCCCTCCATGTGCTGCAGCCGATTCCAGGGGATCCGTTTGGTGCATTGATTTATACGCAGCGATGGATCCGGGGGGAAACTCTTCCGGCTCTGATTCACTCCATCTTTATGCCCAGATTAAAAGTAACGTCTGTGCCTGGAAATTCAGTTTATTCTTAGTTATGCAAATTCCCAACCAAAAAGCTAAAAGTATTCTTTCCCCCCGAAGAGGCCTCCCTCCCTTTTACTCTGGGGAGCTTTTACCATTTAAGGTCAATGTTACATCTGCTCCCAAAGCCTCTTGTATCCTGCGACTGACTCCTCGCAACATAAACTTCTCCTCATTCCCTTCTCTACAGGGAGCAGCGCTGCATCTGGGGCTGCCGGGCCGACACCATCCGTCTCTATTGAGCCCGATTGCATCACAATACATTCATAGTAACTCAGGCTGACCCAATGCTACTGAGCATCCGACCCTTCCTTAAAGCTGTCTCCTGTATCTGCCATTACCGGCATTTCAGGGAGAGACTTTCATAGTGTTAAAGTTCTCATGTAGACACAACACTCACATTACATTACTCACAACACATTAGGGCAGCAATGAAAACTTAAAGGGATACTGTCATGGGAAAAAATTTTTTTTTCAAAACGAATCAGTTAATAGCGCTGCTCCAGCAGAATTCAGCACTGAAATCCATTTCTCAAAAGAGCAAACAGATTTTTTAATATTCAATTATGAAATCTGACATGGGGCTAGACATATTGTCAATTTCCCAGCTGCCCCTGGTCATGTGACTTGTGCCTGCACTTTAGGAGAGAAATGCTTTCTGGCAGGCTGCTGTTTTTCCTTCTCAATGTAACTGAATGTGTCTCAGTGGGACCTGGATATTACTATTGAGAGTTGTTCTTAGATCTACCAGGCAGCTGTTATCTTGTGTTAGGGAGCTGCTATCTGGTTACCTTCCCATTGTTCTTTTGTTTGGCTGCTGGGGGGAAAAGGGAGGGGGATGATATCACTCCAACTTGCAGTACAGCAGTAAAGAGTGATTGAAGTTTATCAGAGCACAAGTCACATGACTTGGGGCAGCTGGGAAATTGACAATATGTCTAGCCCCATGTCAGATTTCAAAATTGAATATAAAAAAATCTGTTTGCTCTTTTGAGAAATGGAATTCAGTGCAGAATTCCATGACAGTATCCTTTTAAAGGAGAAGTAAATCACAAAAATGAATGTGGCTAAAAATTGTATATTTTATATAGTGAACTTATTGCACGAGGCTAAAGTTTGAGCTTGTCAATAGCAGCAATGATCCAGGACTTCAAACTTGTCACAGGGGGTCACCATCTTGGAAAGTGTCTGTGACACTCACATGCTCAGTGGGCTCTGATTGGCTGTTGAGAAGCTAAGCTTAGGGCTCGTCACTAATTATCCAGCAGAAAATGAGCTTCCCTGGCTGTAATAGAAGCTGATGCTACAGGTTTGCTGATTATTCAATTCTGATGCTAATTGCACTGGTTTCTGTGCTGCCATGTAGTAATTATGTGTATTAATTACTAATCAGCCTTATATTGTGACATTTCTATTCTATGTGTACTGTATATTGTGAGTGGCTCCCTAAGCTCAGTAAGTGACAGCAGCACAGAGCATGTGCAGTGAATCAGCAGAAAAGAAGATGGGGAGCTACTGGGGCATCTTTGGAGACACAGATCTTTACTGCTAAAGGGCTGTGGTTGCCTTGGGCTGGTACAGAAGCACAAAACTTCATGTACAACATTTCTAGCTACTTCTTTAGTCAGGTTTTAGTTCTCCTTTAAAAATTTGGTGGATTCCGGGCAATAGGAATATTTATAGCATTTGGCTTATTCCAGCGCCGATCAGATCCCGAGCCGCGTCTTTCTCCGTACATAAATATCAATGTGTCCCTGTTTACATGGGGCCCGGGTTTAATGAAGTGCTGGGGGTCAGTGGGGCAGACGGCTCCAGTTTATATCAGGCTCATGCGGATCTTCTTGTTTATATTCGAAGAGAGAAAAAGTCGTCAGGGTTTGGTCTGAGCCTTTCAAATTTTCCCAAATCCTCTGTAATGTGTGGGCTGAGAGCAGCCTGGGGAACGGCAATGGGATACGGTGCAAGGGAGCAATAGGGCCCCGGGCCCCTTCTCTGAGAACAGACTGCTGGGAAATAACACTGATAGAGAATTGCTCTTCTGAGCACCTTTGCAACTTACATTAACCGTTTTTCTAGTTGCCCGAATATTGGAAGTTTTATACGGTGTATTCATTAACCACATAGGCCCCTCCTACCCCCCAACTTGCGCATCAGTATCTTTTAATCCCTTCCCCATGTTTTGGCTCCACTTCCCCCTTTTTAATCCCACCCTCCCCTCTGCTCCAAATGTGTCTCCTTATCTTATTTCAGACCCATTTGACATGAAGTCTCATGGATTAATATCCTGGAGAGCTGCTCTATTTATGGCAACGCTGTGTGACTGTTCCTGTTTGGTAAATGTCATAAACCATTCATCTTGAACAGCGTGAAAAACTCATCCCAGTCGGTGACAAGGACATGGCCCAGTCCTTATCCAAGGCCACTTCATTGTCTGAACTGTTTAATAAGTGTGTCCAGTGGGTTAGAAACATAAGTGTAGCAAATACAGGCATCTTTATTGGTGGGAAAACCTGGGGCAAAGACAACTCCATCTTGTCCTTCTATCTCCATCTTTCCCTACTGTCTCCATCTTGCCCTACTGTCTCCATCTTGCCCTACTGTCTCCATCTTGCCCTATTGTCTCCATCTTGCCCTACACTCTCCATATTGTCCTACTGTCTCCATCTTGTCCTACTGTCTCCATCTTGTCCTACTGTCTCCTTCTTGCCCTATTGTCTTCACCTTTTTCTATTGTCTTCATCTTGTTCTAAAGTCTCCATCTTGCCCTACTGCCTCTATCTTGTCCTACAGTCTCCTTCTTGCCCTGTTGTCTTCACCTTATCCTATAGTCTCCAACTTGTCCTACTGTCTCCATCTTGTCCTTCTTTCTCCATCTTGTCCTACTGTCTCCATCATGCCCTACTGTCTCCATCTTGTCCTACTGTCTCCATCTTGTCCTACTGTCTCCTTCTTGCCCTACTGTCTTCACCTTTTCCTATTGTCTTCATCTTGTCCTAAAGTCTCCATCTTGCCCTACTGTCTCCATCTTGTTCTACTGTCTCCATCTTGCCCTACTGCTTCTATCTTGTCTTACAGTCTCCTTCTTGCCCTATTGTCTTCACCTTGTCCTACTGTCTCCATCTTTCCCTATTGTCTTCACTTTATCCTATTGTCTCCACTTGTCCTACTGTCTCCATCTTGTCATACTGCCTCCATACTGTCCTACAGTCTCCTTCTTGCCTTATTGGCTTCACCTTGTCCTACTGTCTCCATCTTTCCCTAACATCTCCATCTTTCCCTAACATCTCCATCTTGCCCTACTGTCTCCATCTTGCCCTACTGTCTCTAACTTGTCCTACTGTCTCCATCTTACTCTACTGTCTACATCTTACTCTACTGTCTCCTTCTTGTCCTACTGTCTCCATCTTGTCCTACTGTCTCCATCTTGGCCTACTGTTGCCATCTTGTCCTACTGTCTCCATCTTGTCCTACTGTTTCCATCTTGTCTGATGGGAATGATTTATAATTTCTCTCTGTACAGCGCTGTGGAATATGTTAGTGCTATATATATAAAGGATTATAATAAGTAATACCCTAATGAATACAGTCCTGCTGGGCAGTTGATACTCAGTGGGGTGTATATTGCAGTTATATTGTGACTGGTAATTAAAAGTCTGAGTGCAGGAGATGATTCTGGCTCTGGTTCTGGGACTTATAACCCATAATAACTTTCTCTCTCTCAGTTATATCTTCTGCTTATTTAATTGCAGTCTGTTTGTTACAAACGATCCCTCGTCTCTCACAGAAGGATCATAAACTCCGCAATATCCCGAGAAACATCTCCAAACAATCTGTTCCCTTACAGCCCATCTCCCCGAGTTCTGCTGGAACGACTCCCTGCTCCGAGGGGGAAGGACAGGGGCAATTAGAGCTTTTACAAGGAGGATTTAGATAAGCAATCACAGCAATGATTCCTTTTATATCCTCGTATTGTTTTAAGATCTCACTTGTACTGTACGAGCACCATCACCGCCACAATGTACGGGAAACCGTCTCTCGCTACATTCTTCCATATTTCTCTTCATTTCCCCGTTGTTCTAAACATTGAATGGCACGGCTTGGTTAAAGGGCCACTAAAACTTTTATTCCCTTTTTTATGTGCTTGACGGAAATATAAAGATTAAAAAACATTTTTTGGCGGAGTTCCCCTTTAGGAATATTTAAAACTGTTTAATACAATGATATTGTTTCCTTGAAATGACATTTTTGGCTACAGAGAAAGATCAAATCAGGTTTCCCAGAGAAATAGTTGTGATGCTTATTATACCTTAATGAGGAGGAAGATGCCAAAAAAATTAGCTAGAATTCTCCTGTAAAGGTCAAGTTAATTTATCTCCCACACAATTAGTGTCCCTTATTACAAATTGTACACGGTATTGCTCCTAATTGTACAAAAACTGACAGATACTATATCTTGGTTACAAAAGGGGGCAAGAGCTTCTTAGGAGGTATCTTAGTTGCCCTGGGGTGCAAGAGCTTCTTCCGAGGTATCTCAGTTACCCCAGAGTGCAGGAGCTTCTTAGGTGGTATCTCAGTTGCTCTGGATTCAGAAGCTTCTTAGGAGATATCTCAGTTACCCCAGTGTGAAGGAGCTTCTCAGGAGGTATCTCAGTTGCCACGAGGTTCAATAGCTTCTTAGGTGGTATCTTAGTTGTCTCAGGGTGCAGTAGCTCTTTTGGAGGTATCTCAGTTGTCCCAGAGTGCAGAAGCGTCTTAGGTGGTATCTCAGTTGCTCTGGGTGCAGAAGCTTCTTAGGAGATATCTCAGTTACCCCAGAGTGCAGGAGCTTCTCAGGAGGTATCTCAGTTGCTCTGGGTGCAGAAGCTTCTTAGGAGATATCTCAGTTACCCCAGAGTGCAGGAGCTTCTCAGGAGGTATTTCAGTTGCACCAAGGTGCAATAGCTTCTTAGGTGGTATCTCTGTTGTCTCAGTTAGACACTATCTGTATGGAATGTGTATGATTTCTCTGTGTCTGTATGAGGTTCCTAGGGGTACCCCAGTTTTCTCAGATGCTCCACATACATACAGACAGCTTCCTGATAAAACTGACCGTACTGTGCGTGAATGCGATAGGGGCCTTAGATTGTAAGCTCTTCTAGGGCAGGGACCAATGTGAATGATATATAATCTCTACCAGGCTCTGACCATTATAAATACCAGGAAATGAATAAACAATTCAGTTGCCTCGGGGTGCATGGCTTCTCAAGAGGTATCCACATTGCCCCAGAACACAGGCGCACTCCTCTGAAGGTCCCTCAGTTGCCCCAGGGTGTTTTTTTTTGCACCTACAATGCAGCATTTTCCCATAATTCCAGTAGATTGTACCGGTTTTTAGCGCATTGCATCCTCCCTGGTTGTAGTAAACGAGCTCTAGTATCTCCCTCACAATGTTATTGTTCTTCTTCTATTTCTATACGCTGATTAACGAGCGTTTGTTTTATGGTTCTGGCCTGTTTTCCTTTCTCTCAACAAATGTTCTAAATCAGGCGAGATCGCACGAAACCGCCCGTAACCATTTAAACAACAGAGACTCCCATGCATGGGATACAAATGCCCCAGCGAGGATTGTCCCATTACAAGCACGGAACATCCCATTTCAAGCAGCCGTGTGATGTCAGGGGTCACCGTTACAAATTTAGGATAGACTCTAATTGTGTGACATCCCCTCCAAGCCCAGATGTGAGCTCCAGAAACACGACGGCCGCCTGTAAGAATCTTATCATGTAAGTTCCAAGGGGAACTAAAACACAGTCAAGACTACACTATGGATCACAAATATTCATATACTGCCCTTTCCACCTCCAACACATTGCCTATTGCTGCTGATTACAAGCTGCCCTCCCTGCTAACACGTATGTGTTCATTGCTCCATCTGCTTCCTCCGTGTCTTTGGATGTTACATTTGTTATTGATTGGTCTTCTACATGTTACTTAATATTGTTATCTACCTCAAAAAACCCCAAGGCCCAGTCCCTGCTAAGAAACCTGATCTAATTTATAGTCTTCTTGCTGTTAAACTAGTAAATAAAACCCACTTGAAAAATAATCATTGCCCTGATCTGCAGATTTTGTTAGTCAAGCTCGTTGCTCCCTTAGGAAGACAAGGTCCTGAAAGAGCTAGACAAAGGTTCTAGTCATCTAGACATCACTAGAGCCAGTACAAGGTATAGATGTCACAAAGCCAGACCTGTTTTGATACTTTAGATGCCCCCCACATTCAAACCAGTTCTGATGATTTAGATATCCCCAAAGCTAGACATCGTTCCAATGGTCTAGATGACTCCAGAGACCAAGTATCTAATGGTCTCAGAGACAGGCTAAGTTTCATCACCAGAGCTAGATCAAGGTTTTGATTGTCTCACTATATGGCCCCAGAGCCAAACCAAGTTTCTGATGTCTAAATGTCCTCAGAGCCCAATTGATGTTTTGATGGTTTATATGTCACCAGAGCCAGACCCAGTTTCAGATGGTTTAGATGTCCCCAGAACCAGACCTGGTTTCTGATGGTGTAGCTGTCTCCAAAGCCACACCAAGGTTCTGATGGTTTAGATGTCACCAGAGACAGACCAAGGTTCTGATGGTTTAGATGTCCCTAGAGATGTCCATCAGATCATTGTTCTGTTGGTTTAGATGACTCCAGAGCCAGACCAAGGTTCTGATGGTTTAGATGTCACCAGAGACAGACCAAGGTTCTGATGGTTTAGATGACTACAGAGCCAGACCAAGGTTCTGATGGTTTAGATGTCACCAGAGACAGACCAAGGTATTGATGGTCTAGATGTCCCCAGAGCAAGACCATGGTTCTCAGGTTCTAGAAATCCCCACAGCCAGACCAAGTTTCTGATTGTTCAGATGTAACCAGAGCCAGACAATGTTCTGATTGTCTTGTCATCCCACATGCCTGACCAAAACTCTGGAGGCCAAGATGTCCCAAGAGCCAGACAAAGTTTCTGATGTTTTAGATGTCCCCAGATCAGACCAAGTTCCTAATGTTTTAGATGTCCTCAGAGTCAAACCAAGCTTCTAATGGTTAAATGTCCCCAGAGTCATACCAAGCTTTTGATGTTTAGATGTCCCCAGGCTTGTAGTTTGTCTCACAGCTAAATGACACAGGAAACATTTTAACAGAGCAACAATTCTCCCGCAAGAAACAAATTCTGAAAAGACTCTTGTAATCGTAGAGGAACATGCAAGGGAATAATACATAATTGTTTTTGGAACCAACATAACAGTCAAGAAACACAAGACAATTTTCATGCCTATACATGTGATTTGCTGGATACGGTTCTGCCAGTAAATGGAGAAAAAAAATATCCTGTTGTGCGATGTTGCATAATGATGGTCTTTGTGAAGGCTGAGAATGTTAGGATGGGGTGTCAAGACACAGTTTTAATGTTGGGGATTAATAGGTTGTGAGAATGTAGATGGGGGGTTGTATTGTTTTTTAGTAGTGGTTACCAAGAGCAACCAATCAGAAATTTGCTTTCATTAGTCTAAACCTAGCCATTCACATAAATATATGCTAGTGTTGGCCCAATTTGCCCAGCCAAATCAGGTTCTTCTTGATCATCTGATCCCAGGGCCAACAATGAGATCATAGAGTTGACTTGTGTGACATGTTGGGTAGAACTGCATCAGAGAGGTCATGAGGTCCTTACCCAACAGGACTTTCTAGACAGCCTGATAGATAATTGGCTGATTTTAGGTGGGTCATTGTACCCTCTTTGTACAGGACAGTTAGCTGTAGATTCTCTGAAGTGACCATATCAGCTTTGATCGTCCCATGTTTGGCCATCTTTACCCTAGTTGACCAATCAGAGGTGGTTTTTTTAGATACAATTACCCCACTTTTCTGCAGTCCAGCAAGAGCAAGCCTTTAAAGAAAGGGTGGGATTTGGATGAGACTGACATGGTGATTGTGGTGTTGGACAAGATGGAGACGAGACTGAGAGAGAAGGACACAGGGGAATTTGGGGAATGGGTACTTGCAGACAACGTGAAGTTATTTTGGATTTGGGAAGATAAGAGACTATTGGCTCGGATGTGTTTCAGTTGCTGGCAACTGAATATTCATATGAGAGTAACCCTACAGGCTCGGAACTAGTGCACCGCACATAAACACACTGCCGAGTGTATGTTGATGTGAAGGAGACGTCTGCGTTCAAACACCTTTGCCTAGCGCTCTCTAGATTATCCCCTTCATTCCAAACTGGCATTTGTTATTACATTCCCAGCTGTCATACATGAGGGAAAGATGGCCGATGCAACAGGCGGCGTATTCACAGAGAGCAAGTGGCTAGAAGGTTTTATAACGTGCCCATTTTTTCTGGTCTACAAGAAAAATGAACCATTAAAATGAGTCCAAACAGAAGGTACATTCAAAGGCATCTCAGAGTTCAAGGAATCCTAAATTGATGTCCCCGTTCCAGTGGAAGAGGAGACACAGGTTGTTTCCTTATCAATAATTTGGGGCCCAAAAGTTCAGCCCAGTTCAGGTGTGTGAAAAAAACACTTGAAAGGAGTGAGATCAGCCATCTTTATTCTATTGGTAGGAGACAAGATTGGCCATTTTGGACCTAAAAGTCCTACAAGAGGTGGTTTGAAGGTCGGATTTTGGCTCACCGTGAAAATAGGAGGAGCCGTGAAAGTTATAAAAGTCAACAACAGCGTCTCCTGGGCTGAAGTTGATATCTTCAAGTAGTGAAAATCAATCAGATTTTTGGAGCAGGAGGACTATTCTTTCAGGGGGTTGGTCCCTGGACAAGTCACTATTTAGATAGCTGATTTCTCTTTGGGTGCACCCAAACTTGAGGATTCAACTATAGCCTTTCAAGGTAGAGGCCCAACCCAGTGGACAAGAACTGAAGCAGAGGTCTTTGTTATAACTCTTCCCCCTTTGCAATGGTGGATAGAGTTTTGTAGATGATCCAAAAAAGCAAATAACTTTATTGCTCAGAAGGTTCTCTGTGCTTATAGGGAGGTAAAGCAGAAACTAATCCTATTGGGATTCAGCAGATCTCATGTGTATCAACTAGATCTCTTCCAATTAGCCTTACTGACATGGATCCTAAAGAGAGACAATAGACTAGAAGTATCATCCTGCTTCATGAACAATATGTTGGCCCCAGTGGTGCTTCCAAATACCTGCTGTGTGTTTTATTTGGGGGGCTGACAAGTGGGCTTCCAAGATGTCTATGGCCAAAATGAGTGCCTGTTTGGCCGGATCAGGTAGACTTAAAATCCCCTCTGGGGCTGTTGATGCACCTCCCTTATGAAGACTTCTTATGACCCTTTTGGTGGAGACAAATAGAGTCTTGTTTGGTTTTTCTATATCAAAGTAGAGGATCTTTAGGTGCATGGGGAGCTTTATACAAATCTTCTTTGACTGTATATATTGTGCTGAGTTATAGCCTGGCCCCTGGTTTTATTGCCCCATTCCTGGCACCAATGATCAGACCTTCTCAGTACATCACATGGCTGAACCTTTACAAGAGTCTGGTTCATGTTGTCCCAGATTTTACTATCTGATTCCCAATAAAATACCCACGTTCCTCTTTACTTTGCTCTTCCAGGAAAGGAAGCTTCAAAGTCTCTCGTTTGTTTATACCCCGTGCCCCCGACCCTGCTTACATCTCACCGTGACTCCCACTAGAGCAATGTTTGGATTCAGCTATAGAGTGAGAAGTCTCTGGTCTAAACCATCTTGGACTGAATCAGCCTCAACGGGAAATACAGTCTTATTTATCAAGTGCTCCGTGCATTCAATTCAAAGTACAGATTGGCCAAATGAGCACAGGAATGGGCCTGGATTAGAGATGAAGGGGCCCCTGGATAATGTCTATTAGAGAACTCAGGTTCAATCAGACAGTGTCCTTGAGAGGGTGGGAGGGAGTCAATAAATAAATATAAATTATCCACTTCCCTAGAAATGTGCCTCCCCCGTCTTCCCATAGATCATTTATATTTGTTCTCTTTATAAACGGATTATTATGAGTAACTCTTCCCCGTAACTGAAAATCCATGAGGATCTGTAAGAGAGAGAGAGGGAAAGCTCCTGAACTCTGTGTGATGGACTGAAATTGATTTGTCTGGGGACGTGAAGGGCTCAGTTATTAGTACATACGATCAGAAACCCAATGGATTAATTCATATCATATACTGAATACACAGAGATACAACCCCTCAGTGACTTCTAATATCCTTATCATTTACAGTAGGGGGTACATTATCCCTTATAATACATGAGAGATACTCAGAGTTCCCTGTATAACTCAGCCTGCAGCCTTGTGCCTTTATATGGTCACAGAACAACCCCTCAGTGACTTCTAATATCCTTATCATTTACAGTAGGGGGTACATTATCCCTTATAATACATGAGAGATACTCAGAGTTCCCTGTATAACTCAGCCTGCAGCCTTGTGCCTTTATATGGTCACAGAACAACCCCTCAGTGACTTCTAATATCCTTATCATTTACAGTAGGGGGTACATTATCCCTTATAATACATGAGTGATACTCAGAGTTCCCTGTATAACTCAGCCTGCAGCCTTGTGCCTTTATATGGTCACAGAACAACCCCTCAGTGACTTCTAATATCCTTATCATTTACAGTAGGGGGTACATTATCCCTTATAATACATGAGAGATACTCAGAGTTCCCTGTATAACTCAGCCTGCAGCCTTGTGCCTTTATATGGTCACAGAACAGTGACTTCTAATATCCTTATCATTTACAGTAGGGGGTACATTATCCCTTATAATACATGAGTGATACTCAGAGTTCGCTGTATAACTCAGCCTGCAGCCTTGTGCCTTTATATGGTCACAGAACAACCCCTCAGTGACTTCTAATATCCTTATCATTTACAGTAGGGGGTACATTATCCCTTATAATACATGAGTGATACTCAGAGTTCCCTGTATAACTCAGCCTGCAGCCTTGTACCTTTATATGGTCACAGAACAACCCCTCAGTGACTTCTAATATCCTTATCATTTACGGTAGGGGGGTACATTATCGCTTATAATACATGAGTGATACTCAGAGTTCCCTGTATAACTCAGCCCGCAGCCTTGTGTCTTTATATGGTCACAGAACAACCCCTCAGTGACTTCTAATATCCTTATCATTTACAGTAGGGGGTACATTACCCCTTATAATACATGAGTGATACTCAGAGTTCCCTGTATAACTCAGCCTGCAACCTTGTGTCTTTATATGGTCACAGAACAACCCCTCAGTGACTTCTAATATCCTTATCATTTACGGTAGGGGGTACATTATCGCATATATATTTAAAGTTACCTTTTCAAAATCAGATTTTGACAAATTGTTGGGAAAATCTTTACAGTTTACACAATAATGGTCAATAATTTTCGCCTTATTCTGTCCCTTTATATGAACTACAGATTCAAACGAATGTGTTTAAGTTCCTGTGCAGGGAATTTATCCTGTATAGTGATATGTTGATATGAACACCAAGCTGGCAACATACGCTGACTTCTAATAAAAGGGAAATTCACACATTACACTTAATAATAATAAACAATAAATTAGGGGGGTTTCACTGTCTCCCATACAAAGGGTCTCACCCTGCTCTCTCAGTACAGCTTCTCCATTTACTGCAGTGTCACACTGCCCCCTAGTGTTGAATTGTGCTCAGCTCAAGCCAGAACCCCCTGCTGCCTGTAATGAACCAGATCCTGGACTTGGATATCTCAATAGTCAGTCTATTAAGTCTATAAAGAAACTATAATTGTATTATTATTTTCACCGATATTCTTCAAGCATTTGCCAGAATCTACAGATTGCCAGTCTGGGCTTGAGCTAAAAGAGGTGCCAGGAGGACTTTGGATCATGATGGAACCTATAGTGGCAATTGGTTTTCATTTTATATTTTTGATTTTTGAGTTATTTAGCTTTTTAATCAGCAGCTCTCCAGTTTGCAATTCAGCCATCTTGTTGCTGGGGTCCCAATCACCATAGCGACCATGCATTGATTTGAATAAGAGACTGGAATATGAATAGGAGAGGCCTGAATAGAACGATGAGGAATAAAAAGCAACAAATGTGCAACCTTAAAGAACATTTGTTTTTTTAGATGGGGTCAGTGACCCCCTTTTGAAAGCTGGAAAGTATCAGAAGAAAAGGTACATAATTAAAAAAAAACGATAAAAAATAAATAATGAAGACCAATTGTAAAGGTGCTTAGAATAGGCCAGTCTATAACATATAAAGGTGAATCTCCCCTTTAATAACACCAGTAAACCCACCAACTGGGCCCAGAGAACAGTTTTGGGTCAGTGAATGAAGGTGATATAATAAAACAATATATATGTCAGTAAATGGATACAACTTACATTCATAAACGTAACCATCTCATTTGTATTGATTTAATTGTAACACTGGGACCGAATGGCGAGGATCTTCCCCTGCCCACCAAAGGAATGGCGCCGCTGCCCCTTTATAGGCGAAATTTCCGGGTTGATGGTTTAGGAAAGGAAGCCTGCCAGTGCGGACGTGACGACGCGAGACTAGTTTCCGGGCTGCGAGAGGATTGACCCTGCCGAGGCTCCGTTGTTCACTGCTGCACACTCGCAGGTCTCGGTGGTGGAAGGATGTCGCGCGGCTCAATAGAGATCCCTCTCCGGGACACCGATGAGGTGAGTGGGGTCGGATCCGTCACGTGACTCCTGCCCTCAACTTCCCATGAGCCTCTTTATCTGTGACGTGTAATTATAATAATAATAATAATAATAATGGTCAGATCAGTCCCTTCCCTGTGTCTCTCCTCCTCCTCTAACTTTTGTGTTGTTTCTTCTACCCCTTGTCTCACTCTCTTAAAGGGCCCCCTCACCTTTAAATTAACTGTTAGTCTGATGTAGAGAGGGATATTCTGAGACCATTTGCAATTGGTTTTCATTTTTTATTATTTGTGGTTTTTGACTTATTTAGCTTTTTATTCAGCAGCTCTCCAGTTTGTTGTTTTAGCAGTCTGGTTGCTAGGGTCCAGATTCCCCTAGCAACCATGCACTGAGTTGAAAGAGAATATGGAGTATTAATAGGGCAGGGTCGGAACAGAAAGACGTGTAATAAAAAGTAGCAATAATAATAAATGTGTAGCTTTAAAGGAACAGTTCAGTGTGAGAAAAAAAACTGGGTAAATAAATAGTCTGTGCAAAATAAAAAATGTATCTAATATAGTTAGTTAGGCAAAAATGTAATGTATAAAGGCTGGAGTGACTGGATGTGTAACATAATAGCCAGAACACTACTTCCTGCTTTGCAGCTCTATAACTCTGAGTTAGTCAGTCACATGGGAAACAGTTATGACTCATGTGACCTCCACTCAAGATTTGTTACTGCCTGGTAACCAATCAGTGGAAAGCAAGAGAGCTGAAAAGCAGGAAGTAGTGTTCTGGCTATTATGTTAGACATCCAGTCACTCCAGCCTTTATACATTACATTTTTGCATAATTAACTATATTAGATATATTTTCATTTTACACTGCCTATCTATTTACCCAGTTTTTATTTTTACACTTAATAATTCCTTTAAAGAGGGTTTGTTTTTAGAGGGGGTTTGAAAGGTAGAAAAAGTCAGAAGAACAAGGCAAATAATTCATGAACTATAAAAATAATGAAGACCAATTGAAAAGTTGCTTAGAATTGACCATTCTTGAACATACTAAAAGTTAACCTGAATGTGAACCACCACTTTAACCCTCCAAGATCCTTCACTTTGGGTCTCACAGGGCTGTCCGCTCCCATTCTGCTTCTGTATCTCTGTTACTCCTGCTTCCTATACTTCCTTAGGGATATTAAAGGGGTGTTGCCCTTTAAGTTAATATTCAGTGTGTTATAGAACAGCTAATTCTAAGCTACTTTTCAATTTTCATCGTTTTTGAAGTATTACATTCTTCTCCTGACTCTTTCCAGCTTTGAAATGGGGGTCACTGACCCCATCTAAAAAACAAATGCTCTGTAAGGCTACAAATGTATTGTTATTGCTACTTTTTATTCCTCGTCTTTCTATTCAATCCTCTCCTATTCATTATTCAATCAATGTATGGTTGCTAGGGTAATTGGGACCCTAGCAACCAGATAGCTGAATAGCTAAATAACTCAAAAAACATAAATATAAAAAAATGTAAAAATAAAAGAAGCTAAATAACTCAAAAAAATACAAATAATAAAAAATAAATAAAAAAAAGTTAAATAACTAAAAAAAACAACACCAATAATAAAAAAATTAAAATCAAAAAGCTAAATAACTGAAAAAAACACAAATACTAAAAAATGAAAATAAAAAATGCTAAATAACTCAAAAACTAATGAAAATAAAAAGCTAATTACGTGAAAAACCACAAATACAAAAAAATGGAAATAAAAAAAGCTAAATAATGTAAAAACTAATAAAAATCAAAGCTCTTAATAACTCAAAACCCACAAATAATAAAAAAATTTAATTAAAAAAGCCAAATAAGTCAAAAACTAACGAAATAAAAAAAGCTAAATAAGTCAAAAACTACAAATAATAAAAAATGAAAACCAATTACAAATTGTATGAGATTATCCCTCTCTACTGACAGTTAATTTAAAGGGGAACAACCCCTCTAAGCTCCTGTGCCACCAGGCTGAAGTTCCCCCTGCCCCCCAGTTAACCCTTCCCTGTGCCGACCCAGAACTAACGGACTGTACTTGTGTTTTTTTTTCAGGTCATTGAACTTGACTTTGATCAGTTACCGGAGGGGGATGAAGTGATCAGTATATTGAAGCAGGAGCACACGCAGCTGCACATATGGATTGCACTAGCGGTAAGTACATGTGACCGGCCTGTCACTTTATTTAGTGGCAGCAGCAGTTGTCTGGTTAGTGGATATAGATTTATTGTGTGTGACTGTCCCGCCTGCAGCTGGAGTATTACAAGCAGGGAAAGAAGGAAGATTTTGTGAAGCTGCTGGAAGCGGCTCGGATCGATGGCAACTTAGACTACCGGGACCACGAGAAAGACCAGATGACTTGCCTGGATACGTTGGCCGCGTATTATGTGCAGCAGGCGAGGAAGGAGAAGAACAAGGACAACAAGAAGGAGCTGATCACCCAGGCCACCCTCCTCTATACAATGGCTGATAAAATCATCATGTACGACCAGGTATAAACCCGCCCCTCTTCTACTACAAATCCCAGCATGCTTTGCCAACCACAACGTGTCCAGGATCCCAGTGTTGTTATTGCTCTTCTGTCTCTGTAGAACCACCTGTTGGGAAGAGCCTGTTTCTGCCTCCTGGAGGGAGACAAGATGGATCAGGCCGACGCCCAGTTTCACTTTGTGTTGAACCAGTCTCCGAATAACATCCCGGCTCTACTCGGTAAAGTAGCGCAGGAGGCGTGGCCTGTGTTTCAAGTGTTTTATTGGAGGTCTCACAATAAATAAATAGGATAATAACACGACCGCTACTTATCTGCAGACTCAAAAGTAACACGCACGTAACGCACAAGTAACACGCGTAACGCACACGTAAAAAATTCGTTAATATACATCGGAAAAAAAAACACCAAGACAAATTAAACGTTAAAATTGCGAAGTCTTTATTTAGAAATAACTCCCAGAGACTCCGCTTGCGCTCCTCTTCAGAAAAGGCGATCCATCGTACGGCGCTCGATTTCTCCTCCCTGCTTTCCTTATAGGAGATATCCAGGGAGGAGAAATCGAGCACCGCACGATGGATTGTCGCCTTTTCTTCAACTTTCGGTATGTTATTTCTTAATAAAGACTTTGCGATTTTAAAGTTTAATTTGTCTTGGGGTTTTTTTTTTTTTTTTATGTATACTAAAAAAAATTTTTGATGCCACTGTTCCTTTAAGATATGACATGACGTCTGTTATTAAAGGAGATTCCTTTTTTAGCCAATGATTAAAGCTGTTTTTCGAAGTGACCGGGATCAAAGTAATCAGTATCTTTGTTTCATGGGAAATGGATTTAAGTTCAAATTTGAAA
Source organism: Xenopus laevis (assembly GCF_017654675.1). Taxonomy (NCBI): domain Eukaryota; kingdom Metazoa; phylum Chordata; class Amphibia; order Anura; family Pipidae; genus Xenopus; species Xenopus laevis. The sequence goes on from NC_054377.1 coordinate 3,781,706, forward strand.
ATAACATCTAAGTGCAATAGAAGAAAACAAGGGGAGGCGTGGCCTGTACTTTAGCCCTGCCCCCTGCACTGTAATGTTAATATTGTTGTGTTTCTATAGGCAAAGCCTGCATCTCGTTCAACAAGAAAGACTACAGGGGGGCCCTCGCCTACTATAAGAAAGCCCTTAGGACCAACCCGGGCTGCCCTGGTGCGTATGTATTTAGCACTGATGCATTATGGGGGCATTTGATTGCCTTGGGTGTTTAAAGGGGTGCTTCACCTTTAAGGTAACTTTTAGTATGTTATAGAACGGCCAATTCTAAGCAACTTTTCTATTGGTTTTCATTATTTATTTTTTTTATAGTTATTTGTCTTTTTCTTCTGACCATTTGCAGCTTTCAAATGGGGGTCACTGACCCCATCTAAAAACAAATGCTCTGTAAGGCTACAAATGTATTGTTATTGCTACTTTTATATTCCTCATCTTTCTATTCAGGCCTCTCCTATTCATATTCCAGTCTCTTATTCAAATCAATGCATGGTTGCTAGGGGACATTGGACCCTAGTTACCAGATTGCTTAAAGGGATGGTTCACCTTTAAGGTAACTTTAAGTATGTTATAGAATGGCCAATTTTCAATTGGTTTTCATTATTTATTTTTTACAGTTTTATAGTTATTTGCCTTTTTCTTCTGACTCTTTGCAGCTTTCAAATGGGGGTCACTGACCCCTTCTAAAGAAACAAATACTCTGTAAGGCTACAAATGTATTGTTATTGCTACTTTTTATTACTCCTCTTTCAGTTCAGGCCTCTCCTATTCATATTCCTGTCTTTTATTAAAAAAAATGCATGGTTGCTAGGGGAATTTGGACCCTAGCAACCAGATGGCTGAAATTACAAACTGGAGAGCTGCTGAATAAAAAGCTAAATAACTCAAAAACCACAAATAATAAAAAATGAAAACCAATTGCAAATTGTCTCAGAATATCCCTCTCTATATCATACTAACAGTTAATTTAAAGGTGAACAACCCCTTTAATGTAATTTCTCCAGTAAATAATTTGTTTTTATTCCGGGAGGTGGAGCCTGAGCCTTCCCTATGGAACCTAATGGGGTTCCTGCAAGTTATTCCTGATCAGGGGGGTGTTTGTTGTGACAAATGGACTCACCTGTTAACGTTCCCTCCCGTTACATGTAGCTGGCGTGCGACTTGGTATGGGCCATTGTTTTGTGAAGCTCAACAAGCTGGATAAAGCCCGCCTGGCGTTTGGACGGGCGCTGGATCTGAACCCAACGTGTGTCGGGGCCTTGGTCGGTTTAGCTGTACTGGAACTCAACAACAAAGAGGTAATTGGGAATGTCCCGAACCTCCGTCGCAAAGCAGAAGTGAACTGACCCGAAACTGCAGGAATGTCAGACGTTCTGCCTTTGTAGTTAAATATGTCTATATCAAGCCAATTAGCATGGCAGCTCCTATGTATATATACTCCTCAGTCGTGGAGTCCCAGCAGTAACTGACGTTGTAATATTGACACTGTGATTGGCTGCAACAAAGCTTAAAAAAAAAAAAAAACCAAGAGAAGGCGACTGGGGTCATGTCGGACACACCCAATACACGTTTCTTTGTGCATGGGTTTACTTCCCCTTTAATGAGTTTTGCAGATTTTCTCCCTCACTTGGGGGTTCAAGCACAGCTTCTTATCGTATCCCCCGTGTAGAAATGCCTGATAGGATTATTGTTTGGATTTCCCCATAGGCTGATTCCATCAAAAATGGAGTCCAGTTGCTCTCCAAGGCTTACACCATCGACCCCAGCAACCCCATGGTCCTCAATCATTTGGCCAACCACTTTTTCTTCAAGAAGGTGAGAAACTGAAGGAGGAAAAAGCTTCCGGCTGGCGTGTAGATACCCGTGCGTGTGCTAATGGCGTTTCTCCCGCAGGATTACAGTAAAGTGCAGCACTTGGCTCTCCACGCGTTTCACAACACGGAGGTGGAAGCCATGCAGGCGGAGAGCTGTTACCAGCTGGCCAGGTCGTTCCATGTGCAGGTGAGTTCTTGTGGTCTAGGGATCAACAGTGGTAACCAGATCATTTGGGAATAACATAATAGAGTCTCTGAATAGTAAAGTTGTTACTCACCACATAAAGGAAGAGGCCCTGAGCACGGGGGGGGGGGGGGCGGATAAACCGAAAATACAATGGAGCAGGCACTCAAAATTAAATCTTCCACCAGGCAGCTGAAGCAAAGGAAACTTTTTTTTGATGTCCTCAGCCTTACGCGTTTCACTTAGTAATCCCCTATGTAACACGAAACGCGTAAGGCTAAGGATTTAGTTCACTTTTTTTTCTTTGCTTCAGCTGCCTGGTGGAAGATTCATTTCATTTTGAGTGCCTGCTCCATTGTACATTTGGGAATAGCCCTTTATTAGGATCTCCCGAGACCCCTGGAACCTGAACGATGTTTCTACCCCTAACCAGGAGGACTACGACCAGGCCTTCCAGTATTACTACCAGGCCACGCAGTTCGCCGCGGCCTCCTTCGTGCTGCCTTTTTTCGGCTTGGGGCAAATGTACATTTACAGAGGAGACAAGGAGAATGCGTCCCAGTGCTTCGAGAAGGTCCTCAAGGCTTACCCCAACAACTACGAGACGATGAAGATCCTGGGGTCGCTCTATGCAGCCTCTGACGACCAGGAGAAGCGGGATATCGCCAAGGTGAGGATTCTGCAGGGACATTAAAGGGATACTGTCATGGGAAAAAAAATTTCAAACGCATCAGTTAATAGTGCTGCTCCAGCAGAATTCTGCACTGAAATCTGTTTTTCAAAAGAGCAAACAGATTTTTTTGCAGAATCTGACATGGGGCTAGAGCTATTGTCAGTTTCCCAGCTGCCCTCAGTCATGTGACTTGTACTCTGATTAACTTAAGTCAATCTTTACTGCTGTACTGCAAGTTGAAGCGAAAACAAAAGAACAATGGGAAGGTAACCAGATAGCAGCTCCCTAACACAAGATAAGAGCTGCCTGGTAGATCTAAGAACAGCACTTTATAGTAAAATCCAGGTCCCACTGAGACACATTCAGTTACATTGAGTAGGAGAAACAACAGCCTGCCAGAAAGCAGTTCCATCCTAAAGTGCTGGCTCTTTCTGAAATCACATGACCAGGCAAAATGACCTGAGATGCACCTACACACCAATATTACAACTAAATACACTTGCTGCTTCAGGAATGACATTTTATATTGTACAGTGAATTATTTGCAGTGTAAACAGTGTCATTTAGAAATAAAAAATCGATAGTAGACAATCGTGTATCTGAAACTAATGCTCCTGCTTTGTTACAGAGTCACCTGAAGAAGGTTACGGAGCAGTACCCAGATGATGTGGAAGCCTGGATCGAATTGGCTCAGATCTTGGAACAGACGGACATTCAGGTACCCGTGTTCCTTGCGTTGGAATCTCAAATAGTCGCCGTTCTCCAGAAACCAACGAGGTTTGCGTTTCCTCCTTACAGAACGCCCTGTCGGCTTATGGAACGGCCACGCGGATCCTGCAGGAGAAAGTCCAAGCCGACGTCCCACCGGAGATCCTGAATAACGTGGGTGCCCTCCACTTCCGCCTGGGGAATCTGGGAGAGGCAAAGGTAAGCGGGTGGGGGTTGATGAAAGTGTAGAAACAGGACATGTGACCCCGTAGATAACCAGTGGTTTTTCATTGGTAGAAATACTTTTTGGCTTCGCTGGATCGGGCGAAGGCAGAGGCCGAACACGACGAACATTACTACAACTCCATCTCCGTCACCACCTCCTATAACCTGGCCCGGCTCTACGAGGGTCTTTGTGAGTTTCACGAGTCGGAGAAGTTGTACAAGAATATCCTGCGAGAGCACCCCAACTACGTGGATTGTAAGCCCCCCGACCAATAGGCATTGAGCAAACCCCCCCCCCAGTCTCCCTTGTGCTCCACTTGTGGTTTTTTTTTTTTTCTTTTAGGTTACTTGCGCCTGGGAGCCATGGCCAGAGACAAAGGGAATTTCTATGAGGCTTCTGATTGGTTTAAAGAAGCTCTGCAGATTAATCAAGTGAGACCTCTCCGCTTAGATTTTTAAATGTGGGTTTGGGTATATAAAGGGGTTAACCATGTTTTTTTTTTTGTTACTTTAGGATCATCCGGACGCCTGGTCCTTGATCGGGAACCTTCACTTGGCAAAGCAGGAGTGGGGGCCGGGGCAGAAGAAGTTTGAGCGAATTCTAAAGCAGCCGTCGACTCAGAACGATACCTACTCCATGTTGGCTCTCGGCAATGTGTGGCTGCAGACTCTACACCAGCCCACCCGAGACCGGGAGAAGGTACGGACATCGCAACTTGGGTCTTACGTTCTTGGGAGTGCGGGGAATATTTGCTCCCATAGGCATAAAGGAAAAAGAATCTGCTGTATCCCTCAGGCTTTGAAAGGGGTTGTTCACCTTTAAATTAACTGTTAGTATGATGTAGAGAGGGATATTCTGAGACAATTTGCAATTGGTCTTCATTTTCTATTATTTGTGGTTTTTGACTTATTTAGCTTTTTATTCAGCAGCTCTCCAGCTTGCAATTTTAGCTGCCTAGTTGCTAGGGTCCAAATGAATGAATAGGAAAGGCCGGAAAAGAAAGATGAGGAATAAAAAGTAGCAAATGTGCAGCCTTAAAAAACATTTGTTTTTTAGATGGGGTCAGTAACCCCCATTTGAAAGATGGAGAGAGTCAGAAGAAGAAGGCAAATAATTCAAAAACTATATATAAAAAAAAAAGGCCAATTGAATAGTTGCTTAGAATTGGCCATTCTATAACATACCAAATGTTAACGTAAACCACCTCTTTAAGTATCTCGCCAACTGGAGCCTGATCTATTTCTTAGTGAGTCGGACCTCTCTGCTGCTTAAACTCGTGCGAGAGCGCCAGTAACTGGTGCGAGAGCGCTGGTAACGGAGAGCGCTGGTGGTGCTGTGGAATAGACCAGGTTGGGAGGGATAGTTCAGGAATTCATAGACTGCCTTGTGACTGTCTGTTTGTCCCGCAGGAGAAGCGTCACCAGGACAGAGCGTTGGCCATTTATAAACAAGTGCTGAGAAACGACTCCAAGAACCTGTATGCGGCTAACGGCATCGGTAAGAGCGCGGTACAGCTGGGAAGTAGCAAATGTATCTTGTAGGTTTCAGCACATTGTTACCCGCAGGCTGGACAGGTTAATGCGAGGACCCCCGGTGGCCGGTGCTGTTACTGCGGGGGGTTAAAGGAAACAACATTGACATTGTACAAACTCCAAAGTTTCGCTAAATACAGAGGTTTGATGATAAATTCATGGGATCCCTTGTTCTTTTTGACTCCCGCCCTGTCCCTGCATATGCCTGGGCTACTATATTGGCTACTGCACAATTCATAATTAATGGCACTGGTTTTGTTACATTAGACTTTCAGTTTGGGGTCCTTTTATAAATAAAAAAAATCCTACCCCAGAATGCATCACTGTTGCAGCTGCAGTCGTGCAACCACATCCTGCCGCATGTTTTCCTTTATCAAACTGGACTCAAACTCACAGTGACTTCCTTTATTTAAGGGGCTGTCCTGGCTCACAAGGGGTACGTCCGAGAAGCCCGCGATGTATTTGCCCAAGTGAGAGAAGCCACTGCCGATATCAGCGACGTTTGGCTGAACCTGGCGCATATCTACGTGGAGCAGAAACAGTATATCAGTGCCGTGCAAATGGTAGGTGGGATATTACCCAGAATCCCTGGCTGTAAGTGGAGAACTAGAAGTTTGGGGTTAGGTGGGATATTACCCAGAATCCCTGGCTGTAAGTGGAGAACTAAAAGCTTGGGGTTAGGTGGGATATTACCCAGAATCCCTGGCTGTAAGTGGAGAACTAGAAGTTTGGGGTTAGGTGGGATATTACCCAGAATCCCTGGCTGTAAGGGAGAACTAGAAGTTTGGGGTTAGGTGGGATATTACCCAGAATCCCTGGCTGTAAGGGGAGAACTAGAAGTTTGGGGTTAGGTGGGATATTACCCAGAATCCCTGGCTGTAAGGGAGAACTAGAAGTTTGGGGTTAGGTGGGATATTACCCAGAATCCCTGGTTGTAAGGGGAGAACTAGTAGCTTGGGGTTAGGTGGGATATTACCCAGAATCCCTGGCTGTAAGGGGAGAACTAGAAGTTTGGGGTTAGGTGGGATATTACCCAGAATCCCTGGCTATAAGGGAGAACTAGAAGTTTGGGGTTAGGTGGGATATTACCCAGAATCCCTGGCTGTAAGGGAGAACTAGAAGTTTGGGGTTAGGTGGGATATTACCCAGAATCCCTGGCTGTAAGGGGAGAACTAAAAGCTTGGGGTTAGGTGGGATATTACCCAGAATCCCTGGCTGTAAGGGAGAACTAGAAGTTTGGGGTTAGGTGGGATATTACCCAGAATCCCTGACTGTAAGGGGAGAACTAAAAGCTTGGGGTTAGGTGGGATATTACCCAGAATCCCTGGCTGTAAGGGAGAACTAGAAGTTTGGGGTTAGGTGGGATATTACCCAGAATCCCTGACTGTAAGGGGAGAACTAGTATCTTGGGGTTAGGTGGGATATTACCCAGAATCCCTGGCTGTAAGGGAGAACTAAAAGCTTGGGGTTAGGTGGGATATTACCCAGAATCCCTGGCTGTAAGGGAAACTAGAAGTTTGTGGTTAGGTGGGATATTACCAGAATCCCTGGCTGTAAGGGAGAACTAGAAGTTTGGGGTTAGGTGGGATATTACCAGAATCCCTGGCTGTAAGGGGAGAACTAAAAGCTTGGGTTAGGTGGGATATTACCCAGAATCCCTGGCTGTAAGGGAGAACTAAAAGCTTGGGTTAGGTGGATATTACCCAGAATCCCTGGCTGTAAGGGGAGAATAGTATCTTGGTTAGTGGGATATTACCCAGAATCCCTGGCTGTAAGGGAGAACTAAAAGCTTGGGTTAGGTGGATATTACCAGAATCCCTGGCTGTAAGGGGAGAACTAAAAGCTTTGGGTTAGGTGGATATTACCCAGAATCCCTGGCTGTAAGTGGAGAACTAGAAGTTTGGGTTAGGTGGGATATTACCCAGAATCCCTGGCTGTAAGGAGAACTAGAGTTGGTTAGGTGGGAATTACCAGAATCCCTGGTTTAAGGGAGAACTAGTAGCTTGGGGTTAGGTGGGATATTACCCAGAATCCCTGGCTGTAAGGGAGAACTAGAAGTTTGGGTTAGGTGGATATTACCCAGAATCCCTGGCTATAAGGGAGAACTAGAAGTTTGGGGTTAGGTGGGATATTACCCAGAATCCCTGGCTGTAAGGGAGAACTAGAAGTTTGGGGTTAGGTGGGATATTACCCAGAATCCCTGGCTGTAAGGGGAGAACTAAAAGCTTGGGTTAGGTGGGATATTACCCAGAATCCCTGGCTGTAAGGAGAACTAGAAGTTTGGGGTTAGGTGGATATTACCCAGAATCCCTGACTGTAAGGGAGAACTAAAAGCTTGGGGTTAGGTGGATATTACCCAGAATCCCTGGCTGTAAGGGAGAACTAGAAGTTTGGGGTTAGGTGGGATATTACCCAGAATCCCTGACTGTAAGGGGAGAACTAGTATCTTGGGGTTAGGTGGGATATTACCCAGAATCCCTGGCTGTAAGGGAGAACTAAAAGCTTGGGGTTAGGTGGGATATTACCCAGAATCCCTGGCTGTAAGGGAGAACTAGAAGTTTGGGGTTAGGTGGGATATTACCCAGAATCCCTGGCTGTAAGGGAGAACTAGAAGTTTGGGGTTAGGTGGGATATTACCCAGAATCCCTGGCTGTAAGGGGAGAACTAGTATCTTGGGGTTAGGTGGGATATTACCCAGAATCCCTGGCTGTAAGGGAGAACTAAAAGCTTGGGGTTAGGTGGGATATTACCCAGAATCCCTGGCTGTAAGGGGAGAACTAAAAGCTTGGGGTTAGGTGGGATATTACCCAGAATCCCTGGCTGTAAGGGAGAACTAGAAGTTTGGGGTTAGGTGGGATATTACCCAGAATCCCTGGCTGTAAGGGGAGAACTAAAAGCTTGGGGTTAGGTGGGATATTACCCAGAATCCCTGGCTGTAAGGGAGAACTAGAAGTTTGGGGTTAGGTGGGATATTACCCAGAATCCCTGGCTGTAAGGGAGAACTAGAAGCTTGGGGTTAGGTGGGATATTACCCAGAATCCCTGGCTGTAAGCGAGAACTAGAAGCTTGGGGTTAGGTGGGATATTACCCAGAATCCCTGGCTGTAAGGGGAGAACTAAAAGCTTGGGGTTAGGTGGGATATTACCCAGAATCCCTGGCTGTAAGGGAGAACTAGAAGTTTGGGGTTAGGTGGGATATTACCCAGAATCCCTGGCTGTAAGGGAGAACTAGAAGCTTGGGGTTAGGTGGGATATTACCCAGAATCCCTGGCTGTAAGGGGAACACTAGAAATTTGGGGTTAGGTGGGATATTACCCAGAATCCCTGGATGTAAGGGGAGAACTAGTATCTTGGGGTTAGGTGGGATATTACCCAGAATCCTTGCAGCTAATCCTTTCCGTTCCTGTTCTTTTCCCTCAGTACGAGAATTGTCTGCGGAAGTTCTACAAACATCAGAACACGGAGGTGCTGCTGTACTTGGCCCGGGCTCTGTTTAAATGTGGGAAGTTGCAGGAGTGTAAACAGATTCTGCTCAAGGTAATGGATCCTATAAATCAGGGCTGAGCAACTGGCGGGCCGGATGTGGCCCTCCAAGACTTCACTGTATGACATCATCATTTTAATTCAATTAGAATTGGCCCGTTTTATGTAATAAATTGGACAGCACTGCTGTAAATGATCTATCTACTGACACTTGGTTTGGCGTGAGACTTTGTGGGGTCACTTACGTCCCCCGTATGTCCTTGTAGGCTCGGCACGTGGCCCCCAACGACAGCGTTCTGATGTTCAACGTTGCGCTGGTGCTCCAGAGACTCGCCACTTTAGTCTTAAAGGACGAGAAGAGCAACCTGAAGGCCGTACTGAATGCCGTGAAGGAATTGGAGCTGGCGCACAGGTGAGAGGAGGCGGCAGTTGGGATGTGGCACTTGCAATCCCCTCTTATAGTGTATGAGCTCAGATCTGATGTTCTTTATTTAGACATAATGTCATTTTTATAGATATTTTAACTACCTGAGCAAAGTGGGGGACAAGATGAGGTTCGATTTGGCCCTTGCAGTGTCGGAAGCCAGGTGAGACTTACCTTTCCTTTTGTTCTAACCCCTGATGGACTGATCCATAGTCGTTGGTAAGTACTTGATGCTCTGCAGCTGCTCTGTCTCCCCCCAGGCAGTGTTCTGATTTGCTGAGCCAGGCCCAATACCACGTGGCCCGGGCCCGGAAACAGGACGAGGAGGAGAAAGAGCTTCGCACCAAACAGGAACAGGAAAAGGAAGTTTTACGGCAGAAGCTTCTAAAGGACCAGGTGGGTGAATGGGACCTTCTCTCTAATGCCCAGAGCATGGGGGGCTGCTGGTATCAATATCATCATGGAGGGAATGATCTGGGCATCTCATGTCTATTCACCCCTGATTCTCGTCTGTCCCTCAGGAAGAGAAGCGACACAGAGAAATCGAGGAGCAGAAGAAGCTGCTGGAGCAGAGAGCTCAGTACGTGGAGAAGACCAGGAACTTGTTGTCCTTCACTGGAGAGATGGAAACTCCCAAAGAGAAGAAACAACGGGGAGGTGGTGGAGGCGGAAGGGTATGGGACTGTCCATGTTATTACCCTAAAAATACCATGGGGGGGGGTGGATCCTTATTTGAATCTACTGAACTACTCCGGTGTTGGGGTGCTGGGAGTTAGTGGATGGTTCCCCTCTGTCGAGTGTAAACAATGGCCCATCCCATAAGTTATGGACAGGGATATTATTATTATTTATTACCCTACATTTTAACCCCATCCTTTGTTTAAAGGATAAGTAAACCTTTAAAACAAGTCAATGTAAAATCTATTCTAAGCACTTTGTACATTCATTATTTATTTTGTTTTTACTCCAAGATATTAAGGGATACATGTGCTGTTAATATGAATGAATTGTGTTACAACAGCGCCACCTGCTGGTCAGTTTCCCACCAGTCTGACCAGCAAGTAGTCAAGGAAGTTGTCAGGAGAAAGAAAGAGGCTGATGTTCTTCTGCTTAGGAAAGATGTGAGAAAGGTTTCTAATTTTATTCCTAAGCAGAAGAACATCAGCCTCTTTCTTTCTCCTGACAACTTCCTTGACTACTTGCTGGTCAGACTGGTGGGAAACTGACCAGCAGGTGGCGCTGTTGTAACAAAATTCATTCATATTAACAGCACATGTATCCCTTAATATCTTGGAATAAAAATAAATAAATAATGAATATAAATGACAAAAGTGCTTAGAATAGCCCCCTCATCAAATTTACATTCACTTATTTTAAAGGTGTACTTATCCTTTAATAAAAAAACTATACTTAGTGAATCTGTCACAGAGTGCTGTCGGCCTATCCAACAAGCTGTGCAGACTCACTTAGACTTCAGTCAGGTCCTGGTGTCATTGTTTTTATTGGTCACTTGACTTGCTGGAGTCTCGGGGGTCTGGGGGAAAATACTATCAAATGATCCCCAAAAACTCCCAAGTGAATAAGAATAACGAATAAGAAGCGAATGCATTGAAATGGGTCTGATTCTGTGGCCCCAGCTCTGATAGGAAAATCTCTACTTGTTCTGTTACAGAGATCCAAAAAGAACGGGGAGTTTGAGGAGTTTGTTAACGACGACTCTGACGAGGAACTGGCACCCAGGAAGAAGAAGAGGAAGAAGGGAGGAGCCAGCAGCAGTGGAGGGGAACAAGGGGAAGAAGGAGAAGGAGGAGAGAAGAAGAAAAAGAAGAGGAGGAAGAGGTATTTCTATTGTTTATACCACTGTAGCATAGAAAGAGTTAATTATTAGACCGTTTCCCTGTGAATGAAGCGAGAAAATATCCTGTCGTTTTACTTTGTCACCATCACGATCTGTTACCTTTCCCCTCAGGCCTCAAAAAGCAGCCGAAGGATCAGATGATGATGAAGAGCAAGCTCCGCAGCCTAGAAAACGGCAGCAGAAAAAGAAAGAAAAGGTACTTGTTTGTGTTTCACGTTCGTTTCTGCAAAGCTGGTGCCAGGCTGAGGCCAATTGTCCCCCTGGAAATATATTTATTACCCAGCATGCTCAGTGGAAGTGGGCCGGGGAGGGGCAAAGGCTATTGGTTGTTGCTGTTAGCAATACTTGAAGGGGTGGCCTTCAGGTTAACTCTAAGTATGTTATAGAATGGCCAATTCTTAGCAACTTTTCAATTGGTCTTTCTTATTTATTTTTTATAGTTTATGAATTATTTCTCTTGCCTAATTGGGGGACACAGGCACCGTGGGGATGAAGATCCTGCAGCTGGAGATGGACACTAACATGTTAAACTTGACTCCTCCTCCTGCTCTGGGCTTCATCCCCTGCCTCCTCCTACTATACCCAGTTTCGTTTAGTGTCCTCAGAAGGAGAAGACACAACTTTTCGTGGCTGGAGCATATGATCAGGACTCCAGGTTAAGATCATGCCACACAAAAAAGGGGCCACTGATCCTTTCAAGAGCCCTTCCAGCTGATTCCTACTCTGCCCTATAGCCTTCCCGCTCTACGGAGGTCTGCAGGCTCGCTCCTCTCTCCCCGCGCTGTCTTCCCGCTCCCCGGAGGACTGCAGCAGCGCTATACACCCACCAGGCGTGTACACCTATGCAGATATACATATATGTGGGGATTCATCTGCACATATATGGCTATTTGTGTAGTACTGGGAGAAGTTCTATATGCAGGGCATAAAGAAGCTGGCACATTGGTGAGTACTACCATCTTTCAAACTACACCCCTCTCTCAGCATTCTCTCATAGGCCCCCCTTCTCCCTGAATTCGTTCCTTGCCTGTCGCTGTTCTCCGCGCCCTTTTTCGTCTTTCTGCGCCATACTTGCGTTCCACGCTGGAACGCACTTCCGCTTCCGCCGTACGCGAAAACCTAGCGCTCACTCTTGGCGCCAACACGGAACCTCTCATTCCTGCACGGGTCCCCTGCGCATCTGACTGTGCGCACACTACCTCGCGCCCTACTGGAACCTGCTGCCTGGAACTTGCGGTCCACGCCACATCCTCCCCTAGGCACACAGCGACCTCCACAACTGCACAGGGAAAACTCCCTTCTTCAGCACGCACAGGCAAGTCTCCGCTCTTCCTGTTCTTTACCTTCTGCATAAATTTTTTTTGGGGTTTCTTACCCTTCACTCTGTCCCTCTTCTGTATCTACAGAAAACAAGGAGCATTCTTCTGCCATCTACCCTGCTCGTAGGCTGGATTCCCCTGCCTCCTTCACTATAAATAAATATATAAATAAATACTATATTCTCCCTACCCTTGTACCCTACCATATACAAGGAGGGCAGCATCATGGCAGACAAATTAGAGGAAGCCAGGACATCCAAGTCCTCCGCTCACCCTCACCCTAATACTCAAATATCCTTCCTGGCCTGCGCAAATTGTAAAGCCAAATTTCACTCGGCCTCGGCTGATTCCGTGTGTATGGCCTGCAGAACTTCAGATCCCTCGCCAACTCCCACGGCTAGCACATCTGAGTCTGATTTAATTAGGGCACTCTCCCTCTCACTTGCAGGCATCCAAAACCTGGCCCGCATACCCGAGACTTTAGACAAGGTACTCGAGCGCTTATCACAACCTGCTAGGCCTGCTGAACTCCCAGTCTCTAAACGCCCAGCACATTCACCTCCCAGTTCCCCAAGGGAACCGTATTCTCCCTCCGATGAGGAAGGCCAGGTCACTACAGAGGATGGTTCTGATCAAGAGCACACAGATCCAGACATTGACACACCTAGAACCCAAAAAGAGGTTGAAGGTCTTATTCAAGCAGTGCTTACTACCCTTAACATCGAAGAATCCATATCAACGGTTGAACCTGCTAAAAACATATTCAAGAGACAAAAGAAAAGTTCTTGCGTTTTCCCAGCATACGAACAACTTGATGACTTAATTAAAGCCCAATGGAAGCACCCTGATCACAGGGTACAGATTTCCAGGCGATTCTCCCAAACATATCCCTTTCCGTCTGAGTGCACGGATCTCTGGGCGTCACCCCCAGCGGTTGATCCTCCGGTTTCCAGGCTTTCCAGGAATACCACTATTCCGGTTGCAGACGCAGCGGCATTCAAGGACCCCATTGACAAACGTCTAGAAGGATTCTGCAAGTCATCCTTCACGGCGTCAGGTTCAGCGTTTAGACCTATATTTGCAATTGCTTGGGTTGCAAAGGCCATGGAGGTCTGGATCGAACAAGTAGCACAACTGATCGGGTCCGAGGATCCAACTACCGACAATCTTCTGTCACAGATAGCTGATGCTACCAACTATGTTGGGGATGCCGCAATCGATGCAGCAAAAATGGTAGCACGAGCCTCAGCACAGTCGGTGGCGGCTCGTAGGTTTCTCTGGCTAAAGACTTGGTCAGCTGACTTAACATCCAAACGTTCTCTAGTCAGCCTCCCCTTCCAAGGAAAACTCCTCTTCGGTTCCGAGCTCGACAAAATAATCTCACAGGCAACGGGCGGCAAAAGCACCCTACTTCCTCAAGCCAGAACTAAGAGACCACCCTTCAAGAGACGACCCTTTTTTCGTCCCTTTCGGCAAGGCCAAAGTTCAAAGGCACAGAACGACAAACCCAACACCACCTTCCGCTCACGCTACCCAGCCAAACAGAAGTCCGGGTGGTCTTCCAAACCAGCTCCAACCAAGCCTTCCCACGACAAGTCCAACTCAGCATGAAGGGGTGCCCACCCCCGAAAGGGTCCCCTTAGGAGGCCGGCTTCAATCCTTTCGGGAGGTGTGGGATCAAAGAATCCAGGACCACTGGGTCCTTCGTGTAGTTTCTCAAGGACTACTGATAGACTTTACTCAATCTCCTCCCCACAGATTTTTCATATCCAGGCTGCCCAGACAACCTCACAACAGAACTTTGTTCCTCAAGGTCATCCAAGACCTAGTCACGGCAGGAACCATTCAACCTGTCCCTCAACCAGACAGGGGAAGGGGATACTACTCAAACCTTTTCATGGTCCCCAAAAAGGACGGCTCCCTGAGACCAGTCTTAGACCTGAAAGATCTCAATCCCTTTGTGAAAAGGTGTCACTTCAAAATGGAATCAATCCAGTCCGTTTTGGCGTCCATGGAAGACGGGGAGTTTATGACGGTCATAGATATCAAAGAGGCCTATCTGCACATCCCCATTCACCCTGCTCACCACCGGTTCCTCAGATTCTTCGTCAACGGTCAACACTGGCAGTTCGTGGCTCTGCCATTTGGTCTTTCCTCTGCCCCCCGCACCTTCACCAAGGTGATGGCAGCAGCTCTAGAGGAACTAAGACTTCAGGGAATACCTGTCATCCCATACCTGGACGACTTACTCGTGAAGGGGCAGTCCAAAACGACAGCCCTTCACCATACCCTTGTGACCCTAAAAACTTTGACAGACCTCGGGTGGATGATCAATTTCAACAAGTCACACCTCATTCCGTCTCAGACTATCGAATACTTAGGTCTGATTTTGGACTCCAGAAGAGGGAGAGCATTTCTTCCTCCGGACAAGACCCATACACTACAGAACAGGATTCGGAAACTCCAGTGTTCCCACAGGATCTCTCTCAGGATTGCCATGCAAACCCTCGGTACGATGGTGGCATCCTTTCCAGCAATCCCTTATGCTCAATTCCACACCAGGCCTCTGCAACAGGCAATTCTGTCACACCAACGCAAAGATCGACACGATCTAGACCGCCTGATACACCTTCCAACCCGGGTGCTACACTCTCTCGACTGGTGGATACAGCCACACCGGACAACAGGGGGGAGACCATTCCCTCCCCTACATTGGACGGTCCTCACGACGGATGCCAGCTTACGGGGATGGGGAGGTGTCTTGGACCAGACCACAGTCCAAGGGCTCTGGGACCAGGAGGAGACCTCCCTCCCCATCAATCTCCTGGAACTGAGGGCGATTCGCTACTCACTACAAAGCTTAACACACCTACTCCAGGGCCGAGCAATACGGATCCAATCCGACAATGTCACCGCGGTGGCTTACATAAATCATCAGGGCGGCACCAGAAGCCCCGCAGCACTGCAGGAAGCAAACGAAATCCTTCAGTGGGCAGAGAACAACGTTCCGGCGCTCTCTGCGGTACACATACCAGGGGTAGACAACTGGATAGCAGACTACCTCAGCAGGGAAACGCTAGACCAGGGAGAGTGGAGTCTGCATCACGAGGTCTTTCAACTGCTGGTGGAAAGATGGGGGCTACCAGACATCGATCTGATGGCTTCAAGAAGCAATTGCAAGGTTCCTCGGTTCGTTTCAAGAAGTCTAGACCCGTTAGCGCATGCAGTGGACGCTCTGGTGATCCCTTGGCAGTTCTCTCTGACGTACATCTTCCCACCTCTGGCACTTCTGCCGAAGGTCGTCAAGAAGATCAAACGGGAAAGCACCACAACAATTTTGATAGCCCCATACTGGCCCAGGAGGTCGTGGTTTGCAGACATAGTGGCGCTGGCAAAGGACGACCCCTTCCACCTGCCACTCAGACAGGACCTTCTTACTCAAGGCCCCATCGCCCATCCGCATTCTCGTCAGTGGGCTTTAACGGCATGGCTCTTGAGGCCCTAGTGCTGAAGAGAGCTGGAGCACCCGCAGATGCTTTACCCACTATGCTTAGGGCTCGCAAGCCTGTTTCCTCCAAGGCGTATCACAGAGTCTGGAAAACCTTCATCTCCTGGTGCGAACGCCGGGACACAGACCCGCAGAGGGCTAAGGAGAAGGATATCCTTTCCTTCCTTCAAGATGGTTTGCAGAAGGGGTTGGCACTGAGCTCTCTGAAGGTGCAGGTATCAGCATTATCCATCCTGTTGCAGGAGAAGCTGGCGCTCCGGAGTAATATCAGAACTTTCCTCCAAGGGGCGACCCGTTTAATACCTCCGTATCGCTGCCCAGTCCCGCCCTGGGACCTTAACTTGGTGCTCTCCGTACTTCAGGAGGATCCCTATGAGCCAATCGACGTGATTCCTCTGTCTACATTGACGGAAAAGGTTGTCTTTCTCTTGGCCATCACCTCTGCTCGCAGGGTTTCGGAACTAGCCGCACTCTCCTGCAAATCACCCTTCACCATCATACACAAGGACAAGGTGGTGCTTCGACCTACTCCGGACTTTTTACCTAAGGTTGTATCCGAATTCCACCTCAATCAGGATATAGTTGTGCCTTCGTTATGTCCAGATCCCAAAAATCCTGGGGAGAGGAAACTGCACAACTTGGATGTCGTACGAGCTATTGAACACTATCTACGAGCTACCAAGGAGGTACGTAAGTCAGATTCTCTCTTCATCATTCCGGATGGCCCCAAACGCGGGTCCAAAGCGGCTAAGACCACGGTAGCGAAGTGGATTAGGGCTACCATCACTAGAGCCTATGCAGTTCGAGGACTACAGCCTCCACTCAAGGTGAAAGCACACTCTACTCGCTCACTTAGCACTTCGTGGGCTGTTCGACACCAAGCATCAGCGGAACAAGTTTGTAGAGCGGCCACCTGGGCGTCCCTTCACACCTTCACACGCTTCTACAGGCTACACACACGGGCCTCGGCCGAAGCCGTCTTTGGGAGGAAGGTGTTACAGGCTGTTATCAGTTAAACACCTTATAGCGTCAGTGTCCCGCCCTCATGGGTTGCTTTGGGACATCCCCACGGTGCCTGTGTCCCCCAATTAGGCAAGAGAAAGAGAGATTTTTGTACTTACCGTTAAATCTTTTTCTCTTGTCCTATATTGGGGGACACAGGCTTTCCCTCCCTGTATGACACTGTTTTTTCTAATTCTAATCTGTTAATTCTCCGTGTTGGGAGTATTTTTTCTAAATTCTATATGTTTTGAGAGGGTTAAGACTCTTCCTTCTTATGGGTTTTTTCTGCTCCTTCTTCGGTCGAAACTGGAGATAGTAGGAGGAGGCAGGGGATGAAGCCCAGAGCAGGAGGAGGAGTCAAGTTTAACATGTTAGTGTCCATCTCCAGCTGCAGGATCTTCATCCCCACGGTGCCTGTGTCCCCCAATATAGGACAAGAGAAAAAGATTTAACGGTAAGTACAAAAATCTCTCTTTGCCTTCTTCTTCCAGCTTTTAAATAGGGGGTCACTGACCCCATCTAAAAAACAAATGCCCTGTAAAGCTACGCATTTATTGTTATCACTACTTTTTATTCCTCATGTTTCTGTTCCGACCTTCCCCTATTAATATTTCATATTCGCATTCAAATCTGTGCATGGTTGCTAAGGTACTTTGGACCCTAGCAACCAGATTGCTGACGCTGCAAACTGGAGAGCTGCTAAATAACAAATAATAAAAAATGAAAACCAATAGCAAATTGTCTCTGAATATCGCTCCCTACATCATACTAAAACTTTACTCAAAGGTGAACAACCCCTTTAAAGGAGTTGTTCACCTTTAAATTATATTCTGAGATTTGCAATTGGTTTTAATTCTTTTATTATTTGTGGTTTTTGAGTTATTTAGCTTTTTATTCATCAGCTCTCCAGTTTGTAACTTCAGCCGTCTGGTTTCTAGGGTCCAAATTCCCCTAGCAACCAACTAATTTGAATAAGAGACTGGAATATGAATAGGAGAGTCCTGAATAGAAAGAGGAGTAATAAAAAGTAACAATAACAATACATTTGTAGCTTTACAGAGTATTTGTTTTTTTAGATGGGGTCAGTGACCCCCCAATTGAAAGCTGGAAAGAGTCAGAAGGCAAATAATTCAATAACTGAAAAAAAGACCAGTTGAAAAGCTGCCCAGAATTAGCCATTGTTTTACATGCTAAAAATAAATGTAAAGGTAAACCGCCCATTTAAAGGCATTTCCGTGGGCAACTGATTTATTTCTGGTTCTTTTCAGCTGGGCAAACTGGAGCGCACCCCGCCTTCCATGAAGGGGAAAATCAAATCGAAGGCCATTATATCCTCCAGCGAAGACTCGGATGAAGATAAACTGAAGATCGCAGACGAGGGGTAAGTGTTGGTTCATGCAACGGCGCAAAACATGCAAAAAAAACTGTTATTGGTTGCCATAGCAACCCCTTGTGATTGACACATTCCCACGTCCAATTGTCCTTTTCTTGACTCCAGCCACGTCAGGGAGAGCAACAGCGACTCCGACAACGGCGGCGGGAAACCCAAAAAGCGAATCATGTCCGACAGCGAATCCGACAACAGGAACAAGTCGGGCAGCGACGCCGGGAGCCCCCAGAAGTCTCAGCGGTCTGACGACGACTCCGATAACAACACCTGGGCGAGAAAGAGGCGACGGCAGGATTCTGGTTCCGACAACGATTCGGCCAAATCCCGGAGAAGCTCGGGCGGTTCTGACAATGAATCTCGAGCCGCGTCCCACAGTGCAGAGTCGGAGAGAGAATCGGACCGCGGTTCTGACAACGAGGGCTCGGCGAGAGCCTCCGGCAACGAATCGGAACAAGAGGCGTCCAATAACGAGAAGTCGGACCGAGGCTCAGATGATAGCGATTAAATGTGGCCCCGCCCCATGTACTTCTTACTGCAAATATTTATTTTCCCTTTATGTACGAGTCGAATTGGAACAGACGTAAAACTGTGACGCAAGAGAATACGTTGCTTTTTCTGCGCTTTCAGATTTTCAAGGCAAAGTTACATTTTTACTTCTTAACCTAAAAGGAATCATGTGATACTGGGGAGGGGGGGGTCAGATCATACAGAGGTCGCAGCGCAGTCCAAAGAATGTTCAGTTATAATGATTTCTATCTCTGCTCATCTCTAATGGATAAAAGGCCTATCTTGTAAGCTCTGCAGGCTCAGTTGACCTTTTCAGGCGGCAGTGATTGGTTCTATTCCATATGGGGGGAGGGGGGAATGATCAATTGAGAACAGGACCCTTAGGTACAGGACCCCCAGGACACTCAGTGGATATAAATGGGACGTGTCAGATGTGATGATGATAAAGGGAGCCTGATCTGCCCCAATCAATTAAACCAAAAGCCTCACATGTGACCTGAGATTTTCCATATTGGCCCCCCCGACTGCTTCTGAACCCCCTGATGATGGCCCCCGGCTGTAGAGACTCCGCTCCCACATTTCGTTTATTCACCCTGGAGATGGGGGGGGATGGGGTGACTTTTTCAATTTGAATTTTTTTGTGTTTCAAATAAAATGTGACTTTTCCTTCTGTTTTCATCGGTCTCTTTTGTTTGTGGAACTTTAATTGTGTGAGTCCCAGAAGCCCCTTCTACACTGGCCCCTACTCTGCTGCCGCTGTGACTGCTGGAAACGGCTCGTCCACAGAGCTGATTGGCACAAAGGTTTCTATAGGTACAAATATTGATACAGGAGTCCTGTGCAGCAGAAGGAAGGAAGGCCAGGCTAGAGAAGGGGAGGGGCATATAGGGAAGGAAGGCCAGGCTAGAGAAGGGGAGGGGCATATAGGGAAGGAAGGCCAGGCTAGAGAAGGGGAGGGGCATATAGGGAAGGAAGGCCAGGCTAGAGAAGGGGAGGGGCATATAGGGAAGGAAGGCCAGGCTAGAGAAGGGGAGGGGCACCCATTTAGCCGCGCATGACAGTTGCCATTTTGGCAATTTACGGAACAGGAGAGTTGCCAGTCCGTTCTGCAGCTGGGCACATTACCCTAAACAGCAAGAGGAGGCAGTACACACCTATCAGAACTGCCTGTAATTGCACCAGCCGCTACCAATACTCCGTAATTGGCTCAAGCTCTCACACCTACTTGCCAACCAGGCTGTCCCGATGGCAGTAGGACGGCATGGGGGGTTATTCACCAGGGCAGCGGGGAGAGTATCCTCAACTGCACAGGTCACTCATTTTGCCAGTCCAAGCTACCAGGGGGCCATTCCTGTTCAGCGGTGCAGTGGAAATGCCTAGCCCAGGGGGCAACCCCAACTTGACAGCAGCACAGACAGGAAGCTCTTCTCTGGAGGGCACTTCCTAGGACCTCCCGGCTCCTCTCTGGGCAATTCAATTCAACTATCACATTCCTTAGCATCATTGCAAGGATTGCCAGCCATCGCCAACAATTTAGGAAAGGCATTAGCAAAGCTCAGCCACAAGACACGCGGCAAACAGACATGGTCAGACAACTCTAAAGTTGGCCATAGACGCAAAGATCCGATTGTACGAATCAATGTATGATTGGACTTTCCCATCTCCCGACCTGCCACTAACCATTCAGATCAAAGTCTTACCATTCCGACCAAATAAAGTAGTTAAAGAACAGATCAGCCGATGTTCTGCCCCTGACAGTAATCGTACGATAGATAAAATAGTGACAGTCTCCCACTGAAAATCATACGATCGGATCTTTTGAGATATTACCCTGTCCGATCGACCAAACGACCGATCTCCATCGGACGAAAAATGTCGGGACTCTCCACACACGTTCCGAAAATGGAATTCATACGATGAGATCTTTGAGTCTATGGCCAGCTTAAGGGTGACACCACTATCTTTACTCCATCTGATGGGTCATCTGCTGACCAGGCGTCCTCCCAATCAGGTGGTCAGGGGGAGAATAGGGATCGAGATACCCAACATGACGTTGATGGAATCATTAAAGGGAAGCACGGTGAAGGTTTGACAACAAAAATCCATGAGTTGTTTCCCGTCACATGAACAGCTACTGAACATAATACAGGAGGAGTTGAAGGCTCCAGAACAACTTTCCAAGCCAGAGGAATGATTAAGATCCCTAGGCACCTGAAATGTGCAATGAGGGGACTGAGTATCTTTGTGAATACACTGGGTGCTGTGCAGAGGCCAAAAGGGAGTTCTCTGAATTGATGATGTTCCTTGAGAACTGTGAACCACTGTTGGGATTCCTTTCTGATGGGGACATGTAAGTATTGATCCTGAAGGTCTGCCTTTGTCATGTAACATCGTTGTGTCATTGACATTAACACCGATCCAATTGATTTCATGCAGAACCCTTGTTTGGACACGAATGGGTTTAGGGACTTCAAATTTAGCACCAGTCTGACAGTGCCTCCTTTCTTTGCTACCAGGAAAAGATTTGGGTATAATCCTTTGTAGCGTTCTTGAGAGGGAACTAGTGTAATGACGTTGTTGCTGTGCAGGTTGTTGATGATGATGATGGCTAGTAGAGCTCTCCTTTTTGTCGAGGAGGTAGGCTGTCGGATGGAACTCTGTACCCTTCGATGATTATGGAGAGTACCCAATTGTCTCATATGTCCTGTCCATAGTCTGTGTGAGTCAGGCTGAACTGGATTTTGGGGGACCCGGCTTTTTGGTCTTTCTTGGTTGATTTGAACAGGCCGGTCTGCCCTTCTTGGAGTCCCCACTTGATTGTGATACACAAACAGTGGCCTATTGTATGGTCTGTTTGAGAGTTCTCAAGAACTCAAGAAGGTGCTCTTACCTCCTGTGATAATAATTCACCGGGCGAGGTATCACTGCCCCTCTGTTGTTATCAATCAGCTTAATGGGACTCCCCCATATGATGCGGATCTATCCTACTATCTTCATGGTGTTAGATCTGGTAGTCAAGTTGTTCGGGGTGCCCTTGGATTCCCCGCAAGGACTTATATGAAGAGGGTGGGGCTGAGATTCTTTTTTTTCTGTCCTGCCTATGGAGGTGGATACTTAACCCAGGGTGTCTGCACTGATGGAGGGGAAGGGCCGTTCTAGAGAAAATTCTATTACTTTGTATGCCAACTCCAGTAGGATGAAAGGGACGGTGAAACTGCTTAACCCACTGCTGATCTAGGTTCTGTCCATCAAATCTGTATCTATAATCTCAGCAATACCCCCCATGTTTATCCAAAGATCTAATATTCCCAGGCTGTAACTACATTCCCTTTTTGAAAAATGCAATAGTTTCTCCTGGTCAGTTGAGTGAGAATACAGTTCAATGTAATTACCCTGTCCAGATGGAAGCTTCCCATTGGCTTGTGTGCGAGTAGTCCAGGAGCTCTGTTCATCAGAGGTGTTAGAGCACAACTAGGGTGAGTGTTAGGGTGTAAAAAGTGAAGCTTCTACCCAAGGCTTGAACTTCATTTGAGACAATTGCAGGGGACACCAAGGCAGACAGTTGACACGGTGACTCAGGCATTAAGTCAAGTTAAGGAGTTGTTCCTTCTGTTGAGGCTTCATGGAAGAAACCGAAACTTCTGCATTTCATCTTCTACTTGTTAGAAAAACATTTGAAAAGAAGAGAAGCGGGATTAGACAGAGTGGAAACGTGTTCTTGTCCCGAGGGATGATGTACCTCTGAATTTCTCTTCCAAAATGATGGACCTGCGACTGCTCATAAGGAGAGATGTTACATGGCTTATTGTGCAGCCCATCTCATGAAGAACTTTCATGGAGTCGGCGGCTCCTGATACAAAGAAAGTTATTTCCAGATCCCGGGTGGAATCTTCTCATGAAGACCATGGGCAGACATTCGGTGAGAAATATTTGTCTCAGAACACAAGTATTGACAAGAGACAAAGATTACTGTTGTCCAAAGCATATAGGAGTTTGCCTGGGAACATGGAGCCCCAAACTGATCAGACTCCAACAGAAACCAGGGACATCAAATGCCAGGTGGACTTAATGTTTCTGGGAAAAGGTCATATTGTAGTTAGCCCTCAAACTAACAAACACCATTTTTTTAACATAAGATCTGCCAACCATAGGTAGACGTCAGAAGGAACAGAACCACCAGTGCTGGTGACCTGGGCCTTAGCTCAATATGCCTCCAATCCATTAGCTTCATAGATCTGGCAAGTTAGACAGGCAGGATATAGGACACAGTCAAACCAGTTTTGGATGGCTCTGGGGGGGGGGGGCGCACAGTGAAATCTAGAAGCTGAGCAGATTTTATATATTCATGAGAATGCATGGGAGGAGAAAGTAATTGACATTAGAACATCCACAAGGTGGGACAGAAAACTTTTTTCTGTGGAAACAGCGTTGAGTAGCTTGTGGAAAGGGGCATATTCCTGGCTGCATAGTTCACCTGGCTTAGCTAGATCCTGGGGAGGGGCCAGGCCTGAAAGGACAGGTAAAGTGGAAGACCAGCCAGGAAGTCATATTGAGCACACACAGGCCAACTGGGTAGTATCTCCAACTCTTTGCCAGAGCAGGTCACCATAACTGTAGAGGTGTATGTCAGCTTGATTTACGGGTAAATAAACAACACTTTCCCTAAGACTTGTGGTTGACCACTCCCATCAAGCTCTTTTCTATAGCACCTACTAGTGGAACCAACTCTTCTTTGGTCCCCATTGACTACTTTAGGCATAGATTCACTTCTCAAAAAGGTGAAAACAGACCACCATTACCATAAGTATGCCCTTAAAATCACTATCTGTTGGAACAGCAGCCAACATCAACTCTGGTGGACTCACTGACTAGCGGAGACTCCCATTGGTGCTTGAGGAAAGGTCATGGCGGGAAGGAATGGAGGAATATTTCACCCAAGCCATCAAATTCTCCCAGACCCTAGGAGACCATGACATGGTTTGTTTTCTGGCTGAGATCAATGGAGACAGCCTACAGGAGAGGCCACCCTTCTATTGTTCCTTCTGGTTTGTGCAAAGCAAGGGACAGTCATTCATCTGTCAATGCATCATCACATCTCAAGTCTACTTAAAACCCCTCCCCGCTATCCATAGTAGATGATTGGTTGGATCAGCAGCCCCCCCACCAACATAGATAATTCTCTTCTCCATTACACAACGGGCAGTTTTATAAGATTTAAAATAAAAATACACAACCAGTAGCAGCTCAGGAACCAGACAGGATCAAGTATCACAATGTTTATTGATAGATACAAGTATATAAAACCAGGGCATGAACATGACTCGATAAATTAAGTAGACTTAATTCCAATACTATAATAAAGGAGGACCAATTTGATTTCTCACCATTTGTTTAAAGTTTCACACCCACAATACCACGTCGTTTCAGGGCATCAATTGCTCGATTTTTTTTAGGGTTTTTTTTGTGCAAGTAAACCATGTTTGTTTTGTTTTTTATGTTACTTTTTGAAAAGACTTGTGCACTCGCCCCAGGATCCCAGATATTAAAATCTAGCACAAAAGCCCATGACTAGAGGTAGAAATACAGGCAAATATACGATTACGGCGACAACCATCACTTACAGTTAAAGGAGTCTGTAACAACCACTCAAGTATTACACCAAAGTGCATCTCTACAGTATTCAGTGTTGCTAGATTTCCCACTTTAGTTTTTATTTTTTGTCGTCTTAAGGAAAGCGGCAGCCAGGTCAGTCCTTGCAATAGGCCACTCCCATTCCAGGACGTATGATGTCACTATTGCATGCTGCTATTATACTGGTCTAAATGTGAAAAAAAAAAAAAAAGCGCTAAAATATCAAGATGAACGACTATGACACTAAAACCTTATGCAGAAGAAATCCTACAGACGCCCCTCTGCGTTGAATATTGCGAAAATGTTACAGCGGAATGAATTTTCGCAGTGGTTAGGCGAGAAAAAACAAAAATCGTATAGAATGCAGTTACATCGCAGCAACAGTGTTTGCACAATTTTAAGGCTTCATTTAGGGGGTTCTTTTTAGTCTGCTTCTTCCTCAGATTCTTCCTCCTCGGCAGTTTCCAACCAGGTCAGCCATTGGTTCACCTGCAACAAGACGTTTCGTCAAAATGGAGCCAGTCTAGTGGATATTTTAGAATTGAATAATCAGCAAACCTGTAGCATCATCTTATATTACAGCCAGGGAAGGTCATTTTCTGCTGGATAATTAGTGACGAGCCCTAAGCTTAGCTTCTCAACAGCCAATCAGAGCCCACTGAGCATGTGAGTGTCACAGACACTTTCCAAGATGGTGACCCCCTGTGACAAGTTTGAAGTCCTGGATCATTGCTGCTATTGACAAGCTCAAACTTTAGCCTTGTGCAATAAGTTCACTCAATAAAATATGGTATTTTTAGCCCATTCATTTTTAGGGTTAAGTTCTCCTTTAATAGAAAGGCATTTCGATACTCTGGGCAGGACGGACCCCGGGAAAAAACCCTATGGGCCTAGTAGGCCTAGACCCTCTCCCTGCTCCAGTTTGTTGTTCCGACTACCAACCTCCCTCTTTTTTAGGCTTTAGTTCTCCCTTAAAGTTCACATTTTGCGTTATTTTAGAAGGTTATAGAATGGCTTATCCAAAGAAACTTTTCAATTGGTCATATGAACTTATTGCTCATCTTTCTATTCAAACCAATGCATGGTTGCTAGGGTAATTTATCTCTAGCAACCAGATGGCTGAAAGTGCAAACTGGAGAGCTGCTGAATAAAAAGTTAAATAACTCAAAAACGTAAAATATAAAACCCAATTACAAATGGTCTCTCTACATCAGTGGTCCCCAACCAGTAGCTCGTGAGCAACACGTTGCTCTCCGACCCCTTGGATGTTGCTCCCAGTGGCCTCACAGCAGATGCTTATATTTGAATTCCAGGCTTGGAGGCAAGTTTTGGTTTCATAAAAACCAGGTGCACTGCCAAACAGAGTCTCAATGTAGGTTGACAAGCCACATAGGTGCTGCCAAATGACCAATCACAGCCTTTATTTGGCACCCCAAGAACATTATTCATGCTTGTGTTGCTCCCCAACTCCTTTTACTTCTGAATGTTGCTCATGGGTTCAGAAGGTTGGGGATCCCTGCTCTACATCATACAAACAGTTCATTTAAAAAACACATTTTGCGCAACACGGACAGGGCGGATGTGCAAGAAAGAAAGGGATCTCATACCTGGAATAAAGCTTTTCCTTTCCCTGGAAACTCTTGTGTAATATCTTCCTTCCATGCCAAAAAGGCTTCCTCCTCGATGATCTCCATGTCATAGAAATGGACAAAGAACCGCAGTAACATGCCTACAATGCAAACACACGAGCAGTTTAGTGAGGGAAACAAAAGTCAATCAAGGGACCCTAGTTTAATGGGCACAAGCTTAAGGTGCCAGGCTACTCCTGCCATGAAACACTGGAAGGGAAACAAAGGCAGCAGGGGCTTCTCCGTGCAAGTTTCCTCCCTTGTCATTGGTTAGTTTGGCAGATTTCAGTTAGGAACCAATCAGCAGGACTCTAGATACTGCAGCCCTGGTATCATTGGGTTACATATCTATAGCTCTGTATTAAGCTAAAAACATGTCAGCACAGCAGGCCAAGGAGAGCCCTAGAGAGTAGGCTTGTATACTGCCAAAGAGAGCAGAGAGGGGCAGTAAGGCCAGAGATACAAGTGACAGACAGGTGGAGCTCACCTTTCGGATAGTTTTTGCTACAGCAGTGCACCTGGAGTGCATACAGGGCGCTGACTTGCAGATCCACATGGTCGTGTAGAAACTTCTGCATTACTGGCTTGAACGCAAGCAACAGCTGCTTCTCCTGATCCAACTGCTCTTTGGCCGGAGCAGAAGACAGGTCAGATTCTTCCTCTAGGCATGCATCGTTCGAAATATACTGTAAAAAGCTGAATAAAGATCCCCAGTCAGCACACAGCAATTAAGGAGCAGTTAGCAGCAGATTTGGCTGGGCCCTGTAATGACTGGTAGTAAAAGCCACCTCTAGGTATTGGGTGTCAGGTGTAACCCTATGTGTGTGTGAGCATTGGGGGCTCATAGGACCCAGAAGGTTGGTATGGCATTGTTCAGTGTAAAAACTGGGTAAATGGATAGGCTGTGGGCATAATAAGGTTTCTAATAGTTAGGCAAAAAATGTAATGTATAAAGGCTGGAGTGACTGGATGTGTAACATAATAGCCAGAACACTACTTCCTGCTTTTCAGCTCTTTGTTTCCTGATTGGTTACCAGGCAATAACCAATCAAGTGACTTGTGGGGGCACATGGGCCATAACGGTTGCTTTTGAATCTGGAGAATCAATTGCAAACTCACTGAACAATTATGTCCCATGTGGCCCCCCTTATAGTCACTGACTAACTCAGAGTTAGAGAGCTGAAAAGCAGTTGTTTTGTTAGACATCCAGTCACTCCAGCCTTTATACATTACATTTATGGCTAACTAACTGTATTAGAAACACTTCATTTGCACAGCCCATTACCCAGTTTATTTTTACACTGAAAGGTTTCTTTAAAAAAAGGGTCAGATTAGTTTAGTGAAAATCCATTGTGCAGGGTCTCCCGTTTAAAAACATACCTGGTTATTAAAATATTCACAAATCCTTTATCTAAATGAAGTTTCGGAGAGATGTTATCCTTGATCCACTTATAAATGGTCTGAGGAGAGGGATCCATTTGGATCTGTTTCAGCAGCTCCTTCTCCAGCTTCATAAGTGGAAACAAGAAACTCAGTCCTTTTCCTTCCAAGATCTCCAACATCCGGTCTTTGTTCTGGTCGATTTCTAGATAGAGGGAAGGAGCCGTGAGCCTCCAGCAAAGCTTACGAGATGAGTTTTATACATTTATACAACAGTGAGATCATTACCTGGCAACATCTTCTGCATGTTGATCTTGCTCTGCTGGAAGAGTTCTGTTAGCCATTCCCGATCTTGAAGCTTGGCCAATTGCTGAAGGCAGAGCAGGAAGAGAGGGAAGAGGGTACCGTTCTCAAGAGGCTGAGCCAGCTCAGAAAGGCTCACCAGCTCAGCAATTATGGCACGAGCCGCAAACTGCGCCAGGTAGGATTTCACAAGAGGGATGTCCACCTCAAGCTTCGGGCACTGGTCCAATATAGTCAAGAAAGCCTGGAAGAACAGCACAATGACCAATTAGATGAACAGATTTAGCAGCAAGTCCAGTGAATGTGTATAAAGGATTGCAGTAGATATGGGCATGCTCTGAATTACAAGAGGATGGGACTGGGATTTGCTATCAAACGGGCATATGCACGCTTTAAAAAAAGTGATAAAGTAAAAGTGAAATTAGCACTTTTACCCACGATCATGTATTAACAGATGGCAGATCCACGAAAAGGTGACTTAGACCTGGTATTAAATTAAAAAAAAAGACAAAAAAAAAAAAAACTACTATTTCAGAATATTACTGGATTTGGCTTTTGAAGTCATGATACCCAAAAGGGTTAAATGAAGAATTTGCTTTTTATAACAATATTGCTGCAATTGTTTTTTTATTTCTTTAATTATAGTTTAACTTTTAGGTTTGTTACTTTACTGGAATACTTTTGGACACAAAAAAAAAAAAAATTATACCCGACCCACCACCCTCAGCACGCCCGTATTCAACTTCCAGGTTCCATTTATAGACGCATCCCGCCGATGACATCACAAAAGGGGCAGGGCGTGCAGGCGCATGGCCGGAAGTCAGCATTTGAAGGTGACGAGAGCAGGAGAAGAGCTCAACCCACACCCGCAAAGAGGAGTGCGAGGTCGGCCCAAACCTGCTAGTATCGGGCCGGCCTGCACATCACTATTGGACGCTCATTTTTGATACTTTGATGGGAGAGTTTGACACTTAGGACCGATTCTTTAGTGTTTGAAGCTGGACATTTCTCTGCGGATTCTAAAAAGATTAGATGTGGATTCCTACTGGTCCTTTATAATAGGTGTAATTCGAATTAACCTAGGATGTGCACTTGCTTGTACTCCCACTAATTGTGTTAATGGCCAATCCTTTAAAAGTTGTGCACGTTTGATCTGTATGCTTGACAAAGGGGTTCTCCCCGAAATGTTGCATTACTGAATCAGCAAGGGCTTGCCTGTTACTAGTATCCGTGTGCCGGAGTATTTCTCACTCTTCCATATAAAGAAGACACTCACCTGCATGAAGTTATCACTGGTGGCCACGCCCTCCTGGCGCAGAACACCAACCAGCTCACTGGCCCTTTCCTTATCCTCATCAGATCTGTCGAGTGATTGGAGGATTATTTTGCTGATCATTTCAGGAATGAAATGCTTGGGAGCCCTCATTTCTTTCACACTGTTTATGGCATCGGCTGCGTTTCCGTTATTCAAGTATTCTGTGACAAATGCTTCCTGCGAAGATCAATCAAGAGTGTGTTTTTTTTACTGGAAAGTCAATCACCTGGTTCACTGGAATTTAACCCATACAAGTACAGCATGCACTGCTTGCTACTAAATGCAGCAGGGCTGATCAGTTATTGTTTTAATGGTTGCAGGGCCACGAGTTAACTTCTTGCACACTAATCACAGCAAGGGAATGATGCAGCCAACAGTGAGTTGCAGTTCTGCTAATAACGGCAAACGTTTGGTATTTCAGCCTTTGGATTGTACAGTTAATGACTTTAGTTTAGTTCCTCTCATCTTACAGGTCTATACAAGTTTAAATAGGGGGAACACACACACAATGGCAGGTACTCACAGTGAGTTTAATTAGTTCTTCCTTAGAAGGAGGCGGCTTTTTAATACTCTTTGCAGGTTTTTCTTGAATTGGCGGCGGGTTGGTTTTCAGCCCAAGTTGAGGAGTCTGGGAAGGAAGACAGGCCAGTTAAAGGGATACTGCCATGGGGAAACATGTCAACCCCACCCAAGATGCATCAGTTACTAGTGCTGTTCCAGAAGAATTCTGCACTGAAATTAGTTTCTCAAAAGAGCAGACTATTTTTATATTTAATTTTGAAATCTGACATGGGGCTAGACATATCAGTTTCCCAGCTGCCCCCAGTCATGTGACTTGTGCTCTGATTTCAGTCACTCTTTACTACAAGTTGGAGTGATATCACCCCCCCCCCCAGCAGCCTAACAGAACAATGAGAAGGTAACCAGATAGCAGCTCCCTAACACAAGATAACAGCTGCCTGGTAGATCTAAGAACAACACTCAATAGTAAAATCCAGGTACCACTGAGACACATTCAGTTACATTGAGTAGGAGAAACAATAGGCTGCCAGAAAGCAGTTCCATCCTAAAGTGCTGGCTCTTTCTGAAATCACATGACCAGGCAAAATGACCTGAGATGCACCTACACACCAATATTACAACTAAAAATACACTTGCTGGTTCGGGAATGACATTTTATATTGTAGAGTGAATTATTTGCAGTGTAAACAGTGTCATTGAGAAATAAAACTACACCATAAAAATCAAGACCGAAGTCCTTTAACATCTACCATGAAAGATACATCAGGGGTATTTCAATTTCTCACCTGCCCCATGGGTGGGGTTTGAGTACGAGGCGGAATCATCATTGTCTGAGGCTGGAGCTTTGGCACTTGGCTTTTATTCATTAGGAAAGACTGAGCAGGTCTCAGACTGATCTGAAGAAACAAAAACGCTTATGTTAGAAGGGAGATAACCAAGTCCACATGAGGTTTTAATAAGAACAAAAGCTAAGCCCTCAGATCTCATAATCGTGCTCAGTGGACACTGGTTACTCAGAAAGAGGGGAGAGAGTAGAGAAATAGAAGGGAAGAATTGGGGCAAGAATGGGTGTGGATGTAGGGAGGGGGGGCGAGTAGCCAGCATTTGTCCTCGTAATAACGCGTCTTTTAGTAATCACAGGGCACACAGCAACACATGTTTAGCAGATTTAGGATTTACCTCATCTGCATTTAGTTGTCCTTTCTTGATAAACCTAGGCGGCATATCCTTAGACTGTCCTTGCTGTGAGAGGAGACCTTGGCTCTGGTAAAGTTGGCTTTGCCCCTAGGAAAACCAGAAATAAAGCGGTTAATGTTTGCAAGGAGTGACTTGGTAAAGCCAGGGAGCATCTTCAAACACAAAGGGGGTTATGAAATAAGTCACCAAGTCTGCCCCAGAGCAGCAACCAATCAGCAGGTAACATTTACTGGTCACCTGTTTAAATGTGGATCTCTTATTGGTTGCTATGGGTTACTGCTCCTGGGCAAACTAAGTGACTTATTACATATGGGGGGAAATTCTGCAGTGAAACAATTATCTTTAGTTCTTAAAGGGGAGGGGGGAGGAGATCAGATGCCACTAAAATAAAGACCATCCTAAAATAAAGACCATCCTAAAATAGGGCATTTCATCCTGCAGGTGTGTAGGAAACGGCAAGAATGAGATTTAATCTCGGTCGTCTCCAGTGATGTTCAAAAGCTGCAAGATTCTATACAACCTGTTTCCAGCTATACACAAGTGGGCCATTGAGCACTAAGAAAACCTGAACAACTATAAACATAACAGAATTCAGGCTTCCGAAGGAAATCCATGTAACCATCTAATGAGTTTTATTTCAGCAAATACAATGTGATTGGTGCCTCCGGACATTAAAGTGGGTGTAAGGATAAGAGTAGTGAATATAAGCTATTATTTCAGAAACAATGCTGAAGTTTTAAGTCAGTAGGAGGAAGCTTATTAAAAACATTTTTGCAATAGTTTCCCTTTAAAAAGTAAGACTTTTACTAATCCTCCCCTTAAGGATGAATTGAGATTATGAATCATCAGATGGAGATAGGTCAAAGAAATGCTGGAAATTACCTGACTCTTCATGAAGGGTTTGCTTCCAATCTCAAACTGGGATTGTGTAGGAGGTAGTATGTGGCCTCCATGACCATTGAATAGCTGGCTCGAACGATGACGTCCCATTGTTGGCGAAAACCTGTCTTGTATAACACCTGGACCAGTACCAATACCGCTACCTATGGTTAGAACATAAAATTGGTATAAATAAACCAGATCTGAACAGCCAAGCTACCCACATGGCAACAGCTCACAACCTGCCCAACAATGAAAAAAGGTTCCATAGTCAGTCTAATATGCCCTTTAATAGGCCACATTTTGCAAGGCAGTAACAGAGGGAGGGTCAACCCATACCTGGCATTTG
The DNA here is from genome assembly GCF_017654675.1 of Xenopus laevis. NCBI lineage: Eukaryota > Metazoa > Chordata > Amphibia > Anura > Pipidae > Xenopus > Xenopus laevis. The sequence goes on from NC_054377.1 coordinate 3,813,567, forward strand.
CCTGAACATATCAGCAAGTCCTCCTAGTGGGTCCCTGTCCAGCTTCATTCTTGGTGGCATAAACGGTCCATCCAAAAAGAAGTCATTTCTCATTCCTTGAGACATAGAAGCAGGAATAAAAACTCCTAGATCCTTAAAATAAAAAAAAAAAAGTGTTATCAGACAATAGGGCGGAGATTAGGGCCGATTGCAAAGGTGATAGAAAAAGTCCAAATTACTTACTTTTACTGCATCATGGCGGATTTGAGTGATGGTCTTTGGTCCATTGTCATTGAAAGCGGTGCGAGGAGCCCAATTGTTTGCTCGCAACTCCATAGTATCCTTATTAAAAAGAGAATACACAATTTTAAATTTCCTCCGAGCATGAAGCATTGCTGAATAAAATAAGAGGCAAAAACAGACTTACTTGCAGCAGGAAACGAATCCTTGCTGGCAACTCCTTATTTGCCTTCAAAGCGCACATACGGGCAAAGTACTGATCCATCAAGGACTATAGAAAAAACAAAACAAAACACAAATTAGTTTCAGGCCACAATAACAGCCCTTTAAGTAGCGCTAGATATACAGGTATGTGACTGGTTATCCAGAATGCTCAGGACCTGGGGTTTCCAGATAACAGATCTTTAGGTAATTTGGATCTTCATATGTTAAAGGGGTTCACCTTCAAACCTTGTTTTGTTCAGTTGGTTTCAGATTGTTCACCAGAAAGACTTCTATTTGTGACTGTTTTTCTAATATAGAAGCAGCTCGGGGGGGGGGGGGGGGTTGGTGCACAGATTAACTGTTCCAAATTGATACATTTGTTATTTGTTCCTGCTGAGCAGAATCAGAGATTAACTAAAGACAGCTGTTAGAATTGATCCCAGAAGTTGTGAAATATATCAACTAAATGTAGCAAATTGTAACAGGTTGGATGCTGCAGGATTACGGAGCCGACACACTGAAAAACACGTAGCACAATCATTAAACTTTAAGCTTCCAATTTTGGGAAATAAAAAAGGTTTTGTTTATGATGAAGAATCTGAAAACCACCAAACTAAAAACACGGGTTGAGAGGTGACCAACCCCTTTAAGTCTGCTAGAAAATCATGTAAACATGAAATAAAGCCAATAGGCTGGTTTTGCTTCCAATAAGGATTAATTATATCTTAGTTGGGATCAAGTACAAGCTACAGTTGTGTTTATTACACAGAAAAAGGAAATCATTTTTAAAAATTTGGCTTATTTGGATAAAATGTAGTCTATGGGAGATGGCCTTTCCATAATTCAGAACTTCTTGGATAACCGGTTTCTGGATAATGGATTCCACAAGCATTACACATTCAGAAGCTTTTTGCCAGTGTAACATACCTTGGCTTTTTCATGGTCTAATCTTGGACCCACAGTCCTCATTATCTGACAGAGACACTCCAAATCTTCCCCCATATCCTTAAGTTGTACTCTCTTCTTCTTTTCCAAAAGCTGCAAGAGAAATTTCATTACATCCTGGCAAATGTAGCTACAGACCAATTTAAAAGCAGCCCAACTCCCTGAATTGAAGCCCTCATATCTCATAATCAGACTCTCATTGGACACTGGAGACCCACAAGGAAGAGTGGGGGTTGGGAGAGAGAAGAGAGGTGGAGGAAAGAAAGAAATTGAGAAAAGAGAAAGCAGGTCTTCAGCATTTGTCCTCGTGTTGTCAGTTTATAATCACAGGGCCACAGCTGCTGCTCATGTGCAGGCCATAAAGATTTAAAGGGGTGGTTCACATTCAAGTTAACTTTTAGTATACTATAGAATGGACAATTCTAAGCAACTTTTCAATTGGCCTTTGATAGTTTTTGAATTATTTGCAGCTTTGAAATGGGGGTCACTGACCCAATCTAAAAATAAAAGCTCTGGAAGGGCTACAAGTTTGTTACTTTTTATTACTCATCTTTCTATTCAGGCCTCTCCTATTCAAATCAGTGTATGGTTGCTAAAGAATTTGGATACTAGCAACCAGACTGCTGAATAAAAGCTCAACTCAAAATCCACAAAACAAAAATTGCAAGTTGTCTCCTTTCACAAAGGATTTGGCCGAATCCAAAATAGTGGATTCGGTGCATCCCTAGTATTAATACGCAAATTAAAGTTCAGCCAAGCAGTAAAAGTAAACAAAAAGATCCTTAAAGGAGTTGTTCACCTTCAAATTAGTATGATGTAGAGTGATTCTGAGAATTTGCAATTGATTTTTTTTTGCATTTCTGGCTTTCGAGTTATTTAGCAGCTCTGCAGTTTGCAATTTTAGCAGTCTGGTTGCTAGGATTCAAGTTTCCCTAGCAACCAGACTGGAATATAAATAAGAGGAGCCGAATAGTAAGATGAATAAAAAAGTAACAACAACAACACCACATTTGTAGCCTTAGAGCACTTGTTTTTCGAGTCAGAAGGCTAATTATTTAAAAACTATAAAAAATAAAAAAAGTGATAAAACACCAATTTAAAAGTTGCTTAAAATTGTCCATTCAAAATATTAAATTATCTTAAAAGGTAAACGACTCATTTAACTCAAGTGCCGGACTAGAAAGGATCCATCAGAACCATATTTGTGTTAGCCAAATATCTGGCACTTACTGCTTTGATGCACCTATGAAGGATAGATTCATGTATGAGGTCAAGCTTGCCAAGCTCTCCAATAAATTTGATGTTTCCCAGCATCTTAATCTTAGCGATCGCTCTCTGCTCCTCTTCCTCAGGAAGGAGTGGGCTGTCCCGCTTGTCATATACTGCAAAGACAGGGCAAAGAGTTTGTGTTCATGCAGGTGGCAGGGTGTTTTAATGTTAAGAATCAGACAGGGAAGGGGAGATTACCTTCAACATTTCTGGATCGGTTCTCAAATTCATCTTGAAGCTTTGATATTAGGAGGCGTCTAAACGTCTGAAAGATACAACTCCCAGTAAATACCTGCCCATGTATGGATAACCGATTTGCAAGCCACCCATCTATCCCCCCCTCCACTCATTTTTCAGCATGGAACGGTGATGCCACAAAGTGCGGCCAAACCAGAGGAATAGACTTACTGTGCTTTGCTTCTGCCCTGGGGGACCGTCAGCTGACGGACCGTCAAAGTTTGGTGCATCTTCTGCTAATCGCAGACATAGCTGAGCATAGAGTGAGCTGTACTTTGGCTCTTCAAGGGCTTTGTCTACAATCTGAAATAAAAAAAGAAAAGCTACAGTCACAATAGTAGTGCAGCCACTGTAACAACAATGAGACCAATGTGGTTTAAAGGTTGTGTGAAGGGCCTAGAGACGTCATCACATGAAAGGTGGTTGCAAGTGTAACCGTCAGTTTTCCTAAGTCAACATGTGTTTCCCACATAGTATATGATCCTAACAGGAGCAGACCTAGTGACTATTCTGGTGCTGCAGTCTACAGTTATCAGCAAAAAGCCAACATAATATACATATATACCCTGGTCACTGGAAGCTTCAGAGACTCAGCAGAGATCAGCCAGACTTAATACTAGTCAGCAATATTCCCATAATTCAACCCATTTTCACAAGGAAGTTTAGCACTGAAGAACAGTTGGGTGCAGATTTATCAAGGGTTGAGGAAGTTTTGAATGAAAAAGTTCAAATTTCGAGCTATTTTTTGTTTACTTCGACTAGGGAATAGTCCAAATTCAATTTCAATATGAAAAAGTTCTGCCGAATATGGACCAATACGATCAAAATTGGACCTATTTGGCCAAAAAAAAAAAAACCCTCAACTGAATTTCGTTTGGTCTTTTTGAATTTCAAAGTTTTCGATTCGAAATTAGACCCTTGATAAATATGCCCCTTGAAGTAGGATTAAGATTCAAATATCTACAAGAGAATATTTTAGTATTAAGTTCAGGAGACCCAGGCAACCACATGCCCAATTAAGGTAGAGTAACACCACATTTTTTTAATGCTTAATTGCCAAAGCAGCTAATAGGCAAGGCTTACTTCCACCTTTGATTTTATTTTTTCCCAAGGTAGAGATTAAAAAAAAAAAACACCCAAAAAAACTTGACTTTATAAAAACCCGTATTAAAACAAACATTTTTTTTTACGTTTGGGGCAATATGAATGGAACCAGTACTTACAAGCAGTATGACTCCTTTAAGGATGAGTTTGGAATCTACACCCACATTGAGGAGCTCAAGGCATAGCTTGTCAAACTTCTCAGGAGCAAGCTTGTTTAAGATGCTAAAAAGGAAGAAAAAAATTATTAAAAGTTGTATTTCAGAACTGAATCTCAAACTGCAAAAGCAATTGCAACTAGCAGCTAATCTTAAACTTCATTATCCAGGCGCTTTACACCCACCAGCTAAAGAGGCAGCCGCAATTCCCCTTGCTATGCCAGCACTCACCCTCTCACTTTCCTAAAGATTGCATCGTGCCGTTCTTTCTCGCTTGAGGAGCTGAGCGCAGTATTTGCGGAGTTGTTTGTGGAGTTGACATCTCGTTTAGTGCTTCGTGAAGGAACCCATCTTTGAACGCCAGGCCCTGGGGTTTTCCCCAGGTACTCGCTGTAAGGGACAAGAAGGAGAGATAGTCAAGTGGCTGCTTCAATAGACAATCGTATTATACATTGCCATTAAAGGGGTGGTTCGCCTTTACGTTCGCTTTTAGTAGGTTATAGAACGGCCAATTCTAAGCAACTTTTCGATTGGTCTTCATTACCTTTTATAGTCTGTCTTTTTCTTCTGTTTAGCTTTCAAACGGGGTCATTTATCCCCATCTAAAAACAAATGCTCTGTAAGGCTGCACATTTGTTACTCATCTTTCAAGTCAGTGCCTCTCCTATTCATAAGTGAGAGTTTTTATTACAATAAGGATTACTTTTACTACATCATTGCTACAGAAAAACTAGGGGGAGTTACTTTTACTACATCATTGCTACAGAGAAACTAGGGGGAGTTACTAACTGACTGTGTACACCACCGGTCTATAGTTAGCAGCATACATCTGAGACGTATAGTTGCATGTACAGTGAGAAAAGTTTTTCTATTTTGGTTTCATTTATTGTGTTGGCTTGCTTTTTATAAGAGAGAAGCACTCCGTTTTATTGATATATTTTACAAGTTTATATTTTTTAATGTAGCACCTAAAGAGCCTTTGAATTCAAGGGCTGTGGGAATAGATACAAAGCATCATGTTCTACTTTCCTATAAGTTTAATGCAGGGTAAGCCTGTGGGCTGCCAATTACATTCCAGTAGTGTTTATGGTTTTGTTTTGTTTTTTTAAGAATTTAAGTTTAAAGTCCCTGCCTCTGGTGTTTATAGTCTGCACCTAAATTACTTAGCTGTGACTCACTGTTACAATATGCTACGTTTAATTGCTACAATTAGTTGATACATTTCTCAGCTGTATCTTTGGAATATTAGCAACTATTGTATCAAATCTAACAGCTGACTAATGAAACTCAGGGATTCTGCTCAGCAGGGACAAAGATAAGAACTGAATGTATTCATTTAGAACCGTTTACATGGTCGGCGAAGCAACGTCGGAAAACGAAGCGCAGCCATTATAGTGGATGGGAAGACACACAAAGGCAGTTGAGGGGAGATTGTCGCCCAGAAGATGAGGCGTCTAGTCGCCAGGCGACTAAATCTCCCAGAAACTGCCCGTGTGTCACAAGCCTTACTAAAAATCCTTTATCTTCTCCACGGTCTGGGGGCACGTGTGCAAAAGTTAGGAACCGCATTTTGCCCACTTCTGCCCCTTGTGTGTCATTCTCTTTTGCACAGGTCCTTCTATACAAGTCATGTGATTTTTTGTATAAGCACATTCATTTTACAGCGCTACAGTAGTACCAGTTACTAGAAACGGCAGAGAATCAGAGTAGCAGCATGGTATCCATTTGCCCTCTTAATTACACTTTCCACAAAAAAATTCCAATATACATTCATTACAAATTCAGTGCTTTTAAAGTTTTGTAAAAAAAAATAAAATTTAAAGTGAAAGCAGCATTGGCTTAACTCCCAGTTGTTACATTTTAGACAATGTTGCAAAAGTCTGGGTTCCCCAGCACAGACAGGTCTGTTAATCAGCTGCCTTAATCAGGACATTGTATCAACAGCCTGAAACATCGGGTCAGAGACTAGAAAGGGACAAACACTGCTTTCAATAGCAATACATATTTAAAAAAAATAGAAAATGTTATTAATGTATATTGCAGAGTTGCTTAGAATAATGTTTTCTTCTTATTTTGGGTTTGACTTGACCTTTGAAAACCTAAGCAACTTCCCAATATACTTTACTAGTCAGTGGGATTTGAAGAAACAATGTAGCAGCAGATACAGTCCCGAAGGAGAACGGGTCTGACGAGAAACGATGTATCACAAGTAACATTTTCCTTCAGGATTGTTAGTCTGCTGCTACATTGTTTCTTCAAAAACCCACCGACACTAGTAACGTATCTTAGAAATCTGCTTAGAAATAACAGCTGGGCCTGGGAAAGATCTAGGACAGCCTGGGTCATCTCATGAGAGAGAAGACAGACTTCTGCTGTGAACAATACATACACCGCTGTCTCACCCAGGAGTTGTTTCTATGGCCTGAAAGTAATAGACTTGGGTTTCTTAAATGGGCACTTACCTGTTGCCGACAGTCTTGGGATAGTGCTGAGAGGCACCCCTAGCTCCTCCACTTGACGAAGCACTGCAAAAGAAAACAGACAAGTCTTAAAGGGGCAGTTCACTATTTGTATGTTGTAGAATGGTAATTCTAAGTAACTTGTCTTCATTATTTTAACTTTTTTTCTATTATCTGCCCTCTTCTGACCCTTTCCAGCTTTAAAATTGGGGTCACAGCCCCCTATATAAAAACAAATGCTCCCGCCTTCCTATTCAGACCATCTCCTACTCCAGTCTATTATTTAAATCAGTGCATGGTTACTAGAGTAATTTGGACCCCAGCAACCAGATGAAATAAACTGGAGAGCTGCTGAATAAACCGCTAAATAACTCAAAAAACAGAAATGAAAGCCAATTGCAAGTGGTCTCACAATAACACTCTACACATCATACTAAGTTAATTTAAATCCTGGCTACTAACGTTTAGAATGGCAATAGAGCCAAATACACAGCGTGGCGGTCCCCTCCCCAGTTATTAGAGAAGCACAATTTCTCCCCCCGCCCCAGTAATTAAGTCACCCCACCCTGAAAGAAAAAATAAATAAATAAATAAACTGGGAATGGGCAATGGTTGATAATGGATCACTTACCTGAAACGAGAAGCACCCCCCTCTGCAATCGCACTCTCCACTTTGGCGGCTTGATAAAGAATGTTCGGGAAAAAAAAGAAAAGAAGATCCTTTGGGCAGGGCGGGGAGGGGGGACAAACGCTGAAAGACAAGAGAAAGACCGACTAATTGAAAAGCTGCTCAAGGCAATGAACAATAACCTACAGGTCTTGGCAATATTCCCCTAAGGCAACAGTAAGACCAGCAATACACATGAGGGATTTGTTCCTTCGGCCGTACAATGGGCTTAGTGATTGAACCACAGAGCTTGCAATTACTGATATGGGCACTGGGGTCCCAGGTTCTGTCCCAGCCAGGGCACTAGCTACAATGTTCTGCATGAAACCCCCTCATACAAGTGGTCAGCCACTTAGATTGCAAGCTCCACGGGGCAGATAAGTCTGCAATGAAAACACATTGGCAAAAGCCCGGCATTAAACAGGGAATCTCAGATAACAGGCAGGGGCTGAGCTGCAACAATAAATAAAGACAATTACTTGCAGCACAACAAAATGGAGGTGGTGCCGGCCTGGCCATGGGGCTCTTTGTTCCCATCCTCCTCGGGAAGTTTATCAGAGCACAAGCCACATGACTGGGGGCAGCTAGGAAACTGACAATATGTCAAGCCCCATGTCATATTTCAAAATTAAATATAAAAAAATCTGTTCGCTCTCTTGAGAAACAGAATTAGGATCGGAATTCTGCTGGAGCAGCACTATTAACTGATGCATTTGGGGGGGGGGGGGAACCAACACATTTGCCTATGACAGTATCCCTTTAAGGACTTTTTTAGGAAGAACAAAGAGTCCACAATAAAAACATAAACCAACCCAGAATGAAAGGAGAAAGTGTAAGAGGATGATATAAGTGGCTGAGCTGTGATTAACACATAGACATCCGAGGATCCAGTCGGTGCAGGTAGTAACAAAGAAGCACTCAGGCCTCCATAGGACTTGCTACAGACTGAATAGAAACGGACAGAGCCTATAAATCAGGACGGCAGTGTTCTTGTAACTATACCAGGGCAAAGGACAGAACCACAAGCCTGAAAAGGGATTTACAGGATAAAGGTACAAATAAGTTAAAGGCAGGGGGGGCTACAAAGTAAATTTTAGGAGAGTGGGTGCAAATTGGCAGGGACAGAGTTGGGGGGGGATAGAGAGAGGACTTTCAGATGAATTGATCTGGGGCTGCTCATTAGCCCATGGGAACCCGGTCATTATGAACAGAGCAGGTTTCATGGATCAGTGGCGAATTAATGGTTAAAAGCTGAATTGAATGTGCAGTGAGTAAAGGCAGAGCAGGTTATAGGCTGGGATATTAGTTCTGCGTCATATACCAGAAGCAGCTCAGTAACTGGTGCTGTATCACATTAAGGAGCCCTAGAACTGCACAAACACAATACTGAATATCTGTAGATCAGCCGCTTCCTGGTATTAATCGCTATACAATCAATTACGGGTGAGAGCGGGAGGGACAGATCTACATTATGGGCCGAGGATTGCGCAATAGGAGGATTATGAGCAGGGCCCTCTTTCCCCCGTACTCGTCTGTACGAATGACTGATAAACACAGTAATCCTTGGATTGTACTAGAACACTATGGGAATAGGCTGCTGTTACTTTATAAACAGGTGAATATGGGTCAGGGGAGAATCATGGGAAAAAACTGAATGATCGGACTGGGCAGTAGCCACGACTATTGGCTGCAGATAAGGGGCCCAATATACACGCGAGTAGGAGGAGGAGCCACTACTGTATATAATGGGATAGACTGGAAATACTATGGGCTAGTAGGGGTTAACAGAGAATATTACATGATGGGGAAGGCGTAGATTTGTGTGATGGGGGGGGGATCCTTTACAGAATGAGGAGGTGAATTATGGGGGTCAATGATAAGTAGGACAAAGGATATTATAGGACAGGAGTAGATTTGGTTGGATGGGGCGTCCCACATAGAATGATGGGGTACAGGAGATATTGATGGATGGGAGACAATGAGGGAGGATAACAAAGCAAATGACGGGACAGAGAAGGAGCAGATGTGGTTGGATGGGGGGTCAGTGGACAGGGGAGACATTTTGGGGAAATATTAAGGGATGGGAGACAAGGGGCAGGAATAATAATGGAACAACAAAGGAAATTTAGGGACAGGAGAGGAGGATAAGAAAGGATATTATGGGATAGGAGATTTGATGGAATGAAGAGACATTATGGGTGGAGGGGAAATATGAAGGGCTGGGAGACAAGGAATAATAATGGGATAATAAAGGAATAATAATGGGATAATAAAGGAATAATAATGGGATAATAAAGGAATAATAATGGGATAATAAAGGAATAATAATGGGATAATAAAGGAATAATAATGGGATAATAAAGGAATAATAATGGGATAATAAAGGAATAATAATGGGATAATAAAGGAATAATAATGGGATAATAAAGGAATAATAATGGGATAATAAAAGGAATAATAATGGGATAATAAAGGAATAATAATGGGATAATAAAGGAATAATAATGGGATAATAAAGGAGTAAGAGGAGTAGATGAGGCTGAATGAGGGGAGACATTATGGGGTGTCCCAGAGACAAAGGAAGAGTCTGGGGGAGACACTGGGGTACAAGGGAATTAATGGGACAGTTCCAGTGAGTGAATAATAAGAGCTCAGGCCAATATCAGGGACTTGTACAATTAATAAACATTAATTTGATCCCCCCTCTCTCCTCCAGTTACCCCCGAGCCCCCCACTCCTAATTACCCAACACCCCAAGTCCAGAGATAAAGTCAGAGGCCCCAGTAATGTCCCTTTATTCCAATTGCGCCCCCCAACCCCCCTTTTCCCCAAACCGCCGCCATTTTCTCACAGCCCAGAGGCGGCGGCCATTTTAAGCAGCGAGAGCTGCGGCAGATCCTCACCTTCCCTAAAGGCCCGTCAGTTTTGTCGGTGTTTGGGTGCCCGGATCAGAGAGAAATGAAGAGGGGAAAAAATAAAAAACCCGCGGAGGGAATGAGGCGGAGAGCGGCCGGACCCTGGTGTGAGGAACTCCGCTGAAGAAGACACAAAAAGCCGCACTCCTTCCTCCTCCGAGCTCGCTCTCAACAACTGGAATGAATGCATCCAGCCACAGCCTTATACCCGGCGACACCGCACCTTGCTAGCGCCAGTGTGGGCGTTGTAACAGAGTAAACAGGAGGGAAAGGACCAATCAGCGCTCGGCTTTGTGTGATTGACCGGTAAGGCTTCAGCTGGGAAGCCAATACAAGCAGATAGAGGGCGGGGCTGTGGGAGTGAGTTGAGTTGGAGAGTAGCAGAGCCGCAGTGCACCAACGCTATTCGCAGAAGCAGTTAGGCGTGAGGGAATATGTGAGTGACTGTGTATCAGGCTGCTGAAGCGGAGTTTGCGTAACGGATATGCAGAGACCGGTAAATGCTAAACGGTTCACTGACGTTCTGTGTACCGGCTTATCCCTTCTTTGTGTTCCCAAAGCTCTATAGGCGGCTGTGGGGTAGGGCGTCGAGGCGTCATAAGTCACAGTTTTGGGTGAGTTGCTACAAAACAAAGGGAAGTGCAAGTGGACGCCATTCCTTTTCTCCTTTGTTTAATGATGGGCCTTGGATGAGCTGCCTCAGGCTATAATACAACGCCCTAATGATAATGCCCCACTCAGGGCTCCATTAACTCTCCGAGGAGCTGAAGGGTGACAGCCCAATATACTGCCCCGCTGAGGGGTTAGAATGGTATATCCCAAATATAATGACCCAATGAGGGGTTAGTATGGTATATCCTAAATATAATGCCTCACTGAGGGGTTAGTATGGAATATCCTAAATATAATGCCTTGCTGAGGGGTTAGTATGGTATATCCTAAATATAATGCCCCCTGAGGGGTTAGAATGGTATATCCTAAATATAATCCCCCCTGAGGGGTTAGAATGGCATATCCTAAATATAATGCTTCACTGAGGGGTTAGTATGGTATATCCTAAATATAATCCCCCCTGAGGGGTTAGAATGGCATATCCTAAATATAATGCTTCACTGAGGGGTTAGTATGGTATATCCTAAATATAGTGCCACCTGAGGGGTTAAAATGGTATATCCCAAATATACTGCCCTGCTGAGGGGTTAGAATGGAATATCCCAAAAATAATGCCTCATTGAGGGGTTAGAATGGAATATCCCAAATATACTGCCTCACTGAGGGGTTAGAATGGTATGTCCCAAATATAATGCCCCCTGAGGGGTTAGAATGGTATATCCTGAATATAAGGCCCCCTGTGGGGTTGGAATGGTATATCCTAAATATACTGCCCGAGGTTAGTATGGTATATCCCAAATATAATGCCCCCTGAGGAGTTAGAATGTTATATCCTAAATATTATGACCCCCTGAGGGGTTAGAATGGAATATCCCAAATATACTGCCCCGCTGAGGGGTTAGAATATAACAGCCCCACTATAGAGCACTGAGAAGTGGGTTATTGTATAAGAAGCCTGGGATACTGCCCCACTGAGGGTTTACAGGGCAATTGTTGTAGAATTCCAATAAAGAAAGTGTCTGTCCCTGAGCTCAGTGCTTAGAAGCTGCCATGTGTGTGTGTCAGTCCTCCTGTACAATTCCATGTCCATAAAGTGCTCCTCTGTGAATCTCTGCATTATTATTCATATTATTATTCATATTATTATTCATATTATTATTCATATTATTATTCATAATATTATTCATAGTGTGTCTGTGTCTTACATGGAACGATTGTGTCTCCTGTTGTGTCAGTTTCACACCATTGTGTGTGGGACAAATAAACCCCAGTTCATGGCGTGAATGTTGCTCTGTGTTCTAGAAATAATGTAAAAAATGTCACACTGGCTGTAGCACAAACACAAACAGTAGCGCTGTGTGCATTGCCCAATGTGTTAATCACGTTCTCCTTCCTTCTGTCTGTCCTTATGTTCTCCATAAACAGACTCCTTCCACTTGCATGAAACTGGTAAAAATGTCCGTTGTTTCCCAAACAGATCCAGACCCTCATTTCGAAGGTTATATTGGTAGACGTTTTTCCTCCCAAGTTAACTATGTAATCTACTGTGTTATCCAAAATGTATTGTTGGTGCAAGAGCAATATTCTATTTTCTGCTCCTTTAAATTCTGTGTGTGCAATACTACTAAATATAAATAGTAAACAGTACCTTGCAAATTAGCTGTCACCCCAAATCTCCCCCTAACTGGCCTTCAGACTGGGCCCCCTTAGCTCATAACAAGGTTACAGATATATAGAAACATTGGGGGTCACCCTGCTATAGTTCCAGGGGTACCCAGGACACAAATAAACACTCACCCCAAATCTCCCCCTAACTGACCTTCAGACTGGGCCCCTTAGCTCATAACAAGGTTACAGATATTTAGAAACATTAGGGAAACAGTCACCCTGCTATAGTTCCAGGGGTACCCAGGGTACAAATAAGCACTCACCCCAAATCTCTCCCCAACTGACCTTCAGACTGGACCCCCTTAGCTCATAACAAGGTTACAGATATATAGAAACATTGGGGTGTCACCCTGCTATAGTTCCAGGGGTACCCAGGGTACAAATAAGCACTCACCCCAAATCTCCCCCTAACTGGCCTTCAGACTGGGCCCCCTTAGCTCATAACAAGGTTACAGATATATAGAAACATTGGGGTGTCACCCTGCTATAGTTCCAGGGGTACCCAGGGTACAAATAAGCACTCACCCCAAATCTCCCCCTAACTGACCTTCAGACTGGGCCCCCTTAGCTCATAACAAGGTTACAGATATATAGAAACATTGGGGTGTCACCCTGCTATAGTTCCAGGGGTACCCAGGGTACAAATAAGCACTCACCCCAAATCTCCCCCTAACTGACCTTCAGACTGGGCCCCCTTAGAATGAAAACAATCCTTTAGGATTTCTCTTATTGAAACACAGCAGATACTTCACCTCGTTATAGGGTCACTGCTCTCTGTATATATATATATAGTGAATAAAGTACCCCCTCTTGTAAAATATAAGGATATTATAAGTTACCGAGGAGTTTCATGACAATATAAAAGTACGAGGCCGAAGGCCGAGTGTTTTTATACAGGTCATGGAACTCCGAGGTAACTTCTAATATCCTCATATTTTACAACTGGGGGTACTTTATTTATTATAATACACAAAATTTAGTGAGTCATGTGACAGAAATGACATCACTACTCACCGTTTATAACTGATGACATCACTACTCACCGTTTATAAGGATATAATTTACAGGATATTCATGGCTTTTGTGTATTATATATATATATATATATGGACATTACCCTTCCTTTCCTCTTTAGGCAGAATTGATTTAAAAAGAAAGATCCATTTGTTCCAATGATTATGTTCCTCCCAGACTGTACAGAGAGCAGCATTGCACCTTGTCTGTGTCCTCACCTGACCCCCAGCTCCAGCGCACAGGAATTAGTGGTGTAACAGCAGCGACTTATTCACTGGTATATCCGCCTCAACCGCCCGGCTCTGTACTCCTCCGGCCACGCGGGGTTAATAACCTGTAACAGCTGTGACCACGTGGGGCCTAAATCTTTGTCATTTGTATCTAAGTTTCCAATATGTATTCAGCGAATAGTCTGAAACAATGTAGCAAACGGGAGTTGGGAAATGGAAGTAATTGAAACATTGTTTCAAGTGTCAGAACCGGAGAGCAGACAGTAACCCTTCCAACGCTGACTTTACAATAAAGAAACAGAAGGACGAAGGGAGAGAGAGAAAGAAATTGTCAAAAAACAAATTCAACAATTTCATATTCTATCTCATTTTCTAGGTTGCCTGGCTTTGTGTGGTGTTCATTAGCCACAATCCTCAGACCCATGAACTGGGAGTGATGTGCAGTTTTAATGGCAGGAGGGGACTGGGAGTAATACTTTTTTCTGAAGTATTAAAGTTTCAGCCTTGCATAGCACCATAGATGTTCCCCTGTACTAAGCACAATTCAGCAGGAACAGTCCCTAAGTTTGTTCATAGTCTGTACAGAGAGATCCCATAAAACTATGGCAGCATAGGTATTCCTCTGTACTAAGCACAATTCAGCAGGAACAGTCCCCTAAGTTTGCTCATAGTCTGTACAGAGAGATCCCATAAAACTATGGCAGCATAGGTATTCCCCTGTACTAAGCACAATTCAGCAGGAACAGCCTCTAAGTTTGCTCATAGTCTGTAAAGAGAGACCATAAAACTTAGTATTCCCTGTACTAAGCACAATTCAGCAGGAACAGCTCCTAAGTTTGCTCATAGTCTGTACAGAGAGATCCCATAAAACTATGGCAGCATAGGTATTCCCCTGTACTAAGCACAATTCAGCAGGAACAGCCTCTAAGTTTGCTCATAGTCTGTAAAGAGAGACCATAAAACTTAGTATTCTCTGTACTAAGCACAATTCAGCAGGAACAGTCCCTAAGTTTGCTCATAGTCTGTACAGAGAGATCTCATAAAACTATGGCAGCATAGGTATTCCCCTGTACTAAGCACAATTCAGCAGGAACAGTCCCTAAGTTTGCTCATAGTCTGTACAGAGAGATCCCATAAAACTATGGCAGCATAGGTATTCCCTGTACTAAGCACAATTCAGCAGGAACAGTCCCCTAAGTTTGCTCATAGTCTGTACAGAGAGATCCCATAAAACTATGGCAGCATAGGTATTCCCCTGTACTAAGCACAATTCAGCAGGAACAGCCTCTAAGTTTGCTCATAGTCTGTAAAGAGAGACCATAAAACTTAGTATTCCCTGTACTAAGCACAATTCAGCAGGAACAGCTCCTAAGTTTGCTCATAGTCTGTACAGAGAGATCCCATAAAACTATGGCAGCATAGGTATTCCCTGTACTAAGCACAATTCAGCAGGAACAGCCTCTAAGTTTGCTCATAGTCTGTAAAGAGAGACCATAAAACTTAGTATTCTCTGTACTAAGCACAATTCAGCAGGAACAGTCCCTAAGTTTGCTCATAGTCTGTACAGAGAGATCTCATAAAACTATGGCAGCATAGGTATTCCCCTGTACTAAGCACAATTCAGCAGGAACAGTCCCCTAAGTTTGCTCATAGTCTGTACAGAGAGATCCCATAAAACTATGGCAGCATAGGTATTCCCCTGTACTAAGCACAATTCAGCAGGAACAGTCCCTAAGTTTGCTCATAGTCTGTACAGAGAGATCCCATAAAACTATGGCAGCATAGGTATTCCCTGTACTAAGCACAATTCAGCAGGAACAGTCCCTAAGTTTGCTCATAGTCTGTACAGAGGGGTATAATACACATTTAATACAGGTACAAAAATGCATTTGACTCTCAGAGAAAATACCCAAGATGGTCGTCAGACAGAGCAAAGTGTAGATAATTATCAGAACCAGAGACACAGAGGAACCAGCTCATCCCCCAGAATTCTCATTAGAAAACATTTCGTCAGGATTCCGTTTCCAGTAACAATAAGGGGTAATTGTGGACCTCGGCACTGACTCATTTACTGAAATAATTCACAAAATCTCATGGAATAAACACAATCACAATGTTTTTTCTCTAAATACAGATTTAATGCAGAACAATAGCCGGTAATGAGCAGGGGACAGAACCGTAGAGACACTTTTCAGGCGTCACTGTTCATACCGAGGAACCCACATATTACCTGTATATGGGGCGGGGGCTGTTTTAAGTGGAATTATCAAATCAAGGGGTACCAGCCTAGTCACAGGGGCAGAATATTATTATAATACTGTGCCAAATGAAGTTACTTTAGGCTTCTTCTGTGCCCAATGTTACTCTGTAACTTGAGGCAAGTCACTGGCCATTAAAGTTTCTTGCATGTCTGGGGTTAATATAGTGCTCGTTAACTCTTTCTGCAGTGATCTTACTGGCATATCTGAGGTTAATGGAGTGCTCTTTGCCTATTTTTGCTGTTATCTTATGGCAAGTCTAGAGTTAATGGAGTGCTCATAGGTCATTTCTGCAGTGATCTTACTGGCAAGTCTTGGGTTAATAGAGTTCTCATAGGTCATTTCTGCAGTGATCTTACTGGCAAGTCTTGGGTTAATAGAGTTCTCATAAGTAATTTCTGCAGTGATCTTACTGGCATGTCTAGGGTTAATGGAGTGCTCATTGGCCATTTTTGCAGTGATTGTAGTGGTATGTCTGGGGTTAATAGAGTGCTCATTTGTTATTGCAGTGATTGTCCTGGCATGTCTGGGGTTAATAGTGCACATTTGTTATTATTGCAGTGATTGTCCTGGCATGTCTGGGGTTAATAGTGCGCATTTGTTATTATTGCAGTGATTGTCCTGGCATGTCTGGGGTTAATAGTGCTCGTTTGTAATTTTTGCAGTGATTGTACTGGGCACGTTTGGGTTAATGGAGTGTTCATTGGCCATTTTTGCAGTGATTGTACTGGCATGTCTGGGGTTAATGGAGTTCTCAGATCATTTCTGCAGTGATTGTACTGTCACATCTTGGGTTAATGGAGTGCTCACTGCCCATTTGTGCAGTGATCTTATGGCAAGTCACGGGTTAATGGAGTGCTCATAAGCCATTTGTGCAGTGATCGTACAGGCATGTCTAGGGTTAATGATGTGCTCATAGGCAGCAGTCACACTGCATGATGGAGCACTTATTGGCCATGTATGTGATCCCCAAACTATAGTTACACCCCCAAACTCTAGTCACATTATATACAAGGGATAACAGGAGGGGTAGTGAGAAGTGTAACCTTCCTAGGTTAATATTCACTAAATAATACTAAATAGCTGAATGGCATCCCACCCATGTGCCTCCTTCTTCTCTCCTGCCTTCCTGCAGTTGGTCTGAATGTTCTGTGGCCTCCTGCAAATCCAGCTTTGTGATTGGCTGTGCATCTGATGAAAGGTCACTGTGGGGAGAGATCACCACTTGTCATTAACTCAGTATCGGGTTTCTAAGGAAAACTGGTTCTTTCTCTTATTCACCGACACTGCTAGAAGTTTCAGTTCAGTTGTAGTTGCCCTTTAATTTCAGCCGCTCCCTTGTGCTGTTCATTCTGGGTCGCTCAGACTGCGTAGAATGTGGCAGATTCCTGGGGTCAGCACGTGCCTGAGTGTCTAAAGCAGCCGGAATGTTCCGCACCCTGGGAAATAAATAGTTTGCCCCTGGATTCCAGTAAACACAGAGACCCCCAAGCACAGGCTGAAATAAAAGGGGACACATTTTACAAGGTACATGGCAAGAGCACTTATAGGGGTGGTTCACCTTTAAGTTAACTTTTAGTCTGTTATACAATGGCCAAGTCTAAACAACTTTTCAATTGGTCTTCATTTATTTTTTATACTTTTTGAATGATTTGCCTTCTTCTTCTGACTTGTTCCAGCTTTCAAACGGGGGTCACTGACCCCATCTAAAAAACATATGCTCTGAGAAGTTACATATTTATTGTTATTGCCGCTTTTTATTCCTCATCTTTTTAATCAGGCCTCTCCTATTCATATTCCAGTCTTTTATTCATATCAGTGCATGGTTGCTAGGGGAATTTGGACCCTAGCAACCAGACTGCTGAAATTGCAAACTGGAGAGCTGCTGAATAAAAAGCTAAATAAGTCAAAAACCACAAATAATAAAAAATGAAAACCTATTGCTAATTGTCTCAGAATATCCCTCTCTACATCATACTAACAGTTAATTTAAAGATGAACAACCCCTTTAAAGTAACAAGTCTGTGAATGGGAGGGATCTGCAAGCCGTCAGCCAGTGCAATAGGCATATACACTGTATAAAGCTGGAAGCTTAAAGGCACA
Source organism: Xenopus laevis (assembly GCF_017654675.1). Classification (NCBI taxonomy): domain Eukaryota; kingdom Metazoa; phylum Chordata; class Amphibia; order Anura; family Pipidae; genus Xenopus; species Xenopus laevis. The sequence continues at coordinate 3,831,626 of NC_054377.1, forward strand.
GCAGATCCACCAGAACCCTGCTATTTGGCAGTCCAGGGGCCAGTTGGTGATGGTTAGTGATGGGTGAATCGCCAGGCAAGGATTTGCGGCGAATTTACACCTTTCGCAACCTGCAAATTGTTTTGCAAAACTGCTGAAAAATGTAATGCGCTTGTGGCACGTCAAGATTATTTTGACGCCCGTTGACTTCAATACGTTTTGCAAATTTTTCACCTTTTCGGAGTTTGTGAACTTTTCGGCAAAGCGACACAGGACAGGTCCACAATTCAGAATCACATTACATGGCAGCATAGAATCCAGTGCAGTCCGCATCAGAATTTATTTCTATTCAGCCCTGTAGCATCAGATGAACCTCACTTTCTGCTAATGGTTTGATGATTCCCCACGCTCCCTAAGCTCAGCTTCCCAACAGCAGCCCACTGAGCATGTGCAGTGCCACTGACTCACAGAAGATGCCGAACAAGATCCAAGATGGGGAACTGCTGGGGGCAACTCTGAAAGGCTTTGATCATGACTGTTATAGGGCTGTTGCACCTCTGGGCTGATACTGTAAGTTCTGTATATTAAATACAGCATTTTCAGCCAGATTCATTGATGGGTTTTAGTTTTCCTTCAACACCTGATCGAGGCAGGGAGGAGTCAAGCAGAATTCCCAGGCTGCACTGCTTCATAAGGGTTCATGTATCTGCCTGACCCCAAGTGGCAGCAGTAAAGCAGATAACAATAAAGGAACATTCATTATGAATTGTAACTGCCTTTCCACTTGGGGATCGACTTCGGAAAAATGTATTAATAATCTCGATTTATTTCCCATAAAACTTCCAGGCACTCGTCACAACGTCTGATTTATTATACAGCGGCAATTCAGCCTTGTTGACTGTATATTATATATATATATATGTTTCTTTCATTCAGAATTATACTGAACAACAAAAGTGAGTGCATCGGCACTTGTTAGTAAATAGTCCATTATTAGCATTATTAATAATTTATTGGGGTAGATGTGATATGAGCATTATTGCTATTACTCTATTCTCAGCCTTGTGTGTAGAGGGTTACATAATGTTTATTTCCTATAAAGAGATAAAGAAATGTCTTTCTGGAAAGTAAATTTGCCTGTCAGGTATTATGGCTTCATTATTTATTATTATAAGGGACAATGTACCCCCTACTGTAAATGATAAGGATATTAGAAGTCACTGAGGGGTTGTTCTGTGACCATATAAAGGCACAAGGCTGCAGGCTGAGTTATACAGGGAACTTTGAGTATCACTCATGTATTATAAGGGATAATGTACCCCCTACTGTAAATGATAAGGATATTAGAAGTCACTGAGGGGTTGTTCTTTGACCATATAAAGGCACAAGGCTGCAGGCTGAGTTATACAGGGAACTTTGAGTATCACTCATGTATTATAAGGGATAATGTACCCCCTACTGTAAATGATAAGGATATTAGAAGTCACTGAGGGGTTGTTCTGTGACCATATAAAGACACAAGGCTGCAGGCTGAGTTATACAGGGAACTCTGAGTATCACTCATGTATTATAAGGGATAATGTACCCCCTACTGTAAATGATAAGGATATTAGAAGTCACTGAGGGGTTGTTCTGTGACCATATAAAGGCACAAGGCTGCAGGCTGAGTTATACAGGGAACTCTGAGTATCACTCATGTATTATAAGAGATAATGTACCCCCTACTGTAAATGATAAGGATATTAGAAGTCACTGAGGGGTTGTTCTGTGACCATATAAAGACACAAGGCTGCAGGCTGAGTTATACAGGGAACTCTGAGTATCACTCATGTATTATAAGGGATAATGTACCCCCTGCTGTAAATGATAAGGATATTAGAAGTCACTGAGGGGTTGTTCTGTGACCATATAAAGGTACAAGGCTGCAGGCTGAGTTATACAGGGAACTCTGAGTATCACTCATGTATTATAAGGGATAATGTACCCCCTACTGTAAATGATAAGGATATTAGAAGTCACTGAGGGGTTGTTCTGTGACCATATAAAGACACAAGGCTGCAGGCTGAGTTATACAGGGAACTCTGAGTATCACTCATGTATTATAAGGCATAATGGTGTACCCCCTACTGTAAATGATAAGGATATTAGAAGTCACTGAGGGGTTGTTCTGTGACCATATAAAGGCACAAGGCTGCAGGCTGAGTTATACACAGTGTCGGACTGGCCCGGCGGGACACCGGGAAAAAACCCGGTGGGCCCCGACCCTCGTGGGCCCCCGCCGGGCCAGGCCCCCTCAACAGATATCTTGTTTTTTGAAATAAAAAAAAAAATCTTCGTCGATGCGCAGTGTGCGCATGCGTGCAGACGCAGCGCCGTGCGCGCGTACACACAGAGGGTGCCACCGTGTGCGCATGCACACTGAAGGGCGCCGCACGGCGCGTTGCAGCAGGGGGACGGGGGCCTGTAGGGGGGCCCTGGACTGGAGTCCCGGTGGGCCCCGGGCCCCCCAGTCCGACCCTGGTTATACAGGGAACTCTGAGTATCACTCATGTATTATAAGGGATAATGTACCCCCTACTGTAAATGATAAGGATATTAGAAGTCACTGAGGGGTTGTTCTCTGATCATATAAAGGCACAAGGCTGCAGGCTGAGTTATACAGGGAACTCTGAGTATCACTCATGTATTATAAGGGATAATTCCCTTTAACACACAATATATTTACAGGACTGTAGTAGAGTGAGGTGCTACAAGCTGGTTGTGATTAGCCTCAGGTAGTTATCAGTCGTCCTTAAATGGGTTGTTCACCTTTAAATGAACTGTCAGTATGATGTAGCGAGTGATATTCTGAGACAATTTGCAAATGGTTTTAATTTTTTATTATTTGTGGTTTTTTTCGGTTATTTAGCTTTTTATTCAGCAGCTCTCCAGTTTGTAATTTCAGCCATCTGGTTGCTACGGTCCCAATTACCATTTTTCTTTATGAGGCTTTTTCTGTCCTGACACTTTTATAGGGACCTTTGCATTTTTTTCCTTTAACCACTGGGTGTCCTCACAGTACAGAAGAAGCAGAAAATACTATAATAGTAATAAAAAATAAAAAAGAGATAATAAAGTCTCACCTCTGATTCTAAAGCTACCTGGGGGCAGGAGAATGAATGGGATCCAAGACTGCATAGAAATCAGTTTAGTCTGCAGTCTGAATGTAGAGCAAATTTTTTTAAGGGGTTGTTCTCCTTTAAATTACCGTTTAGTCTGATGTAGAGAGGGATATTGTGAGACCATTTGCAATTGGTTTTCCTTTTTTATTATTTGTGGTTTTTGAGTTAATTAGCTTTTTATTCAGCAGCTCTCCAGTTTGCATTTCAGCAGTCTGGTTGCTAGGGTCCAAATTACAGTAGCAACCATGCATTGATTTGAATAAGAGACTGGAATATGAATAGTGGAGGGACTGAATAGAAGGATGAGTAATAAAAAGTAGCGATAATAATACATTTGTAGCCTTACAGAGTATTTGTTTTTTAGATGGGGTCAGTGACCCCCCATTGGAAAGCTGGAAAGAATCAGAATAGAAGGCAAATAATTCAAAAATAGATAATGAAGACCAATTAAGAAGTTGATTAGAATTAGCAATTCTATAGCATAGCAGCAACATTCAGTGCAAAGAAAGATTTTCTACCATTTTTTAATGCAAAATGAAAGCTTATGCCAAATTTCCCAAAAATAACATTAAAGGGCCATTATGTTAATTTCCCTAAACTGTAATGTTTCCTTATTAGACGCGAGAAAGCGAATAGGAGGCTCAGGGCCATTAAGCGGCTGCTTACTCGCCAAATTAATACGTTGACTTTATTTGTAAGTGCGAAACGCAGCAGGTCTTCCATTTCATGCCGCCCCTCAATGAGCCCGATGCACCGGTGAAAGTGATTTCATGCAGATTAATTGATGACTGTCATTACTGCGTTCCCCAATATTGTCTCGCTGTCAGACGCGCTCGGGAGGAGGAATTTTCAAGACAAATTGTTCAGCGCCGGAGACTGATATGCAAATTTCAAGACAAACAATTCGCTTTTGGGATGTAAATTAGAATTTCCTGATAGCAACAAATGCGTAAACCACATCACCTTTGTCACTGAAACAAATCAGCATGCGCTTCAAGTGAAATGGGATTAAATTCATGGAAAATCCTTTTACAGAAATTATAGTTCTTTTTTATGAAGGCAATTCCCTGACCTGCAGCCTTGTGCCTTTATATGGTCACAGAACAACCCCTAAGTGACTTCTAATATCCTTATCATTTACAGTAGGGGGTACATTATCCCTTATAATACATGAGTGATACTCAGAGTTCCCTGTATAACTCAGCCTGCAGCCTTGTGCCTTTATATGGTCACAGAACAACCCCTCAGTGACTTCTAATATCCTTATCATTTACAGTAGGGGGTACATTATCCCTTATAATACATGAGTGATACTCAGAGTTCCCTGTATAACTCAGCCTGCAGCCTTGTGCCTTTATATGGTCACAGAACAACCCCTCAGTGACTTCTAATATCCTTATCATTTACAGTAGGGGGTACATTATCCCTTATAATAATAAATAATGAAGCCATAATACCTGACAGGCAAATTTACTTTCCAGAAAGACATTTCTTTATCTCTTTATAGGAAATAAACATTATGTACCCCTCTACACACAAGGTAATACACTTTTCCTGAGCTATCAATGGTAAATAATAAAGCAAGAGCCCAAACGATGGCAATAAGGGAAACAGCAGAATTAAACGTGTAGTATGTATCCGTATAAATGTAGCACATTACCCCATAATCAGCCCTATGAAAACATTGTGATATGGAAGACGAATGGCGACAGAGCCAAAGAATAAACATTCCGCTGGTCGACTTACCCTTTAACAGGAGTAAGTATTAAAGAGCAAATAGCAAAGCATAAATAAAAGTCGACGGTAATGGAAATCTCTGACAAACGTATACAGGAAAGGTAGAGAAAATGACAGTTATTGAGCAGTGCGGGGGCTTTATTTCATTTCAGGGGAGCACAAAGGAAAAGGAGCGAGTGAGTAAGGACCCGACGCATTTGGAACAATGAAATATACAATTTACCTGGGCTGAAGTCACTCAATTACTCTTTTCACATCAAGTCGCTGAAACGTACAAAAGGCAAGATGAAAGGCCTCTCAACATGGAATGGATTGGGGACCCGGGAACATTTTCTTCCCGCTGAACAGAAGGAAAGTTTTTGGTTTATAGATGAGTTGCTTTTTTTTTTTTTACCAATAATGAAGCTACAGTTGAGCGCCAACGAGGGATTAGTGGTGTCAAACTGCACCACCTTCTGGTCTACACAATCCCTCACAGATCTGCCCAATCCAGTCACAACCCTACTAACTCCCTGTCTCCTGGAAGTGGTGTTGAATGTTCCACAACACCATAACAATATAAATTGTTACAGTCTCCATCTTACTGCATTGTCTCCATCTTACTCTACTGTCTCCAGTTTGCTGTACTGTCTCCATCTTGCCCTACTGTCTCCATCTTACTCTAATGTCTGCATCTTATCCTACTTTGTGTCCATTTTACTCTACTATCTCCATCTTACTCTACTGTCTCCATTTTACTCTGTTGTCCCCATCTTACTCTACTGTCTCCATCTTGTCCTACTGTCTCCATCTTGCCCTACTGTCTCCATCTTACTCTATTGTCTGCATCTTATCCTACTTTGTGTCCATTTTACTCTACTGTCTCCATCTTACTCTGCTGTGTTCATCTTGCCTTACTGTCTCCATCTTACTCTACTGTCTGCATCTTTATCTGCTGTCTCCATCTTACCATACTGCTGCCATCTTACTCTACTGTCTGCATTTTACTCTACTGTTTCCACCTTACTGAACTGTCTCCATCTTACTCTACTGTTCCATCTTACTCTACTGTCTCCATCTTAAGCTACTGTGTCCATGTTTCCTGCCATTATTTTGCTCTGTTGTCTTTAGCTGTTTCCATGTTGCCCTACTATCATAACTACTACTACATTACTAATGTTGCCACCTTAATCTGTTTCCCTACTGATACCTTCTTACCCAACTGCCTACACATTGTCCTACTGGGTCCATCAAACTCTACAATGTCCATCTTGCTATCGTTATCTTGCTCTACTGTCTTTATATTGCCTTGTTTTGGTATCTTACACCATCTTTCCCAAATGAAGCCATCTTGCTCTACTCTCTCCATCCAGCTATACTGCCCTCATGTTACTCTACTGACACTTAATCTCTTTGTCTTACTGTAATATCTGTCTTGCCCCACTGTCACCATCTTATTCTGCACAGCCCATCTTGTCCAAGGTCGGACTAGACCATTGGGGCCCGACCAGGTTTGAAACTTCCGAGGCCCCCGTGCGCTGGCCCACAATTAGTCTTTTTTATGGTGCCAGACTAGCAGGAGCAGGTTTGGGCCCAGTGCTACCCTGATCTTGTCCTACTATCTTGTGATCTGAAGCCTTATGTCTCAATCTTACTATACTGTGTCCATGTTGTCCTGCTGTCATTATTTTGACTTACTTTTGTCTGTTAATCTGTTATAACTTTGTTGCCCTGCTGATGCCTTCTTGTACTGCTGCCTCGAACTCTACTGTCTCTATATAGTCCTTGTGTTTCCGTCTTACACCATCTTTCACTAATGATTCCTTCTTGCTCTCCTCTATCCAACCTACTCTCCATGTTACCCCACTAACACCTTCTTGCCTTTCTCTCTTCATCTTCTTCCACTTATCCCCCATACTCCCTGCCTAGAGTCGCTGCTTTAAGAGGTCCCACTATTTTTCAGAGCCCAGTGACGTCCACCATTTTCTCCCCTTTCCTTCTCCAATAGACAATTGTGCACAAGTGACTTTGGCCGGAGACACTGGTGACCTCTTAGATATGAATAATGTAAATCAAACTTTAACCGGGGCTTTAGAATAACCCAACTAATCTTATGGGAGTTTGTACATATGAGATGTGATTTTTTTTTTATCTGGAGTGAAAAGCAGGAAATTACTCTTTTATGGGAAATAAATGAAAATATCTGTACTGCTGAACTGAAGCCCATGTCCCCTACATACACGGACACCGTGCCCATTAATCACACAATTCTCAATATCTCTCATGACAAAACAATCCATGTGATGTTCATTGTGGTGTATTGGGGAGTACAGTGACACTATTGTCTCTACATCCCTAAGTACATTATAGAGAAATGGAAAAATATTTGTTGTCTGGAACATTTCTAGGTGTCTCCATCTATTGTTCCTGGTCTCTGTTATCCTTCCCATTGTATCTGATTGTAATGTCCCACCTAGACATTCCTTACACACTGTCTCCAATATTGTACATCAGTCAGGAACCCCACTGTCCCCTCTATACTCCTGCACCCCCAAACCTTGGGATATGATCTGTATCTCACACATATATTGATATTGTACATCAGTCAGGAACCCCACTGTCCCTCTATACTCCTGCACCCCCAAACCTTGGGATAATGATCTGTATCTCACACATATATTGATATTGTACATCAGTCAGGAACCCCACTGTCCTCTCTATACTCCTGCACCCCCAAACCTTGGGATAATGATCTGTATCTCACACATATATTGATATTGTACATCAGTCAGGAACCCCACTGTTCCTCTATACTCCTGCACCCCCAAACCTTGGGATAATGATCTGTATCTCACACATATATTGATATTGTACATCAGTCAGGAACCCCACTGTCCCTCTATACTCCTGCACCCCCAAACCTTGGGATAATGATCTGTATCTCACACATATATTGATATTGTACATCAGTCAGGAACCCCACTGTCCCCTCTATACTCCTGCACCCCCAAACCTTGGGATAATGATCTGTATCTCACATATATATTGATATTGTACATCAGTCAGGAACCCCACTGTCCCTCTATACTCCTGCACCCCCAAACCTTGAGATAATGATCTGTATCTCACACAAATATTGATATTGTACATCAGTCAGGAACCCCACTGTCTCTCTATACTCCTGCACCCCCAAACCTTAGGAGAATCATCTGTTTATCACAGTCAAACACAGTAATAAAATAAATATAATTACAATTAAAGTAGGGGTACATTATCTTTTATAATACATGAGTGATACTCAGAGTTCCCTGTATAACTCAGCCTGCAGCCTTGTGTCTTTATATGGTCACAGAACAACCCCTCAGTGACTTCTAATATCCTTATCATTTACAGTAGGGGGTACATTATCCCTTATAATACATGAGTGATACTCAGAGTTCCCTGTATAACTCAGCCTGCAGCCTTGTGCCTTTATATGGTCACAGAACAACCCCTCAGTGACTTCTAATATCCTTATCATTTACAGTAGGGGGTACATTATCCCTTATAATACATGAGTGATACTCAGAGTTCCCTGTATAACTCAGCCTGCAGCCTTGTGCCTTTATATGGTCACAGAACAACCCCTCAGTGACTTCTAATATCCTTATCATTTACAGTAGGGGGTACATTATCCCTTATAATACATGAGTGATACTCAGAGTTCCCTGTATAACTCAGCCTGCAGCCTTGTGCCTTTATATGGTCACAGAACAACCCCTCAGTGACTTCTAATATCCTTATCATTTACAGTAGGGGGTACATTATCCCTTATAATACATGAGTGATACTCAGAGTTCCCTGTATAACTCAGCCTGCAGCCTTGTGTCTTTATATGGTCACAGAACAACCCCTCAGTGACTTCTAATATCCTTATCATTTACAGTAGGGGGTACATTATCCCTTATAATACATGAGTGATACTCAGAGTTCCCTGTATAACTCAGCCTGCAGCCTTGTGCCTTTATATGGTCACAGAACAACCCCTCAGTGACTTCTAATATCCTTATCATTTACAGTAGGGGGTACATTATCCCTTATAATACATGAGTGATACTCAGAGTTCCCTGTATAACTCAGCCTGCAGCCTTGTGCCTTTATATGGTCACAGAACAACCCCTCAGTGACTTCTAATATCCTTATCATTTACAGTAGGGGGTACATTATCCCTTATAATACATGAGTGATACTCAGAGTGGTGGATATACAATTTGCTATGCAGGGTACAGTAGGGGGATTGAGATGAGTGGTACAATAGAAATAATTCTCTTTTCTGCCAGTAGATGTCATTGTTGGTGAAGGTGTAACATAATATGAAGCTGTTGGTTCTTTAGTTCCAAATTTACATTTTGGGTTGTATGGCTCTATATATATCTAGTCCAAAATCTGCCCATAGTTTTTCATTTGCTACACTCTGTAGTCCAGTTCATTGTAAGAGAAGAAGAAGAATATTATTGGGCTCATTTGCTATAAGCAGGGGACCTGTCAGTTTTTTCTAGAAAATATTTGATAAAGTACAGTGTGTAAGGTGTATGTGGGGCACATATAAATGAAATAAAGTTGGGCTCATTTGCTCCCCCATTGTGGCATGTCTGCTCAGCATTTATCAACTGTGTTGCTTCTTAAATATACACAGTGCTTCGATAATTAGTTGGTGTCTGTTAGGGAAGTACCAAATTCCAGAATTTATTCAGATTAAATCCTAAGAGCTCCCCCTGCTGTTGGCAGGACAGAATGCTGGAATCTTATGATACTGATGAGCCTCCTGATGCTTCTTCACTCATTTCTATCACTTAAAGGGGTTGTTCACCTTTAAATGAACTGTTAGTATGATGTAGAGAGGGATATTCTGAGACAATTTGCTGTTCTGTCTTGAAAACAGCAGGGGGAGCTTTCCTTACTGTCTCCATCTTGTCCTACTGTCTCCATCTTTCCCTACTGTCTCCATCTTGTCCTACTGTCTTCATCTTTTCCTACTGTCACCATCTTGTCCTACTGTCTCCATCTTGTCCTACTGTCTCCATCTTGCCCTACTGTCTCCATATTGCCCTACCGTCTCCATCTTATCCTACCGTCTCCATCTTGTCCAACTGTCTTCATCTTGACCTACTGTCTCCATTATGTCCTACTGTCTCCATCTTGTCCTACAGTCTCCATCTTCTCCTACTGTCTCCATCTTTTCCTACTGTCTCCATCTTGCCCTACTGTCTCCATTTTGTCCTACTGTCTCCATTTTGTCCTACTGTCTCCATCTTGCCCTACTGTCTCCATCTTGCCCTACTGTCTCCATCTTGCCCTACTGTCTCCATCTTGCCCTACTGTCTCCATCTTGCCCTACTGTCTACATCTTGCCCTACTGTCTTCATCTTGTCCTACTGTCTCCATATTGTCCTACTGTCTCCATCTTTCCCTACTGTCTCTATCTTGTCCTACTGTCTCCATCTTGTCCTACTGTCTCCATCTTTCCCTACTGTCTCCATCTTGTCCTACTGCCTCCATCTTGTCCTACTGCCTCCATCTTGTCCTACTGTCTCCATCTTGTCCTACTGTCTCCATATTGCCCTACTGTCTCCATCCTGTCCTACTGTCTCCATCTTGTCCTACTGTCTCCATCTTGCCCTACTGTCTCCATCTTGCCCTACTGTCTCTACCTTGTCCTACTGTCTCCATCTTGCCCTACTGCCTCCATCTTGTCCTACTGTCTCCATATTGCCCTACTGTCTCCATCCTGTCCTACTGTCTCCATCTTGTCCTACTGTCTCCATCTTGTCCTAATGTCTCCATCTTGTCCTACTGTCTCCATCTTGTCCTACTGCCTCCATCTTGCCCTATTGTCTTCAAGGTCCCAATTCCTCAGCCAACATACATCATACGTGAAGTCTGCACTGCTGATGTGGTTAATGATGTCACAAGCGACAGCAGAAAATGGCATTCATAAAGCCGTGTGTGTGTAGCTATTTCTCCAGGAGACTTTGATTGTGACAGTCCCAGAGAGATGTTTCTTTATTTGACTATTTTTCACAGTTCAGTGACAATTTGTATATATTTATTCCCTTCTTTCCCCCCGTCATGTGATTTCTTGAAAACGAGAAGTTTCTCCCCACCCCCTTGTGTCCCTGCGCCAGTGAAATGTCACTGAGACATATTATTATTATTATTCTTGATGGATGGACTGAATCTTCAAGTTGAGCCCCTCTGGGACACCACCGGAACTGGAGCTGCGATTAGCACTGGGATCAACTTCACCTAAACAATTTAATGGCGGCTGAGTACAAGCATCATGTTCTGCGTGCGTCGGCAGTCCAACCTGTCATGGGAATAAAACCTTGAATTGGTCAAGAGCTGACGTTTCAGCAGAGACATCTCCATGCTCAATCTAAAGTGCCGGTGCCAAATGTTCCGGCCATTTCTAAGCCACAGGGATAGATTTTGTAATGTTTCTGAGACTTTCGCAGTGATATTATTTCATGTTATCAAAAGAAAATGCTCTAAACCTTCCGTTTCTTTTAACCCACTTAAAGGGCAACTACACCCAAATGCAGTTTTTTGTACAGTGAAAGAAAATATAATTCTGAGCAACTTTCCAATTTACATGAATTAAAAATTTTCACTGCTTTCAGAACTTATTAGTGAATTGAATGGTAACCGGAAGTGTCTCTGTCTCTCTTACAGTTCCCGCCTCTGATTTCCCTATTGCAACATTTTATCAGCTCTCCACCTGCCAAGACTCCACTTCCCACAATGCCTTGCACGTTCTTTCATTACCAGACAATTCCCTCCCACCATTGCAACATTGTATCAATTGTCAGCTCTCCACCTGCCAAAGACTCAATACCCACAATGCCTTGCACGTTCTTTCTGTAATTATTAAGTAGGGTTTCTTTTATTCTAATTCATGTTTGGTTTATTTTTAACCCGTTTCCAGGTTCTGATTTCATGTATTGATGTAGTTGAGTAGCTGGGTGGTTTTGTCTGTCCTGCCCCAGCTGAACATTCTTATCTCATTCTCCTTGTTACATCAGTTAGACTTTTACATTTTGTATACGTCTTTGAGCCTCATGAAGTGCAACTGATTATGGCACTTAGCTAGTGGGTGTATTTAGAATCTGTGCCATAAAGCAAGCTTGGGCTGCTGTTATGGCCAGAAAGGAAGTAAAGTACTCAAGCACAAAAAAAGACCAGAAAATAAAGTCAGTTATTTGATAAATACACTATATAGGGCAATGTACAGAGCTACTATTGGTTCATGGTTACATATAGGATCCCATATGGCACTTCCCACCTTCCGTCCTGGGAATCCGCCTATGGGTGCCTATCTATATATAATATATTGAATAAAGTACCCCCTCTTGTAAAATATAAGGATATTATAAGTCACCGAGGAGTTTCATGACCATATAAAAGAACGAGCAGGGGCGTAACTATAGAGGAAGCAGACCCTGTGGCTGCAGGGGGCCCAGGAGGTTTAGGGGGCCCCATGAGGCTCAAATTCATATACAATTTCAATACATTTTGGTAAAACAGGACAACCTCTGGATATGTTTGGGGCCCTAAAATTAATTTGCTGTGGGGCCCAGTAACATCTAGTTACGCCACTGAGAACGAGGCTGAGGTAACTTCTAATATCCTCATATTTTGCAACTGGGGGTACTTTATTTATTATAATACACAAGTTTCAGTGAGTCATGTGACAGAAATGACACCAGAACTCACCGTTTATAACTGATGACATCAGAACTCACCGTTTATAACTGATGATCAGAGCTCACTGTTTATAAGGATATAATTTACAGGATATTCATGGCTTTTGTGTAATATATAGTGAATAAAGTACCCCCTCTTGTAAAATATAAGGATATTATAAGTTACCGAGGAGTTTCATGACCATATAAAAGTACGAGGCTGAAGGCCAGGTGTTTTTATACAGGTCATGGAACTCCAAGGTAACTTCTAATATCCTCATATTTTACAATTGGGGGTACTTTATTTATTATAATACACAAGTTTGAGAGAGTCATGTGACAGAAATGACATCAGAACTCACCGTTTATAACTGATGACATCAGAACTCACCGTTTATAAGGATATACTTTACAAGATATTCATGGCTTTTGTGTATTATATATATATATATATACACAGACCTGACTGCATACAATAATGGATATTAAACATGCAGGAAACGAAGGAAAACTGTAGAATATTCAGAGAACGCTGCAGGAGAAAAGCAGCAAAGTCAGGCAGATGATTTCCCGTGTCTCCTGGAAGTCTTATGTACAAACGAGATGAAACAAATGACACGGGCGAGACTATCGCTCTTTCACTTTCTGCTGTGAGCGATGAATACGGTAAAACCGACGCCTGAAAGGGAGATTTAGGGAATGTTTGGATCCAATCAGATTCCGCAGCAGCAGCAACAGAGACAGACATTATCCTCATAAATATATAATCACCTCCACTTATTGGCAGCGCCGGCACAACACAAGCTCCGCACCCACGGAACGAACCGAATCATTTGCTTTGGAAATAGAATCTGTGAGGGTCGGAGTGACAGCGGCAAATTAATTCCCATAATTATACAGTTTGGAACCAGGTGTTTAGCAAGTGAGGGAATACAGGGATATGGGAGAGAGCTCATAGTACAAGTTGATCCAGGGACTGGTCCCATTGCATCTTGGAGTCAGGAAGGATTTATCCCCCTCTGAGGCAAATTGCAGAGGCTTCAGATGGGTTTTTTTCGCCTTCCTCTGGATCAACTGGCAGTTAGGCAGGTTATATATAGACTTAAGGTTGAACTTGATGATTGTGTGTTTTTTCAACCTTCACTTACTGATGATAAATACATACATAGACGATAGATAGACTGATGGATAGATGATATAAATAGATAGATAGACCTCAACTAGTGATGGGCGAATTTATTCGCCAGGTGCGAATTTGCGGCGAATTTGCGCGTTTCGCCTCCAGTGAATAAATTCGCAAAATTCGCCGGCGTCAAAAATTTTTTTCGAAATACCGGACGCCGGCGTCAAAAACGGGCGCCGGCGTCAAAAACGAGGCGCCGTTTCACGAAATTTTCACAGTTTCTCGAATTTTTCGGCGAAGCAAAACGGCGCAAATTCGCCCATCACTAACCTCAACCCAACTGATCCCCTGTGGGATGAATTGGAACCCCTTCTGTGAGCCTGATCCCCAACATCAGTGTCCAACCTCAATAATGTTCTTGTTCCTGAATTGAAGCAACTCCCAGCAACAACTCCCAGCAACAATTCCCAGCAACAACTCCCAGCAACAATGTTCCAACATCTCATGGGAACCTTCACAGAAGCACCAGGGCTGTTATAGCAGCAAAGGGAGGGGCAACCCAACTGAACCCCTGTGGGATGAATTAGAACCCCGACTGTGAGCCTGATCCCCAACATCAGTGTCCAACCTCACTAATGCTCTTGTGCCTGAATTGAAGCAACTCCCAGTAACAACTCCCAGCAACAATGTTCCAACATCTAGTGGGAACCTTCCCAGAAGAGAAGGGGCAGTTATAGCAGCAAAGGGAGGGGCAACTTCATATGAAACTATGATTTGTGGGGTTTGTTTGGGCATCTATTGCAGAGAAAGAAGTGCTGGAATAGAGTGCTAGCTCTGTAGTAAAACACATACACAGAGTCTAACAGATTGTAAAGCTTTTTCTGCACTTTGGGATGTTTGTCTTGTTCTGAGCAGTGATTAAATATCAGTTATTTATCGTCTGTGCTGTGTGTGTGGGATGTGTATCTTTTCATGTGTAGATCCATTCATCTCTGTCTCTGTACATGACGCCGTTATCCAACCTCAGGATTTTAATTAGTTGCATAAAACCTTTGTATTGCCGCTGCCGCATCCCTTTAAATAGATAAATCATGCGACGATGCATCATTTGCTGCGCTGTCACCTAAGTCTTGGTTTCCAAAGGACATTGAGAAACAGATTCTGTACAACACAGGACGGCGGCGAGAGGGAGGGGCCTCTCCAAGGAGATGATAGATGATTGGGAACTGGGCAAAAAAGCCTCATTTAAACATAATTATTGATTCAAGTTCCAAGCTGGGAGACAGCAAATGCAATGTGTCTGGTCCCTTGGTTTGTAGAAGATTGAAAGCTCCATGTTTTGAAGGGCAATAGAAATATACAGATATTGGGCCTGTTATCTGGTATCCAGGGAAATGCTCAAAACACTGGTGAGTAGGGACCACCACTATGGCAAAATGATGGCAAAATGAAAAGAATGAAGAAATGAGGAATATAGAAGGGGAGAGAAGAGGGAGGATGGGGGAGAGTAAGGCCAAACAGTTGGGGGAGAAAAGGAAAGGAGAGGGGATGAGAGACAGAAGGAGAGAAGGGAAAGGGGGTTAGGGAGTAGAGAGACAAATGGGGGAGAGGAGAAATATAGAAGGGGAGAGAAGAGGGAGGATGGGGGAGAGTAAGGTGAAACAGTGGGGGGAGAAAAGGAAAGGAGAGGGGATGAGAGACAGAAGGAGAGAAGGGAAAGGGGGTTAGGGAGTAGAGAGACAAATGGGGGAGAGGAGAAATATAGAAGGGGAGAGAAGAGGGAGGATGGGGGAGAGTAAGGCCAAACAGTTGGGGGAGAAAAGGAAAGGAGAGGGGATGAGAGACAGAAGGAAAGAAGGGAAAGGGGGTTAGGGAGTAGAGAGACAAATGGGGGAGAGGAGAAATATAGAAGGGGAGAGAAGAGGGAGGATGGGGGAGAATAAGGCCAAACAGTTGGGGGAGAAAAGGAAAGGGGATGAGAGACAGAAGGAGAGAAAGGAAAGGGGGTTAGGGAGTAGAGAGACAAATGGGGGAGAGGAGAAATATAGAAGGGGAGAGAAGAGGGAGGATGGGGGAGAGTAAGGCCAAAGAGTTGGGGGAGAAAAGGAAAGGAGAGGGGATGAGAGACAGAAGGAGAGAAGGGAAAGGGGGTTAGGGAGTAGAGAGACAAATGGGGGAGAGGAGAAATATAGAAGGGGAGAGAAGAGGGAGGATGGGGGAGAGTAAGGCCAAACAGTTGGGGGAGAAAAGGAAAGGAGAGGGGATGAGAGACAGAAGGAAAGAAGGGAAAGGGGGTTAGGGAGTAGAGAGACAAATGGGGGAGAGGAGAAATATAGAAGGGGAGAGAAGAGGGAGGATGGGGGAGAGTAAGGCCAAACAGTTGGGGGAGAAAAGGAAAGGAGAGGGGATGAGAGACAGAAGGAAAGAAGGGAAAGGGGGTTAGGGAGTAGAGAGACAAATGGGGGAGAGGAGAAATATAGAAGGGGAGAGAAGAGGGAGGATGGGGGAGAGTAAGGCCAAACAGTTGGGGGAGAAAAGGAAAGGAGAGGGGATGAGAGACAGAAGGAGAGAAGAGAAAGGGGGTTAGGGAGTAGAGAGACAAATGGGGGAGAGGAGAAATATAGAAGGAGAGAGAAGAGGGAGGATGGGGGAGAATAAGGCCAAACAGTTGGGGGAGAAAAGGAAAGGAGAGGGGATGAGAGACAGAAGGAGAGAAAGGAAAGGGGGTTAGGGAGTAGAGAGACAAATGGGGGAGAGGAGAAATATAGAAGGGGAGAGAAGAGGGAGGATGGGGGAGAGTAAGGCCAAAGAGTTGGGGGAGAAAAGGAAAGGAGAGGGGATGAGAGACAGAAGGAGAGAAGGGAAAGGGGGTTAGGGAGTAGAGAGACAAATGGGGGAGAGGAGAAATATAGAAGGGGAGAGAAGAGGGAGGATGGGGGAGAGTAAGGCCAAAGAGTTGGGGGAGGAAAGGAGAGGAGAGGGGATGAGAGACAGAAGGGAAAGGGGGTTAGGGAGTAGAGAGACAAATGGGGGAGAGGAGAAATATAGAAGGGGAGAGAAGAGGGAGGATGGGGGAGAGTAAGGTCAAAGAGTTGGGGGAGAAAAGGAGAGGGGATGAGAGACATAAGAAGAGAGAAGAAGTTAAAGAGGTGACTGCTTTATGAAAGACCAGGTTGGAAATATGAAGGGAATGGGCTGGTGAGATCTTCAGTCTGATCCATGACAATCAGTTGACATTGCCCCCTGGGTTCTCATAGCAGTACTGCATTACTATAATTCTGTACTTATAAAGCGACAGCATATTCCACAGCGCAGTACAATTAAAGCTCAGAATCAAGTATGTTGGTAACATTGTTTTCTCCCATATTGCAATATCTGTGTATTAATCACCGATAATCATTAATCCGGTGCTGCCGCCGCCCTCATTGGAACTTTGTTTTCTAAACAAGATTTATATTCCTCAGTTTGGGTGACATTTTCCTCCGATTCAGGATTATATTTTACAAAAATTTCGCATTTATCACTCCTCGTGACTCGGTTTTAATCCGCAGAGAAACTCAGGTTCTTTTTTTCCTTGTTCCTGGTGATTTACGGCTTATTGGTGGCTGTGGCGCCAGAGAGCTGACAGTTGCAGGTACAAGATGCGCTGAGAGCAGAAAGGGAAGGTGTTTGAGAGTGGGGTAGATTGGCTGCTCCACCATCCACTTACCCTCGGAAGGGGCCAACTCGTCTCTATAACAAGTCACCGGTGGCTCATTAGTGCGGCTGCTCCGAGCAAAGTCGGTTCCAGTCGGCAGTTTAGTAGTTGCTGCTGAATGGGAAGGATGGGGGGCTAAACGGAAACTTCTCATCTCATATATCACATTGTTACAATAAGGATTTTTTAAAAAAATCTTTTTTTTCTAACATTTTTTTCTTTGTTGAAAATGAATTAATATAAGGACCGGGCCAATGATGGTACTGCAGATACAATGACCCAATGGGACTTTTATAGGCTGTTATGTAACATTGGTACCGGCTTTAGGCAATCAGTTTCTCTTAAAAATTTACTGTCATGGGAAAAATGTTTTTTTCAAAACGCATCAGTTAATAGTGCTGCTCCCGCAGAATTCTGCATTGAAATCCATTTCTCAAAAGCGCAAACAGATTTTTTTTATCTTTATTTTTGAAATCTGACATGGGGCTAGTCATATTGTCAATTTCCCAGCTGCCCCCAGTCATGTGACTTGTGCTCTGATAAACTTCAGACACTCTTTACTGCTGTACTGCAAGTTGGAGTGATATCACCCCCTCCCTTTCCCCCCCCCCAGCAGCCTAACAACAGAACAATGGGAAGGTAACCAGATAGCAGCTCCCTAACACAAGATAACAGCTGCCTGGTAGATCTAAGAACAACACTCAATGGTAAAATCCAGGTCCCACTGAGACACATTCAGTTACATTGAGTAGGAGAAACAACAGCCTGCCAGAAAGCAGTTCCATCCTAAAGTGCTGGCTCTTTCTGAAATCACATGACCAGACAAAATGACCTGAGATGCACCTACACACCAATATTACAACTAAATACACTTGCTGGTTCAGGAATAGGAATACCTATGCTGCCATAGTTTTATGGGATCTCTCTGTACAGACTATGAGCAAACTTAGGGGCTGTTCCTGCTGAATTGTGCTTAGTACAGGGGAATACCTATGTGCCATAGTTTTATGGGATCTCTCTGTACAGACTATGAGCAAACTTAGGGGGCTGTTCCTGCTGAATTGTGCTTAGTACAGGGAATACCTATGTGCCATAGTTTTATGGGATCTTTCTGTTCAGACTATGAGCAAACTTAGGGGACTGTTCCTGCTGAATTGTGCTTAGTACAGGGAATACCTATGCTGCTATAGTTTTATGGGATCTCTCTGTACAGACTATGAGCAAACTTAGGGACTGTTCCTGCTGAATTGTGCTTAGTACAGGGAATACCTATGCTGCCATAGTATTATGGGATCTCTCTGTACAGACTATGAGCAAACTTAGGGACTGTTCCTGCTGAATTGTGCTTAGTACAGGGAATACCTATGCTGCCATAGTATTATGGGGTCTCAGCGTGGGTATAACTCACCTTTCGAAGTCTCCGCGCTCGCTAATTAGTTGCAATAAACTTGATTTGGCAGCGGGAAGTGTAATTGGTGTTTAAAGTGAGAATCCACCAAGCGAGCGGCAAACAGGCCAACGGAGAGTCGTATCTGTCAGAAGAGCAATAACGTTTCCTATAGGCAATTAATGTGTTCGAGTGGCCGGGCGCCTGCCATGTTCCCAGCGCTGAGATCCCCGGAGTAATATACAGAATAGATAAGAATACAACCCCCTCCCCTCAAACTGGTGCAACATCACATAAACTTGGGGCACAGAGAAGCCTCACTCTAAATACACATAGAGCACATCCAATCACAACCGTCTCTTCTACTCCCAAAGTACAGTGCTGAGGCAATGAAATTAATGAAGGAGCAGAAAGGATAAATATATAATAGAAAATAATTGTTTTTGTGAGGGATTCCTAAAATAGCAATGTGGTAAGTAACACCCCCCGCAATGCCAAATTCTCTGTCCAGAAACTAATTTTTCTTTTCACTGAATCGGATCCTAACGACTAATGTGCGGATCTTTGTTCCATTCCTCCCTTTGATCAGAACCAGCAGAAATAGAATGTGTCCAGGCTGGTGACAGCAGTGCCGGCCAATGTGTTTGAAGCGTCAGCTCTTTGGAGACTGCAGGACACATTGGAAATGACAGATTCTATCAGCAGATTTATCACACAAAGCGCCACCTGTAAGGGGAAAAAACAGTATTAAAAATATAATTTTATTTCATGTTTGTACGAGCTGTCGCTGAGTCACCAATACTGATCTGCCAACTGACAGCTGATACCTGTGTGTTCCACGAACTGGGAAAAGAGTGAAAATAACTTTTTATATTTCTGTACTGTCTAAGGGAAATAATATGGCAGCTCCTCCCATATGTATAAATACAAATATACAGAGAAGGAATGTTCTGGGCACACAATAAGCTATACCTCATACTGTACTGTCTAAGGGAATCAATATGGCACCTCCCTCCTCCCATGTGTATAAATACAAATATACAGAGAAGGAATGTTCTGGGCACACAATAAGCTATACCCTCATACTGTACTGTCTAAGGGAATCAATATGGCACCTCCTCTTCCCATGTGTATAAATACAAATATACAGAGAAGGAATGTTCTGGGCACACAATAAGCTATACCCTCATACTGTACTGTCTAAGGGAATCAATATGGCACCTCCTCCTCCCATATGTATAAATACAAATATACAGAGAAGGAATGTTCTGCGCACACAATAAGCTATACCCTTATACTGTACTGTCTAAGGGAATCAATATGGAACCTCCTCCTCCCATATGTATAAATACAAATATACAGAGAAGGAATGTTCTGCGCACACAATAAGCTATACCCTCATACTGTACTGTCTAAGGGAATCAATATGGCACCTCCTCCCATATGTATAAATACAAATATACAGAGAAGGAATGTTCTGGGCACACAATAAGCTATACCCTCATACTGTACTGTCTAAGGGAATCAATATGGCACCTCCTCCTCCCATATGTATAAATACAAATATACAGAGAAGGAATGTTCTGGGCACACAATAAGCTATACCCTCATACTGTACTGTCTAAGGGAATCAATATGGCACCTCCTCTTCCCATGTGTATAAATACAAATATACAGAGAAGGAATGTTCTGGGCACACAATAAGCTATACCCTCATACTGTACTGTCTAAGGGAATCAATATGGCACCTCCTCCTCCCATATGTATAAATACAAATATACAGAGAAGGAATGTTCTGGGCACACAATAAGCTATACCCTCATACTGTACTGTCTAAGGGAATCAATATGGCACCTCCTCCTCCCATATGTATAAATACAAATATACAGAGAAGGAATGTTCTGGGCACACAATAAGCTATATTTTCTTGATATATAAAAGTAATGAGTTTTACAACATGTGTCAATCAAATGGTTGGTGCTGCTTATTTTTCTTTCATTATCAGCCTGTGGATACTTTGCATTGTAAGTTATGAGTAACTTTCTTACATTTCTCCTCTTTTTAAGAAAAGACATCTGCGATTGGTGCTGTCTATCATCTGAAATTCCGGATCTGGATATGCTACAGACATTTGGGAGTTGAAGCACGGGGAGAGAGTAGGGGTGACCAGGATGTGCACTAACACATAGGTAAGGTCTATAGACGTATCATAGTATTTCAGTTCAGTTGGAGATCCAGAAGTTTGAACTTGATGAATGAGTTTAGTTTTTCCCCTCAGTTGTGATCATGATAAATATGGCGGAATGGGAATTATTTGCCATTAATTTAAACTCTAAGTGCCTCTTCTGGTGCCTCAGCCCGTTGCTCCCTTTATACAGGAACCAGTGATTTGTTGGACTCCCTCTCACCCGTGTTTTATGCTTTGCCTTGTTGGGTCGAGGGGAAGAGGTTGAAGGCTCGTTTTTGTTTGAAATGCTGGTGGAGTAACATCGGTCCCATTCCTCTTGTTTCTCCGACACCGGCACTACATCAGCAGAAACCCGACAGAAGAGAAGGGAAAGATTGATGTTTCTTTGTTCTTGATCCATCATATTCCTTGTCAAGTTCCATGGCACCGCGGCCAAGGACTCAGCGGGAAAGCATTTTGGGTTATTTGTGCCGGGTGGGTAACATTAATGTTCTGAAGCTGTTGGGGTAATGGTGCAAGAGAAGACTGAGAAGCCCTTCTAGAGACCTTCAAGCTGGAAATTGCACTCAATTGCTTGCAATCTCCTTGTGTGCCATTGCCCCGACACATGCATGGGACATTTCAAATGATTTCAGGTTTTTTTGGTTGTTGAGCTAAACCACCGGAGCATGAAGTACCTACCCATATTCTAGAAGTAGCCAGTAGGTGTCTCCTTCTTCCAGGAATTGATTCATACAGCAATATTGTATCTCATGCAATCCACTGTCTAGAGGAAACATAGTATTTTTATTATGTCAAGAGGCTGTTAGAAATGGAAAAGGGGGAGGAGAATTTGGGTATTTGCCCTGTTCCTCATAGGAGGACAGATGTAGATAGCAAGATTGGGAATTGTATGTAAAGTAGAGCAAGAGGGCAACAGGATGAATACATGATGGGGATCAGGACATGAGGCAGACAATAGGACAAGATGGAGACAGTAAGACATGATCGAGTCAGTAGAGTAAGATGGAGACAATAGGACAAGATGGAGACAGTAAGACATGATGGAGACAGTAGGACAAGATGGAGACAGTAGGGCAAGATGGAGACAGTAGGGCAAGAGGGAGACAGTAGCACAAGATGGAGACAGTAGCACAAGATGGAGACAGTAGGGCAAGATAGAGACAGTAGGACAAGATGGAGACAGTAGGGCAAGATGGAGACAGTAGGGCAAGAGGGAGACAGTAGGGCAAGATGGAGACAGTAGGGCAAGAGGGAGCCAGTAGCACAAGATGGAGACAGTAGGACAAGATGGAGACAGTAGGGCAAGATGGAGACAGTATGACAGGAGGAAGACAGTAGAACAAGATGGAGACCGTATGACAAGATGGAGACAGTAGGACAAGATGGAGTCAGTAGAGTAAGATGGAGACAGTAGGACAAGATGGAGACAGTAGGACAAGATGGAGACAGTAGGGCAACATGGAGACAGTAGCACAAGATGGAGACAGTAGGACAAGATGGAGACAGTAGGGCAAGATGAAGACAGTAGGACAAGATGGAGACCTTATGACAAGATGGAGACAGTAGGACAAGATGGAGACAGTAGGACAAGATGGAGACAGTAGGGCAAGATGGAAACAGTAGGACAAGATGGAAACATTAGGACAAGATGGAGACAGTAGGACAAGATGGAGACATTAGGGCAAGATGGAAACATTAGGACAAGATGGAGACAGTAGGTCAAGATGGAGACAGTAAGACAAGATGGAGACAGTAGGGCAACATGGAGACAGTAGTGCAACATGGAGACAGTAGGACAAGAAGACAGTTGGGCAAGATGGTGATGTATGGTGATTTATGGTGAATACAGTATTCTAAGATGGGAACAGTAGGGCAACATGGGGACAGTGGGACAAAATGGAGAAAAGAAGACAATATGGTGAGGAATTATCTACCTGGACAGGACATAAGTAGGGCATCAGCCTCCCCACAAGTAACTGACAAGTTGTAGATATTCTTTTTGGGGCCCTCAGAATGATGTTGCCTTCTATTGGTAGTTTCCCCCAATCCCAAATGTCACTTTCCTCACCTGGAAGATGGAAAAGCCTGAACTTTAGGCAAGTGAAACCTAATTTATCTTGTTTTGCCAGCAGCAGTGCAGATTTGTCAAATTCAAGCTTGAATTTCCTCGTTTTCTATGGCTCCCTAAGCAAAAGCCGGCTAGTGCTTCATCTGCATTTGCATCAGCAGCTCCATAGCCCCCCATTAAATCTCCCCGAGATCTTAATTACATCTCAACCGCCGTGTCTGTTCCGCTCCTGGCTTACAAATGAGAGGCTAATGCGTCTGGGCCTCACGCTGACCCCTTATTACTGCAACTCCTGCAAATGTACAAATCCAGTCACCCAGGCGCCCCCTTCTCAGAGAATGGAATAATCTCACTGCATCACATGGGGGAGCAAAGGGCAAGTAAAGCAACTCATACACAGAGAGAGAGAGAGATAATGACTTCTTTATCTCTAATCCAATAGTCAGTAATGAGTAATGGGCACTTAGTAACAGGCAGTTCAGGCCATGTCCAACATGGCTGACAGTTTAGGAGTCCAAAACTGCAAGTAAATGGCCCTGCAGTGGGGAAATTGCACCGTGAAGGGGAATTGCACCGTGATACTGTCTCTTTAATGACTTGTTTATGCGTCAGGGAGGGGTAATTGGGAGGAATCGCTTTCCCTTTGCGCATCAATCTCATCACATTTAAAGTGAAATCTGACATAATTTTCCTCCGGGGATAAATCTGTTTGCAATCGTCTTCTTAAGGGTCATAAATTGCGCACAGATTGCTGGAATTTGCATTTCTGCTTTGGAAATTAAGTCAATAAAAATGCGAAGTGTGAAATGTGAAATGTGAAATGTGAAATGCCATCGCTGTTTATTTATTATTCACCCCCCCACTCCGATATTAATAGGCCGGAGTGATGCCCGCAGAGTCAGGGAGGCTGATTCTCATTGGGGCTATATATTAAATATACGACCTTTGATTATTTCTGTACATGTCGAGCCCAGAGCATTCCGCTCATTGACAGGGGCTGATGTATTGGGCCGGGGGGACGTATTGCGCTGACTCCACCGGCCCCCGAAATGTGCTGAGAGGGAAACAAAGTGGGTTTTGCAATTCTGTGATAGAAAATCAGCAACAAAACATGAATCTTTCACTTGCCCCCAGAGGTTTATTAACCTGGGAGTGGGGGGTCAATACCAAAAGGTGCTCTGGTGTTTCTCTCCTCTCTGCTCCCTCCTTCTTTTTATATTTCTCCTTTTCCCCATTTCTATGTTGCCCCCCAACTGTTTGGCCTTACTCTCCCCCATCCTCCCTCTTCTCAACCCTTCTATATTTCTCCTCTCCCCCATTTGTCTCTCTACTCCCTAACCCCCTTTCCCTTCTCTCCTTCTGTCTCTCATCCCCTCTCCTCTCCTTTTCTCCCCAACTGTTTGGCCTTACTCTCCCCCCCTCTTCTCTCCCCTTCTATATTTCTCCTCTCCCCCATTTGTCTCTCTACTCCCTAACCCCCTTTCCCTTCTCTCCTTTTGTCTCTCATCCCCTCTCCTTTCCTTTTCTCCCCAACTGTTTGGCCTTACTCTCCCCCATCCTCCCTCTTTTCTCCCCTTCTATATTTCTCCTCTCCCCCATTTGTCTCTCTACTCCCTAACCCCCTTTCCCTTCTCTCCTTCTGTCTCTCATCCCCTCTCCTCTCATTTTCTCTCCCAACTGTTTGGCCTTACTCTCCCCCATCCTCCCTCTTCTCTCCCCTTCTATATTTCTCCTCTCCCCCATTTGTCTCTCTGCTCCCTAACCCCCTTTCCCTTCTCTCCTTCTGTCTCTCATCCCCTCTCCTTTCCTTTTCTCCCCCCAACTGTTTGGCCTTACTCTCCCCCATCCTCCCTCTTCTCTCCCCTTCTATATTTCTCCTCTCCCCCATTTGTCTCTCTGCTCCCTAACCCCCTTTCCCTTCTCTCCTTCTGTCTCTCATCCCCTCTCCTTTCCTTTTCTCCCCCAACTGTTTGGCCTTACTCTCCCCCATCCTCCCTCTTCTCTCCCCTTCTATATTTCTCCTCTCCCCCATTTGTCTCTCTACTCCCTAACCCCATTTCCCTTCTCTCCTTCTGTCTCTCATCCCCTCTCCTCTCATTTTCTCTCCCAACTGTTTGGCCTTACTCTCCCCCATCCTCCCTCTTCTCTCCCCTTCTATATTTCTCCTCTCCCCCATTTGTCTCTCTACTCCCTAACCCCCTTTCCCTTCTCTCCTTCTGTCTCTCATCCCCTCTCCTTTCCTTTTCTCCCCCAACTGTTTGGCCTTACTCTCCCCCATCCTCCTTCTTCTCTCCCCTTCTATATTTTTCCTCTCCCCCATTTGTCTCTCTACTCCCTAACCCCCTTTCCCTTCTCTCCTTCTGTCTCTCATCCCCTCTCCTCTTATTTTCTCTCCCAACTGTTTGGCCTTACTCTCCCCCACCCTCCCTCTTCTCTCCCCTTCTATATTTCTCCTCTCCCCGATTTGTCTCTCTACTCCCTAAACCCCTTTCCCTTCTCTCCTTCTGTCTCTCATCCCCTCTCCTTTCCTTTTCTCCCCCAACTGTTTGGCTTTACTCTCCCCCATCCTCCCTCTTCTCTTTCCTTCTATAATTATTCTCTCCCCCATTTGTCCCTCTACGCCCTATACTGGGCTACTTTCTCTGTGGGGATATGAGGAGAGAGTTGATAGTAGGAAGGCCTCTGGTTGGATATATTCTTTATGTATAGTCAGAGTGTAAAGAGTCAGTAAATGTTGATCCCAGAATATCTCTGCTCATACAGAAATAGTCCAGCAAATCTAATTCATATTTTAAATAAGTTTTCCCCTTCCATTACTGAGAGATAAATTGCCATTTTACCAGTGATTGAATTGGAAGAAAATAAGAAATTTCTGAATCAAATAATTTTTTTTTCTTTTTTTATTCCCGCCGCCTCCTGTCTACAAATGGCCGGAATATAAATCTGCAAAAAGAGAAGAGAGATCAGTAAATCGCACGTTATCTGCTCGGCTGGATATTTACTCCGGAACATTCTGAAAATGTCGCTTTGGCCCAAACATTCCGGGGAGATTAATGGCGGCTCTGGTGCAATCCGTTAGGACGAGGCTTATTTGCTGTAGAACATTAGCGGGAGTGAAGCCCCGGGTAGGGAACAACATTATTACAGGGAGGGGATTTATATTCTAGTGGGGAGGACACAGATTAATGGACGGGGGGTGACAATTGCTGCTCTTCTGCGCAGAGATGACGATAAATCCCATTTTTCATATTTATTTTGATAATTATATATATATATATATATATATATGTGTGTGTGTGTGTATATATATATATGTATATTAAATTCTGTGAGCCAATAGAAAGCGAGCGAGCCGTGCATATATCTACTGCTGATATAATAGGATACAGAAAGCATCTTCTTCTTGTCATTGGGAGAATCTCAATTTACAATTCTAAATACGTCCTACGACTTGAAACTGGTGATATTTTAGGGTTTTATGAGTTTTAGAATATGTGCATATTTCACGTGCAATCGGAACATTTTTGCATAATATTTCCGAGGCTCCGTTCCTTGTCTTGTTTATGCGGAAAAAAAATGGAGCGTTTGAGTGGCACTGTGCACCCCGGGGCATTAATATTAGGGTTCATTTACAAAGACTCCGGACAGAAATCAGGATCCCAATAACTGCCCCTTACCTTGACCCTACTGTATCTTGTTCTGTTATGATGGTTGATCCGAATGTTATTAAAGGGGATGTAAAGGCCAAAAAATAAAATCCATTTTTAGTTTCTTTAATGAAAAAAAAAACTATTTCCAATATACTTCAATTAAAAAATGTGTACCGTTTTTATAAGAAACCTGACTGTATGCAGTAAAATTCCCCCTTCGTTTTACTTGCTCTGGCTGCTGTGGATAGGACACTTCAGATGGTCCCTAACTGCTCTGCAGGGAAACAATCATACTTTCAAACAGCAGGGGGAGCCCCCGCCTTACTTCCCTGACCTCGAGCAGCTTTGTTTGTTTCCCTATAAAGCAGCGAGCAACTGTGTCGAGATTCGTATTTGCAGAACCAGTGCAGTCTGTATATTCTGATTATTATTCTTGCTGTATCTGCTTCTATGGCGATCCCTAAGCTTAACCTCCCAACTGAAGCCCAGACCAGACTGAGCATGTGTGTAGTCTTGGTCTTGTAAAGATGTTTAACAAATAGGGATGCACTGAATCCAGGATTTGGTTTGGGATTCGGCCTTTTTCAGCAGGATTTGGCTGAATCCTTTTGCCCGGCCAAACCAAATCCGAATCCTGATTTGCATATGCAAATTAGGGACAGGGAGGGAAATCGTGTGACTTTTTGCCACAAAAGAAAAAAGTAAAAATGTTTTCCCCTTCCCACCCCTAATTTGCATATGCAAATTATGATTCGGATTCAGTTCGGTATTCGGCCCAATCTTTCACAAAGGATTGGGGGGTTCGGCCAAATCCAAAATAGTGTATTTGGTGTATCCCTATTAAGAAAGTTCCAAGATGACAGCCCCCTGCGGCCAACTTTGAAAGCATTAATCATTTGTTTGATTAGGCTTCTGGTGCAGTAGTTTCATGTTTATGTTTAGTATACAAAATACAGCATTTCTAGTCTTAGTCTATTTTAGACTTTAGTTCCCCTTTAATAGGGAAAAAAGGTAAATATATAGGAAGGCCGATATATTGGGGGGCGGGTCTGTGATATAATGGTAGCAGGTCTGTGACACCAGTATGGGTGGGTCACGACATCAGGGGTGGAGCTATGACGTGGTGATCAGCAATTGGCCGATCGCCACGTCAATCATTTTAATCCTGCCCGGCTTTCCTTATTTGGAAAACCAGGCTGGCAGTTTTGACCTGGACATAGGGTTGCGACCTGGAGGTTATTACCCTGAATGTCACATGCACACCCCTGAATGTCACAACCCCACCCCTGAAATGTCACATCCCTGCCCCGCCCCCACCTTCTATGTCACCAACTGATAGGGCCAGAACTACAAGGTGGCAACCCTACCTGGGCAGCCCTTCAAAAAAATGGGCAGTCCAGGACAAAACCTGACAGGTGGTAATCCTACTTCCGGGAGAGATGTTTTCGGAATATTCACATTCGCACGAACCACCGGGGGCCTGAGGGGTGTGTGGCCCCTGGTGTGATCGCACCCTCTCCACCCCTGATAGTTCCTCCACTGCAGGATTTACCTATTTCTCTGCCCCGGTCCCCGCTCCCCACGGGATGGGAAAGAGAAGAGCAAAATCACTCTCCCTATTTAGGAAACAGGCTGACGCGGCCTAATTCTGCTTCCCGTTATTTATATGGACCGGCCCTATCATGGGAATTGATTTGGAAGAAGAATAAATCCTGCTGGCCGTATTTCCTGGAATAATGATCTGCCAACCCTCCTTCCATCCCCCGGCCGCCATATATTCTCTGACCCTGACTAAATAATAGACTTCAGCTCCATCGATCCTCCTTTTTTTATAGTTATAGTTCATTTAAATTTTTTTGTTCCTGTTTTAAGGTTTTTTTTTTAATTTAAAGGGCAAGTAAAGCCAAAAACACTGGTGACCAACCTTTGACTCATGGACCAGCCCAGGTACTTTGCTCAGAATGCGGCATCTTCATGCAGCGATGTAGTGTACAGGTTGGGTGGGGGTTTAGTCAGGGCTCCGGATGGTATTGCCTTGGGTCTAGGCATGGACTGGCAATCTGTGGGTTCTGGCAAATGCCAGAGGGGCTGCTGTAAGATGCCATATAAAGTCACTATTTAGTTGGCTGCTGGAGGCAGTTTGGGCCTCTGTGTATTTGGAATGCCAGGGCCTGTTTTGACTCCCAGTCTAGACCTGCCTCCATTACTACCTGGAACCCAACCACTGTCGGACTGGGGGGCCTGCAGCCTCAGGGGCCCACCACACAGTTCCCCAGCTGTAAACTATTCTGGGCTGCCGAAACCTCCTGCATAGTTACATAGTTACATCCCCTCCGCGTGCACATTGGTAAATTTTCCGGCAGACGAGGGAGTGCAGGAGCAGGTCTGGGCCGGCCGGGCACATAAGAGCCTGAGCCCACCAGGTTTTTCCCCGGTGTCCCGCTGGCCCAGTCCGACCTGGAACTCAACTCTTTCCCAACTTAACTTAGTGCCACCAGGACCTCCTTGTTGAGCACCAGACCTCAGTGGACCTTCTGTTCCATTTACCATCTATATAGGGTTCCTTGTTGCCCCTTACAAATAGCATAAAGCCCCCCTGATTTACCTTCAAGCCTCAAGGTCCCCCACCTACTCATTGCCGACTCATGGAAATCCAAGTGCAGAAATACAGAAACGAAACCAATCTCCCTGGTCTTTAAAAAACCTTGAATTGTGAATAATTTATAGGACGCAGTTTTCCGTGTCCCCCTCGGGGAGCCAAAATTTGTTGCTGAGGTTGTTCGGCTGTTCGGAGAGGCAAGAAATGTTCAGCCAATAGAATTTAATTGACAAGCTGATTGGCGACGTCCCCAATGGCTTTTTATAATGAAGGCGCCTGTCACAGACGTCGTTAGGGAGAAGTATGTCGGCAACCGGCCGCCGCCAGATCATCTGGATATTTACAGAGAAGGGAACGTTTGGGTTTTGGGGGAGCCGGGATGGGTCTGAGAGGGGGGGAAATTGTAGCAGAAATTGGTGCTGGTGCTGTTAATTAGGCTTCATGTCCCTGATACAGTGAATTTCCCTCTTACATTTCTATCAATCAATATATATTTCATAGGATATTGGCCTCTACTATTAACCTACATTTAACCCCATCAATGAATATGACTCAGGGTCCCCCCTCCCCCAGCCACAACCTACCTTTATCCCCCTCCCCTTAAACGCGTGTGTGCACCTACCTGGTTTTTGGTGCGACCGGTAGTGATACGATTCACCGAAAAATTCTCCCTGAAAATTATTCCTGCAAAACTGCGAAAAAATTTGCGAAACACATTGAAGTCAAAATTATTTTGTCGCGCGTCAATTTCGGCACCTGCGACAATTTTTATATCCGCCTATTTTGTCCAAATGCATTAAAGTCGATGGGCGGCCGAATAATTTTGACAAATTCCAATTCTTATGCGCATGACTATTCTGACGCACGCCGCAATTTTTTTGACGCAGTGGATTTTTCGCCGGCAAAGAGAGGGAGGTTGGTAGTCGGACTGGGGCAGGGAGAGATTCTGGACCTACTAGGCCCATTGGGTTTTTTCCCAGGGTCCGTCCTGCCCAGTCCAACCCAGAGTATCGAAATGCCTTTCTATTAAAGGAGAACTTAACCCTAAAAATGAATGGGCTAAAAATACCATATTTTCTATAGTGAACTTATTGCACGAGGCTAAAGTTTGAGCTTGTCAATAGCAGCAATGATCCAGGACTTCAAACTTGTCACAGGGGGTCACCATCTTGGAAAGTGTCTGTGACACTCACATGCTCAGTGGGCTCTGATTGGCTGTTGAGAAGCTAAGCTTAGGGCTCGTCACTAATTATCCAGCAGAAAATGAGCTTCCCTGGCTGTAATATAAGCTGATGCTACAGGTTTGCTGATTATTCAATTCTGATGCTAATTGCACTGGTTTCTGTGCTGCCATGTAGTAATTATGTGTATTAATTACTAATCAGCCTTATATTGTGACATTTCTATTCTATGTGTACTGTATATTGTGAGTGGCTCCCTAAGCTCAGTAAGTGACAGCAGCACAGAGCATGTGAATCAGTGAATCAGCAGAAAAGAAGATGGGGAGCTACTGGGGCATCTTTGGAGACACAGATCTTTACTGCTAAAGGGCTGGGGTTGCCTTGGGCTGGTACTGAAACCCAGAGAATAAGATGTAGCCAAATTCCTCTTTAAATTGCATGTTCCCCCATTCAGAGCTCCATTCTGCCCCCTGTTGGAGAGCTGAGGCAGGAATCAGCCAGACTATACACAGCTGGGGGTTACTACACCCAGAAACACTTCTTATTAATAACAGACAATTCTCCTGTCGAGGTTAATGTGCACAATCAATATCTGAAGGGAACATTGTGCAGTTTGGGCGGCGAGGGTAATTTAAATAATGAGTGCGGGGGGCACGGCTGCTCTTGTGCCGGCGTTTCAGCCGAGTGAGGAGGTCGGGCCCCTGAACCTTCAGCGCATGTTTCAATAAACCTCCAAAGCCACCGCCGCTGCTCAGGCAATTATGTGACTAAGTACATAATGCACCAAAACATTTTCTGCTGCTTTTAATACAATTTTCCCTTCAAATTGCTTCTTAACCCCCAGCGCAATCAATACTGTGGGAGAAAGTCTCGTCGGTCTCCGTTGTCTATGGGTTTCTGTATCTGTGGGTTCCTGTAAGGACGCAGGGGGCGCAACTGAAAATGTTGCAGCTTTAAAGGAGAAGGAAAGCTACTGAAGCAGTTTATTGCCAATAGATTAGCCACAATAGTGCAAGCTATAAAACTATATTTATTCTGCAGAATGCTTTACCATACCTGAGTAAACAGCTCTAGACACCGTCTCTGTTTGTTTAGGATAGCAGCTGCCATATTAGCTTGGTGTGACATCACTTCCTGCCTGAGTCTCTCCCTGCTCACTCATAGCTCTGGGCTCAGATTACAGCAGGGAGGGGAGGAGAGAGGAGCAAACTGAGCATGCTCAAGCCCTAGCCCTGGAGGTTTAAGCTGAAAACAGTTAGTCTGATACAGAAGCCCATGAGTACACAATAGAAGGAAAGAAATGTGATGTTTCTTTTGACAGAGGACTCAGAGCAGCATTACTTTGAGGGGTTACTGGTGTATTTATATAGACCTTTCTGATAAAGCTTACTTACTTTTAGCCTTTCCTTCTCCTTTAAAGGGGTGGTTATACAATAGCTAATTCTAAGCAATTGGTCTTTATTTTTTATAGTTTTTAAATTATTTGCCATCTTCTTCTGATTCTTTCCAGCTTTCAAATGAAGGTCACCGACCCCATCTAAAAAAAACAAATGCTCTGTAAGGCTACACATTAATTGTTATTACTGCTTTTTATTCCTTATCTTTCTATTCAGGCCTCTCCTATTCGTATTCCAGTCTCTCATCCAAATGGTTGCTAGGGGAATTTGGACCCTAGAAACCACATTGCTGAAATCGCAAACCGAAGAGCTGCTGAATAAAAAGCGAAATCACCAATAAATAATGAAGACCAATTGCAAATTGCAACAAGATGTCACTTCCACTTAGTGATGGCACCCCCCAGTGCACCCTAATAGCACCTAACACTGTGTCTGGGCTGGGTGCTGTCATTGAGCCCAATGTGTACATTTCTCTCTCTCTATATTGATATAATTGCATCTACCTATTGGCAACAGGGGGTGGCGCTGTTCTGTTGCTGTCATAGAAACAAGAAGAAATGTAACAAGTAACACTTCCCCTTTCATTTCCTATTTAAGCATTTAGTGATTTTTTTGCTGTTGCCGTGGCGATGATTAGTGTTTCTCATGCACAAGGGTGCAGGGTGCTTAGTAGCTTGTATTAAATTGATAAAGTTCAGTATGATATAGAATGTCCAGATCCTAGCAACTTTGCAGTTGGTCTTCATTATTTATATTTTATCGTTATTTGCCATTTTCCAGCTTTCAAATGGGGGTCACTGACCCCATCTAAAAAACAAATGCTCTGTAAGGCTACACATTTATTGTTATTGCTACTTTTTATTCCTCTTCTTTCTATTCAGGCTTCTCCTATTCATATTCCAGTCTCTTATGCAAATCGGTGCATGGTTGCTAAGGGAATTTGGACCCTAGCAACCAGATGGCTGAAATTACAAACTGGAGAGCTGCTGAATAAAAAGCTAAATAAGTAAAAAAAACACAAATAATAAAAAATGAAGACCCATAGCAAATTGTCTCAGAATATCCCTCTCTACATCTTACTAACAGTTCATTTAAAGGTGAACAAACCCTTTAATGAGACATGGGATGAAAAAGGAGAAGTAAAACACTAACTTTACCAAAATAATTAGGAAATATAAGTGGATGTGATAACTGAGCTTCTCTCATTGGAGCCTGGGAATTACTGTGCCTCGTTTATCTACAGGAACAGCCCGTGCCGTATAAATGTGGCCCAGACAATATGCTGCAATGCCTCCGACCATTTGGCTTTTCAACCGAAAGAGCTGACACTTTCTACTTAAAGCGATGCCATTGGAACAGGCAGGGCCCCACGGGGACGTCAGAGAATTAGCAGCAGTTTCAGAGGGAGACCGGATTTCTGGATGTAATTCCAGGGTAATGGCACTGTGGGTTCCAACTGTCTGAACAGAATTGGCCATATTGTCTTCTGAACAGAGCCAAAAATCTGCACTTAAATCCTCTGTATGAGCGGCACATGGAGTTTACTTTTCTAACGACTCCATTGTGACATCACTGCCAGGTACAATTAATTAGGGTCCATCAAACGCATCTTAAGTTAATGAGACATGATTTTAAAGTGGGGAGATTTTGATGCCAGTGCAGATGGAACAAGAGTCATTAAATATTATCCTTATCATTTACAGTAGGGGGTACATTATCCCTTATAATACATGAGTGATACTCAGAGTTCCCTCTATAACTCAGCCTGCAGCCTTGTGCCTTTATATGGTCACAGAACAACCCCTCAGTGACTTCTAATATCCTTATCATTTACAGTAGGGGGTACATTATCCCTTATAATACATGAGTGATACTCAGAGTTCCCTGTATAACTCAGCCTGCAGCCTTGTGCCTTTATATGGTCACAGAACAACCCCTCAGTGACTTCTAATATCCTTATCATTTACAGTAGGGGGTACATTATCCCTTATAATACATGAGTGATACTCAGAGTTCCCTGTATAACTCAGCCTGCAGCCTTGTGCCTTTATATGGTCACAGAACAACCGCTCAGTGACTTCTAATATCCTTATCATTTACAGTAGGGGGTACATTATCCCTTATAATACATGAGTGATACTCAGAGTTCCCTGTATAACTCAGCCTGCAGCCTTGTGCCTTTATATGGTCACAGAACAACCCCTCAGGGACTTCTAATATCCTTATCATTTACAGTAGGGGGTACATTATCCCTTATAATACATGAGTGATACTCAGAGTTCCCTGTATAACTCAGCCTGCAGCCTTGTGCCTTTATATGGTCACAGAACAACCCCTCAGTGACTTCTAATATCCTTATCATTTACAGTAGGGGGTACATTATCCCTTATAATACATGAGTGATACTCCGAGTTCCCTGTATAACTCAGCCTGCAGCCTTGTGCCTTTATATGGTCACAGAACAACCCCTCAGTGACTTCTAATATCCTTATCATTTACAGTAGGGGGTACATTATCCCTTATAATACATGAGTGATACTCAGAGTTCCCTGTATAACTCAGCCTGCAGCCTTGTGCCTTTATATGGTCACAGAACAACCCCTCAGTGACTTCTAATATCCTTATCATTTACAGTAGGGGGTACATTATCCCTTATAATACATGAGTGATACTCAGAGTTCCCTGTATAACTCAGCCTGCAGCCTTGTGCCTTTATATGGTCACAGAACAACCCCTCAGTGACTTCTAATATCCTTATCATTTACAGTAGGGGGTTCTGGGCAGTGAAACAGAACCAGTGACCCGTGTGTTGAACAAGAGGAAACCTCTGTCCGTATCTCTATCCCCAGATAAGTTGAGGCAGGTGAATTTCTATGAATATTTGTTAATTGGAAGTGGCCCAAACACAAGACAAACACATTATCACGTCGGCCCATCTCAGCAGGAGTCAGTGATGAATATTCCTTTATGGAAACATTTTCCTGCAGCCGCCGGGAGGTTTATTACAGAATGTTCTGAAACCAAACGCAGACTCGACTGTCACAAGCTGCGACTATTCCACCCCCACACACAGCAGTTACTGAACATCTTCTTAAATCCGACACTGAAACTTGATAATATCGTTTTTTTGGCAAACGTTCCATCTGTCGGAAAATCAGATCTGAGTCAGAAACATTCGGCTAAACAAGGAAAGTGTCGGCTGCAAGTTTTAATGGTTTTCCGCCAAGAAAGTCACAACATGTTTTTAAGCACCACAAACACATTTGTCTTTGTCGCTGGCTCCATTAATTGTGTCCAGATGTCATCGCTTCCCCTCGGGACAAGAGCTTACACTCACCCCCAGAACTCTGCAAATATAACTGAATGATGGGGTGGATCACAGGGTTCTCCTGGATTAACCTCTTTATAAAATGTTCTCTTTTAAGTAGAAGCAGTGGAATAATAGTCTCTGGGAAGGGAGTGTGACTGTGGGATAGCAGGTATAGTAGGGAGAGATGGTGCCTATAGTAACAGTGGATAATAGTCTCTGGGAAGGGAGTGTGACTGTGGGATAGCAGGTATAGTAGGGAGAGATGGTGTCTATAGTAACAGTGGGATAATAGTCTCTGGGAAGGGAGTGTGACTGTGGGATAGCAGGTATAGTAGGGAGAGATGTGTCTATAGTAACAGTGGATAATAGTCTCTGGGAAGGGAGTGTGACTGTGGGATAGCAGGTATAGTAGGGAGAGATGGTGTCTATAGTAACAGTGGATAATAGTCTCTGGGAAGGGAGTGTGACTGTGGGATAGCAGGTATAGTAGGGAGAGATGGTGCCTATAGTAACAGTGGATAATAGTCTCTGGGAAGGGAGTGTGACTGTGGGATAGTAGGTATAGTAGGGAGAGATGTGTCTATAGTAACAGTGGATAATAGTCTCTGGGAAGGGAGTGTGACTGTGGGATAGCAGGTATAGTAGGGAGAGATGGTGCCTATAGTAACAGTGGCTAATAGTCTCTGGGAAGGGAGTGTGACTGTGGGATAGCAGGTATAGTAGAGAGAG
Organism: Xenopus laevis; assembly: GCF_017654675.1. NCBI lineage: Eukaryota > Metazoa > Chordata > Amphibia > Anura > Pipidae > Xenopus > Xenopus laevis. The sequence goes on from NC_054377.1 coordinate 3,867,535, forward strand.
ATGGTGTCTATAGTAACAGTGGATAATAGTCTCTGGGAAGGGAGTGTGACTGTGGGATAGCAGGTATAGTAGGGAGAGATGGTGTCTATAGTAACAGTGGATAATAGTCTCTGGGAAGGGAGTGTGACTGTGGGATAGCAGGTATAGTAGGGAGAGATGGTGTCTATAGTAACAGTGGGATAATAGTCTCTGGGAAGGGAGTGTGACTGTGGGATAGCAGGTATAGTAGGGAGAGATGGTGCCTATAGTAACAGTGGATAATAGTCTCTGGGAAGGGAGTGTGACTGTGGGATAGCAGGTATAGTAGGGAGAGATGTGTCTATAGTAACAGTGGATAATAGTATCTGGGAAGGGAGTGTGACTGTGGGATAGCAGGTATAGTAGGGAGAGATGTGTCTATAGTAACAGTGGATAATAGTCTCTGGGAAGGGAGTGTGACTGTGGGATAGTAGGTATAGTAGGGAGAGATGTGTCTATAGTAACAGTGGCTAATAGTCTCTGGGAAGGGAGTGTGACTGTGGGATAGCAGGTATAGTAGGGAGAGATGGTGTCTATAGTAACAGTGGATAATAGTCTCTGGGAAGGGAGTGTGACTGTGGGATAGCAGGTATAGTAGGGAGAGATGGTACCTATAGTAACAGTGGATAATAGTCTCTGGGAAGGGAGTGTGACTGTGAGATAGCAGGTATAGTAGGGAGAGATGGTGTCTATAGTAACAGTGGATAATAGTCTCTGGGAAGGGAGTGTGACTGTGGGATAGCAGGTATAGTAGGGAGAGATGGTGTCTATAGTAACAGTGGATAATAGTCTCTGGGAAGGGAGTGTGACTGTGGGATAGTAGGTATAGTAGGGGGAGATGGTGTCTATAGTAACAGTGGATAATAGTCTCTGGGAAGGGAGAGTGACTGTGGGATAGCAGGTATAGTAGGGAGAGATGGTGCCTATAGTAACAGTGGATAATAGTCTCTGGGAAGGGAGTGTGACTGTGGGATAGCAGGTATAGTAGGGAGAGATGGTGTCTATAGTAACAGTGGATAATAGTCTCTGGGAAGGGAGTGTGACTGTGGGATAGCAGGTATAGTAGGGAGAGATGGTGTCTATAGTAACAGTGGATAATAGTCTCTGGGAAGGGAGTGTGACTGTGGGATAGCAGGTATAGTAGGGAGAGATGGTGCCTATAGTAACAGTGGATAATAGTCTCTGGGAAGGGAGTGTGACTGTGGGATAGTAGGTATAGTAGGGGGAGATGGTGTCTATAGTAACAGTGGATAATAGTCTCTGGGAAGGGAGTGTGACTGTGGGATAGCAGGTATAGTAGGGAGAGATGGTGTCTATAGTAACAGTGGATAATAGTCTCTGGGAAGGGAGTGTGACTGTGGGATAGCAGGTATAGTAGGGAGAGATGTGTCTATAGTAACAGTGGATAATAGTCTCTGGGAAGGGAGTGTGACTGTGGGATAACAGGTATAGTAGGGAGAGATGGTGCCTATAGTAACAGTGGGATAATAATGACATTGTCCCTTTAATAAGACCACAGATACTACAGTAGTAAAGTCATATGAAGGATATAATGTATGTTCTGTGCCAGGTTTGCTAAGTTCCGGTTCTGGGCACAGCCGTCAGTCCAACAAACAAGTGTCACATGGAGCCGCTCATCACAAGTTGTGTTGCAGTTATTTTGAGTTTGGCTGTTGATAAAGCTCATAACCTTCGCAGCATAATCACAGCAGACGTTCCTGTTTGCCAATGAGCTAATGAACAGATTTACTTTCGGAGGAACGTTCCTGCCAGACCATATGTTATGGAGGCAATTTTTATAAACAACAAGGAGGAACCTGAAGTGACTTAAAAGATTTTATCCAACTTTCTCTAGTTGGAGTCAGTTTTCTGCTTTGAAACAGCGGAGGCCAAGTTTAGTGTCAAAGTATAGAATTACAAAGTCAATGGTCCTCCATATGGAGGATTGATGTTCTGATTGGTCACAGGTTGGTCTGGTCCTTCTTCAGTACAATTAGGGAAAAGAAGCAGAAACTGCCCATTCCTAAACAGATACAATCATTAACCCCTTCCTTCTGGCTCTTTTGCCCTTGGGAGTCAAGTAAGTGAAGGAACGGCACAGGGTGCGCAGAGACAGATGCCACCTGACAGCAGGAGAAATGGCTGTTGGAATCGGCAGTTCTAATTTGCTTGGTGCCATTTATCAACACCTGACAATTAACTGGAGATGAGCTTAATGAAGGGCTACCAATCCTTATTTTTTGTATAATGAGAGAGAGCAGACAGTAACCCTTCCAACACTTTCCTCTTGTCTCTATATATTAGGTACCTATCTAGTGTTACCAATCCCTATTTCTGTAGGGAAATGAGAGAGAGCAGACAGTAACCCTTCCAACACTTTCCTCTTGTCTCTATATATTAGGTACCTATCTAGTGTTACCAATCCCTATTTCTGTAGGGAAATGAGAGAGAGCAGACAGTAACCCTTCCAACACTTTCCTCTTGTCTCTATATATTAGGTACCTATCTAGTGTTACCAATCCCTATTTCTGTAGGGAAATGAGAGAGAGCAGACAGTAACCCTTCCAACACTTTCCTCTTGTCTCTATATATTAGGTACCTATCTAGTGCTACCAATCCCTATTTCTGTAGGGAAATGAGAGAGAGCAGACAGTAACCCTTCCAACACTTTCCTCTTGTCTCTATATATTAGGTACCTATCTAGTGTTACCAATCCCTATTTCTGTAGGGAAATGAGAGAGAGCAGACAGTAACCCTTCCAACACTTTCCCCTGATATATCCAGAGCTTCTGTTGCACACGTCCTATATTCTATCACTATGTATAAAACGTGGAATTATTTGTATTCTATCCGCAGATACAAAGTGTCATTGTCGCAGTTGCACGAGGGGGTAATAACAACAATGAAATATTTAGCAGCCGCTCTTTTGTTTCTCCTTCGTGTCGGAAAGTGTTTCACATCCAGTCCAATCTGAGTTAATCAAACCGGATTCCTAAGTACCTTTTGTCTGTGCCCCGGAGCCGTAATTCCTTCCTTAGGGATGGGATAATAAATTCCTTGTGACAGCCGGAGAACAAGACAAAGTGCAGGTGGGACGCAGGACTTTGATTTTAGCAACTAAATATTTCACTGAGCATCTCTAATGAGCGGCCTGTCTCTCCGCAGGTGATTTATTTTTTGTTTGCCTGAAAGAGGGAGATGTGTGAGGCTTTAGGGCAGCCCCTGGCCAGTAGGGGATGCTGGGAATTATAGTTCTATAACAGTAAGCGCCGCAGGCTTCCTGTTTCTTGTTCACAAACTCCATGAATATCACAGCTGGAGGCCTGGATCAACTAAGAGAGGCTAAGGGATATAGTTGGGTATAAATTAACATTCCAAGGGACCAGTGTAATACAGTTAAACAGAGCAGCGAGGCAGAAATAAAGGGAAAATGTACGTTTTAAAGGGGCAGGAGTAAATAATTGCCCTATGGAAGGCAACAAGGACAGGGCTGCCCCTTGGCGTTCTTGTCTCCGGTTAAAGTAAACGACCCCCTAAAGCGAAGGAGGGTGAGAAAAGTTTCTGACGTTTGATAAATCTCTCCCTATAACCATTGCTGTTTTTATGGTACCGTGCCTCCATGTTTTTTCCCAGAATTCCACGTATTCTTTTTGCCTTTGCGACTAGGTGTTTCCATCTGGCCCAGCCAAGAACAGGACTGGCATTACAAATGACCTTTAAGTTATTTTTATTAATTATTATTATAATAATAATTTATTATTAATAGAGTGTATTTTTAAAGCTCTAACATATTCTGCAGCGCTGTACCATAAATGGGTTTATACATAGAACATACCTAGCGACCAATCGCGGATACGACAGGCAAAGATGGCTCTCCCCAAAAGAGCTTGCAGTCTAAATGATCAATATTAAATAGAATGTCCTACCCTTTTCAACATTGCCATTGGTCTTTATTTAAAAGGGGTTTAAAGTAACCTTTGAGTTGACTTTTAGTATGATGTAGAGAGGGATATTCTGAGACAATTTTAAACTGGTTTTAATTTTTTATTATTTGTAGTTTGAGTGATATGCAAATTAGGGGCAGGAAAGGGAAAATTGGTATAAAAATTTGTGACGATAAGTTACATGATTTCCCTTACCACCCCTATTTTGCATATGCAAATTAGGATTCAGTTCGGTTCGGCCAGGCAGTGGCAGGCCAAGCCGACCGGGCACCCTAGGCGACCCGGGCGGCCACCGCACTCTCCTCCGTGCTCCCCTACTCGCTCGCGCGGACGTGCATGATCCTGAACACATTGTGGGCACACATGCGAAGAACGCCGATGGGGAGGGTGTTACAGCGCTGGAGGGCAGGGAGGCAGAGGAAAGCGACGGAGGGGAGGGAGACGGGGTAAAGCGCTTGAGGGGAGGGAGGCGGGGAGGAGCGCCGGAGGAGTGGCAGGAGCAGCGAACATGGAATAGGGGTAGGAAATATGTCAGGTACCTGCCCAGCGCCCCACTTTCGTTGCGCCCTAGGCAGTTCCATCTTTTGCCTACCTCTAGTTCAGGCCCTGCGGCCAGGCACAAGGATTCAGCCGAATCCAAATCCTGCTGAAAAAGGCTAAATCCTGGCCAAATCCCGAACAGAATTCGGTGCATCCCTAATAAACTTTCCATATTTGCTGGAGGTTAAACCCAGGTAATGGGTGTGAGTTGATGATGACTGGGGTGGGGAAATTACATGGGGGGGGGAGGTCAATGACATTAGGGGCAGGCACACTGACATTTAGGGGTGGAAGTGTACCAATATGATAAATGCCCCCCTCTGGCCCCCTTAATCAAATGAACAATCCTAGTACTCTGGGTAATTTAACGGTCAGTCCAAAAGGACCAATTACCCGTAACTCAATATTTTTAAAAATCCACAATTTATTATGTATATTAAAAAACATTTCAGCATACTGACCCCATGATCCTCCACCTTACGCGTTTCCTACCCTCCGGTACCTATGAGTAAGTACTGGAGGGTACCAAACTCGCAAGGTGAAGGATCATGGGGTCCGTATGCTGAAATGTTTTTTAATATACAAAATAAATTGTGGATTTTTAATAATGTTGAGTTACGGGAATTTTTTTAAAATATTTGGGATGTGTCCCTTAATTAAATGAGATATACAGAAAAGGGGGGTTGTGGGAGCACTCAAATATGTTTAAGTACAATGGAAGTACTACTGATTTGGTAAATTAATCAATGCACATTCCCTGGTCCTCAGGCCCGGATTTGTGGAAAGGCCACCTAGGGCGGCAGGATTTTAGGGCGGGCGGCATGAGATACAATCATTTTTTAAATTTCCCATGCGCCAATCCCAATTGATAATGAAAATTTGAACAATAAAGGGGAGAGAATAGGGGCGAGGAACGGCAGTGGGCCTAGGAGCGCCCACTATGTAAATCCGGCCCTGCTGGTCCTCTATCTCATAAGTAATTCCGTGTATATACAAGTGCATGTGTTTTGTTACAAAGTTATGATCATAAAGTCAAGATAAACCCCACACGGTGGTCCCTAACTTGTTTACCTCTAGTCATAGTATAAAAAGGCTTGTACCTCTGCATAGTAGCGTTACTTGTAATCAGTGTCTCCTGGACCTTGGTTTCAGTCTTAATTAAATGAGCCCCATTATCTGCGCCTGCGGTTAGAGATGAGTGACACGAGAAGGAAAAGCGAATATTAATGTTTCCGCTCATTCTGAGCACTCAGAACGCTAAGCCGCATAATTAGGGAGCGCATGAAAGCGCCTGATAAGGAAAATGGGCAAAATGCGTTGCTGAGATCAAAGGAGCCCCTGGTTATTAATGAGAAATTGCCCTTCATTTCCAGTATCCGCCAGTAATCCCCTGCCTTGCACCCCGTGTATTAGACCTCTGGGTCTCCCTCTGCTGTAAGGACAGGGATCAGCTAGTTGTGCCACCCCAACATCTCAGGGATTAGTACTGGGGAATGGGGGGCTGTGTTTCAGTCTGTCTCACTGCCTAATGCCCCAGAGAAAATGTTAAATAATGATGAGAAATAGCTGCCAGTCTGGAGAGAAATGTAACTTTATCCTTTATAAATTCCACCCATTGTGCCCTAACTCTGCCCGTGCAAAGGCCAAATAAGACTAGTACTATATCCTCAGAAATGGGACCCCACTAACACTTTTTCCTCCTCCCTACCTCCTCCAAACCCCATTTGACCTTGTAACCTTAACATACTAAATATCTGGATTAAAAGAATAAAACAGGAGGGAGATTTAGACAAGCTGTTTGTGGATAGTGTATTGAGATCTACCAGCTAAAGGTCTACTGGTTGTTCCCCATCTGCCTTTTGGTCACCCCAACTCTAAGCTTACTCCAGCTCTTACTCATCCCCAGCTCTGCACCGGCTTAGGGAACTGACACCACCTCAAACTGACCCTCACTAATACTCACCTGATCCCCCTTTACTATCTCTATTGGTGGCTCATTAACCCTGTCAGTTCAGAACCTTGTCTGACTCTTCCCTCTACTTCTCAGATCACCATGCTCCAAACCTCTGTGCTGGCCTATTGAGTGTTGCACTACACCAGGGATCCCCAACCTTTTGAAGCCGTGAGCAACATTCAGAAGTAAAAGGAGTTGGGGAGCAACACAAGCATGAATAATGTTCTCGGGGTGCCAAATAAGGGCTGTGATTGGTCATTTGGCAGCCCCTATGTGGCTTGTCAACCTACATTGAGACTCTGTTTGGCAGTACACCTGGTTTTTATGAAACCAAAACTTGCCTCCAAGCCTGGAATTAAAATATAAGCATCTGCTGTGAGGCCACTGGGAGCAACATCCAAGGGGTTGGAGAGCAACATGTTGCTCACGAGCTACTGGTTGGGAACCACTGCACTACACAATGCCATGTGATAACTAAGAGTGCAGATCTTACAGTCTGAGCAGATCTTATTGGTTGGCTTGGTGGGATTTCATGCACCTCTTACCACCCTGACCCACCCTCACACTTACACCCACTCACCTACACCCACCACCCATCGTCTGATCCTTGCAGGTTATACGGACAACAACCCCTCAGTGTTTTGATGTGGAGAACAGAGGAGCAGAGGCTCGGGGTTCTGCTCCGCGGTGGCTGGGATATTGCTTGGAGGCTCTGAAGAGCTGCAGGGCCAGATAGATTTATTATGATTTTACTACTCATTAAACATGGCCGGTGCGTCTCAGTCAAGAGCATCACTGAAATGCCACCCCAAGGCTCTGTATAATCACTGCCAACGAGTCCTGCTGTCCTGCTATCTCTCCCTTATCTCCCCTCATACTCTGCATCATGTAACTGTGCAGCCATACGCTAGAGAGGCTGAAAGCACCTTACATAATCTTCTCTATAATGAGAGCTGCAATTAGCTAAGGGGCCCCAATACATGGTAACTGGATAAGGCCAGAGGAAATGATATTCCATTGTAAGCAACAGTCCTGTCCTTTCTTATAGGGAGGGGAGGATGTCAGTATGGACAGAGGTTGGACAATGGAGAGATTCTAGCTATCTGTATAACAGAGCATTCTGTCCCAGTGGCTGCACAGATCCTATCTGATCCCCATTGTAAGCAGCAGTCCTGTCCTGCTTTATGGCAGCTGAGATTCTAGCTATCTGTATAACAGAGCATTCTGTCCCAGTGGCTGCACAGATCCTATCTGATCCCCATTGTAAGCAGCAGTCCTGTCCTGCTTTATGGCAGCTGAGATTCTAGCTATCTGTATAACAGAACATTCTGTCCCAGTGGCTGCACAGATCCTATCTGATCCCCATTGTAAGCAGCAGTCCTGTCCTGCTTTATGGCAGCTGAGATTCTAGCTATCTGTATAACAGAACATTCTGTCCCAGTGGCTGCACAGATCCTATCTGATCCCCATTGTAAGCAGCAGTCCTGTCCTGCTTTATGGCAGCTGAGATTCTAGCTATCTGTATAACAGAGCATTCTGTCTCAGTGGCTGCACAGATCCTATCTGATCCCCATTGTAAGCAACAGTCCTGTCCTGCTTTATGGCAGCTGAGATTCTAGCTATCTGTATAACAGAACATTCTGTCCCAGTGGCTGCACAGATCCTATCTGATCCCCATTGTAAGCAACAGTCCTGTCCTGCTTTATGGCAGCTGAGATTCTAGCTATCTGTATAACAGAACATTGTGTCGCAGTGGCTGCACAGATCCTATCTGATCCCCATTGTAAGCAGCAGTCCTGTCCTGCTTTATGGCAGCTGAGATTCTAGCTATCTGTATAACAGAACATTCTGTCCCAGTGGCTGCACAGATCCTATCTGATCCCCATTGTAAGCAACAGTCCTGTCCTGCTTTATGGCAGCTGAGATTCTAGCTATCTGTATAACAGAACATTGTGTCGCAGTGGCTGCACAGATCCTATCTGATCCCCATTGTAAGCAGCAGTCCTGTCCTGCTTTATGGCAGCTGAGATTCTAGCTATACTATACTAGTTCTATATTATACTAGAACTATTTGTCACAGATCCTATCTTGAGAGCATTGTTTTCACTGCAGAGGTGTGAGGCATTATCATGATTAATGTGATGGAGAGAAGGAAGCTTAGTAAGGCTGAGGAAACAGCACCTCAATAGTTCAGTGGCAGGCAACTGCCAAATACTAAAAATGAATGCATTAAAAAATAAAAATCCTCTTTTTAAAATGGAAAGTTTAGAAGGACAGTGTCCCTTTAAGTAATGGAAAATGAAAATGCAGATCAATCCGCACCATGGAAACCTACTCAAATATAATTCTCTTTTCTATTTGCTTTCGAACAGTTTTGGAGGCTGTCGACAGAAACATATATTTAGTGCATCGTCAGACTAATTCAAGCTGTAATTGCTTTGTGCACTTGGAAGCGCCATTGTACCCGATCATCACCAGACACAGGCGGGAATGGCTCGGGCACCCTGCCAGCCGATGTGCAACCGCAGCTCTCGCATGAGATTCCAGAAACCGACGGCAGAATTCTATGGGAATTATTTGATTAGCAACGAGGCAGCAAAACTGTGATCTGTTCTTTGGCTGCGCTTTGATGATAGAATGTCGGAATGATTAGATTCTTTCTCACTTTCTCACTGGGGCGATTACGTACAGGAGCCGGAGATGTACACAGTTTAGAGCCAATTTGAGACTGAATAAAACACAAGTCTAGCAAATATCTTAGGAGAACATGGCAACAATAGGGCAAAATAGTGCAGCATTGGACTGGGGATATTACCCAGAATCCCTGGCTGTGAGGGAAGAGCTGGTGCCGTGTGATTATGAGGTAAAATGGGATATTACCCAGAATCCCTGGCTGTGAGGGAAGTGCTGGGTGTTGTGTGATTATGAGGTAAAATGGGATATTACCCAGAATCCCTGGCTGTGAGGGAAGAGCTGGTGCCGTGTGATTATGAGGTAAAATGGGATATTACCCAGAATCCCTGGCTGTGAGGGAAGAGCTGGGTGCCGTGTGATTATGAGGTAAAATGGGATATTACCCAGAATCCCTGGCTGTGAGGGAAGAGCTGGGTGCCGTGTGATTATGGGGTAAAATGGGATATTACCCAGAATCCCTGGCTGTGAGGGAAGTGCTGGTGCCGTGTGATTATGAGGTAAAATGGGATATTACCCAGAATCCCTGGCTGTGAGGGAAGTGCTGGGTGCCGTGTGATTATGAGGTAAAATGGGATATTACCCAGAATCCCTGGCTGTGAGGGAAGAGCTGGGTGCCGTGTGATTATGGGGTAAAATGGGATATTACCCAGAATCCCTGGCTGTGAGGGAAGAGCTGGTGTCGTGTGATTATGAGGTAAAATGGGATATTACCCAGAATCCCTGGCTGTGAGGGAAGAGCTGGTGTCGTGTGATTATGAGGTAAAATGGGATATTACCCAGAATCCCTGGCTGTGAGGGAAGAGCTGGTGCTGTGTGATTATGAGGTAAAATGGGATATTACCCAGAATCCCTGGCTGTGAGGGAAGAGCTGGGTCCCGTGTGATTATGAGGTAAAATGGGATATTACCCAGAATCCCTGGCTGTGAGGGAAGAGCTGGGTGCTGTGTGATTATGGGGTAAAATGGGATATTACCCAGAATCCCTGGCTGTGAGGGAAGAGCTGGGTCCCGTGTGATTATGAGGTAAAATGGGATATTACCCAGAATCCCTGGCTGTGAGGGAAGAGCTGGGTGCTGTGTGATTATGGGGTAAAATGGGATATTACCCAGAATCCCTGGCTGTGAGGGAAGAGCTGGTGCTGTGTGATTATGGGGTAAAATGGGATATTACCCAGAATCCCTGGCTGTGAGGGAAGAGCTGGGTGCTGTGTGATTATGGGGTAAAATGGGATATTACCCAGAATCCCTGGCTGTGAGGGAAGAGCTGGTGCCGTGTGATTATGAGGTAAAATGGGATATTACCCAGAATCCCTGGCTGTGAGGGAAGAGCTGGTGCTGTGTGATTATGGGGTAAAATGGGATATTACCCAGAATCCCTGGCTGTGAGGGAAGAGCTGGGTGCTGTGTGATTATGAGGTAAAATGGAATATTACCCAGAATCCCTGGCTGTGAGGGAAGAGCTGGGTGCTGTGTGATTATGGGGTAAAATGGGATATTACCCAGAATCCCTGGCTGTGAGGGAAGAGCTGGGTGCTGTGTGATTATGGGGTATAACATGAGCTAATTACAGAATAAACACTTTCCTGGGTTATAAATTATAGGGTGACAATTTAAAATAAATGCCAGTGTATGACAGAAGTGATGGCATGAGGGGCGAGTGCAGAAAATTGTGCAGGGTTAAAAGAACCATTTGTTTATCACTGTAATAATTCCCTGGGATGGGTTTCCGTTTATTAGGCCATTACATGAGGCTGAACGGCTGCAGAATGTCGCTGGTAACAGATAAATCTGGAGAAAGACGACCTCTGTATCCAATGTAGTTAGCAAAAATCATTCAATTGGGGAATAAAAGGATTTAATGTATATGTTTCCTTGTTATTGGGGGTGCTAGGGAGGCAAACAGCTTATTATTCAGTATTACAGAAATATAATGGAACATTTATAAATAACAGCCTTTCTATGTAAATCCTGCCGTTAAAGTTTTACTGGTTGATTGCGTTCATAAATTCGTATGCGGAAAGTGTTTATTCATCCTGGGAGCATCACCGAGGCACAGAGTTTGATTTGTACGTTCACTGCATTGCAACTCTCTGCAGCAGAGTCCTGACTGGCACCGGCTTATTAGCCCAAAAATGTAATCATAAACAAAAAATGATCCTTTCTGAAAAATAGATGTTTGGTGAAGCAGACTCAGGCCCCAGGAGTTCAGCTGAGGTAGGCTGTTCCTACTGAATTGTGCTTAGTACAGGGAATACCTATGTGCCATAGTTTTATGGGATCTCTCTGTACAGACTATGAGCAAATTTAGGGACTGTTCCTGCTGAATTGTGCTTAGTACAGAGGAATACCTATGCTGCCATAGTTTTATGGGATCTCTCTGTACAGACTATGAGCAAACTTAGGGGACTGTTCCTGCTGAATTGTGCTTAGTACAGGGAATACCTATGCTGCCATAGTTTTATTGTATCTCTCTGTACAGACTATGAGCAAATTTAGGGACTGTTCCTGCTGAATTGTGCTTAGTACAGAGGAATACCTATGCTGCCATAGTTTTATGGGATCTCTCTGTACAGATTATGAGCAAATTTAGGGACTGTTCCTGCTGAATTGTGCTTAGTACAGGGAATACCTATGCTGCCATAGTTTTATTGTATCTCTATGTACAGACTATGAGCAAACTTAGGGGACTGTTCCTGCTGAATTGTGCTTAGTACAGGGAATACCTATACTGCTATAGTTTTATGGGATCTCTCTGTACAGACTATGAGCAAACTTAGGGGACTGTTCCTGCTGAATTGTGCTTAGTACAGGGAATACCTATGTGCCATAGTTTTATGGGATCTCTCTGTACAGACTATGAGCAAACTTAGGGGACTGTTCCTGCTGAATTGTGCTTAGTACAGGGAATACCTATGCTGCCATAGTTTTATGGGATCTCTCTGTACAGACTATGAGCAAATTTAGGGACTGTTCCTGCTGAATTGTGCTTAGTACAGGGAATACCTATGCTGCCATAGTTTTATGGGATCTCTCTGTACAGACTATGAACAAATTTAGGGGCTGTTCCTGCTGCATTGTGTACAAGTGGGCCATTTCTAAAACAGAAGGAATACAATGTGGCTGATGGGTATAAGAGAGGTAAAACCATAGAAGGGAGATAAATGACTGTGTTTATATTTTCAGACATTCATTAATTTAAAGGCAGAGAACCATGCAGAACTGTCAGGCATGTATGAATTAACATACAGATGCAGAGAGGAGCTCGGGGCCCTATGAAGAAGGTTAAGAGCTGAGAGTGATTGGACAGAATATATTATGTAAAAAAGTTCTTTATTCTGTATAAAGGGGAAATAAATCCTGCAGCTGTGTAAGTAAAGTCTTTTTTCCTGCCCCTCCCCTATAAACCTGCCATTGTTGCCCACAATATTTCCCACTTTAATTATTAATGAACAATCTGTCATTCGTGGATTAAACGGGCTCAAAGATGCTCTAAGGTCACTTGCAGCTGACGGCTGGTAAAGCTTCCACGGAGGGAATTCATCTTTCGGGCAATATAAAAGGCATTATGGAAATGTAGAACAAATCATCTCGGCGCCTGATAGAAAGTAATGCTGAGTGATCAGCAAAGCTGCCATATGCTCGCTCAGCCGCCGCCGATTCTCCTGTAGCGCCATGCAAATTCCCTTCTTATTTTCCCTAAGTAATGGAGCGGAATTTCTCTGGTGCAAAGGAAAAAAATTCTTTTTGTTTTCACTATCGCTGTGCCATGAAACTGTGTTTATACAGAAGATACTACAAATTATAGAATTATATAACGTACCCAGATCCACAGCAATTTGTTGAATTGAGGAAATTGAAACAGGATAAATAAAATAATAGTGTTCAGCGAGAATATTCTGTAATAACCGAACATTCTATCGCTGAACCCTATCCCCATATGTGATGAAAGGCAGAAGCAGAAACCCATAGCAACCAGTTAAACAGGTGACCAGTAAATGCTATCTGCAGATTGGTTGCTATGGGTTACTGCCCCTGTGCCTTTTATTAGAGTGCTTTAATCAGATCAGAGTAACCAGAGATACAAGCAAAGCTCTTCATTCATTCTGGGCTCCAGGGGTACCCAGGGTACAAATAAACACTCACCCCAAATCTCCCCCTAACTGACCTTCAGACTGGGCCCCCTTAGCTCATAACAAGGTTACAGATATATAGAAACATTGGGGTGTCACCCTGCTATAGTTCCAGGGGTACCCAGGGTACAAATAAACACTCACCCCAAATCTCCCACTAACTGACCTTCAGACTGGGCCCCTTAGCTCATAACAAGATTACAGATATATAGAAACATTGGGGTGTCACCCTGCTATAGTTCCAGGGGTACCCAGGGTACAAATAAACCCTCACCCCAAATCTCCCCCTAACTGGCCTTCAGACTGGGCCCCCTTAGCTCATAACAAGGTTACAGATATATAGAAACATTGGGGTAACAGTCACCCTGCTATAGTTCCAGGGGTACCCAGGGTACAAATAAACACTCACCCCAAATCTCCCCCTAACTGGCCTTCAGACTGGGCCCCCTTAGCTCATAACAAGGTTACAGATATATAGAAACATTGGGGTGTCACCCTGCTATAGTTCCAGGGGTACCCAGGGTACAAATAAGCACTCACCCCAAATCTCCCCCTAACTGACCTTCAGACTGGGCCCCCTTAGCACATAACAAGGTTACAGGTATATAGAAACATTGGGGTAACAGTCACCCTGCTATAGTTCCAGGGGTACCCAGGGTACAAATAAACACTCACCCCAAATCTCCCCCTAACTGACCTTCAGACTGGGCCCCCTTAGCTCATAACAAGGTTACAGATATATAGAAACATTGGGGTGTCATCCTGCTATAGTTCCAGGGGTACCCAGGGTACAAATAAACACTCACCCCAAATCTCCCCCTAACTGACCTTCAGACTGGGCCCCCTTAGCTCATAACAAGGTTACAGATATATAGAAACTTTGGGGTGTCACCCTGCTATAGTTCCAGGGGTACCCAGGGTACAAATAAACACTCACCCCAAATCTAACACAAAGGGCCTTTTTAGCTGAGAGAGGGATTATTATTGTGAAATCACAGCAGATGCTCAGGGCATTGGAAACAAACCAACATCTCATTATATCGACATGATCTATTTTTAATCTCCTCTTTTTCTATAATTAGCTGTTTGTTTGCCATTCGCTAACATAATAGGCATAAAGTACAGGAGAGGCTGCAGATGGAACTGAACTGGCCTCTAGAGATACATTGGAGGTCTGTGCTGTATAATGAACACGGATTGGCTTATGTTTAATTAAAAGAAATCTTCTACCCCTCTGACCAATGATAATCATCTGCCCGGCCCAATCCACTCCCAAAGAAAAGCAAAGTAAATAAATAAGAATAGAGCAAACAGTATTAAACCCAGATGGTCATGCAGCTGCCTAATCAAAGAGGTGGTTCACCTTCAAGTTAGCTTTTAGTATCTTATACAATGGCCAACTTTTCAATTGGTCTTCATTATTTATTTTTCATAGTGTTTGAATTATTTGCCGCCTTCTGATTCTTTCCAGCTTTCAAATAGGGGTCACTGACCCCATCTAAAAAACAAATGCTCTGTAAGGCTACACATGTATTGTTATTGCTGCTTTTTATAACTCATCTTTCTATTCCGGCCTCTCCTATTCATATTCAAATCAGTGCATGGTTGCTAGGGTAATTTGGGCCCTAGCAACCGGATGTCAAACTGCAAACTGGAGAGCTGCTGAAAAAAAAGCTAAATAACTCAAAAAAACACAAATACTATTGCAAATTGTCTCAGAATATCATGCTCTACATCATACTAAGGGGGTTATTTACTAAACTCTGAATGCAAAAATCACGAAAAAATTTTATTTTATAAAATCTGATTTTTAAAAAATCACAAATTTTTCAGAATTTATTAAACCCTGAGGATGGAGAAGTCTGAATCAGAAAATTCGTCATCTCAGACCTGTCGAGGTTGCATATAAGTTAATGGAAGAAGTCCTAATGATTTTTTGATGCGCGCTGGGTTTCGTGCAATACCCTGAAGTTTTCGGGTGATAAATCTGAAAAAAAAATCATGAAAATCATGTTTTTTCCCGCAAAGCAAAGTTTCGGGAAAATTTAATAATAAATAAGCGTAAAAAAAACCCGGAGTTTGTAGCAGAAAATATTGAGATAAATTCGGACTTTGATAAATAACCCCCTGAAAGTTAATTTAAAGGTGAATAACCCCTTTAAGTTACTCGAATCCGCCCCAAAACCCACCTACTTGGTCTGCAAAATTGCTGGCATTTTAGGGGTGCGCTATTTTTCCAATGATTTTGAGATCACTGCCATTAACTGCCACCCCACAGATGCCACAGACTGATTGATAGGGAGTCTGGACAGATTGCTAGGTAGGCTTTACAGAACTGATATGGTAAGTGAAAGCCAATCAGGTACAGTTATTTGGAGTGTGTGTGTTGAAAGCCAATTCCCCAAATCTCTAGGGTTCCTCTCACAGATTCACTTGGAGATTTCACCTGACATCTGTTGTTTTAAGGCTGTAGCTCATAATCTCTATTTCGCTCACGCTGGCAGTGCCAAGGCTCTTTTCCAAATGACTATCTGGCCCAGGCTGTCAGCCGCAGCTAAAGGAGTGTCTCACTTAGTTGCTGTCCGCATGATCATTAGGTGATGCAGATAATTAACATTTTTATCCATGAAATACATTTTATGCTCTCATTTTATCTTAATAAAACTCAGCTGCAGGCAATGGATAGAATGAGGTTGCCCTCCTGTTCTTAAGTAGCCCAAAACAAAAATAATAGCAAATGATGGGGTCTAAGGCAAATGTGCATAACAGCACCAGATTTTACACAGATTTTAGGCATAATGACAGTGCTATTCCAGTAAGATCACTGTAGAAAACAGATTCAGAGCATTACATTAATCCCAGACATTCCAGTAAAATCACTGTAGAAAACATAGGTATTCCCTGTACTAAGCACAATTCAGCAGGAACAGTCCCCTAAGTTTGCTCATAGTCTGTACAGAGAGATCCCATAAAACTATGACAGCATAGGTATCCCCTGTACTAAGCACAATTCAGCAGGAACAGTCCCTAAGTTTGCTCATAGTCTGTACAGAAAGATCCCATAAAACTATGACAGCATAGGTATTCCCTGTACTAAGCACAATTCAGCAGGAAAAATCCCTAAGTTTGCTCATAGTCTGTACAGAGAGATCCCATAAAACTATGGCAGCATAGGTATTCCCTGTACTAAGCACAATTCAGCAGGAACAGTCCCTAAGTTTGCTCATAGTCTGTACAGAGAGATCCCATAAAACTATGGCAGCATAGGTATTCCCTGTACTAAGCACAATTCAGCAGGAACAGTCCCCTAAGTTTGCTCATAGTCTGTACAGAGAGATCCCATAAAACTATGGCAGTATAGGTATCCCCTGTACTAAGCACAATTCAGCAGGAACAGTCCCTAAGTTTGGTCATAGTCTGTACAGAGAGATCCCATAAAACTATGGCAGTATAGGTATCCCCTGTACTAAGCACAATTCAGCAGGAACAGCCCCTAAGTTTGCTTGTAGTCTGTACAGAGAGATCCCATAAAACTATGGCAGCATAGGTATTCCCTGTACTAAGCACAATTCAGCAGGAACAGTCCCTAAGTTTGCTCATAGTCTGTACAGAGAGATCCCATAAAACTATGGCAGTATAGGTATCCCCTGTACTAAGCACAATTCAGCAGGAACAGTCCCCTAAGTTTACTCATAGTCTGTACAGAGAGATCCCATAAAACTATGGCAGCATAGGTATTCCCTGTACTAAGCACAATTCAGCAGGAACAGGCCCCTAAATTGCTCATAGAATGTACCTTTCCCTGCAAAAGCAGGATGCTGATGTCCTGATGTTTGCAAATTTTACACAAAGGTTTGTACAATGTAGAGGAGGGGGTTTGAATTCTATATTATTTTTGCAAAGAAATCTCATCTTCTTCACTCAGACTTCTGGCAGCAGTTCTACATTGCCAGTAAACGTGTCCATCGAGAGCTAAAGCAACACAAGCTAATTATATATTGTGCCCTAAGGACGGCACAGTGAAAGGGATCATTTAAGGAACACTTACCTCTCCCATTTCCATTAGCAAATACTTAAAAGGTTTATAAAAATTCAAAGGCACTTACTCCTCTGGTCATTTCTGTCAATTTGCATCGAAAGGGCACTCACGTGGCTTCCTAATGGACTCGCTGGACAGCAAGACTGGCACATAAGGGTTCCGGAATCTTTCATGAGTCAAACTAGGAAGAGAAAAGGCAGCAGGCAGCATCTTGTTATATAAACATTGTGTTGCCTTTATAAGAGGGTTCAGTAGGATATATTTAAGTACAATGACTTATTGTGTATAGATGTTTTAAGTTTATTTCCAGCCTGCAAGTAACATGTTTATCAGTATCTAGTACTACCAATCCCTATTTCTGTAGGGAAATGAGAGAGAGCAGACAGTAACCCTTCCAACACTTTCCTCTTGTCTCTATATATTAGGTACCTATCTAGTGTTACCAATCCCTATTTCTGTAGGGAAATGAGAGAGAGCAGACAGTAACCCTTCCAACACTTTCCTCTTGTCTCTATATATTAGGTACCTATCTAGTGTTACCAATCCCTATTTCTGTAGGGAAATGAGAGAGAGCAGACAGTAACCCTTCCAACACTTTCCTCTTGTCTCTATATATTAGGTACCTATCTAGTGTTACCAATCCCTATTTCTGTAGGGAAATGAGAGAGAGCAGACAGTAACCCTTCCAACACTTTCCTCTTGTCTCTCTATATATTAGGTACCTATCTAGTGTTACCAATCCCTATTTCTGTAGGGAAATGAGAGAGAGCAGGTAGTAACCCTTCCAACACTCTCCTCTTGTCTCTATATATTAGGTACCTATCTAGTGCTACCAATCCCTATTTCTGTAGGGAAATGAGAGAGAGCAGACAGTAACTCTTCCAACACTTTCCTCTTGTCTCTATATATTAGGTACCTATCTAGTGCTACCAATCCCTATTTCTGTAGGGAAATGAGAGAGAGCAGACAGTAACCCTTCCAACACTTTCCTCTTGTCTCTATATATTAGGTACCTATCTAGTGTTACCAATCCCTATTTCTGTAGGGAAATGAGAGAGAGCAGACAGTAACCCTTCCAACACTTTCCTCTTGTCTCTATATATTAGGTACCTATCTAGTGCTACCAATCCCTATTTCTGTAGGGAAATGAGAGAGAGCAGACAGTAACCCTTCCAACACTTTCCCCTTATTTTGAGCCAAGTATTTCCTTGTTTCAAGTTTAGCATTATAAATGGATTTTGTTTATTATTTACCTGCGTTACACTTTACTGCACAGAAGGAGCCGTCTATGATAGATTTCTAGTGACAGGACTGAATACACAGGTTACCAGCTTGTCACCTTCTAGTACATCTCCCTGAACAACGCAGTTCTGCATAATCTCCCGGCCGCTGTTCATATAAATTCTTCTTTAAATATTAATCCAGCGCTGATCTATTTTTAAGCTGAACTAAAGAACCGACTCACAGGAAATCCTGTAATGCCTATGACAAACCACAGGAGTCATTTAATTACAATATCACAGGAATTCAAGAGTATATATATATATATATATATATATATATATATATATATATATATATATATATATAGTATATAAAATACTGTATGTACAGTATTTTATGAAGGGTGGTTGTAATGGGGTTTTGTTTTCACCTCCTACTCGTTTCCATCCCCAGAGGAGAGATTGGTTTGAGCCCTAATTACCGTAAATCCTTGTTTCTTGAATTTAATCTTATAGATCATAAGGCCCTGATTATACACAGGGTTTCACTGGGAGGGAGAATGTGATTAAATAACAATTGCTCTGAAGAACCACCGTCACAAGTTGATCAAACATGGACATATTCTCTTGTTTCGGGCCTAACGAGGCTTTTAGGAGACCCCCCAAATCCAGGCCTTAAGTGTGTATGGCCACATTAGGTTCGTTATTTATCCAAAATTGAGAAAAAAAAATACTACTCAATCTCTGTTGTTTACTACAGTCTATTGAGCACGTGTCTATAATGTCCATTAAATGGCCCTTGTGGGGAAGGCAGAGAAGCATCCGGTGATTTTTCCTGCACGACTCCTTGAAAAACTTCCATGCTTTCATATTTAAAGGCAGTTGTAAAGAGCTGTAATAATGAATATCATTCCAGGAATTCTGCTGACAAAAAGGCTGCCCAAACGTGTTGAGAGATCAGCCAAAGGAACTCATTATCCTGATTCGTTTGAACCACAGAGAGAGAGATGGCAGGTACCTATATAAATGTAATAATATTCATTGCAATTAACAGATAACAATGGTATTAACTGTCTTATTTAATGTTTCACCCTGAAAGTTTTATTAAAAAAATAAGAGTAAAATGACACTGGGTGAGTGATGCTCGTAGTAGTGATATGCCTCGCCTCTTGATACTTAATCAAGGGCCCCTCTCTCTACAATATATCAGTGAGATCTATATTATCAGCAACTCATGCAGAGCCAATTACATTTTGGTCATTAAAGGTCCCCAACATCCAGAGATGTGACTCCCAATGCACAAGGGTTCCTCCTAGAAGAGCTTGAAGACCAAGAAAGACTCTGCAGGACAGATGAGCTTCAATGTAATTTGCAGGTCTTCAGATAACTAGGTCTTTAGATAACTAAAGACTTAGATATGTTCTGTAGAGTCCTTTCTACAGAGTCCGCCCGAACTCCACCAAAATCTGCTCTGTTATCCTCTTAGAGTATCTCAGCAGGATTGATGGACTCTATCTTGTGCCTCCAAATCTTCTCTTGTAAGAGATTGCTAACTCATGCAAAACCAATGACGTTTTGGTCAGTAAAGGTCCCCAACATCCAGAGATGGAACCAATGCACAATGGTTCCTCCCAGTAGAGCTCAAAGACTCTGCATGAAGACAGATGAGCTTCAGGGTAATTTGTGGGTATTCAGTGCCGCTGGACTGCTGTTACTCCAGTTATGCACTTGACTTTCGACAGTTGTGGACACATTTTTAAATGTGCCTTTAGATTCCTCTTACAAGAGAACTAAAACCTTAGATATGTATTTCTGTAGAGTCCTCTCTTCATCCACAGAACTCCACCAAAATCTGCTCTGTTTTTCCTGCTGTCCAACTTCTGTGGTACCGAGGGCCAGAATTTTACTGGCCTATGTGGTGGAGGGCCGATAATGGAAGTCATTGTTGGCCACTCCCCCTTTTAAACCACACCCACTGAAACCACAGCCATATTACCGCAAGAACTTTTAAGCTCATATCCACATTAACGTTGGTAGCACACCAAAAAACCAAATGTTTGGTGCTCACCGCAGGGAAATCCCTCATCACTCATATGTGAAAAATTTTAGTCATGTGCAGAGAATGGCACACACAAGCAGCACTGGGCAAGCAGAGAATGGCACACCCAAGCCGCCAGTTGAACAGTATCCCAGCAGGATTGAAGGAAGCTATCTCGTGCTACCAAATCTTCTCTTGTAAGAGATTGCAGAGACAAGGACGTTTTTGGTTAGGAAAGGTCCCCAACATCCAGAGATGGGACCTATGCACAGGGGTTCCTCCAAGAAGAGCTTGAAGAACAAGGAAGACTCTGCATGAAGACAGATGGGCTTTAGGCTAATTTCTGGGTCTTCGGTGCCACTGGAATGCGGTTCCTCGAGTTATGCACATGACTTTTGACAGTTGTGGACACATTTTTAAATTTGCCTTTAGATTCCTCTTAAAGAAGGACTAAAGCCTTGGATAAAAACTTCTGGAGAGTCCTCCCTACCACCAAAATCTGCTCTGTTTTCCTCTTAGAGTATCTCAGCAGGATTCAAGGAAGCTATCTAGTGCTACCAAATCTTGTCTTGTATGAGATTGCCAACACTGAGCATGAGCAGTTGAAGACAATCCAGACTTGGCTTCAGCTGCCCATGTCCCTTGTCTGAAATCTGAAGATTTGGTGGAGTAATATGGTGCCCTTCAGCTCTACTGCACTTCTCTGATTGTTCTTTACAGGTAAAAGGAGCAAATTTAGGGGGGCAAATTGGAAAGGTTATGGTGGGGAGGGCTCTCTAGAGGCTTTAGTTCTCCTTTAAAGGTAAACCGATACCTTATAATGACATTTTAATATTCAATATTTAAAACATAACAAAGAGAATTTTTATGTTCTTGTTTATCCGTGTCATTCCCACCACAATGTGAGGAACCAAAGTGCAAGTTCTCCCGCCGAAGTCCTGTATAAGCCAAGGCTGTGAAGGTCATTGAAACAGTTGTCAGAGAAGTCATTGACAAAACATAGAGGTGTTATAGTTCCCCTTCATTATAGATTCATCTTTGTACATTTTCCTGCTCCGGACAAGGATTTAGCTTCCCATAATGGAGAAAATTAAAAGTAACGACTGGGGAGATGAGTAAATAAAGTTCCAATCCTCCTGGTATTTATCGAACAGCTGTAAACACGATTCCCTTTGGTTTATTCCGCGTTTCGCATCCTTGTAAGTGTTAATGGCTGAATAAACAAGAGTAGTTACAGGCAAGGTTAATTGCCCCTATTATTTATGCTTTACCGACTCCGCAGACGGGGGGGCCGGGATATAAAGTTCGCCCAGGAACTGCCAGGAATAAACCCAAATCATAACCGTGCTAAAATGAGAAACAGCAACTAGAAATGTGTAACGGAATTAAACGTTCTGCCGCGGTTTTGCATGTGAGCTGTTTATGTACAGGCAAGATTTCCAGATCCAGCTCAGTGGAATGAAGTTGTACGTTGAGTTTGTTGCCATCAATTGTTTTGAAAAAAAGAAAAAAAGAAATATATATATAAATATATATATATTATACAAAGAACATTGGAATTTTCCCCTTTCTTCTGGAAGACGGAAACCAACTTCCACAGCACCTGCCTGGAATGACAGCTGGGTCTTACTCTTCCAAGAACCTAAACTTTCTGCATCGGAAACCAACAAATACCCGACTCTACTAAAAATTAAAGGAGTTGCTCACCTTTATATAAACTTTTAGAATGCTGTAGATTTTGCAATTGTTTTTTCATTATTTAGTATTTGAGTTATTTCGCTTTTTATTCAGCAGCTCTCCAGTTTGCAATTTCAGTAATCCGGTTGCTGGGGTCCACCTAACCCTTGCAACCATGCACTGATTTGAATAAGAGACTGGAAGACAATGAAGCATTATTTACAGACAAGGCAAGGAAATCACTGGGACTGTGTGGAACTGCTCCTCTCACTGCCCCGTTGCTTGGAATCAATCAGAAACTAAAGAGAAGACAAGGAACTGCAGGCGCTGACATCAAAATCACCTTTTAAATTAAATTCACCTCTATGAGAACCTGCGCCGCCGTCAAGCTCTGAGCTGAAACAAAGGCAAAGCAATTACACAAGGAAAATAAGGTTCAATTTAACCCTGGGTGACTAGACATTGGATTGAAGGCATCAGCTGTCCATTGTAGTTACAGGGATAACGTTATCCTCGGGTCTAGTAACCCACAGCAACCAATCATGTATCTCTCTAGTCTACATGGACTTTAAGCAAACTTAGGGGGCTGTTCCTGCTGAATTGTGCTTAGTACAGGGAATACCTATGCTGCCATAGTTTTATGGGATCTCTCTGTACAGACTATGAGCAAACTTAGGGACTGTTCCTGCTGAATTGTGCTTAGTACAGGGAATACCTATGCTGCCATAGTTTTATGGGATCTCTCTGTACAGACTATGAGCAAACTTAGGGGACTGTTCCTGCTGAATTGTGCTTAGTACAGGGAATACCTATGCTGCTATAGTTTTATGGTATCACTCTGTACAGACTATGAGCAAACTTAGGGACTGTTCCTGCTGAATTGTGCTTAGTACAGGGAATACCTATGCTGCCATAGTTTTATGGGATCTCTCTGTACAGACTATGAGCAAACTTAGGGGCTGTTCCTGCTGAATTGTCCTTAGTACAAGGGAATACCTATGCTGCCATAGTTTTATGGGATCTCTCTGTACAGACTATGAGCAAACTTAGGGGACTGTTCCTGCTGAATTGTGCTTAGTACAGGGAATACCTATGTGTCATAGTTTTATGGGATCTCTCTGTACAGACTATGAGCAAACTTAGGGACTGTTCCTGCTGAATTGTGCTTAGTACAGGGAATACCTATGCTGCCATAGTTTTATGGGATCTCTCTGTACAGACTATGAGCAAACTTAGGGACTGTTCCTGCTGAATTGTGCTTAGTACAGGGAATACCTATGCTGCCATAGTTTTATGGGATCTCTCTGTACAGACTATGAGCAAACTTAGGGGACTGTTCCTGCTGAATTGTGCTTAGTACAGGGAATACCTATGCTCAGGCCCGGACTGGCAATCTGTGGGTTCTGGCAAATGCCAGAGGGGCTGCTATATGGTTCCATAGAAAATTACCATATAGTGGGCTGGTAGGGGACTGTTTGGGCCTCTGTGTACTTGGAATGGCAGGGCCTATTTTGACTCCCAGTCCAGGCCTGCCTATGCTGCTATAGTTTTATGGTATCACTCTGTACAGACTATGAGCAAACTTAGTGACTGTTCCTGCTGAATTGTGCTTAGTACAGGGAATACCTATGCTGCCATAGTTTTATGGGATCTCTCTGTACAGACTATGAGCAAACTTAGGGGCTGTTCCTGCTGAATTGTCCTTAGTACAAGGGAATACCTATGCTGCCATAGTTTTATGGGATCTCTCTGTAAAGACTATGAGCAAACTTAGGGGCTGTTCCTGCTGAATTGTCCTTAGTACAAGGGAATACCTATGCTCAGGGCCGCCATTAGAAATCACGGGGCCCCGTACAACAAAATTTTTGGGGCCCCCTGGGCCCCGCCCACACTGACGACCAAGCTCCGCCCCATATCCCGCCCACATCGCAGTTAAAAGACCACACAGACATCAGCGCTAAAAAAGTAACCCCCCCCCCACACAAGTTGTAAAAAGCTATTGATGGTCAGGGCCCCCTTATAAAAAAAATTGGGGCCCCAAAAAAAAAAAAATTTAATTTTTTTTTTTTTTTAAAAACATTGGTGGCAGGGGCCCCCTGTTAAAAAAAACTTGGGGCCCCAACAAAAAAAAATGTAAAAAAAACTAAAAAATAAACAAACATTGGTGGCAGGGGCCCCCTTATAAGTTAAAAACAAATTGGGGCCCCAAAAAAAAATTTGAAAAAAAATTAATTTTTTTTTGAAAAAAAAAAAAAACATTGGCGGCAGGGGCCCCCTTATAAGTTAAAAACAAATTGGGGCCCCAAAAAAAAAATTTGGAGAAAAAAAATTTTTTTTGAAAAAAAAAAAAATGGTGGCAGGGGCCCCCTTACAAGTTAAAAACAAATTGGGGCCCCAAAAAAAATTTACAAAAAAAATTTTTTTTTTGAAAAAAAAAAAAAACTGGTGGCAGGGGCCCCCTTACAAGTTAAAAAAATTTGGGGCCACCAAAAAGAAAATTAATTTTTTTTTTAAAAAAAAAACCCAAAAAAAAACAATGGTGGCAAGGGGCCCCTTACGAGTTAAAAAAAAAATTGGGGCCCCAAAAACAAAAGTTTTAAAAAAAAGATTGGTGGCAGGGGCCTATAGAATATTAAAATAATACATTGGTGGCCAGGGGATTAAAAAAAAAAAAAACACAAACTGGTGTTCAGTAGAATTGAACTCATGGCTTCAGTACTTCAACTTCGCCTCCTTTCGTGACTTCGGGTCTTTTCACCGCTTCAGGACTTCGGCTTCGGCTGTTTTCGTGACTTCGGGTCTTTTCGGCGCTTCGTGACTTCGGGACTTCGGCTTTTTCCGTGACTTCGGGTCTTTTCGTCGCTTCGGCTTTTCGGCACTTCCGCATTCGGCACTGAAGAGGCAAGACGTACGGCTCGGGCGCTCGTAAGGGGGGCCCGGATCTTCAAAAAAATGCAGCGCTGCCGGGCCCCCCTTCATGCCCGGGCCCGGTACGCTTGTCCCCCCTGTCCCCCCCTGATGGCGGCCCTGCCTATGCTGCCATAGTTTTATGGGATCTCTCTGTACAGACTATGAGCAAACTTAGGGACTGTTCCTGCTGAATTGTGCTTTGTAAAGGAATACCTATGCTGCCATAGTTTTATGGGATCTCTCTGTACAGACTATGAGCAAACTTAGGGGACTGTTCCTGCTGAATTGTGCTTAGTACAGGGAATACCTATGCTGCCATAGTTTTATGGGATCTCTCTGTACAGACTATGAGCAAACTTAGGGACTGTTCCTGCTGAATTGTGCTTAGTACAGAGGAATACCTATGCTGCCATAGTTTTATGGGATCTCTCTGTACAGACTATGAGCAAACTTAGAGCCTGTTCCTGCTGAATTGTGCTTAGTACAGGGAATACCTATGCTGCCATAGTTTTATGGGATCTCTCTGTACAGACTATGAGCAAACTTAGGGGCTGTTCCTGCTGAATTGTGCTTAGTACAGGGAATACCTATGCTGCCATAGTTTTATGGGATCTCTTTGTACAGACTATGAGCAAACTTAGGGGCTGTTCCTGCTGAATTATTTCTTACTTATGGTATTTCTGCTTACATTTAATTACCACTGTCTATGTTACAACTGCATCAAACAACATTAGGACATACATTACACAAGTTAATACTCTAATGTAAAGGATAGTAACGCAACAGGGGGACTGTGGGATTATAAATGGAAGATTGAGGGTAAGGACACACGAGCAGATTCGGGGAGATCAGTTGCCCCGGCGACAAATCGCCTTTTCTTCGGGGCGAAAATCTCCCCCGAACTGCAGCGGTGCTTCATTTTCCCGTGTGCCCTTACCCTAATAAGAAAGACTTGAGACACTCATGAAGCTGCCAATAGACAGTAATATTCCCAGACTATCCTCATATTCACATTCATTTTGCATATTCTCCAAATGATTGTTCTGCACATGCTCAGTTTGTCAGTTCCTGATCATGGGGGGATGCATGGGTCACTCACGTCTGCGCTCATAGTAAATAGTTAAACGGAACTGGTCGATTTAAGATGATTATTTCCGATGTTAGAGTTAAAGTCAGAGGGAAATATTTCAGTCGATTCTGAAGGGAAAGCCTTCGGTTCTTCAGTTTCTGCTGCATTTTAACCCCTAAAGGGAGTTTTCTTTTCTCTGTCCCAACGCAATCAATTCTGACTCATTATATTTAGCACCTGTCTCTTATTAAACACGATTAAATCACAAGCTCTAATTAGCAATTACTTGCAGGTTAGTTGGACAGAGCTCAGGCATTCTCTATAGAAACGGTCTATATGGCCCCACTGACCCCCCTGTATTGCCGCCGGGAGATCTGGGTACGACGGGTAATAACATTTGGTTTAATATCCAGAAGAGACCGTGATCTGTTTCATAGAACCCAGAGCTGTCACTGTGCATTTGTCAGTCTCGGATATCAAACGGCTAATTCTGGTGCACGGGGAGATGCCCGGCTGTCTCATCCCAGTCTCTTCCAGACTCCTGACAGGGGGGGACCATCAACTCGTTTTATATGGAAATGAGATTCCCCTAAATAACTGGCAATATTCCTATTCTTACACATCACTGCAATAAGGCACTTTATATAAAGGAATGAGCTGTTTAAAGTGATTAAAGAGCAGAACCCCAGGTGTAATTACAGAGAAAGCAGACCCTGGGGTTGTATGGGGGCCCATTAAGACCCTAATTAAAGAGCAATTTTAATCTATTTCTGTATAATTGGTCACCTTAGCAATGTTTTGGGGTCCACTAACTTCTAGTTCAGGACTGCTGCTTCCACTGAGGATAGAATCTCAGCTGCCATAAAGCAGGACAGGACTGTTGCTTACAATGGGGATCAGATAGGATCTGTGCAGCCACTGGGACAGAATGTTCTGTTATACAGATAGCTAGAATCTCAGCTGCCATAAAGCAGGACAGGACTGTTGCTTACAATGGGGATCAGATAGGATCTGTGCAGCCACTGGGACAGAATGTTCTGTTATACAGATAGCTAGAATCTCAGCTGCCATAAAGCAGGACAGGACTGCTGCTTACAATGGGGATCAGATAGGATCTGTGCAGCCACTGGGACAGAATGTTCTGTTATACAGATAGCTAGAATCTCAGCTGCCATAAAGCAGGACAGGACTGCTGCTTACAATGGGGATCAGATAGGATCTGTGCAGCCACTGAGACAGAATGTTCTGTTATACAGATAGAATCTCAGCTGCCATAAAGCAGGACAGGACTGCTGCTTACAATGGGGATCAGATAAGATCTGTGCAGCCACTGGGACAGAATGTTCTGTTATACAGATAGAATCTCAGCTGCCATAAAGCAGGACAGGACTGCTGCTTACAATGGGGATCAGATAGGATCTGTGCAGCCACTGGGACAGAATGTTCTGTTATACAGATAGCTAGAATCTCAATAAAATGATAAGGGGGACTTTGATTTCTTTATCAGCATTCAGGACTCAGACCAAATAAAGAAAGAAATGTCAGAGAACATGGTGTTTTTACCTATATTCCCGTAAATATAGGGAGAATTTAATTTCTCACATATCTCAGTAGTACAGCAGTTCCCATCAAAGTGCCACCATAGTAATTTTTCATTTAGGAATAAGCCAGAAATTGCCCAGGCTTTGATATTTATTCAAGTTCTCATTGCAGAAGAAAACAACTCGATATTTGAAATAATCTTGCCTTGGAGACCAAGCAGAGCACTCGAGGAGTCTAAAGACAATTTTATTTCTGAAGTCATGGTAACAAGCAGATCAATTAACAGCTTGAAAAAAAATAATTCAATATGAAAAGCAAACTGGGTGGGCTTCAAGGAGAAGGCAGAGAGCCCTGTCCTGCTTTATGGCAGCTGAGATTCTAGCTATCTGTATAACAGAACATTCTGTCCCAGTGGCTGCACAGATCCCATCTGATCCCCATTGTAAGCAACAGTCCTGTCCTGCTTTATGGCAGCTGAGATTCTAGCTATCTGTATAACAGAACATTCTGTCCCAGTGGCTGCACAGATTCTATCTGATCCCCATTGTAAGCAACAGTCCTGTCCTGCTTTATGGCAGCTGAGATTCTAGCTATCTGTATAACAGAGCATTCTGTCCCAGTGGCTGCACAGATCCTATCTGATCCCCATTGTAAGCAGCAGTCCTGTCCTGCTTTATGGCAGCTGAGATTCTAGCTATCTGTATAACAGAGCATTCTTTCCCAGTGGCTGCACAGATCCTATCTGATCCCCATTGTAAGCAGCAGTCCTGTCCTGCTTTATGGCAGCTGAGATTCTAGCTATCTGTATAACAGAACATTCTGTCCCAGTGGCTGCACAGATTCTATCTGATCCCCATTGTAAGCAGCAGTCCTGTCCTGCTTTATGGCAGCTGAGATTCTAGCTATCTGTATAACAGAACATTCTGTCCCAGTGGCTGCACAGATTCTATCTGATCCCCATTGTAAGCAACAGTCCTGTCCTGCTTTATGGCAGCTGAGATTCTAGCTATCTGTATAACAGAGCATTCTGTCCCAGTGGCTGCACAGATCCTATCTGATCCCCATTGTAAGCAGCAGTCCTGTCCTGCTTTATGGCAGCTGAGATTCTAGCTATCTGTATAACAGAACATTCTGTCCCAGTGGCTGCACAGATTCTATCTGATCCCCATTGTAAGCAACAGTCCTGTCCTGCTTTATGGCAGCTGAGATTCTAGCTATCTGTATAACAGAACATTCTGTCCCAGTGGCTGCACAGATTCTATCTGATCCCCATTGTAAGCAACAGTCCTGTCCTGCTTTATGGCAGCTGAGATTCTAGCTATCTGTATAACAGAGCATTCTGTCCCAGTGGCTGCACAGATCCTATCTGATCCCCATTGTAAGCAGCAGTCCTGTCCTGCTTTATGGCAGCTGAGATTCTAGCTATCTGTATAACAGAACATTCTGTCCCAGTGGCTGCACAGAATGAGCAGTATTTATATTCTCCCTGTGTGTAAATGCGTTTGTTCCAGGGTTCAATATACTTTCAATCCTATCTTTTCTGCCTCTATACACATCTCCTGGCAGGAACACAAAATACTCATTCCCTAGTACATTAAAGCCTGAAAACATTTTACTGTGCCTCTCTCATCTGATGTCTGTGGCACCTTAATATACAGAACCATCAATCACTTGGGAGGAGGAGAACCCTGATTCAAGTGCTTTATGCCAAAATGATGTTTCTGGACATACGATGGCAGATTCGAGTATCTACTTTGTCTTTCCTTCTTTACAGCCTGGGAGAAATCCAGCTGACAGATTTAAAAGGACAGTGTAATTCCTCATGGGAGCTGATTAATGAATAACATGGTGGTTTATATTTTTGCACCATCACAATATGAGCCCAATGTACGTTTTGTGAATAGGACACATTTCCCTTCGTGTTATTAAATGTTTAGTTCTTTTCCTTTTCACGTTTTTTTTTTTATTGTACACAATTTCTCTTGGCTGGTGCTGTGTAGGGAAAAGAAACAGCTGGAAGGGACTGCTGTACTGATCCATTGATTCTGACTTACAACAAGCACAGAGAGATTTGCTACAATGTTACTCTTGTTAGTGAGAGTCCGTTGTTCCGGGTCTCATAGAACCAAACTGAAAGCCTCTCCCTGCCCATTTAGGAAATTACAAGAGACTGGAAAGAACATTTTTTGTAACATTCAAAAAATAAATCTTTTAAATAGTCATTATAAGCCAAAGTCTTCCTTCATTGTAGATATATGTGTATATGTGTTTGTGTGTGTATATATATATATATTATACACAACAGCTATGAATATCTTGTAAATTATATCCTTATAAATGGTGAGTTCTGATGTCATCAGTTATAAACGGTGAGTTCTGATGTCATTTCTGTCACATGACTCACTGAAATTTGTGTATTATAATAAATAAAGTACCCCCAGTTGCAAAATATGAGGATATTAGAAGTCACCTCGGAGTTCCTTCGGTCTCGTACTTTTATATGGTCATGAAACTCCTCGGTAACTTATAATATCCTTATATTTTACAAGATGGGGTACTTTATTCACTATTTATTGTGCTTAGTACAGGGAATACCTATGCTGCCATAGTTTTATGGGATCTCTCTGTACAGACTATGAGCAAATTTAGGGACTGTTCCTGCTGAATTGTGCTTAGTACAGGGAATACCTATGCTGCCATAGTTTTATAGGATCTCTCTGTACAGACTATGAGCAAACTTAGGGACTGTTCCTGCTGAATTGTGCTTAGTACAGGGAATACCTATGCTGCCATAGTTTTATGGGATCTCTCTGTACAGACTATGAGCAAATTTAGGGACTGTTCCTGCTGAATTGTGCTTAGTACAGGGAATACCTATGCTGCCATAGTTTTATGGGATCTCTCTGTACAGACTATGAGCAAACTTAGGGACTGTTCCTGCTGAATTGTGCTTAGTACAGGGAATACCTATGCTGCCATAGTTTTATGGGATCTCTCTGTACAGACTATGAGCAAACTTAGGGACTGTTCCTGCTGAATTTTTGCTTAGTACAGGGAATACCTATGCTGCCATAGTTTTATGGGATCTCTCTGTACAGACTATGAGCAAACTTAGGGGACTGTTCCTGCTGAATTGTGCTTAGTACAGGGAATACCTATACTGCCATAGTTTTATGGGATCTCTCTGTACAGACTATGAGCAAACTTAGGGGACTGTTCCTGCTGAATTGTGCTTAGTACAGGGGATACCTATGCTGCCATAGTTTTATGGGATCTCTCTGTACAGACTATGAGCAAACTTAGGGGCTGTTCCTGCTGAATTGTGCTTAGTACAGGGGATACCTATGCTGCCATAGTTTTATGGGATCTCTCTGTACAGACTATGGGGTATATTTATCAAAGAGTGAAGTTAATAGTGAAGTTCCGCCACTAGAGTGAAATTCCGCCACTTCCCATTCATTTTTATGGGGTTTTTAAAGGCGTATTTATCAAATGGTGAAATTTCACTTTCACCCATTGATAAATACGCCTTTCAAAACCCCATAGAAATGAATGGAGAGCTGCGGAATTTCACTCTAGTGGCAGAACTTCACTCTTTAATAAATTTACCCCTATGAGCAAACTTAGGGGACTGTTCCTGCTGAATTGTGCTTAGTACAGGGAATACCTATGCTGCCATAGTTTTATGGGATCTCTCTGTACAGACTATGAGCAAATTTAGGGACTGTTCCTGCTGAATTGTGCTTAGTACAGGGAATACCTATGCTGCCATAGTTTTATGGGATCTCTCTGTACAGACTATGAGCAAACTTAGGGGACTGTTCCTGCTGAATTGTGCTTAGTACAGGGAATACCTATGCTGCCATAGTTTTATGGGATCTCTCTGTACAGACTATGAGCAAACTTAGGGACTGTTCCTGCTGAATTGTGCTTAGTACAGAGAATACCTATGCTGCCATAGTTTTATGGGATCTCTCTGTACAGACTATGAGCAAATTTAGGGGACTGCTCCTGCTGAATTGTGCTAAGTACAAGGGAATACTCTTGTTCAGGCTTACAGATAAGGAGGAGGCCATTATATCAGGGACTTTAATTGTGACTAGTAAATTGAATAACTTTTATAAATAAAGCCTCATTTCTCAGTCTGATGGATGCAGGGGTACTTGCTGTCTCAGAGTGGGGTCAAACTTTTAATTCTAAGAACCCAAACAGCTGCACATTGGGTTTCAAGCAGCACTTTCATCAGCTCAGATAGGACCTTCCTTCACTACATGATCCTTTATCAGTTCCAGCTTTTTATCCACCACCCCCACCTTGTACCCAATGTCGTCTCTGAGTGGCACTTGTGCGACTGCAATTATCTGCTGTTATCTTCTCCCCATCCCCTTACTGATTCCTCATTATCCCGACAACAACGATCAAAAGGAGGTTCGAGGAGACGTCTCGCTGCTTTCATCTCCATTCTGCGCCTTCAGCAACGACAAACTCTCGTATTACACGCGCCCAGCTTAAAATGCAAAGAATTCACCAAACAATATTTTAAAGGGGAACTACTGCTTGAATTCTGCAGTTCCGGTGTTTAGCCAGTAGAGGAAGCATTATCTTACAATTTCAATGTGCAAACATAGATAAGCCCCACCCCCTCCACTGAACAAGGGAAGGAGAGCAGCCCACATTAAGGAAGTGGGAAGGAAGAAGCCAGTTTAATGTGTATTTCCCCTTATCATGTTTCCTAGTGTCATCAATAAATCTGGTTGCTGAAATTCATTGCAAATTTTATCAAATAGCTTGAAGGAAATTGCAACTGAAGTTCAAAATCAATACTGAAGGTACACTATTTAAAGACAACAGATTTGTGAAGGTTAACCAACCCTTTAAGGTTTACTTTCCCTTTAATCGATTTCCCGTGTCTGCGTTTACAGTGGGATTTATTTATACCGGAGGAAGCAAGAGCGGAGTTATATTTTCCACCCATTGCTGGCACGGAATTAGGCACCAAAGGACGGATAAATACCTATAAGTGTATCCTACTGACAACGGGAGCCCCCGGGGATCAATTCGGGGAAATATACGGATCTCTCCTCAGCAGCCGTCTGTCCGGGGGGCAATTGCTTCCATAGAGAAGTGATAAAATGAAAAAATATCTGGAAACTATTGGAGCCCGTAAATAGGCTGTTTGGGTTTCAGCTTTTCTCTTCATTTCCCATTCAGCTCTGAATTCCGAATGCTCGCAAGCTTTAAAGGGCAAGTAACACCAAAGAAATATACATTTTTGTAAAATCCTGTAAGTGATCATCTATTTATGTAATGAAAAAATTGCCAAATACACAAAGAGCATTTTTTATTGCCTGGTGTTGCAATCCTGCTAAAGAAGTGACGTCTGCTATGGAACATCGTTTCAAGAGTCGGAACCAGAGAAGAGATCGCGCACACAATTGCGTTCATTTTGATGCATTGCCTGCAGTCACAGTGGGTGTGACATCCCATGCAGCCACAACACTGGAATTCTAGAGACATGCTGCATTGTGGGTTTGGTTCGGGATTCAGCCTTTTTCAGCAGGATTCGGATTTGGCCGAATCCTTGAGATTCTAGCTATCTGTATAACAGGCCGAACGGAATCTGAATCCTAATTTGCATATGTAAATTAGGGACAGGGAGGGAAATCACTGTTTTATTACAAAACAAGGAAGTGAAAAATTGTTCACACTTTTTCCTTTCCCGACCCTTATTTGCATATGTAAATTAGGATTCGGTTTGGTATTTGGCCGAATCTTTCACAAAGGATTCAGGGATTCGGTGCATCCCTAATTGTGGGTAAAAACCATGGTGATAACAGAGCATTCTGTCCCAGTGGCTGCACAGATCCTATCTGATCCCCATTGTAAGCAGCAGTCCTGTCCTGCTTTATGGCAGCTGAGATTCTAGCTATCTGTATAACAGAGCATTCTGTCCCAGTGGCTGCACAGATCCTATCTGATCCCCATTGTAAGCAGCAGTCCTGTCCTGCTTTATGGCAGCTGAGATTCTAGCTATCTGTATAACAGAACATTCTGTCCCAGTGGCTGCACAGATCCTATCTGATCCCCATTGTAAGCAGCAGTCCTGCCCTGCTTTATGGCAGCTGAGATTCTAGCTATCTGTATAACAGAGCATTCTATCCCAGTGGCTGCACAGATCCTATCTGATCCCCATTGTAAGCAGCAGTCCTGTCCTGCTTTATGGCAGCTGAGATTCTAGCTATCTGTATAACAGAACATTCTGTCCCAGTGGCTGCACAGATCCTATCTGATCCCCATTATAGGCAGCAGTCCTGTACTGCTTTATGGCAGCTGAGATTCTATCTGTATAACAGAACATTCTGTCCCAGGGGCTGCACAGATCCTATCTGATCCCCATTGTAAGCAGCAGTCCTGTCCTGCTTTATGGCAGCTGAGATTCTAGCTATCTGTATAACAGAACATTCTGTCCCAGTGGCTGCACAGATCCTATCTGATCCCCATTGTAAGCAGCAGTCCTGTCCTGCTTTATGGCAGCTGAGATTCTAGCTATCTGTATAACAGAACATTCTGTCCCAGTGGCTGCACAGATCCTATCTGATCCCCATTGTAAGCAGCAGTCCTGTCCTGCTTTATGGCAGCTGAGATTCTAGCTATCTGTATAACAGAACATTCTGTCCCAGTGACTGCACAGATCCTATCTGATCCCCATTGTAAGCAGCAGTCCTGTCCTGCTTTATGGCAGCTGAGATTCTAGCTATCTGTATAGCAGGCCGAACTGAATCCGAATCCTAATTTGCATATGTAAATTAGGGGCAGGGAGGGAAATCACGTTACTATTTCTCACAAAACAAGGAAGGGAAAAAAATGTTCACACTTTTTCCTTTCCCGGCCCTCATTTGCATATGCAAATTAGGATTCGGTTCAGTATTCGGCCGAATCTTTCACAAAGGATTTGGGGATTCGGCCAAATCTCAAATAGTGGATTCGGTGCATCCCTAATTGTGGGTAAAAACCATGGTGATTTGTAGTCATAAAAGTACCTTCTTGTGTTTTACATACAAATAAGGGTTAGGTCTGCTCAATCCCAGTGTCCTTGTAAAAATAATATTGTATCCCGTCCCCTTGGTGTAGAATATAAGGATATTATACTGTACAGTCTTTTATACAGGTCCCATGACCTGTAACCTTGCGCCTTTATATGGTCATGCAACTCCTTGGTGACTTCTAAAAGCCATCTGTTTTATGTGCAGGGATTAAAGGGAACTCTTATTGCAATATAAATAGAAACTATTCCATCTGACATTTTTGAACCCATAATAAAATTTATAGGGTGCCTTAAGGGGCTCAGACCTGATTCAGAGGCCCAATGAGACTCGTGGAGGAGACAAAGTCCTTGCAACCCCCTAATTAAACAAATCTGATGATTGGCCGATATCTCTGGTATCAAACAGATAGAGAATCCCAATAACTGCTAGAAACGGACAGATTTCCGTACAATGAATAGATTTGTGTATCAGCTGCCAGCCAAGCCTTCTCAGCACAAGGAGACCTGGGTGCAATGGGTTCCGTGATGCAGAATAACTTATGTTGGAGGGGTTGTGACTACGCGCTGAGTGTTCCATGGAACGGGATAAGATTCCGGGGAAAGTGACTGCACATTTCATCTTGTACTTCAGTCTCACTTTCCTCTCTGATCTCTGCTGTTATTTTGTATCAACTGCTGGTGATGGGGAAATGTGTCGGCTTTGTACCTGTTATTTCCCATCCAGTGAGGGAAAATAACATCTCTGACAAACAAGATTTGTTATTTCAGAGTTCAGTTCACCATAAATTACTTTCTGTCCCAGTGGCTGCACAGATCCTATCTGATCCCCATTGTAAGCAGCAGTCCTGTCCTGCTTTATGGCAGCTGAGATTCTAGCTATCTGTATAACAGAACATTCTGTCCCAGTGGCTGCACAGATCCTATCTGATCCCCATTGTAAGCAGCAGTCCTGTCCTGCTTTATGGCAGCTGAGATTCTAGCTATCTGTATAACAGAACATTCTGTCCCAGTGGCTGCACAGATCCTATCTGATCCCCATTGTAAGCAGCAGTCCTGTCCTGCTTTATGGCAGCTGAGATTCTAGCTATCTGTATAACAGAACATTCTGTCCCAGTGGCTGCACAGATCCTATCTGATCCCCATTGTAAGCAGCAGTCCTGTCCTGCTTTATGGCAGCTGAGATTCTAGCTCTCTGTATAACAGAACATTCTGTCCCAGTGGCTGCACAGATCTTATCTGATCCCCATTGTAAGCAGCAGTCCTGTCCTGCTTTATGGCAGCTGAGATTCTAGCTATCTGTATAACAGAACATTCTGTCCCAGTGGCTGCACAGATCCTATCTGATCCCCATTGTAAGCAGCAGTCCTGTCCTGCTTTATGGCAGCTGAGATTCTAGCTATCTGTATAACAGAACATTCTGTCCCAGTGGCTGCACAGATCCTATCTCATCCCAATTGTAAGCAGCAGTCCTGTCCTGCTTTATGGCAGAGAGAGGATATTCAGATATTTGCTGATTCTGTGTCTCAGTGAAGGTCA
The DNA here is from genome assembly GCF_017654675.1 of Xenopus laevis. Classification (NCBI taxonomy): domain Eukaryota; kingdom Metazoa; phylum Chordata; class Amphibia; order Anura; family Pipidae; genus Xenopus; species Xenopus laevis. The sequence continues at coordinate 3,903,893 of NC_054377.1, forward strand.
CTGTTCCCCATTGCTCCCATATAACATTATCACACACTCACTATAATTAGAGCCATTCTGCAGTTTATTGTGTCAGTAAATTTCCTATAAAATTTGGGCCTGGGCTGACCGTAACCTTCCCATTGGCTGACATGAGACTTTCTCCACTCGCTCTCTATAAATGTCACTTTAATTTGATTTGGTGCCGTTCTGCTTTTTTTTTTTTTTTTTCTTGGGCTCAATATTCCTTCCGTCAATTCATTTAATATCTAACAGCTATTTATTTCTCTGGGGGCTGAATAAATCTTCCATTTCCCAGGACTTCTTGTCGGTAGAAGAAAACATGACTGTTGTTTTGTGAGTCGCAAGCGCCGGGTGCAGTCAGTCTTTAGGCAAACGGCAAGGACACCGGCAGATTTATGGTTCAAGCCGAGGGATTTTATGGGCTGTGCAGTCGGCGCTTTACTGCCGAAAACTCTATTGAACTTATACATTATACATGTTCTTGCAAAACAGCGTTCTCAAAACTTTTAGTGAGTTTAAGGATCAGCGCTCCATTTTGGATGAAAAAAGAGAAAATGCAACTTCATACTTACCGAAATTTTCTTTTCCTGGTTACCATGGGCAGCCCTCACACTTTGGGGTCGATTCACTAAATTCGAGTGAAGGATTCGAAGTAAAAAAACTTCGAATTTCGAAGTATTTTTTGGGCTACTTCGACCATCGAATGGGCTACTTCGACCATCGAATGGGCTACTTCGACCTTCAACTACGACTTCGACTTCGAATCGAAGGATTCGAACTAAAAATCGTTCGACTATTCGACCATTCGATAGTCGAAGTACTGTCTCTTTAAAAAAAACTTCGACCCCCTACTTCGGCAGCTAAATGCTACCGAAGTCAATGTTAGCCTATAGGGAAGGTCCGTAGGCTTGCCTAACTTTTTTCAAACGATATTCCTTTCGATCGTTGGATTTAAATCCTTCGAATCGTTCGATTCGAAGGATTTAATCGTTCGATCGAAGGAATAATCCTTCGATCGTACGATCGCAGTATTTGCGCTAAATCCTTCGACTTCGATATTCGAAGTCGAAGGATTTTAATTTCTAGTCGAATATCGAGGGTTAATTAACCCTCGATATTCGACCCTTAGTGAATCAGCCCCTAAGGGTGTTCCCTGGTGAATAGAGAAAGAAGTTTTTGATGAATTAAAGGTATTTTAGCGAGAATAAATGGCTGCCACTTAGTCAAAGCCTTTTAACACTGATTCCTGTAACTGGCGTGTGATCCCCGAGCCAAGGGGAGGGGGTGAGGATTTTTATTTCAAAGAATTGTGACTGTAAGCGATTTGTTCCCAAGGGAATCTCCTTCCCAAGTGCAATTATCCCCCGTCCTTAAAGGTCGACCTTGCCAAGGACTCGAAAAGTTTCTTACAGACTTATCGATTTCGTCAAGAGACGCAGAAATACTCGTTTTATTCATAAAACTGAATATTCTTTGAAAGCCTTAAAGGGATACTGTCACCACTAATGGTTTTACTTGCCGAGAAGAAAGGGAAATGTTGTATCAAATTGTGTCATTTTGGGTATGAAAAAAATATTTTTCTGAAAGATACTACCCCAGGGCCCCCCACACCTCCTCCGGGGCCACCTCATTCGCTCATCCACTGGCTGTTTCAGACTGGGGGAGGGGTCCTGGACTCACCAGGGCTGCTGCCTAATGGGTCTGCACACCCCCTCGGGCCCCAACCCTCTCCGCCTGCCTGAGCCCCCCACCCCAGCTGTAACCCCCCTCCCTGCAAGCCACCTTCACAAGTACCTTATGATTTTTGGGGTCACGATGTGGGGAGGTCAGGGAGTGGGTCTTGATTGCCGAGGCCCCCAGTCTCTCCCCGTGCACATACAGTACCTTATATTTACTTCACTGTGATCAGACGAGGGATCAGGGGTGTAACTATAGAGGAGGCAGACCCTGTGGCTGTAGGGGGGCCCAGGAGGTATAGGGGGGCCCATGATGTCCTAATTAATGAGCAATTTCAATATATATTGGTAAAACAGGACAAGCTCTGGATATTTGGGGGGCCCTAAAATAAATTTGCTGTTGGGTCCAGTAACATCGAGTTACACCTCTGGGAAGGACAGCAGCAGGGCAGTGACAGTATTGCAGGTGGGAATTGGGTCTGGGTTGGGGGGCCAACCAGGTTTTTTCCTCCAGCCCAGTCTGACCCTTTCTGGTGCCCACCCCCCACTGCCATGTGTTCTGCAATTCTCTGCCCCCCCCTACATTTACATGGATTGCTGGTATATGGGGGTGGGTTTGTGGGGGTCTACATTTCAAGTCTGGTTATCCCAAGAAACACCCCTGTAAAGGACCTCATACACGGGCCGATAAAAGCCACAGACAGACCGAGTCGGCAGCTTATTGGCCCGAGTGTGGGGCCATCCGAAAGTCGGACAGAATCTATTGGGCATGTTAAAAAATCCTGTTGGATTGCGGCCGCATTTATCGATCTGACTGTCTGTTTCAGATGCATTATGATCTGATCCTTGGGCCCACAATCGGATCAGCCCGATATCGCCTACTTTAATGTGGGCATATTGGGGAGAGATCCACTCGTTTGGCGACATTGCCAAATGAGTGGATTTCTAAGTCTATGGCCACCTCAAGGGTCCTGAGTATATCTGTAGTTTTGTTAAGGGAGAAGCCCTGATTTCCTAACCTTACAGGCAGTACGTTGGCGTTTGCCTGGGAAATTTTTATTGGGTTTGGGTCCCCAATAAAATACTTTTCCTTTCCTGCTGTATCAGCCTCCCAGATTGATGTCCATTCCTGATTCCAGAGACTTCACTTCAGGCCTTTGATTGAGTCAAAACCCTATGCTGATCATGGAGCAGGGGGCTATAGGGTGTACAACAGTCAGGGGCCATAGAGAGGGGCCCTTTAGATGAAAAAGGTGGGGTTTTCGGATCATAAAAGGGGAGTGGATGGGAGTTGTGGAGATCATGTGCAAAGTTTGGGCATCTAGAGAGTTCCTTGGGCAGATTGAGGGCATGGCCTTTGGTGCAGCTCCCCTGGTCATGTCTTACTTCAGGGCAGGGATTTTGCATGTGAATCAGAACAATAGTACAGAATACAGGTCTGTGATACAGATAAGAAAGTAGGATAAGAGATATCAGATGAGGCAGAGCAAATAACACCAATGACTCCAACCTGAAAGAAACAGAATTTCGAATGCAATAGTAAATAATACCGCCCTGTTAAACCTTCACTATAAAAACATATAAAATATGAATTAAAAGAGCAGGCAAATGTCTTATGACTCTGGCCCTTTAATAGAGATTCGGTGAACTTTCTTTCTATTTCCCCTTTAAGGTGTGAATGCACAAACAACACAATCATCTGAAATGAAGTTCCCTTCCTTTGTATCCTATTTGGTTTAATTGCGACTGTGTCTCCGTAAAGGGAACATTCTCATGAAATATAACGTTTCCTATCTATAGGGATGAAAGGCTCCAGACTGCGCCCCGCTGTTACAATTTCACAGATGTCTTCTTTAGGTAAGTCTATGAAGATGCGCAGCTGGAAATGACTCTTTTAATGCCGAGGGAGGTATATTTGTATACAAGTCCCCTGTAGAGAATACAAATTGATTTTCTATGGCAGCCGATCCATTGCGCAGGTCAATTCTCATGCTGTCTCCTTGGCTTAATGTCTTTAGTGCAACCCTGGAATTGGGGAAGGTCTATGGGAAGGATCTGCCCGGCTTTACATGAACACAATGAAATAATCAAAGAACTGGCAGATTTAATGTTAAGCATTTCAGCCCTGTGTGATACTGACCTCAGCTTCATTCAGATCAGTACTGATAGCAAGAAAAAGCAATAAGTGGAGAAGTAAAGCCGGTTTATAAGGGTATTTATAGTCACTGGGAAAGATAAGGGCAGCGAAGGAAATTCTCTGAAAGTGTTGCTAATAATTGGAGTATTTGATAAAGCCTTCAAAATCCCTTCTTCAATATCATTAGGTGATGGTATCTCAAGGCTGAATGGAGCCTGTCAGCAGTGTGGGTGCAGATATGAGGCAGCAATGGTCGGATACATGGCTAAATGGGTGAAGAGGGGAGTAGAGGAAGGTGGATAAGATTTTGGGAAAAGAAAGTTGATTGAGGAAGAATATCAAAAAGTAATTTGTGGGGACAGTGATTGGAAATGAACTGAACAAAAATGAGATGGTAGAGAGACAGAGTGAATGATAGAATGGAGATAGGAGAATAGTTGACCAGAAAATGGGGTGGGTTAGAGACAGTTGAGCCAGTGGGAACAGAGACAATGGTTGCAAATGAGATGTTTGGCTGTAGGAGGGAAGTTGGAGTTGATTCAGGAATAGTTTCAAAAAGTGATAGTGGGAACGGTGGCTGGAAACAGAACAGAAATGAGATTGTAGAGGCAGAGGCCATGATCGAATAGAGATAGAACTATAGTTGACTAGAAGAAAGCCGGTGGGTTTTATGCAGTGGTTGAAAAGAACCTGAATAGAAACAAGATGGTAGAGGCAGAGGCAATGATAGAATAAGGTAGGAGAACAGTGGACTAGAAGAATGGTGGTGGGTTAGATGCAGTAGAGCTAGCAGGAACGGAAACAATGGTTGCAAATTAGATGGTTGGTTGTAAGGAAGGGTTTAAAAGAGTGATCAGTGGATGGAAATGAATTGAACAGAAAGGAAATGGTTGAGTCGGGTAAACACAGGTCTGAGATAAAATGGAGATAGGAGAGTAGTGGACTAGAAGAAAGGTGGTGGGTTAGATGCAGTTGAGATGGTTGGAGGCAGCGGTTGTAGATTCGTTGGTTAACTGGATGTTGGGTAGGAAGCTGGGTTTGAAAGGGAGTGGTGATTAAAGAGGAAAGGAGGCAAAGGTTCAAAGTTAGGAGACAGGTGTGGGGTCAAAGAAACCTAGTGAAAAGAGAGGCTTTGGAAGAGGAAAGTGAAAAGCCTCGGAAGAGTTGGAAGGGAGTTGACAGAAGTGAAGAGTCATTCGAGGGGTTGGAAGAAATGTTTTAGGGATAAAGGAAGGGACTGGAATACAAATGTAGAAGAAGTTAGGCAGGAAGTGATTGAAATAGAGACCAACTGAAGAGATGAAGTGAGAAGTAATTCCTTCTTGATGCTCTTCCTATGGACCATGAACCCTTGTGTCTCCTTCTGATCCTGTTCCTTCTCTGTCCAACACTGGACACTGTTTTCAACGCTGGTCTCCATCTACTTGTTATTTCTTGGGATAAAAACAAAAATCTCCCAATATCAAAATGTATTGGTCCAGCCTTTGCCCAAATAAGCGGCATTTTCTAGCCAGACTGCATTGAAAGGTCAGATCATAGAGTATTCCATTTCTGTCTGGCTCCCCCAACCTGTCCCTCTCTTCCTTCCTGGATAAAGACACATCTTGCTTTAAAAGGTTATATTTAATTAAAGTAAATTGTTAGCGGTTATTTGGCGAGCAACCTACAAGTATTCAATTAGCTGAGCAGAAATGTCAGGAAGTGAGAGTTTAAGAAAGAAAATAGATGGCTCCCATTTTTATTCTCCCCCAAACCCTTTCATGTCAGACAATGAGAAGCTGGAATTAGGAGCTGGCAGTTGCGTGTAGGAACCACGAATGATTAGACAAATGATATTCTGACATTTTTAAAAGATTTGGCGGTTTCTTAGCACAGAACTGACAGTCAGGTTTCCACGACAAAGAAAAAACAATTGTCCAAGATCAGATTCCTTACAAGCAAAGGCATTTTCCGAACATTTTTGGGGTTCTTCAGTCAAGTCCTGCATTAGTTCAGATACTTATGGAACACCTGCATATTAGGTTAGGTGGCTAAAATTTTTTTTAAAGAAAATGTTGAGCTCCCCAGTGGATCAACCCCAATCAGTGACCTCAGTTCTGGCACTCCTTGTCCGATCAGTTCAACAAGTGACATCATTCCCAGTTTATTGTGACATCATGGTGGTGAGGGTTGGCTCCCGTAAGTCCTTCAACTGGGTCAGCTTGGGTAGCAAGTGCTTGGGGCAAGAATGCAGGTCAGTGGGTCCATGTCTGGTGAAGCCTACTTAACCAGACCAGAGCAGTTCAAGTCTCTTTTCTACTACCCCAAGAGTGAAATCACTCCAGTTTAATGTGACATCACATTGGCGAGGGTTGGCTCCCATGAATTCTTCAAGTTGGTTTGTTTGGGTTGCAAGTGCTTGGGACAAGAATGCAGGTCAGCAGGGTCTGGTAGGGGTCCACTTAAAGTCTATTATGCATGGTTACCTACCCCAGGACTGATGTTACTCCCAGTTTATATGGATTTCCCTAATGTGGCGGTGAGGGCCAGCTCCCAACTGAGCCAACATGGGTTGCAAATGCTTGGGGTTGAGAATGCAGGTCAGCAGGGTCTGGTAGGGGTCCACTTAAATTCTATTCTGCATGGTTACCTACCCCAGGACTGATGTCACTCCCAGTTTATAGGGATTTCCCTAATGTGGTGGTGAGGGCCAGCTCCCAACTGGGCCAACTTGGGTAGCAAGTGCTTGGGGCAAGAATGCAGGACAGTGGGTCCAGGTCTGGTGGGGATCTACCCAACCAAACCAGTGCAAATCTAGGTTCTTCATGGTTACCTACCCCATGTCACTCCCAATTTATTGGGACATCACAATGATGAGGGCTGGCTTCCACTTTTTAGGGGTTCACTAAAAGTCTATTCTGCATGGTTACCTATCCCAGGACTGATGTCACTCCCAGTTTATAGGGATTTCCCTAATGTGATGGTGAGGGTCAGCTCCCAACTGGGTCAACTTGAGTTGCATGTGCTTGGGGTGAGAATGCAGGTAAGTGGGTCTAGGTCTGGCCGAGGTCTGTCATATAGTGATGTCCATTCACGGATGGGTAGGGTGGGCTTCCATGAGTCCAACAATCAGACTGGCTCAGGTAGCAAGTGCTTGGGGCAAACATACAGGTCAGTGGGTCCAGTTCTTGTTCTTTCGTTGGGCTGGCTCAGATGGCAAGTGCTTGGGGGGAAAATGCTGGTTTGTGGGTTTTGCTCAAATGGGGTCTGATCAGGTCTCTGTACTGCTACATATATAGTCTGTCGACCTTTTCATGGGTTTTTCTCATTAAAAGTTAATGAAAGTAGAAGAAAACTGCTAATACTTAAATAGTACAAATAGTACAAATCTACAGCTACAGGTTATGAAAAGGGAGCCGGCGTTAATTATGCGCGCTCGGCAGCCAATGGCGTTATTAGTAGCGCAGGGAGGTCTCAGCAGGCAGCGGATTCTGTTATACAAACAGCGGGGGATTTTTGTAATTGGTCGAGGTGAGAGAATTCTGGAACTAATGACGACAAGTTCAAAACTCAGACTCTTGAAAGACCAATGGAGGGAGTCTCTCCGGAGTCAAGTACAAAGTCCATATTAGAGAATTAATTCCATTTCTCAGAGTCATTGGCCTCCCCCTGTACCACTTCATATTTATTGTCTCGAGTAAAGACTCGGAAGTCTTTGCATTTTCATAGGGGGACCTTATAAAGATCCTTAAAGGGGATATAAACCCTCTAAATACAATTACGAGCAATTCTAAGGAATCCCCCAGTTCTCATTGGAGGATTCCTTTGTATTTTCATAGGGGGGCCTGATAAAGATCCTTAAAGGGGATATAAACTCTCAATACAATTATGAGCAATTCTAAGGAACCCCCCAATTCTCATTGGAGGATTCCTTTGCATTTTCATAGGGGAACCTGATAAAGAACCTTAAAGGGGATATAAACCCTCTAAATACAATTATGAGCAATTCTAAGGAATCTCATTGGAGGTTTCCTTTGCATTTTTAAGGGGGACCTGATAAAGATCCTTAAAGAGGATATAAACCCTCTAAATACAATTACGAGCAATTCTAAGGAATCCCCCAGTTCTCATTGGAGGATTCCTTTGTATTTTCATAGGGGGCCTGATAAAGATCCTTAAAGGGGATATAAACTCTCTTAATACAATTATGAGCAATTCTAAGGAACCCCCCAATTCTCATTGGAGGATTCCTTTGCATTTTCATAGGGGAACCTGATAAAGAACCTTATGGGGATATAAACCCTCTAAATACAATTATGAGCAATTCTAAGGAATCTCATTGGAGGATTCCTTTGCATTTTTATAGGGGGACCTGATAAAGATCCTTAAACGGGATATAAACCCTCTAAATACAATTATGAGCAATTCTAAGGAATCTCATTGGAGGATTCCTTTGCATTTTTATAGGGGGACCTGATAAAGATCCTTAAAGGGGATATACACCCTCTAAATACAATTATGAGCAATTCTAAGGAATCTCATTGGAGGATTCCTTTGCATTTTTATAGGGGGACCTGATAAAGATCCTTAAAGGGGATATAAACCCTCTAAATACAATTATGAGCAATTCTAAGGAATCTCATTGGAGGATTCCTTTGCATTTTTATAGGGGGACCTGATAAAGATCCTTAAAGGGGATATAAACCCTCTAAATACAATTATGAGCAATTCTAAGGAATCCCCCAGTTCTCATAGGATTCCTTTGCATTTTCATAGGGGGACCTGATAAAGATCCTTAAAGGGGATATTAACCCTCTAAATACAATTATGAGCAATTCTAAGAAATCTCATTCGAGGATTCCTTTGCATTTTCATAGGGGAACTTGATAAAGATCGATAAAGGGGATATAAACCCTCTAAATACAATTATGAGCAATTCTAAGGAATCCCCCAGTTCTCATTGTAGGATTCCTTTGCATTTTCATAGGGGGACCTGATAAAGATCCTTAAAGGGGATATAAACCCTCTAAATACAATTATGAGCAATTCTAAGGAATCCCCCAGTTCTCATTGTAGGATTTCTTTGCATTTTCATAGGGGAACCTGATAAAGATCCTTAAAGGGGATATAAACCCTCTAAATACAATTATGAGCAATCTCATTGACGGATTCCTTTGCATTTTCATTGGGTGGCTGGCCCTGGAGAGCTGAGGATTTGAAGTTTTATTGTGTAGTATTGCTTTAAGAAAGAAACCCTGATGTTGCTGTACTACAGCTCCCAGCATGCTTAAACTACCAATGAAACGGTGCTGATTTGCAGTGCAGCAAAATTAGGTTTGAGCAAACAGGTTTTACTTCCCCTTTAATAATATATTTTGGATAGTTTTTTAAATATATATCTCCATTACAACACATGCCAATATCGGGCAGATCTTATTACAGAATTATCTGCGGCTTGAGCTGAAGGGCTGAATCAGACAGACACCAGGGACCCCTCTTGAAATTAGTTTTAAATTGAATTTTAAACAAAATCTTCACTTTCCTGTTGCCAGCGATTCGGTATTTACTAAGCACATAAAGACCAATTTCTCCTGACGTGTTATTATCGGTTCTTGTTTGTTGCTTGGGAAGCGCTTGGTTGAAAAAAAACAAAAAAAGGAACAATAAAAGAAGTTTCCTTTCTGAACAGACCATGTTAACGTTACTTTGGCTCAGTATGTCCTTCTCTATAATTTGTATAAATATATTTATCATCTACAACTCCCATAAACCCAAAAAACAATATAACATTGGCTGATGTAAGAACTTGCAATATACATTCATCTTTTTGCTTTTCAAGATATTAGTGCTGTATCTATGAGGGCCGGGCTGAGGGAACATGGGAGCACCCTAAGCGCAGGTGCAGGGAGTAGTAGAGCCTGGCACCCTCCACCTGTCTAGGGATCTAAAGCACCCACAGCACCAAACTCTGCTCCATGAATCTGACCTGGCCGGTAAAAATGATGGTTGATCCCAATGTTATTAATATTGAATAAAGATAAATATATAGGAAGGTCAGTGATCCCAATGTTATTAATAGGGAATAAAGATAAATATATAGGAAGGTCAGTGATCCCAATGTTATTAATAGGGAATAAAGATAAATATATAGGAAGGTCAGTGATCCCAATGTTATTAATAGGGAATAAAGATAAATATATAGGAAGGTCAGTGATCCCAATGTTATTAATAGGGAATAAAGATAAATATATAGGAAGGTCAGTGATCCCAATGTTATTAATAGGGAATAAAGATAAATATATAGGAAGGTCAGTGATCCCAATGTTATTAATAGGGAATAAAGATAAATATATAGGAAGGTCAGTGATCCCAATGTTATTAATAGGGAATAAAGATAAATATATAAGAAGGGCTGTAATTTTTTCCAGAAAAGGTGGCAACCCTATTTGTGGCCTTGGTAGGTAAGGAGGTCAGAAGCAGTGGCCGGGACATGGTTATGGGAGCGGGTCTGGGCCGACGGGGTCCGGGGGCCCCTACATCTCCCCCCAGGCCCTCCATCCCAGTCACAAGCCCCTGACCCACCTAAGCTTCAAGTACCACTGCTCCCCATGCAACTCCTCTCCACCCACCACTGGCTTGTACTGCAGAGCACAAGATTTCAGGAGAGGGAAGCGGGTCTGGTTTAGAAGGACCTCAAGGGCCGTGGCCCATCTGTTTTTTTCCCTGGGGCCCAGGTATGTGCCTAGACTTCTTGCACCCAACCCCACTGTTGTGTACTAGGCACATGCCTCTGCTACCCAGTGGCTGAACTACTGGGGGGGGGTAGGTGTGATTGCCCTCGGCCCTGCACCCCCTTGGGGCCCTCCGGACACTCATTCCAGCACAAATCCGGCAGTTGGGTGTCAGATATTCACAGACCGATCCAATATATCTTATAGGGGGGGCTCCTTTTCTAGCAGATGTATTAGATCTCACTCAAATAACTGATTCCAGTACAAACAAAATCTAACAAAATATCTGCCTTTTGCACAAATCCTGCATGTAGAGAGACATGATGTCTGGTGAGTTTAATAGAGTGACCTCTAATACATCTTCTAGGCAAAAGGAGCCCCCCTATAAGATATATTGGATCTAACTGTCAATGAATATCTGACACCCAACTGCTGCATGAAGAGAGAATGAAGAGAAACAGATGCTGAGAGAGGAATAGTGAAGATAAACTTGATTATTTCAGAAACAATACAGAATATTTAATTGATTGTATTTAGAAAGTTTCTTATTTCAGTATGATGAAGCTTATATTACATTTTCACGATTGTTCCTCTTCAAGGGTTCCCTTGGCACTTACACTTGGCCCCGGAGGGAGTCGCCTCATTGATACGATGTTACCGGCACAGAAGTGGTCGCTCCCGGTGCTTCCGATGCTGCTCCAGTTGCCCAAGAAAAGTCGGGACAATTAAGTCACTCGCAGTCGGCGCTGCACTCTGGGTTTTTTCAAAACCTCTCCCCCTGCACCCGTCATACTCTGAAATGTCGTTTACATCTCCAAAAACCTCGCCGGCTGGAAAATTCCCCATTAATTATTATTTTTGTGCTGCGGGGGCGCCGAGGTGTAAACACGTCGTATTGTGACAAACCTAAAGAAGTGTTTAGCGCAATCATGTCCAATCTTCCCGCGGCTTTTGTATCCGACACGGCACAATACACCATTCCGACTTATATAAAACTCCGAAAAGGGGGTTGTTATGGCAACTATCAGTCTCCTCTTATCACCAGCTCTTTATTTATTTATTTTGTCCTTTCAAATAAATGTTCGTTTTTAAAGGGTAAGGAGTCGGCGAGGGTCTGCGGCTGGGCCCAGAAGGAGTTTGTTCATTTTTCATCTCCCCAAATAATAGTGAGAAAGATTTCATGTCAATAATTATATTTAAAAACTCTTCTCTGCACCCCCTGTGCCGACTCCCAACTATTTGTAGCAGGAAAGACTGTCACTTACCCGAGCTTAGGGACCAACTCACAATATACAGTATCTATCCAATATAGCAGGCCCAATATACAGTAGGAAATTGTTTAACACTTACCCTGCTATGGGGCAGAATACATTAAATTGTACCGCATGGCGACCGCATGTATAAATGCAGCTAAAGTCGCATTCATCTGGGCCATAATGTGGGACTGGAGCAGATCAATAGAAATCCCAAGTCAGTTGAGAGATGGCGTGGGTGGGTACAGATTCCAATATCTGTCTTTCCATATGAGCATGAAATAAACAGTTCCACAACTGTTCTGACTGCGGGCATTAAACTCCAGTGGCGCATGTAATGCATAGTAATGCGACTCCAGAGATCCATACAGAGCCGTAGATAACAACACAAGCATGAATGTTACATAAGGATCTTCTATGTACAAACCCCTGGCAGGGTGCAAAGTGCATTTCTTGGATGCAAATCATCTGCTTTTTATCCACATTGCATCATGTGTTGCCCTTCATTCCAGCACAGGTAAAGTATCATCTGGTGCATCGTGGGCACAATGTTACTGCTGAATTGTGTTCAAGTTGCACCTATATATAGATATATAGAAACATTGGGGTGTCACCCTGCTATAGTTCCAGGGGTACCCAGGGTACAAATAAGCACTCACCCCAAATCTCCCCCTAACTGACCTTCAGACTGGGCCCCCTTAGCTCATAACAAGGTTACAGATATATAGAAACATTGGGGTGTCACCCTGCTATAGTTCCAGGGGTACCCAGGGTACAAATAAGCACTCACCCCAAATCTCCCCCTAACTGGCCTTCAGATTGTGACCCCTTAGCTCATAACAAGGTTACAGATACATAGAAACATTGGGGTGTCACCCTGCTATAGTTCCAGGGGTACCCAGGGTACAAATAAACACTCACCCCAAATCTCCCCCTAACTGGCCTTCAGACTGGGCCCCCTTAGTTCATAACAAGGTTACAGATATATAGAAACATTGGGGTGTCACCCTGCTATAGTTCCAGTGGTACCCAGGGTACAAATAAGCACTCACCCCAAATCTCCCCCTAACTGACCTTCAGACTGGGCCCCCTTAGCTCATAACAAGGTTACAGATATATAGAAACATTGGGGTGTCACCCTGCTATAGTTCCAGGGGTACCCAGGGTACAAATAAGCACTCACCCCAAATCTCCCCCTAACTGACCTTCAGACTGGGCCCCCTTAGCTCATAACAAGGTTACAGATATATAGAAACATTGGGGTAACAGTCACCCTGCTATAGTTCCAGGGGTACCCAGGGTACAAATAAGCACTCACCCCAAATCTCCCCCTAACTGACCTTCAGACTGGGCCCCCTTAGCTCATAACAAGGTTACAGATATATAGAAACATTGGGGTGTCACCCTGCTATAGTTCCAGGGGTACCCAGGGTACAAATAAGCACTCACCCCAAATCTCCCCCTAACTGACCTTCAGACTGGGCCCCCTTAGCTCATAACAAGGTTACAGATATATAGAAACATTGGGGTGTCACCCTGCTATAGTTCCAGGGGTACCCAGGGTACAAATAAACACTCACCCCAAATCAGTTTTTTGTTACAATAAGCACCAGGGCTGCAGTTTTATCAGAGGCAATAAAAGAGCAATGGGAAAGTAACGGATTTTGTAGAAGATTAATATAGTTCTTGGATGTCTGGGCAAATACAAATGTAGAAATGAAATAGTCACAGGCCGTTAGTGTGCAGCTCTCGTGCCCTCACGTACGGAATCTTTACAAGTCAGTGAGATTCATTAGTCGGAGCCCCATCAAAGGGAACATTACGCCGTTCCCTGTTCCTTTACTTTATATTTGGCAGGGCTGCAGCACAATACTCATATTTATATCTCCTGCCTTAAATTAGATGCGCTATCCTGTGCCGAGAGCTAATTAAGATTTGGTTTCCGCAGGAATTACTCAGCGCGGTTTAGAGGTTGGTGCCCATAAACACATTTGCTTTTTAAGTAAGAATATATAAAAGGGGCCACAACCTACACTGCTGATATATAGGAATAGATTACAGCCTGTCGCAGAAAGGGATACTATACCATAATAATTTCCTACCAACAGCATTTAATGTAATCTTTCTATAAAGGCTGGAATACCTATGCTGCCATAGTTTTATGGGATCTCTCTGTACAGACTATGAGCAAACTTAGGGGCTGTTCCTGCTGAATTGTGCTTAGTACAGGGAATACCTATGCTGCCATAGTTTTATGGGATCTCTCTGTACAGACTATGAGCAAACTTAGGGGCTGTTCCTGCTGAATTGTGCTTAGTACAGGGAATACCTATGCTGCCATAGTTTTATGGGATCTCTCTGTACAGACTATGAGCAAACTTAGGGGCTGTTCCTGCTGAATTGTGCTTAGTACAGGGAATACCTATGCTGCCATAGTTTTATGGGATCTCTCTGTACAGACTATGAGCAAACTTAGGGGCTGTTCCTGCTGAATTGTGCTTAGTACAGGGAATACCTATGCTGCCATAGTTTTATGGGATCTCTCTGTACAGACTATGAGCAAACTTAGGGGCTGTTCCTGCTGAATTGTGCTTAGTACAGGGAATACCTATGCTGCCATAGTTTTATGGGATCTCTCTGTACAGACTATGAGCAAACTTAGGGACTGTTCCTGCTGAATTGTGCTTAGTACAGGGGATACCTATGCTGCCATAGTTTTATGGGATCTCTCTGTACAGACTATGAGCAAACTTAGGGACTGTTCCTGCTGAATTGTGCTTAGTACAGGGCCATTAGATTCATGCACTAAAGGCTCAACACTATTACCTGGTACAGTTACAACTCACAGTGAAAGGCAACACAACACCAAACAAAGTAAATAAATCTATAAATAATTTCCAAAAAAACCTTTCTTTTATTTCAGCGAGTTCCCATAAAACACGGGGAGATAAGTCATATTGTGGGCAACTCGCTGCCAAGGGGCCCGTTGCCGGGGAGGAATAATGCTGAATCAGGCAAAGCTCTAACCTCACACAACTGCCAATATTTTACGGCCATTCGGTGTCGGGTGCTGGGGGGAGAATAAGGAGAATGCGGAGAAAGTGACATTTATTGCTAAACACTAACGGGCCTGTGAGTTCTCTGTGCCGGGATTGATGGGTCGGGATGCGGTGGCACCAGATACAGAGAATTAATGGGCAATTTAGCACTTGTTTATCTCCAGGTCACATCCCATGCAATGAAGCCATCGGGGGTCTTACCTGGGACTGTGCATTGGATTTACATGGCTAATAATATCCCCGTTGTCTGTCAGTATAACAAGCAGCTCCTAAATAACATTACATACATGTGCGTGGGAGCTGCCATATTGCTTGAGACAGGACAGTGTAGCAAATATGGGATTTACACTGGGGATCATTTTAGGCTGGAGAAGAAAGGGAGGTTGTTTCTTTGGCATAAATATCCTAAAAAATTCATAGGATATATTATTTTATATTATATATAAATTGTGGTAGAGTGACTAGGAAAAGGAGGAAAAAGGTCACTCTAGCCTTTAATTTCGCCCCAGGTACTGAGATAGGCTCCAGGAAGGGAGTTATTAAACAGAGAATCAGTGCTCTGTTTAAAGATTTCAATAGCCAGGGACTCCATTCCATAGAGCCAGTCCAGAGATTGGAGTTCACCTTCCACAGGAAAGCTGTCCTGTGGAAAGACTATTTAAAGTTAATTGGAATAGGAGAGTGTGTCTCTCAACAGGGCACAGCAGGTAGGAGACCTGGCTGTGTTAGGAACTCCCAGAGGAGCTGGGTGTGCCGCCTGATCCTGCCAGAAGCAGAGGGAGCCCGTGGCTGTGTCTAAGAGCCAAGTTGTTGTCTGTGTGGGACATTGAGGAAAAGCCAGGAGGCTAAAAGGTTCACTCAAAGACTGTGAGTACAGGGGTGAGCCACAACAATTGTTTTGTTTGCTGGTAGTCCACAAGGGGCCCAGCCTAGTCAGGGACTGCTTCAAGGTGTGAAGGTAGTGCCCAATGGGCTAGGTTTTTATTTTATTATTTGTTTGAATGATAAAATGGTCACCCCTGTGTCTGTGGACAATACTGTGTTTGTGTAAAGTTGGAAAATAAACCTCTGTTTTCCTTGAAGAAGCTGTGTGTCCCTGTCTTTCTGCTCCTTCCTCCTATGCTGCCTGCCCACCATTGACTAATCCCCCTAAAAGTTACGTGGTCAAGCCGCCAGCTTGTCACAAAATGTATATGTCACAAATGTCCAACCTGCAGCCTCCAGCTCTTGTGGAACTGCAACCTCCAGCATTGTAAGTATTAACATCCCTAGCGTATAGTATCATCCACTTATTTTACTCAGGCCCTGGCTAGTCTGAGACTGATGGCAATTTACTTATACTTGTATGAAAATAGGTTGGGAAAATCATGTTTTATCCAGGTGACAAGAGAGTAGAGGAAAGGAGATCTCACCATCAGCATAGGAAGGGGTTCTTTACTGTAAGGACAGTCAAGTCATGGGATTCCCTACCAAGAGAGGGGGAATGAGTGATTCACTGGTGGGAAGGAAAGGAGATTTCACCATCAGCATAGGAAGGGGTTCTTTACTGTAAGGACAGTCAGGTTATAGGATTCCCTACCAAGAGAGGGAAATGAGTGATTCATTGGTGGGGAGGAAAGGAGATCTTACCATCAGCATAGGAAGTGGTTCTTTACTGTAAGGGCAGTCAGGTTATGTAATTCCCTACCAAGAGAGGGAAATGAGTGATTCATTGGTGGGGAGGAAAGGAGATCTTACCATCAGCATAGGAAGTGGTTCTTTACTGTAAGGGCAGTCAGGTTATGGGATTCCCTACCAAGAGAGAGGGAATGAGGGATTCATTGGTGGGGAGGAAAGGAGATCTCACCATCAGCATAGGAAGGGGTTCTTTACTGTAAGGGCAGTCAGGTTATGGGATTCCCTACCAAGAGAGGGGGAATGAGTGATTCACTGGTGGAAAGGAAAGGAGATTTCACCATCAGCATAGGAAGTGGTTCTTTACTGTAAGGGCAGTCAGGTTATGGGATTCCCTACCAAGAGAGAGGGAATGAGGGATTCATTGGTGGGGAGGAAAGGAGATCTCACCATCAGCATAGGAAGGGGTTCTTTACTGTAAGGGCAGTCAGGTTATGGGATTCCCTACCAAGAGAGGGGGAATGAGTGATTCATTGGTGGGGAGGAAAGGAGATCTCACCATCAGCATAGGAAGGGGTTCTTTACTGTAAGGACAGTCAGGTTATGGGATTCCCTACCAAGAGAGGGGGAATGAGTGATTCATTGGTGGGGAGGAAAGGAGATCTCACCATCAGCATAGGAAGGGGTTCTTTACTGTAAGGACAGTCGGGTTATGGGATTCCCTACCAAGAGAGGGGGAATGAGTGATTCATTGGTGGGGAGGAAAGGAGATCTCACCATCAGCATAGGAAGGGGTTCTTTACTGTAAGGACAGTCATGTTATGGGATTCCCTACCAAGAGAGGGGGAATGAGTGATTCATTGGTGGGGAGGAAAGGAGATCTCACCATCAGCATAGGAAGGGGTTCTTTACTGTAAGGACAGTCAGGTTATGGGATTCCCTACCAAGAGAGGGGGAATGAGTGATTCATTGGTGGGGAGGAAAGGAGATCTCCCCATCAGCATAGGAAGGGGTTCTTTACTGTAAGGGCAGTCAGGTTATGGGATTCCCTCCCAAGAGAGAGGGAATGAGTGATTCATTGGTGGGGAGGAAAGGAGATCTCACCATCAGCATAGGAAGGGGTTCTTTACTGTAAGGGCAGTCAGGTTATGGGATTCCCTCCCAAGAGAGAGGGAATGAGTGATTCATTGGTGGGGAGGAAAGGAGATCTCACCATCAGCATAGGAAGGGGTTCTTTACTGTAAGGGCAGTCAGGTTATGGGATTCCCTCCCAAGAGAGAGGGAATGAGTGATTCATTGGTAGGAAGGAAAGGAGATTTCATCATCAGCATAGGAAGGGGTTCTTTACTGTAAGGACAGTCAGGTTATGGGATTCCCTACCAAGAGAGGGGGAATGAGTGATTCATTGGTAGGAAGGAAAGGAGATTTCATCATCAGCATAGGAAGGGGTTCTTTACTGTAAGGACATTCAGGTTATGGGATTCCCTACCAAGAGAGAGGGAATGAGTGATTCATTGGTGGGGAGGAAAGGAGATTTCACCATCAGCATAGATTAATCTTGTCCTTAGATCCTGTCATTTCTGCATGTAGGAAAGTGATTGGGGATCGTTGCATTTCTGAGCAGCCACAAGCTATTTATTATCCGTGCAACTAAAACCCATTCCTGGCACCTTCCCTCCACCTGTATTTATATTTGTATAATTCAAGCGGCTGAGACATATCTGGCAGGATTTGTGGAGTCATTTCCAGGTTAGACTATGGCGGTTGTTATAGCCGCAAATTGCTCAGGAATCTTCAGCGTTAAAGGCAACATTTCTCATCATTTCTCTCTACTCCTGTCAAGAGCGTGATTATTGCAGATGGGGGGCCGGTTTTTAAACAAATCTGTGCCCTATCCATTCGCTTGAGGTGTAAGGTAATTTCTTCATCCGACGCGCTCTCTGCACTGGGATTTATACATTGCAGACCTCAAGCCTCAGGAAGGCAAGTCATGTGCGGTTTTCCATGCCAGACAACGGCTATTGATTCCTACAAAATCCTTTTAGGAAATGTCACTCCAGAAACACGGCCAGGCCTCTGCTGAAAAAGTAATTCGGAAATGGGAAATTTTGCAGTTATCAAGTGGTGTTGCGATGTTCTCATTGTATCCGTGCTAGAGGCAATATAGTGCTAACAACTAGGAGTATCTTAACCCTAAACGGTCAACTGTGATGCAGAAATAACCATGAAAACATTCAACTACAAGAGCACCGGCTCCATCATAAAGTTCCAGCTACAAATCCTGGCTCATCTTTTATTTGCAACTACAATGGCCAAGCTACTAATTATAGTCATTAAGGAACTACTAATTATAGCCAAAACTTTGATATATTTCTATCTTAATGGCATGACCGACCACAATACTAAAATATTGGCTACAAAATGATGCCAACCTTGAGGTATGTCTCGACCTATTGGCCGATTGTTGTAACCGGAAACCATGACTTCAATAAAACATTTCAAAGCACATGGATGCATAAACAATTCCTATATAGAAGATATGTCTAATCATGAAAAATTCGTCTCTACATGGCCAAAAAGTTCCCAGTTCCTAAGTAGGACCATGTGTGAGAAGATTCCAACTACAAGCCATGAAATGTTCCCATATACACGCCCAACTTCAAGAAGTTCCCAGTTACTAAGCAGGACCACCTTTGAGAAGATTTCAAATAAATGCCATGGTCAACCATGAAAAATTCCCATCTACATGTCCAGCTTCCAGAAGCTACCTGCTCTTATGTGAGAATGCCTGTGAGAGGATTTCAACTACATGTTATGCAAAAATGCCATTTACATGGCCAACTTCCATAATTTTCCAGCTTCTAAGTAGGACCACCTATGAGAAGATTCCAACTACAAGCCATGGCTATCGATGAAAATTCAACATGCCCAACTTTGCAAAGCCAAAGCCATGACCAACCACAGAAAGGTCCAATCTACTTGCCCAACTCCAATTCCCAGTTACTAATTGGGACCAACTCTAAGAAGATTCAACCATGAAAAATGCCCATCTACATGACTAACATGAGAAGATGGCAACTTCTAAGTAGGAATGTCTGTGAAAGGATTCCAACTACCTGACATAGTTAATCATGTAAAAATGCTGTCTACATGCCCAACATTGCAAAATCAGCATGCTCAACTTCACAAACTTCCTAGCTCATAAGTAGGACCACCTGTAAGAAGATTCCAAATACAAATCATGATATAACCACAGAAATTTCCCATTTACATGGTCCACTTCAAGAAGTTCCACACACCTAAGCAGGACCACCTTGAAGAAGATTCCAAATATAAGCCATGACCAACCATGGAAAGGTCCTATCTACATGACCAAGTCCACATCTCCTGAGTAGGAGAATATTCCAACTACAAGCAATGGCCAACGATGAAAAACGAGCATGCCCAACTTTGCAAAGTTTCCAGTTCCTAAGCAGGATCACCTGTAAGAAGATTCCAGATACAAGTCATGGCCAACTGCAGAAATCTCTCATCTGCAAGACCTGCCCAACTGCATTCGGTCCTTTAATTGTCAGTAAGTAGACATTAGGATCTTGTTATGTCCCATGCACTCACTAGAGCTATGAAGGTTGTGGAGGAGAGACTGCCACCAGACCAAGGCTCAAAATGGAATGGGACCCACCTTCTTCATAAGTCCTATGTCCAGTGGTCACATGATTTATGATTTAACAGACCTAGCCACACCCATACAATACAGATAGAACATACTTCATGGGTTTGTTCTACATCACACAAGTTGGCCTAAATATTCCCTTCTACTGAAGCACAGAAGCCAAACCCACTGTGGGATTATCTAAGCTGGGAGCCCTATTTATAGCCCGTCTCTTTATCCTGGAGAGACTGCTCTAATCTGTAGACAAAGTTGGAAGCACTGTCAGTTCAAAGGATTTGAATCCTCGTTGTTAAAAAGTTTGACCCAATTTACATTTTTTAATGAGCATTATTTCTTAGTGAGCAGC
Source organism: Xenopus laevis (assembly GCF_017654675.1). Classification (NCBI taxonomy): domain Eukaryota; kingdom Metazoa; phylum Chordata; class Amphibia; order Anura; family Pipidae; genus Xenopus; species Xenopus laevis. The sequence continues at coordinate 3,924,364 of NC_054377.1, forward strand.
CTCCGTTGGGAGGAAGTAACGCAACCAACAGCGCTAGCAACACAATGTGGCGGAAAGTTTTCTCTTTCTGTGGATTTCAGCTGAGAATGTCTCTTTAGGGACTAGTACTTCTCGTAGCAATTGTGCTTCTCTGGGGGGGGGGGTGCTCATCAGGAATTTGTTGCAGCTAAAAAGATTGTTCTGAGGGTTGTCACCATCAGCAGCAAACTATAACCAGAAGTCCTGAGAGAGCTGGTGCCTCTGCATTATTCACTTTGAGTGCTCAGTGGATGGTTGGAATTAAATTTGTTTAACTTCTACATGGACTGATTCAGTACACACAATAGTACGTAGTAAGGACAGTAGTGCCACTAATTTGAAGGGTCAGAGGGGGTCTACAGGCCTGTGGCACCATCATGGCATCACTATTTTTGGGAAACTGGAACAGGTACAGCTGTTTCCTTACCCATAGGTTTAGTTGTCAACGTTTATGGGGACAGATATTCTGAACCGAGACCAACGGGAGCCATACTTGTTGGTCTTGGAAGCCTGGACCTCAAGGCCCCTTTTGGCATGTTTTGGTAGAACACCAAGTAGATAAGTCATATTGACAAATATTCCTGTGTCGCTAGGCTTAAAGAGCAGATCATGGGATTTGTAAACATACAAAATGTCTTGTAGGAAGTAAATCTTCCCTCTACTGGTCCTACAGTGCATCATGGGATCTTTAGACTTTTTCTCATTGATCACCCAACATTGTGTCATGGGTTCTGTAGACTTTTTCTCATTGATTACCCAAAATCGTGTCATGGGATCCATAGAGTCTTTCTCATTGATGACCCAACATTGCGTCTTGGGATCTGTCGACTTTTTCTCATTGATGACCCAACATTGTGTCATGGGATCCATAGACTTTTTCTCATTGATTACCCAACATTGTGTCATGGGATCCATAGACTTTTTCTCATTGATGACCCAACATTGTGTCATGGGATCCGTAGACTTTTTCTCATTCGTGACCCAACATTGTGTCATGGTATCTGTAGATTTTTTCTGATTTATGACCCAACATTGTGTCATGGGGTCTGTCGACTTTTTCTCATTGATGACCCAACATTGTGTCATGGGATCCGTAGACTTTTTCTTATTGATTACCCAACATTGTGTCATGGGATCGGTAAACTTTTTCTCATTCGTGACCCAACATTGTGTCATGGGATCTGTAGATTTTTTCTGATTGATGACCCAACATTGTGTCATGGGATCTGTAAACTTTTTCTGATTGATGACCCAACATTGTGTCATGGGATATGTAAACTTTTTCTGATTGATGACCCAACATTGTGTCATGGGATCTGTAAACTTTTTCTGATTGATGACCCAACATTGTGTCATGGGATCTGTAAACTTTTTCTGATTTATGACCCAACATTGTGTCATGGGGTCTGTCGACTTTTTCTCATTGATGACCCAACATTGTGTCATGGGGTCTGTAGACTTTTTCTCATTGATGACTCAACCTTGTGTCATGGGATCTGTAGACTATATATACACAAACATGCCCTATGATGCATTTTGCAGACATTTTGGGTCGAATTTTCTCTTTTCGGTCACTTGGAGATTCAACTTTCAGTTGGGTGGTTGGTTACTGAAGAACAGAACTGCCTGTCAATGTATCACCACAGCCCTATCTGGACCTCAACCCTAATGATATCAGACACTGGCGCATACGGGTCTCCTATTCTGCTTTAGACTTTCATCTGAGAGATGGAATTAGGGGATTGGATCAATGTTCCATTTCCCTGTTAGCAGAACATTCCGGCTCTCGCTGAAGATAATGACTATTGATTCTAATTTGCTGTTGATGAGATGTAAACAACTGCTTCATAGGAACTTGGAAACCACACGGTCCATTAGTATTGCAGCCCTGCTTCTCCCCTTATCCTGGTTGAAAAATGACAACTCTCACAATATATTTCAGCTCCTGGATGGAATTTAAACTGCTTGTTGGGGAGGTCGCTGACCCTAGCTACAGTGGCTGCAGGATAATCAGGAGAGGACTTCTCATTGATGCCAATAGGTACTTATCAGGGAGAATGACTATGGTTGGAAGTCCACAGGTTGGACATCCTTCATTTATGTCATTGCTGTGTTCATTTAAGGCCCCTGTATTCCATGTGGTACCAGGGTCCCAGGTTCCTAGCATTGTCCAAAGCTATATAGTGCAATTACTTTCACTATATAAAAGCTTCACAAGCATCTTCCACATAATGAGCAATAGAAGTGAGCAGAAAAGCATCCAGATATACTTCCTGCTTCAATAATGATAATTTTGATGTTCTGCCCAGGCCAAACAGCAGGTTACTCCTTCATGATACGAGCAGTGTGAAAATGGCTGATATTATCAAAAAATGAATTAATGTCAATTGCAAAAGTGCTTGGAAGAGAACTCTGGGCAACTTCACATAGTTATACATATATTTGAGAAGCAGCAACTGTGTTTGCAATGGAAACAATCGTTTTCATACTGCAAAGTGCACTTACATTTTCAGATAACCCATAAAGACAAACATTTCTGTGGGTGCAATTAATTTTCCTTATCCCGGAACCAGACGGAAGGGTCTATAAACAATAATCTCAGCTATTAGAAAGATCAAAACTTCTCAGAGGAAGTGACTACAAAAGAACATGATCATTAGCAGGACAGCATTACCCAGCGTGGGATTAAAAGGGAACTGATGCATTAGGCTCATTAAGCATTCGTATAGACCTGCCAATCAGGCGCCTGGTTGCAGTTCAATAAATAATGTGCAATTTCCAGGCCTAAAAGGCCCCCCTGCTCTCAAATCTCCTTTGTTTTCTGTATAACAGAGCATTCTGTCCCAGTGGCTGCACAGATCCTATCTGATCCCCATTGTAAGCAGCAGTCCTGTCCTGCTTTATGGCAGCTGAGATTCTAGCTATCTGTATAACAGAACATTCTGTCCCAGTGGCTGCACAGATCCTATCTGATCCCCATTGTAAGCAGCAGTCCTGTCCTGCTTTATGGCAGCTGAGATTCTAGCTATCTGTATAACAGAACATTCTGTCCCAGTGGCTGCACAGATCCTATCTGATCCCCATTGTAAGCATCAGTCCTGTCCTGCTTTATGGCAGCTGAGATTCTAGCTATCTGTATAACAGAACATTCTGTCCCAGTGGCTGCACAGATCCTATCTGATCCCCATTGTAAGCAGCAGTCCTGTCCTGCTTTATGGCAGCTGAGATTCTAGCTATCTGTATAACAGAACATTCTGTCCCAGTGGCTGCACAGATCCTATCTGATCCCCATTGTAAGCAGCAGTCCTGCCTTGCTTTATGGCTGAGATTCTAGCTATCTGATCCCCATTGTTGGAAATAAACGGCATCACTCATTTTATCCATAAAACTTTATTGTCCATTATAAATAGCTTCATTTCTTATTTATTTACACTTCAAGTTGCAAAATATTTCCATATTTTCCACCATCACCAGCGCTGGGCACCTCTAAAAAGTAGGAAATGAAGAGTTGAAAGCCCGATAACCTTTCCTCGCACTCACCGATAATACAATAAAAAATCCAGCAGGCAACTGTACGACGTTTGCTACACGGTAGCAAAGGAATCAAGTGTTTCCTCCTTAACCCACTGAGTGCCAAGTAGGCTGAGCTGCACTGGGGGGCTCCAGTTTGGGTTCAGCACCCCCTCTCCACACCAGCACTATTTGCAATGCCGATCAAGCTCCCCTAAAGACAGCTCTGAGCTCCCCACTATGTCGTAATGATGACGTTTTTATGAAAGTTCGTTATCGTCCAACGCTGTCCGCTGCAGTTCTGCAGGACCAACTGGTACCCGAACTCGTTATCGCTGTTTTCCAGAAGTTCCAGGCAGCGCTTCGACTTCTTGTTTTGGATCGGACCCCCCTTGGGTTTAAAAAAGAAAAAAAATAACCAGTAAGAGCTTGAGCTATTCACAATAAATACAGGCATTTCTATCAATGAAACGGAACCAATAGTTTCCATATGAAGGGAGCAGTGAGTCTTGTAACCCATAGCAACTCATCAGACAATAGCATGGACTGGTCAGCTGGTTACTGACGCACGGTAGCTGCTAAATCCCATGTACTAACGCACACTCGCTGGTTGTAGTTGTGCAGATCATTTGTAGGTTCATTGCATAGCACAGCGCTACGGAATATGTTGGCGCTTTATCAATAAGTGTTCACCTTCAAGTTAACCTTTAGTATGTTATAGAATCCAAGCAAATTTTCAATTGGTCTTCATTATTTATTTATTATAGCTTTTTAATGATTTTCTTTCCAATTTTCAAATGGGGGTCACTGACCCCATCTAAAAAAACAAATGCTCTGTAAGGTTACAAATGTATTGTTATTGCTACTTTTTATTACTGATCTTTCTATTCAGGCCTCTCCTATTCATATTCCAGTCTCTTATTCAAATCAGTGCATGGTTGTCAGGGTAATTTGGATCCTAGCAACCAGATTACAAACTGAATAAAAAGCTAAATAACCCAAAATACCCAAGAAATAAAAAACAATTGCAAATTGTCTCAGAATATCCCTCTCTACATCAAACTAAGAGTTCTTTTAAAGGGGAACAACCCCTTTACATCGGAACAACACCAGCAAGTCAAGTAACGTCTATAATTTAATAACCCCCTATAATAACATAATCTAATAATATATGACAATGTTTTTATATATCTGTAAACCTGTGTAAGGAAAGTGGTAAGACAGACAAGCTGGCCCATCACTGGACCTGTTGAGTAGAGGATTAGAATCTACCCATAAGGCTTCACTTCCCCAGGTAGGGTCGGATGCGAAAGCTCAGGTGTGGTCTGAGATCCTGTACTTGTATCTGATTGGTACAGGTCAGGGTCAGGTGACTCCCTCCAGTAACAGAAAAGGCTGAGACCCTGAGTGTTGCTCCCCAACCTCCTTCACTGACCTTGATTGCGCCCACAAGAAGAAAAACAAGGTACCAGCGAGGGGGGCTGGTGGATTAGGGTTGTGGCTAGGGTGGGGGGGGAGTGGATGTGGCTAAAGCAAAGGGCCAGGAGTGTGTGGGGGCGGCTCCCGAGGCAGCAGTTCCAGTGGGCCCTAGACCAATACTGTCTGGGAGGGGCCCCTTGAGTAATGCAGGAGCCAGTGTGAAGGCTGGAGTCTCTGGAGTATGAATGAAGTAGTGAGGGTCAGTGGGTTGGTCAATCCAAAGCTCCGAAACCAGAGTAGGGCCCTGATATAAGTGTGGGGGCCAATTCCCATGAATGGAGGTTGGGAGTCAGTTAGGGCCACCACCAGGAATCAGGGACACCCCATAACAGCACCCTAATAATTAACCTATTGGTCACCTAGGCCCTTATGACCTGACAAAAAATAAAATTGGGCCCAATGAATGAACACACCCCAAGTTCCACACCAGTCTCATACATTATACTGAAATCCCCACCACTTTTCTGCGTGTCCCAGTCCTTTGTGGCCCCTGACTGCAGTACCCCCTGAAACCCCCAGACGGCAGCTCTGAGTCCCCCTGTAACCTGGGTTCTACCTGGGAGCAACTATAGATGGGCACCTATGCTAACCAATAGGATTACAGTTGTGATGATGCAGTTAGGGGAGGGGCCAAAGGCTGTTGGGGGGATTTAAAACAACTGGAGGGCTGTAGGTTGACCCAAGGAGAACGTAAGGTTAATATTTAATATGTAGCCTCCCCTCCTCCCCATGAGCCATAAGAGCAGAGACACACACTGCTATGTCGGGAGATTAGCCGCTCAGCGACAAACCGCTTCTTCTTCGGGCGACTAATCTCCCCAAACTGCCTTACCACTAGCTGGAATGCGGATCGTTTCGGCTTTTCAAAGTCGCCCGAAGTTTCCTCGTGAGGCAAACAAAGTGCCACCCCTCTGGCGATTTACATTCTAGCTGGTGGGAAGGCAGTTTGGGGAGATTAGTCGTACTCTTACTACTCCATTAACACCTCCCTTTCAGGCTCTTGAGTTGCCGTGGATAAAAGATAAAAGTTATTTAAAGACTGTGGAAAATGTTACTGAAATAACCCAATATTATCCCAAAATCAGACGTTACCGACTGTATAAGTGTAATTAATGTAACGAGGGAAAAGCTTCCAATGTAATGTCTGGGGGCAGCCGAGAGCCCCAGGGACATCACTGAATGAGGCAGATCAGGAGGAGAAGCGACTGCTACATTGTGTCAGGAGTCAGAACCAGAGACGAGAAAGGGTTAACTGCTGCATTGAGAAGCAACGATATTTACTCGTAACTATAAACCCCAGAGACACAATGAGGAATACATGGATGTCGGGATGAAGAATTGGATGAACGAATTCGGCATATTCCTTGTAGAGACGTTTTGGGCATTGGATGGATGGTTTCGTTTTTCTTTCCTCCCCCAGTAACTCCGCACCCTCTAAGAACAGCCGTAAGAACCAATTGTCTATTTGTTCTTCACATTTGGGTGATTATAATGAGAATTAGTCATTCTGTATGTACTTCTGTATGTACTTCTGTATGTACTTCTGTATGTACCTCTGTATGTACTTCTGTATGTACTTCTGTATGTACCTCTGTATGTACCTCTGTATGTACCTCTGTATGTACCTCTGTATGTACTTCTGTATGTACCTCTGTATGTACCTCTGTATGTACTTCTGTATGTACCTCTGTATGTACCTCTGTATGTACCTCTGTATGTACTTCTGTATGTACTTCTGTATGTACCTCTGTATGTACTTCTGTATGTACCTCTGTATGTACCTCTGTATGTACCCTTTGTACTTCTGTATGTACTTCTGTATGTACTTCTGTATGTACTTCTGTATGTACCTCTGTATGTACCTCTGTATGTACCTCTGTATGTACTTCTGTATACTTCTGTATGACTTCTGATGCATGTACTTCTGTATGTACTTCTGTATGTACCTCTGTATGTACCTCTGTATGTACTTCTGTATGTACCTCTGTATGTACTTCTGTATGCACTTCTGTATGCACCTCTGTATGCACCTCTGTATGTACTTCTGTATGTACTTCTGTATGCACTTCTGTATGCACCTCTGTATGCACCTCTGTATGCACCTCTGTATGTACTTCTGTATGTACTTCTGTATGTACCTCTGTATGTACCTCTGTATGTACTTCTGTATGTACTTCTGTATGTACCTCTGTATGTACCTCTGTAGTACTTCTGTACCTCTGTATGTACTCTGTATGTACTTCTGTATGTACCTCTGTATGTACTGTATGTACCTCTGTATGTTCTGTATGCACCTCTGTATGTCTGTATGTACTTCTGTATGTACTTCTGTATGCACTTCTGTATGCACCTCTGTATGCACCTCTGTATGCACCTCTGTATGTACTTCTGTATGCACTTCTGTATGCACTTCTGTATGTACTTCTGTATGTACCTCTGTATGTACTTCTGTATGTACCTCTGTATGTACCTCTGTATGTACTTCTGTATGTACTTCTGTATGTACCTCTGTATGTACTTCTGTATGTACTTCTGTATGTACTTCTGTATGTACCTTCTGTATGTACTTCTGTATGTACCTCTGTATGTACTTCTGTACTGTACCTCTGTATGTACTTCTGTATGTACTCTGTACTGTCTGTATGTACTCTGTATGTACCTCTGTATGTACTTCTGTATGTACCTCTGTATGTACCTTCTGGTATGTACTTCTGTATGTACCTCTGTATGTACTTCTGTATGTACTTCTGTATGTACCTCTGTATGTACTCTGTATTACTTCGTGTATGTACCTCTGTATGTACTTCTGTTATGTACTTCTGTATGTACCTCTGTATTGCACCTCTGTACTGACACCTCTGTATGGACACCTTCCTGTGATCTGACCTTTCCTGTATGTACTTTTGTGTATGCACTCTGTATGCACCTCTGTATGCACTCTGTATGCACCCTCTGTATGTACTTCTGTATTGTACCTCTTGTACTGTACCTCTGTATGTACTTCTGTATGTACCTACTTCTGTATGTACCTTCTGTACTGTACTTCTGCTATTACCTCCTGGATGTTACCTTCTGTACTGTAGCTTCTGGTATGTACCTCTGTACTGTACCTCTGATATGTACTTACTGTGTATGTCACCTCTGTATGTACCTCTGTGATGTACCTTCTGTATCACTGTATGCACCTCGTTATGCACCTCTTGTATGTACTTCTGTATGCACCTTCTGTATGCACCTTCTGCTACTGGGACCTCTGTATGCACCTCTGTATGCAACCTCTTGTAATGTACCATTCTGTATGCACCTCTGTATGCACTTCTGTATGTACTTCTGTATGTACCTCTGTATGTACTTCTGTATGTACCCTCTGTATGCTACCAGTGCGTGTATCTGTACTTCTGTATGTACTCTGTATGTACCTCTGTATGTTACTTCTGTATGTACCTCTGTATGTACTTCTGTTATGTACTTCTGTATGTACCTCTGTATGTACCTCTGTATGTACTTCTGTATGTACCTCTGTATGTACCTCTGTATGTACTTCTGTATGTACCTCTGTATGTACTTCTGTATGTACTTCTGTATGTACCTCTGTATGTACCTCTGTATGTACTTCTGTATGTACCTCTGTATGTACTTCTGTATGTACTTCTGTATGTACCTCTGTATGTACCTCTGTATGTACTTCTGTATGTACCTCTGTATGTACCTCTGTATGTACTTCTGTATGTACCTCTGTATGTACTTCTGTATGTACTTCTGTATGTACCTCTGTATGTACCTCTGTATGTACTTCTGTATGTACCTCTGTATGTACTTCTGTATGTACCTCTGTATGTACTTCTGTATGTACCTCTGTATGTACCTCTGTATGTACTTCTGTATGTACCTTCTGTAAAGGTACTTCATGTATGTACTTCTGTATGTACTTCTGTATGTACTCTGTATGTACCTCTGTATGTACCTTCTGTATGTACTTCTCTGTATGTACTTCTGTATGTACTTCTGTATGTACTTCTGTATGTACCTCTGTATGTACCATCTGTATGTACTTCTGTATGTACTTCTGTATGTACCTCTGTATGTACTTCTGTATGTACCTCTGTATGTACCTCTGTATGTACTTCTGTATGTACCTCTGTATGTACCTCTGTATGTACTTCTGTATGTACCTCTGTATGTACCTCTGTATGTACTTCTGTATGTACTTCTGTATGTACCTCTGTATGTACTTCTGTATGTACCTCTGTATGTACCTCTGTATGTACCTCTGTATGTACTTCTGTATGTACTTCTGTTATGTACCTCTGTATGTATCTGTATGTACCTCTGTAGTACCTGTACTTCTTGTATGGTACTTCTGTATGTACCTCTGTATGTACTTCTGTATGTACCTCTGTATGTACCTCTGTATGTACTTCTGTATGTACTTCTGTATGTACTTCTGTATGCACTTCTGTATGTACCTCTGTATGTACTTCTGTATGTACCTCTGTATGTACTTCTGTATGTACTTCTGTATGCACCTCTGTATGTACCTCTGTATGTACTTCTGTATGTACCTCTGTATGTACTTCTGTATGTACCTCTGTATGTACCTCTGTATGTACTTCTGTATGTACTTCTGTATGTACCTCTGTATGTACTTCTGTATGTACCTCTGTATGTACCTCTGTATGTACCTCTGTATGTACTTCTGTATGTACTTCTGTATGCACTTCTGTATGCACCTCTGTATGTACTTCTGTATGTACTTCTGTATGTACTTCTGTATGTACTTCTGTATGTACTTCTGTATGTACTTCTGTATGTACCTCTGTATGTACCTCTGTATGTACTTCTGTATGTACTTCTGTATGTACTTCTGTATGTACTTCTGTATGTACCTCTGTATGTACTTCTGTATGTACTTCTGTATGTACCTCTGTATGTACTTCTGTATGTACCCCTCACCCGTCCCTCTGTCTGGGCTCAGTCCATCTGCAGTTCTGTAGGTGCCAACTTGAATATATTCAGCCTGCCCCTTATTGAAACCACAGCCACATCCATCTATAAACCTCCCCCCCATTAATGTGGCCTTTTATGCACCCCAAAATGTCAGACTCGTCCTGTATAACCCAGAATGTGCTGTAATATATATATATATTTATATAAACCCTCTCCTGCCCCGTCTCTGTATCACGTTCCGCCGGCAGAAAGTAAATAAATAATTACTTTTTTCATTATGCAAATCAGCTTCCAGCGTTTCATCTTTATTTTATTGCCAAGAGAATTAATGCGCAAAACTCATAAAATATCCACCTTTCCCTGTAATAACTTTCATCTGGATCCCATTAACGTGCGACGTGTCATCGAAACTACTTTCCCTCCCGCAGCGACTCACATCGGCAAAGTAGGAGAATATCCGACCGACTGGATACTGGGCTCATTGCACCCTAAACTATGGCACCTACTTGCCTGTTGGCTATAAGAGGGGGGCTGAGGGTGCCTGCTGGGTGACCCCAGAAGATTTTTAATACATTAGTTGCTGCAGCCTCTACTGATCTCCTACATAATGTATCCTGTGTATATAATGTATATAATGTATCATATTAATGTATCTACTGTATATACTAATGTATCCTGTGTATATAATGTATCATATTAATGTATCTACTGTATATACTAATGTATCCTGTGTATATAATGTATATAATGTATCTACTGTATATACTAATGTATCCTGTGTATATAATGTATATAATGTATCTACTGTATATACTAATGTATCCTGTGTATATAATGTATCATATTAATGTATCTCTTATATATACTAATGTATCCTATGTAAATAATGTATCATATTAATGTATCACCTGTATATACTAATGTATCCTATGTATATAGAGTATATAATGCAAACACCTCCTATTCATATTCCAGTCTCTTATTGAAATCAATGCATGGTTGCTATGGTCATTTGGACCCTAGCAACCAGGTGGCTGAAATTGCAAACTGGAGAGATGCTGAATAAAAAGCTGAATAACTAAAAAACCCGCAAATAATAAAAAATGAAAACTTATTGCAAATTTTCTCAGAATATCCCTCTCTACATTATAATAAAAGTTAATTTAAAGGTGAACAACCCCCTTTAATTCACACCGTGTCTGCTACATTTTCACATTTTATAATTATAGTTTCTTTGAGCTCTGACCGCACAGAATGGAATTATCCGTCTCCGTATGGACTGAGAGTCTGGAAGCTGCTGAGGCAGGTGAATTCTTCCCCGTAATGAACCCGACGGATCCGCTGCTTAATTAAAGAGGATTCTATAAAGGTCAATGGCTGCCTAATAAGGGACGGCAGCACTTGCTCTGGATTCCTCGTTAGCACAGCTATAGATTAATTCTTCTTCTTTCATTTGAATAATGGCTTTGTCTTGAGTCATTTCTGCCAGTGACGGAGGTTAGGGAAGGAGCGCAGTAAATCCTCAGACTGTTGAGGAAACTGTTGAAAGGGGAAGTGACCCAATATCAACCCGAAATATTTATATTCAATAATTGTATCCACTTAGTACCAGGCAGCTTTCTGTTCCTAAATATATCAATGTGGTTCACTATACGGCCACAAGTATGGGGACATCAGCCCCCCAACATCCCATACCAGGGGGATTAATATGAACTACTATAACTGCCCCTACTATGACCCTTATAATCTCAGATGCACCAACATAGATTCCTATTCATTAGTGATGGGCGAATTTATTCTCCAGGCGCGAATTCACCGCGAATTTGAGCGATTCGCCGCCAGCGAATAAATTCGCGAAACGCCCGCGAAAATTCACGAAAAAAATAGTCGGCGGCAAAAAAAATGTCCGAAAAAACGGACGCCGGCGTCAAAAACGGGCGCCGGCGTCAAAAACGGGTGCCGGCGTCGGCAAAGCGAAACGGCGCAAATTCGCCCATCACTACTATTCATGAGCTGCTCTCTTTCCCATGTTCAGTCAAGTGGGCGGGGACTGGACTCAACTAAGTTTCTACTCACTGTGACAATGGGAAAGAGAACAACCCAGGCACAGGAAGTGCAGAGAATCAGGGCTGTCTCAGTAGCAGGGGGAGGAGATTCGATTCTCCAAGGCGGCCAACTGCAACTATGCCTGAGCTTTATCCCAACTGAATGCCTCCTTTAAACAGGAATACAAACAGGATCTTAATGAGAAGCTAATTGGTCCTTACAGAGTTACATCTCTCTCTATATCACATTGCGGTGCAGCAAGACGCATTCGAGAGAGAAAGAGAGCGAATCACTGGAGCGCAAAACAGCAATTAATCCCGGCGCGGCTCAATTACTCTCATTAGTTGTGTGGCTTTGTGTGCAACATTCTATGGGAACAATACGGCTCCAGTCGCACCGGGCCGGCCCAGAAGCGCCGTTAAAACCAGCACGTCCTTAATTATTTCTGAATTTATCATGCGGCATCAGAGCGTGACTGCACCGTCACCCGCCCTGACAGCTTGATTAAAGGGGTTGTACACCTTTAAATAAACATTTAGTAGAGGCGTAGAGAGGGATATTCTGAGTCAATTTGCCATTGGTTTTCATTTTTGTGGTTTTTGACTTATTTAGCTTCTTATTCAGCAGCTCTCCAGTTTGCAATTTCAGCAATCTGGTTGCTAAGGTCCAAATTCCAATAGCAACCATGCATTGATTTGAATAAGAGACTGGAATATGAATAGGAGAGTAATAAAAGTAGCAGTAACAAGTGTAGCCTTACTAGGCATGTACCAAATCCAGGATTCGGTTAGGGATTCGGCCAGGATTCAGCCTTTGTCAGAAGGATTCGGCTCCAGCCAAACCGAATCCGAATCCTAATTTGCATATGCAAATTAGAGGCGGGAAAGGGAAATCACATGACTTTTTGTCACAAAACAAGGAAGTAAAAAAGGTTTTCAAATTTATGCAAATTAGGATTCGGATTTGGTTCTGTATTTGGCCGAATCTTTCGCGAAGGATTCGGGGGTTCGGCCGAATCCAAAATAGTGGATTCGGTGCATCCTAAGCCTTACAGAGCATTTGTATTTTAGATGGGGTCAGTGACCCCCATTTGAATGATGGAAACAGTCAGAAGAAGAAGGCTGAACATTAAAAAGAGTGAGAGAAAAATAAGGCCAAGTGAAATGTTGCTTAGATTTAGTCATTCTATAACATGCTAAAAGTCAACTTAAAGGGGAATCAACCATTTAAATATTGGTCTCATGAAATTGGTTCCCATCAGGGTCAGACTGGGCCGGCGGGACAGTGGGAAAAACATGGTGGGCCCCAATTTTTGCATGATGACCCTGTAGCTTTCCAGTGGGCCCTGCACCCCCGCCCCCCCGCCCCCCCCAGTCCGATGCTGGTTCCTGTGTTGATTTATTTGTATTCCAAAGATTAGTGGTTTGTTTGTCCTGCCTTGGTCACAATCATGAAATCTAAGGCCTCTCCAGGCAGCAGTGCTGTAAATAAGGCTGTGTCAGACTATAGACCTGTTACCAAACATACAATCAGATTTTAATGCACCGGGGCTTTAAATATTTCATTCTGGGACGGTGCACTTTCCTAACCAGTAGGGGGCGACTCTTATTGTGCAAAATCCTTTATTCGAATGTGTCGGCCGACTATCAAGTTTAATTTCTAATTATTATCCCACCACTACCTGTGTCCCCTTGGTGGTTGGTCTTTTAATATTTGGCCCGAATGGAAATTAATGAATTATCAAAGGGGAGACAGGGAAACAAGGCACCGGCCTAGGCTAGGAGGCTAGCAATCAAATTAACTGGGGGGTCCTAATATATTGTCACCTCCACTCAGGGATTTTTTTGGTTTAAACATGGGTTGGCACCTGGCGTTAGAGCCCAAACGGAGAGGGTTTACCTGGTTGAAGTCCCAGTAAAGTTTCATGCGTTTGGCTTTGGCGTAGTTGCATTCGATGAGTCGTGGCCGACTGTTCACATCCACCAGGCAGCGGTTGTCATCGTCATCAATGGTCGGGCTGAGGTTCCCCACGTGCAGCTGTTGGTTGCTGGTGTAGTAAATGCTCTGCAAACACAAAGCAGCCCATCAGCACCCCCAAATATGTTCCAACAGCCAATGCCTGTGCCTTTCTAATCTCTGCACTGCTGGTTCTGACTACTCAAACTACATCCGACTTCAGTGTACACTAGTTCTGCACAATTAGCTCTGAAGCAAAGTGCATTTTAAACAAGCAGCTGTTTGCTGAATGTTCAAGGGCATTTTTCAGGATCACATTCTAATTTGGAGGGGTCAGCGACCCTGACAACCGGATGCAGAATAGGAAGGCTGATCATTTGAAAACCATTTCTGAATATATATGTATCATGCAGTTGCCATTGAACCCCCACATTGTAGGCTGGGGTCACTGACCAAAACAGGTCCCAGTAAATAGAGACCCCCGTTTCGGTACAGGGCGACTTTTTTTCAGAGAATCAGAGAATTCCACGAACGCACTTTAAAGTCCCAGGACCCTGTTCTCTGATCCAATGTCATTTATTCTCCGGTCTTGCACTTAAAACAACCGCCTCCTTCTCAGCAGCGCAACGACAGACATTAAGGACATTTCCCTTTAAAGGATGAAAGGGGAAAAAAACAAAACAGATCCTTTTTGGTACACGAGGGACGGGGAGTTGATCTGCTGCAGCGCAAAGAAAATTGCTACAAAGGCTCTTGGTTCTGATCCAAAAACTGTAAACACAAAGCTCTCAATCCGACCAATGTCAAGGACGTTCCTCTGCTCTGTCAGTTGCGACTCACTCTGACTTGTACCGGGAGTTACCTGCAAATTCTCAGCAGCATCAGCTTTATGTACTAACACGGAGCAGAGCAAGTGCACCGAATACACTATTTTGGATTCTGCCGCACCCCCGAATCCTTTGCGAAAGATTCCGAACAGAATCCAAATTTGCATATGCAAATTAGGAGCGGGTAAGGGGAAATATTTTTATTTCCTTGTTTTGTGACAAAAAGTCACATGATTTCCCCCCGCCCCTAATTTGCATATGCAAATTCGGATTCGGTTCGGACAGGCAGAAGGATTCAGCCGAATCCGAATCCTGCTGGAAAACGCAGAATCCTGGATTCGGTGCATCCCTACTAGGGATGCACCGAATCCACTTTTTTGGATTCGGCCGAACCCCCGAATCCTTCACGAAAGATTCGGCCGAATACCGAACCGAATCCGAACCCTAATTTGCATATGGAAATTAGGGGTGGAAAGGGGAAAACATTTTTTACTTCCTTGTTCCTTGTTACTTCCTTGACAAAAAGTCACGCAATTTCCCTCCCGCCCCTAATTTGCATATGCAAATTAGGATTCGGATTCGGTTTGGCCAGGCAGAAGGATTCGGCCGAATCCGAATCCTGCTGAAAAAGGCCGATTCCTGGCCGAATCCCGAACCGAATCCTGGATTCGGTGCATCCCTAATCCCTACCCACAATTTCCCCCAGAATTGAAGTACGAAACATTTGTGCTCCTAGAAATTAGTCATTTCTTTAATTAATAAGCCTTCGGACTCTGCTGCACAAATATTGTGGCCCCTTAGGGCCCATGCACTTATCTACTACATGTAGGGCAACGGCTTCAGCCTCTCCAGCTGCATTAATGATCCAATAGAAAGTCCAGTAGTGATGGGCGAATGAATTCGCCAGGTGCAAATTCGCTGCGAATCTCCTCATTTCACCACGGGCGAATAAATTCGCGAAACTCCGGTGAAAATTCGCCGGCGTCAAAAATTTTTGGACGTGTGTTGGAAGAGTTGCTCGCATCAAAAACGATGCGCGTCAACACTATTCGGATGCCCATTGACTTTAACACCGGGGGCAAAATTGACGTAGGCATCGATTTTCGAGTTTGGCAAATCTTCCGCTGTTTTGTGAATTTTGTTGGAAATTCGAGAAACGGGAGAAGTTCGACCATCACTAAGGTCCAGGGTATGGCATTTCTGCCATGGCCATCAGTAGGAGGGGTTTCATTAAAGAGGTGCTTCACCTTTAAGTTAACTTTTAGTATGTTATAGAATGCTCAATGCTAAGCAACTCTTCAATTGGTCTTCATTATTTATTTTTTATAGTTTTTGAATTATTTGCCTTTTTTTTCTGACTCTTTCCAGCTTTTAAATGTGGGTCACTGACCCCATCTAAAAAACAAATGCTCTGCAAGGCCACACATATAGGGGGCTATTTATTAAAGACCAAATGCCAAAAATTCAAGGGTTTTTTTTACTATAAAATCCGAATTGTTTGTGAAAAAAGGATTTATTATACCTCGAGGATGGAAAAAGTCAGAACCCAAAAATCCGGCATCTCAGATCTGCCGAGGTTGTATCGATGGGAGAGGTCCCGAAGATATCCTGATCTGCGCTGGGTTTCGCGCAATAATCCAAAGAATTTGCGGTTTTCGTGCAGACTAATTCATACGATTCGATTTTTTTCACGATTTAGAGTTTATTCCCACACAGGAAATTCTCAAGATAATGTATTTCTAAAAAAGGGGAAATAACCCGTGCGGATTTGCTCAGAAAATGAGATATTTTCGGCCTCACCTATAGGTTGGCATGACCTTTGCCCAAACAGTCTCCCCTTCCAGCACAATGGCTGTTCTCAAGACGTAACCCAAATTTGAACAAGAACCCCCAATTCCCCCCTTCCCCTCCATTCCATCGCTGTGAGACGGAATTAAATCCGCGCCGCTGTTTATTCGCTTTTTATCGCATTTACTTGCCGTCTGTGTAACCAATTTGTTTGGATAAAAAGACTAAAGCTCTTTGCATTGTGCTCTAATTATTCACTTACTTTGATTATTTATGCGCTGGGGATTTTCATATTTGAATCGTTTTTTTTTCACAGTGGGCGACTCCGTTGGCGTAATCCCCCTATTCAGTGGTACAGCCGCTCTCTCTGTATATTACACATTTATTCTAATGCTGAAAATCAGGGTCCCGCCATCCTCAATAAAAACTGAGCCCGGAATACAATACAGATAGAGTTCAGCAATCCCTGAATAAAAAGGTTGTGTCGCCTTCTCGGAGTCGCGTGATTGGCTGGCGAGGCGTTAATAAATGTCACATCTCGGCTCGGAGCTTATTAGCTGCTAAAAGTCATTTCTCCCGAAAAAAATAATAATTAGGAGAGTCGCTACTCAAAGATTTGCTGCCTTATGTCTCTCAGTCACAGAATTTAATTTTTTTCCCCATTAATTAAATTTAAGGTGGCTCTGAGATTTCTAAAAGCCTTCGCCTTAAATGCCCCAAACAGCAGACAATGTACTGCCCCCTGGCACCCTACTGTACTTACTGTACCAGCCCAAAGGTAGCCCTATAACTAATAGAGGTAGCCCTATAACTAATGACCATGGGGGTGGGACCATGATGTGGGCGTGGACCTTGTCATGAGGGGGCTTGGCTATGACTCTGCAATTGGCCAATTGCCATGTCAATCATAGGGAATCCTGCCCAATTTTCAATTACCGGGCTGTCCGGGTAAAAACTGGACTGGTGGTCACCCTACCCAGCATCTCCCCATCTTGGATCTTGTTCAGCATCTTTTTGTGAGTCAGTGGCACTGCACATGCTCAGTGGACTCTGGGCTGCTGTTGGGAAGCTGAGCTTAGGGAGCGTGGGAAATCATCAAACCAAACCAATAGCAGAAAGTGAGGTTCATCTGTCATAGAAGCTGATGTTACAGGGCTGATTATGACTCAATTCTGATGCAGACTGCACTGGTTCTTATGTTGCCATGTAATGTGTATACTGTATATACTGTATATTGTGAGTGGGCCCCAAGGCTCAGCAGGAAATAAAATGGGGGGCATCTTCAGGGCCACAGATGTTCCCTGCTAAAGGGCTGCTCCAATTAAAAGGTGCGGCATTTATAGCCTTATTGTTTTCTGTGCTTTAATAAATAAATCTGATCAGCAGAGAGAACGGGGGGGGGCCCAATGGAGACAATGAGACTTACCTGCGGGGACATTCCGTGGCAGATATAAACAATGGGAATATTGTCCGAGTCTGGACCCTGATCAAGGCAAAGTTCCGTTTTCATGGAATTCTGCAGCTGAAATGAAAGAGCGAGAGAAGCAGATGAAGAAAAGAGACACAGGGAGGAGAACTGAGAAGAGAACGACTATCACCCCCCCCCCAAACGATGAAAGGGAAAAGCATCCGGTCACTGATAGATAAAGGGGCTCCTGGGATCTCAACCCAACGTGGGGCCAAACAGACTACAAGAAGTTTCAGATCTTAACGTCTTTATCTCCCCAAACATTTATATCATTAATTATTTGATATTCCTCAATTCTACTTGTAAATGTGACAATAACTTTGTCTCACTGGAACCGCGGGAGATGTGACGCCATGTGCAGTCCTAATGGGACAACGAGACGGCTCATCCCTGTGTCTTCTCTCCTCTTCTGTCTCTCATCCCCTCTCCTTTCCTTTTCTCCCCCAACTGTTTGGCCTTACTCTCCCCATCCTCCCTCTTCTCTCCCCTTCTATATTTCTCCTCTCCCCCATTTGTCTCTCTACTCCCTAACCCCTTTCCCTTCTCTCCTTCTGTCTCTCACCCCCTCTCCTTTCCTTTTCTCCCCCAACTGTTTGGCCTTACTCTCCCCCATCTTCCCTCTTCTCTCCCCTTCTATATTTCTCCTCTCCCCCATTTGTCTCTCTACTCCCTAACCCCCTTTCCCTTCTCTCCTTCTGTCTCTCATCCCCTCTCCTTTCCTTTTCTCCCCCAACTGTTTGGCCTTACTCCCCCCATCCTCCCTCTTCTCTCCCCTTCTATATTTCTCCTCTCCCCCATTTGTCTCTCTACTCCCTAACCCCCTTTCCCTTCTCTCCTTCTGTCTCTCATCCCCTCTCCTTTTCTTTTCTCCCCCAACTGTTTGGCTTTGCTCTCACCCTCTCACACTCTAAATGTAATTGTCAGTATAAGGCGCTATAACCTTGTACGTACTGCTGGCAATCTAATTACAGTTCAGAATGTACCAGAGGATGGGTAAGTTCTCCCTGGTTGGATGTGATGGAATTAACTCTCCGCAGGGAGTGGGAGTTGCCCCATCCATTCTCTTCTGATTTCTAAGTCCTGTTCTTCTCATGCATAAACCCATTACCTTTATGGCCTAATGAGCTGAATATCTAAATAATGGAGCATTTACACCACCTCATTTAGCACTGAGTCGGCTCAATTAACCCAGAGAAAATGACTCTACGTGTGCTGCTATTGTCTTTCACTGCTGCATTGTGGTACCAGATCTCAGCACCAGAAGACAAAGACCAATTGCACTTGTGTCCAGAGACCACTGAGTTGGGCAGAAATCAGGCAGTGACATGTCAGCTCAATAGACAATGACGAGTGCAAACTCACCACCCCATAGGCAATGGTGTCGGTGTAGGTTCTCATCTCTGGATACACGGTGACCAGGTACCACCGGAAGGTCTTGCACTGTAGCTTCTTCCTCAGGGCCTTTCTGCTGGAGATGTCGCCAATGTCAATGCCTGAATCCTGAAGAACCGCAAGAATATCAGGGTCACTTATCAAGAGCCACAATGGGATTCCGTTCTTCCATTTACTCTCCTACTTTCCAATCCCTTCAACACTTACCCATGATACATCAGTCCTAAAGTGTTTATCATATACATCCCATGCTGCGGTCTTCTATAACTGGATCTTCTTTAGTCCCACCCCTAGATTCAGAAGCCCTCAAAACCCCAATGCTTCCACCTCAACAGCAACCACCGACTCTCATTGGAATCATCATGTTACATGAGTTGGTTTTGGAGGTACTCACTCCCCACTGTGCCGCCCCTCAAACAGTGAGAAGGTGTAAAAAGTAGACATCTATCATTCCTTACCTCCTGAGGAATGTTCCAAGCCATGTAGACGTGACTCTTGAACTCATCCATCCAGACCTCGGCCATTCTCAGGGCGTTCCTCCGGACATGCAGAGCCAGGTCTTCTGTGTAGGGTTTGTGAGCCCTTTCGATATGTGCGATCCTGGAGCAGGGCATGACCTCCACGCTTCCCCCACACTGCCACACCTAAAGGGAACCAGAAACATTTACTATGATTTGTTGGCCTATATAAAGGCCACTAAAAGCTATTGACAAAGGTACATGGAAATGCTGGTGATGTTTCCATGGTTGGGCCCCTGGTTCCAGTTAAACCTTAAAGGGATCCTGTCATCGGAAAACATGTTTTTTTTCAAAACACATCAGTTAATAGTGCTGCTCCAGCAGAATTCTGCACTGAAATCCATTTCTCAAAAGAGCAAACAGATTTTTTTATATTCAATTTTGAAATCTGACATGGGGCTAGACATTTTGTCAATTTCCCAGCTGCCCCAAGTCATGTGACTTGTGCCTGCACTTTAGGAGAGAAATGCTTTCTGGCAGGCTGTTGTTTTTCCTTCTCAATGTAACTGAATGTGTCTCAGTGGGACATGGGCTTTTACTATTGAGTTTTGTTCTTAGATCTACCAGGCAGCTGTTATCTTGTGTTAGGGAGCTGCTATCTGGTTACCTTCCCATTGTTCTGTTGTTAGGCTGCTTGGGGGGGGGGGGATATCACTCCAACTTGCAGTACAGCAGTAAAGAGTGATTGAAGTTTACCAGAGCACAAGTCACATGACTTGGGGCAGCTGGGAAACTGACAATATGTCTGGCCCCATGGCAGATTTCAAAATTGAATATAAAAAAATCTGTTTGCTCTTTTGAGAAATGGATTTCAGTGCAGAATTCTGCTGGAGCAGCACCATTAACTGATTCATTTTGCTAAAAAAAAAAATTTTCTCATGACAGTATCCCTTTAAGGCTACAATGACTTTCCTGACAATTCCAAGCTTCCTACTTTGTGGAACAATTTGGGAAAGACCATTTCCTGTTCCAAAACAATAATGTCCCCATGCACAGAGCCAGGTCCATACAGAATGGGTTTGCTGAGATGGGAAAAACCTGATCTCAACCCAACTGAACCCCTGTGGGATGAATTGGAACCCCGACTGTGAGCCTGATCCCCAACATCAGTGCCCAACCACACTAATGCTCTTCTGGCTGAATGGAAGCAACTCCCAGCAACAACTCCCAGCAACAATGATCCAACATCTAGTGGGAACCTTCCCAGAAGAGATGGGGCAGTTATAGCAGCAAAGAGAGGGGCAACTTCATATTAACCCCGTTGGTTGGACAGAAGGGGGTCCTGCTGATGCTCTACTTGGATGGACATTGGCAGTTGATCCGATGATATCAATATGTAACAAATAATTAATGTAACAAATAATTAATGCCCCTTATACTGCCAAGTTCATACAAGCATGGCCTGTCTGGGGGATTTAATTAGAAAAACAAATTGTACTTTCCCTGTGCCGTTGCCGTTCCATTGGTTGCACCATCTAAGCCTGGAAATCAAAGGATTTAATGAGAATATTGATTACTGGCCTGTTTAATTCATGCTGCCTGGGCTCTTATATTCCGCACTGAGATGATATACAGGGAGGGTGGGAAATGACATCAATCAGCGATGCTGGGAGTTGGAGTTGAACAAATCATGGCGAATTAAATGAAATAAATGTTCTAAATGTATATTTTCCTAGGCTGCAAGAACATTCAGCACCGCTGGGTCTGTATCTATTAATCATCATTTCCCAGCGATTCAGATACAGAAAAAACTCATTAGGACCAACAGCAATTACCAAACATGGACATGAAGTGCACAATCTGAGACTAATTAACAGCGTTAATGTAAGAGATGAAACCAATTATTTGATACAGGAATAACAGGTACAGAACACTTGATCGGTATGTCATAGGAGATCATTTTAATGCATTTAGGAATTATTAGACATGAGATATTTACTGATTATCCCTCTGACATAATGAAGTCAGTCCCTTCCCAGAGACTATTATCCACAGTTACTATAGGCACCATCTCTCCCTACTATACCTGCTATCCCACAGTCACACTCCCTTCCCAGAGACTATTATCCACTGTTACTATAGACACCATCTCTCCCTACTATACCTGCTATCCCACAGTCACACTCCCTTCCCAGAGACTATTATCCACTGTTACTATAGACACCATCTCTCCCTACTATACCTGCTATCCCACAGTCACACTCCCTTCCCAGAGACTATTATCCACAGTTACTATAGGCACCATCTCTCCCTACTATACCTGCTATCCCACAGTCACACTCCCTTCCCAGAGACTATTATCCACTGTTACTATAGGCACATCTCTCCCTACTATACCTGCTATCCCACAGTCACACTCCCTTCCCAGAGACTATTATCCACTGTTACTATAGGCACCATCTCTCCCTACTATACCTGCTATCCCACAGTCACACTCCCTTCCCAGAGACTATTATCCACAGTTACTATAGGCACCATCTCTCCCTACTATACCTGCTATCCCACAGTCACACTCCCTTCCCAGAGACTATTATCCACAGTTACTATAGGCACCATCTCTCCCTACTATACCTGCTATCCCACAGTCACACTCCCTTCCCAGAGACTATTATCCCACTGTTACTATAGGCACCATCTCTCCCTACTATACCTGCTATCCCACAGTCACACTCCCTTCCCAGAGACTATTATCCACTGTTACTATAGGTACCATCTCTCCCTACTATACCTGCTATCCCACAGTCACACTCCCTTCCCAGAGACTATTATCCCACTGTTACTATAGACACCATCTCTCCCTACTATACCTGCTATCCCACAGTCACACTCCCTTCCCAGAGACTATTATCCACTGTTACTATAGACACATCTCTCCCTACTATACCTGCTACCAGTCCCATCTTGAGCCTCTAGCTAATACTTTTGTGGTTAAATAATATATTTACCACCCCTGGTCTGCAGAGACACAAGGCAATCCCCCTGCTTGGACCTTATAAAGACAGCTCTAACAGAAATATAAATAATATCACTATGAATATGGGTTACTTTCCCTTTAAATAAATTATTGCAGCTCTTAATCCAGCTAAGGGGAATAAAGAAGCATCAAAGCGCAGCCGCTATTTGAGAAATAAATCAATTTACCCTTAATACGAGCCTTCAAAATGTTTCATGTCCCACTGTGAAATTTCCATTAATACAGTAAGTCAGGGAATCAGTTGCTCAGAATGATTCGATGTGAGACAGAGAAACACGGCGCTCGCTAATTTCCCAGTTCAGAACTGCGCAGCTTTATTATTAAACCCCGCAGCTCGGTGGCAGTTTGCTGATCTGACAGTCACAGCGGCTCCCGAGGAGTCAGCCAGGAGTCAATAGAAAACGTTGATGTTTCTCGGCTTTATTTCAGCCATTGACAACAATGTTTAGTGTCTCGCATCCCATTGTCGGGTTTATGGGCAGTTGGAGAGGGGGGGAACGGGACATTTGTGCCGGTTATTATAAATGCAAATGTAGAACTGAGAGTCAGACAAATGGAATTGGCTTTGTTTATTGGAGAAGTACAAGGATATTGCTGGTTTGGTTCCATATATACCAATGTTAGAAGAACTTCATTGTCTGGGCTTTAGGCTCTCACTACTATGGGAAGTATCTGCCTGCAGGGGGCGCTACTGATCTGCAACACAGTATAATGTACAAGGGGGTGATTTAAAGGCTGATGGGTGGTCTCAAGAGCTTCAGAGTTGTAGAGGAGCCCCTGGCATTTAAAAAAGCCTAACAAATCCAATGGCGGTAATTATTGGGGGTAGACTTGCCCTTTAGGGGTGGACCCCCTTGGTCAGGAAGGTTCTACAAGTGATGGGGGACAGAGCATCATTATTAGACTGGACCCCCTGTAGAAGACCACTCTATGCACCTTTATATGTAGAAATTGTACTCAATGGGATCACATGACTCTATGGGACGTAGGGATGCACCGAATCCACTATGTTGGATTCGGCTGAACCCCCGAATCCTTCATGAAAGATTCGGCCGAATACCGAACCAAACCCGAACCCGGATTTGCATATGCAAATTAGGGGTGGGAAAGGGGAAAACATTTTTTACTTCCTTGTTTTCTGACAAAAAGTCCCGTGATTTCCCTCCCCGCCCCTAATTTGCATATGCAAATTAGGGGTCGGATTCGGTTCGGCCGAATCCTGCTGAAAAAGGCCGAATCCTGAACTGAATCCTGGATTCGGTGCATCCCTAGTATAGAGGGCTCACATAGAAGACAACTGAATGCCATAAGGACTGTAACCCCCATATGTAATAAAAGGCATTACGTTTGCCCAGGAGCAGTAAACCCTAGCAACCAATAAGATGTTTGCTTTTAAACAGGTGACTATTAAATTCTAACTGCTGATTGGTTGATATGGCTTACTTCCCCCGGGCAAACTTAGTGCCAATTATTACATAACCCCCTAAGTCTTGTAAGACTTGGGTTGATCCTCAGATTCCTTGCCTTGCTGATGTCTGGCTGTTGATGCACTACAATTCCCAGCATCCCCCACCATCCTGTGTCCATAAGTGGAAGAAGTCAGTAGCTACACCTCCAGACTGCTGCACTCACACTTTATGAAGATACATGGTGCCATCTAGTTTGGGCCAGGCCAGCCCTGATTGGTTGGGATAAATGTATTAATGAGAGCTAAATAAATCTCCCATCATTAGAAGGGAGAAATGTCATTCACGGGCGCCACACTCTGATTGCTTTTCTCTCCTTGTGATGTTTCTATTGATGTTTAGATGAATAAAAGGAGAAAACGACTTGCTCACGGCCTTTTGGCACTGATTGGTCACTCCAAGGTGCCGCCCATCAGTAACTTCCCCGAAACGCGCGATCAATCACGGAAATGCAGCCCTGATCCGATGGAGATCGAAGAGATGGAAGATGGAAAGTGTTTGTGTTCAAGGACTGTGTGACCTAGAGACGCCCCCAGCCTGTCACACTTGGGGAGATCTCTCCCTACTGAATATATCTGCATCAGCCTCCCACCCACTGAGCATTCTGGGACATAAAGCCGGTCATAAAAACCTTAGTGACCATATAAGGCACAAGGCTGCAGGCTGAGTTATACAGGGAACTCTGAGTATCACTCATGTATTATAAGGGATAATGTACCCCCTACTGTAAATGATAAGGATATTAGAAGTCACTGAGGGGTTGTTCTGTGACCATATAAAGGCACAAGGCTGCAGGCTGAGTTATACAGGGAACTCTGAGTATCACTCATGTATTATAAGGGATAATGTACCCCCTACTGTAAATGATAAGGATATTAGAAGTCACTGAGGGGTTGTTCTGTGACCATATAAAGGCACAAGGCTGCAGGCTGAGTTATACAGGGAACTCTGAGTATCACTCATGTATTATAAGGGATAATGTACCCCCTACTGTAAATGATAAGGATATTAGAAGTCACTGAGGGGTTGTTCTGTGACCATATAAAGGCACAAGGCTGCAGGCTGAGTTATACAGGGAACTCTGAGTATCACTCATGTATTATAAGGGATAATGTACCCCCTACTGTAAATGATAAGGATATTAGAAGTCACTGAGGGGTTGTTCTGTGACCATATAAAGGCACAAGGCTGCAGGCTGAGTTATACAGGGAACTCTGAGTATCACTCATGTATTATAAGGGATAATGTACCCCCTACTGTAAATGATAAGGATATTAGAAGTCACTGAGGGGTTGTTCTGTGACCATATAAAGACACAAGGCTGCAGGCTGAGTTATACAGGGAACTCTGAGTATCACTCATGTATTATAAGGGATAATGTAGCCCCTACTGTAAATGATAAGGATATTAGAAGTCACTGGGATCACTAACACTGACCACCAACTATTCTATAACCCTCTCTACTTTCAGTGGTCAAGGCCAGAGTAGATTTGAATGAGGTCACCAGTGTTTTCATATTCAGTTTTTCAGGGGGGACAGGGGAAGAAATAAGCAAAGAAGGAGCAATAAAACCCTAAACAGACGCAACATATTGTCATTATACAGTAAGTTCTTTCTCAATGACAGACAGGGAGGAAAGGGAACAGGTGTTGCTATAAATCATCACGTGAGAGTCTTATAACATCACTGAGAGAAGGAGAGAAGTGCAAGTGCCACTATTCCCACACTGCAGCATATGCGCTGCTAAAGGATGACAGTTGCTTATAAAGAACAGGGAAGGAAGATAAATGCAAAGGTGTCTGTAAGAAGCAATGGATTTTAATTCTCCATTATGAGTCCCGGGGGGATCGTGAGCTCTGCTGTCAGGAACATGTAATCATAGAGCAGAATCACGTTGTGCATTTAATGCCTAATAGCAGAGGCTTTTAATAATACATTAACCAGCACTGCCTGACCCCTCGCTACTCTCTTATCTCTTCTTCTACTTTATATCTGGGGGGCAGCCTGGCTAATGCAAAATATCATATATCAATATTTAAATATGTTTCCTTCTCACCCGGGATGAGCTGATACCTACAGAAATGAGTCCTCACACAAGTACCCTGCCCAGACTATCTCACTGTGATTGGCTAAATAGGGGGTGCATCCATAATATACATTATACAACAAATAGCAATACATTGCACCCCCTTCTGTAAATGATAAGGATATTAGAAGTCACTGAGGGGTTGTTCTGTGACCATATAAAGGCACAAGGCTGCAGGCTGAGTTATACAGGGAACTCTGAGTATCACTCATGTATTATAAGGGATAATGTACCCCCTACTGTAAATGATAAGGATATTAGAAGTCACTGAGGGGTTGTTCTGTGACCATATAAAGGCACAAGGCTGCAGGCTGAGTTATACAGGGAACTCTGAGTATCACTCATGTATTATAAGGGATAATGTACCCCCTACTGTAAATGATAAGGATATTAGAAGTCACTGAGGGGTTGTTCTGTGACCATATAAAGGCACAAGGCTGCAGGCTGAGTTATACACAGAACTCTGAGTATCACTCATGTATTATAAGGGATAATGTACCCCCTACTGTAAATGATAAGGATATTAGAAGTTGTTGTTCTGTGACCATATAAAGGCACAAGGCTGCAGGCTGAGTTATACAGGGAACTCTGAGTATCACTCATGTATTATAAGGGATAATGTACCCCCTACTGTAAATGATAAGGATATTAGAAGTCACTGAGGGGTTGTCCTGTGACCATATAAAGGCACAAGGCTGCAGGCTGAGTTATACACAGAACTCTGAGTATCACTCATGTATTATAAGGGATAATGTACCCCCTACTGTAAATGATAAGGATATTAGAAGTTGTTGTTCTGTGACCATATAAAGGCACAAGGCTGCAGGCTGAGTTATACAGGGAACTCTGAGTATCACTCATGTATTATAAGGGATAATGTACCCCCTACTGTAAATGATAAGGATATTAGAAGTCACTGAGGGGTTGTTCTGTGACCATATAAAGGCACAAGGCTGCAGGCTGAGTTATACAGGGAACTCTGAGTATCACTCATGTATTATAAGGGATAATGTACCCCCTACTGTAAATGATAAGGATATTAGAAGTCACTGAGGGGTTGTTCTGTGACCATATAAAGGCACAAGGCTGCAGGCTGAGTTATACAGGGAACTCTGAGTATCACTCATGTATTATAAGGGATAATGTATAAATGATAAGGATATCTGAAGTTACTGAGCCATTTATATCTGAAAAATGACATGAATAATAAAAACCTATTTGTGAAACAGAATTATTAAGCAGTTCCCCTTTAAAGCATTCGGGGACAGAGCCATAAGGATACGAAGCGAATGATGATAAACTTGTAACATTACAAAGGAACTCGCCTCCAACTTGTTTCAATTCAAATAAAAAACGTTTCTTTCCATTTCCCGTTACAAAAGGGCAGCGCGGCTCATTTCCATATCTTGTAATTAACATTAGAGAAATGATAAACGAGGAGAGGAAACGTAGAGGGGAGTTTCTTTCAGTTGAACTCGCTGCTCAGGAGACTTCTCTGATATCGGGGAATTTCTCGTATTATCGCTAAATAATGTGCCGGACGAAATGGGAGGTTGGTAAATGAAATGCAAATTGGGGGAAAAAAGGGCATTTTTACAGTTTATGCATTAAAAAGAGATATTATAATTGTAAAACAGCTGCAGTGGAACAACAACTCCCTGCACCCTCTGCATTTGAGCTACCCCACACACATTAATATGACTCTACTAAAGGGTAACTTGCACAGGGAGTTCTGATCACAGATACCACTAGTAACTCCGAGGCAGTCAAAAGTACTAAAAATTCACTTTGAGGGTTGACTTTCCCTTTAAGCCTCGGCAGCGGCAGTAACAGAAATAGCCGAATATCAGAAGATGAAACGGGTCCGTTCTGGTTTATCTGATGTACAGGGATCTCTTGCTCTGTAACTTCTCTGCTTTTCTAATAAAATCGTTTTAGGAAATAGGTTTTTATTGCTTCCCGTGATCTCACTTGGCGAAAATTGTCATCGTTATTTCACCCCCATCTGAAAGGCGACAAGAGAAATGGCCCTACGGACGGCAGATCAATTTCCCAAACCAGTCGTTGTCTAGAAATATATATTGTACAATAGCCGCGGCTTTAGCCTTTTTATAGAGGGGAAGATCTTTCCTCAGAGTCACATCCATTCCATCCATTAAGGTTGAAATCAGGATACAATTATTAAAGGTGTTCCATATAAAGGTGCTTAGGGGCTGAAAGTTTAATGTTTTTAATGAATCCTTTATTTGAACACCAAACTTCAGACAATATCAGATCCCTAAGTTTCACATGTTCTCCTCCATAGATCTAGATCAGGGGTCCCCAACTTTTTTTTACCCGTGAGCCACATTCAAATGTAAAAGGATTTGGGGAGCAACAGAAGCATGAAAAAGTCCCTGGAGATGCCAAACAAGGGCTGTGATTGGCTATTTGGTAGCCCCTATGTAGACTGGCAGGCTACGGGAGGCTCTACTTGGCCTTATACTTAGTTTGTTTGCCTGGAGTTCAAAAATAAGCTCCTGCTTTGAGGACACTGAGAGCAAAATCTAATGGGTTGGAGAGCATCATGTTGCTCAAGAGCTACTGCTTGGGGATCACTGATCTAGATGAAACCCCAAACTGCACATTTTCTGTTGACTTCAAACCGTTGACCTCAAACTGTTGACCTCAATATCCTGTGACACTATCAGCCTTTTAACCAAGATACAAGTTTTCTCCTGCATAGATCTAGACCTCTGAACCTATCAATGAAACTTCCCATTGTCAACCTCAAACTGTTGACCGCCATATTCTGTGATACCATCATCCACTGAACTAAGCTTCAAGATCCATGTTTTCTGCTCTATAGACCTAGATGCCCTCTGACACTTTTAATGAACCCCAAACTTCATGTTTTCTGTTGACCTCAATATCCTGTGACACTATCATCCTTTTAACCAAGCTTCAAGATACAAGTTTTCTCCTGCATAGATCTAGATGCCCTCTGAACCTATCAATGAACCGCAAACTTCACATTGTCAACCTCAAACTGTTGACCTCCATATCCTGTACCACCATCATCCACTAAACCAAGCTTCAAGATCCATGTTTTCTGCTCTATAGACCTAGATGCCTTCTGACACTTTTAATGAACCCCAAACTTCACGTTTTCTCTTGACCTCCATATCATGTGACACCATCAGCCTCTTAACCAAGATTCAAGATACATGTTTTTTTCTTCATAAAGCTAGATGCCCTCTGACCCTATAAATAAATCATATTTTCTCCTGCATAGATCTAGATGCCCTCTGAACCTATAAATGAACCACAAACTTCACGTTGTCAACCTCAAACTGTTGACCTCTATATTCTGTGATACCATCATCCTCTAAACCAAGCTTCAAGATCCATGTTTTCTTCTCCATAGATCTAGATACCCTCTGACACTTTTAATGAACCCCAAACTTCATGTTTTCTGTTTGCCTCCATATTTTGTGACACTATCAGCCTCTTAACCAAGCTTCAAGATACATGTTTTCTTCTCCATAGAGCGAAAGACCCCCCAGACATTAACTATAAACCCACTGACCTCCATGCCTTCAGCCCAATCAGTCCTGTACCCCATATGCTGCATTTTCTCCTCCATGAAATGAAACATTATCAGCACCTTAAATGGACCTCATGTCTTCTCCCCTATAGATCTATAGGTTCTCAGACACTAGCAATAACCACCAAATATTTTACCATTCATGCCTTTAGACACTGCTAATTATTCCGTTACCCAAGCTCCAGTCTCCAATTATTTTTCATTGACCACCATGCCTTCTGACATTATTAAGTAGTCCCTTACCCCAACTCCATGCATCCCATTTTCTCATCCATGTCCTGGGACAGTGGGACACTAGCAACCCCTTAACCAAACTTCTACATTTTCTTCCGTTGATCTAGATGCCAACACACCCCTTATTTTACTCCCAAACTCCAATCCCTCTGATAGTATTAGTCCTTTACCCTACCTCAATCCATCACCTTAATTTCCTTAAAATTGTATCAGCCCCTTACCCTAACTCCAAGCTCCACGTTTTCTCCTCCATAGACATCCATGCCTTCATCCAACAAACCAATCTCTTCAAAGTACAGTCTGTCCACGATGAAGCAGCCAATCAAAGCAGGGGTTCTGGGACAACAAGAGCAACATAACATTACTGAAATGAAAGGAACTTTCCATTAATATCAAATAAATTGACTGTGCAGTACATTGGAAGGGAGCAGATGTTGGTAATGGAATATATCATTGGAATGATACATTGTACATTTATATACAGGTCAGGGCAGTGCAAGGCATCTTGAAAACATTGCTAGAATTTTAAGTGGGGGAACAATGTTAACAAAGAAAGAACAGGGTGCAAAGTGCAAACAATGGAGGCAATGAGCCATGTTTTTGAACTTGGATTTGCTCCTAGCACCCATAGGTGCAACTCTTTGCGTTCATAGAATAAACTTCTAGAATCTGCGTTCAGTGGTGCCCACAGTCAGGAGATGTCAATGCAGGAGAGGATGGACATAGTTGACATATGGGGGTCCTACTGGTCCTCTAGTCACAGGCCTATATATGAGTTACAGGGCTTCCTTGTTGATGTCAGAATTGTTGTTGGAATTTTGTGGCAGATTTTTAATCCACTGCAAGGGACAGGGCCCTTCTGGATAGGCTACTGCTGTGAACATGTGGCTATCGTCCTGCACTTGTGCCTAGGCCTTCATAGATGAGCTAAAATAAGATTTAAGGCTTTATTAGAAGGAAACTCCATCTTGTCCTACCCCCCTCCCCAAGTTTGAATTTGACCAAAAGAAATATTGAGATGAATGTGTTGGTAATGTTCTTGTTGCAGGTCTTGCCGAACTGGTATAAATGTAGCCATTACAAATTACTGTATGAAATCTACCTGATAGGAGCAGTTCTGTTCTCCAGTTTCCACCACGACTTGGGGGGATTGAGGTACCTGCACCACAGCTGCCAATCATAGCCCTGGGCAGACAGGGGATACTCCTCAATCTCAAAGTTATCGTATTTGATGTTGTCAAACGAGGGCGAGATGATGCGTCTCCGGTCTTCTTTAATCCTGAGGAGCACTGGCTCCGCCCTGTAAGAGGAACAAGTCGCTTTTACTTGGGTTTGGAGAAATTAGAGGCTCAGTGGAATCTCATAGGGGGTTGTGATCATTTGGCAAAGACATAACCATCCATCTCAGAGCATCTGAAAAACAGCGAAGGGAACTAATTAAACAGAAAATGAGCGAGTGGGCTCCTGCAGGGAAACCTCAAATGATCTTGCTGTAAATAAATGCAGAGATACGGGAACATTTCCAACGGCTAAGAATCATATAAAAAATTACATAAGCAAAGCGAGAATCTCTCCAGTTAAAGAAGAGCTTGTGCCGAGAGTGTGGGGTAACTCAAAACCTGGGGAATCATTACAATAGGAGACAGTGAAAGGAAAACCTGAAGTTTTCACTGGCTGTCCTCAAATTTTTTTATCCCAACTGCATGGAAAAATTCCCAGTTTGCCCACCACAGACACCCCCACTCTCACAGCAATTATAGATAGAGCCAAATAATACGGGTGGGTGTATGTGGGGGTGGAGAGAGTAGAGGAAGATGGAGACAATAAGGAAAGATGGAAAAAGTAAGGAAAGATGGAGACAGTAGGGCAAGATGGAGACAGTAAAGAATGACGGAGACAGCAGGGCAAGATGGAGACAGTAGGATAAGATGGAGACAGTAGGGAAAGATGGAGAAAGTAGGACAAGATGGAGACAGTAGGGAAAGATGGAGACAGTAGGGCAAGAGTGAGACATTAGGGCAAGATGGAGACAGTAGGACAAGATGGAGACAGTAGGGAAAGATGGAGACAGTAGGACAAGATGGAGACAGTAGGACAAGATGGAGACAATAGGGAAAGATGGAGACAGTAGGACAAGAGTGAGACATTAGGGCAAGATGGAGACAGTAGGACAAGATGGAGACAGTAAGACAAGATGGAGACAATAGGGAAAGATGGAGACAGTAGGACAAGAGTGAGACATTAGGGCAAGATGGAGACAGTAGGACAAGATGGAGACTATAGGACAAGATGGAGACAGTAGGACAAGATGGAGACAGTAGGACAAGATGGAGACAGTAGGACAAGATGGAGACAGTAGGACAAGATGGAGACAGTAGGGCAAGATGGAGACAATAGGACAAGATGGAGACAGTAGGGCAAGATGGAGACAGTAGGACAAGATGGAGACAGTAGGGCAAGATGGAGACAGTAGGGCAAGATGGAGACAGTAGGGCAAGATGGAGACAGTAGGGCAAGATGGAGACAGTAGGGCAAGATGGAGACAGTAGGGCAAGATGGTGACAGTAGAACAAGTTGGAGACATTAGAAGAAGAATGAGACTGTAGGACAAGGTGACATCCCCAATGCTTTTTGTTCCCTTCCCCATTTGCCTTTATCTGGACTGGTAATAAAATTACTGAAAATGGGTTGAAAGTGAATTTCTTCCAGGCCTATTTACTATTCTATTAGTATTAGTTCTCTGTGTATTTCACCCCTTTGGAATTAATGAACTGCAGAGGATTCTGCTCTTTAATGATGTTACCAAAGAGAATGTGTTATTTCTACAAGAACTGCAACCTCCTGGGATGTGCTGACCTCATATAAAATACATGTAGTTCTGACTCTTTATATACCAGGTCCCTGCACATGCGCTGCTATAGAACTAAACTGTACTTCTACTTAATGACAAACACCTTCACATTCCAGAAGAAATGGCTGAGATTCTGAGATTCAGTGGCTGCACAGATCCTATCTGATCCCCATTGTAAGCAGCAGTCCTGTCCTGCTTTATGGCAGCTGAGATTCTAGCTATCTGTATAACAGAGCATTCTGTCCCAGTGGCTGCACAGATCCTATCTGATCCCCATTGTAAGCAGCAGTCCTGTCCTGCTTTATGGCAGCTGAGATTCTAGCTATCTGTATAACAGAACATTCTGTCCCAGTGGCTGCACAGATCCTATCTGATCCCCATTGTAAGCAGCAGTCCTGTCCTGCTTTATGGCAGCTGAGATTCTAGCTATCTGTATAACAGAACATTCTGTCCCAGTGGCTGCACAGATCCTATCTGATCCCCATTGTAAGCAGCAGTCCTGTCCTGCTTTATGGCAGCTGAGATTCTAGCTATCTGTATAACAGAACATTCTGTCCCAGTGGCTGCACAGATCCTATCTGATCCCCATTGTAAGCAGCAGTCCTGTCCTGCTTTATGGCAGCTGAGATTCTAGCTATCTGTATAACAGAACATTCTGTCCCAGTGGCTGCACAGGTCCTATCTGATCCCCATTGTAAGCAGCAGTCCTGCCCTGCTTTATGGCAGCTGAGATTCTAGCTATCTGTATAACAGAACATTCTGTCCCAGTGGCTGCACAGATCCTATCTGATCCCCATTGTAAGCAGCAGTCCTGTCCTGCTTTATGGCAGCTGAGATTCTAGCTATCTGTATAACAGAACATTCTGTCCCAGTGGCTGCACAGATCCTATCTGATCCCCATTGTAAGCAGCAGTCCTGTCCTGCTTTATGGCAGCTGAGATTCTAGCTATCTGTATAACAGAGCATTCTGTCCCAGTGGCTGCACAGATCCTATCTGATCCCCATTGTAAGCAGCAGTCCTGTCCTGCTTTATGGCAGCTGAGATTCTAGCTATCTGTATAACAGAACATTCTGTCCCAGTGGCTGCACAGATCCTATCTGATCCCCATTGTAAGCAGCAGTCCTGTCCTGCTTTATGGCAGCTGAGATTCTAGCTATCTGTATAACAGAACATTCTGTCCCAGTGGCTGCACAGATCCTATCTGATCCCCATTGTAAGCAGCAGTCCTGTCCTGCTTTATGGCAGCTGAGATTCTAGCTATCTGTATAACAGAACATTCTGTCCCAGTGGCTGCACAGATCCTATCTGATCCCCATTGTAAGCAGCAGTCCTGTCCTGCTTTATGGCAGCTGAGATTCTAGCTATCTGTATAACAGAACATTCTGTCCCAGTGGCTGCACAGGTCCTATCTGATCCCCATTGTAAGCAGCAGTCCTGCCCTGCTT
This sequence comes from Xenopus laevis, assembly GCF_017654675.1. Taxonomy (NCBI): domain Eukaryota; kingdom Metazoa; phylum Chordata; class Amphibia; order Anura; family Pipidae; genus Xenopus; species Xenopus laevis. Next base: position 3,958,956 of record NC_054377.1, read on the forward strand.
TATGGCAGCTGAGATTCTAGCTATCTGTATAACAGAACATTCTGTCCCAGTGGCTGCACAGATCCTATCTGATCCCCATTGTAAGCAGCAGTCCTGTCCTGCTTTATGGCAGCTGAGATTCTAGCTATCTGTATAACAGAACATTCTGTCCCAGTGGCTGCACAGATCCTATCTGATCCCCATTGTAAGCAGCAGTACTGTCCTGCTTTATGGCAGCTGAGATTCTAGCTATCTGTATAACAGAGTAGAGATGTCGCGAACTGTTCGCCGGCGAACTTGTTCGCGCGAACATCGGGTGTTCGCGCTCGCCGGAAGTTCGCGAACGTCGCGCGACGTTCGCCATTTTGGGTTCGCCATTGTTGGCGCTTTTTTTTTGCCCTCTCACCCCAGACCAGCAGGTACATGGCAGCCAATCAGGAAGCTCTCCCCTGGACCACTCCCCTTCCCTATAAAAACCGAAGCCCTGCAGCGTTTTTTCACTCTGCCTGTGTGTGCTGAAGAGATAGTGTAGGGAGAGAGCTGCTGCCTGTTAGTGATTTCAGGGACAGTTGAAAGTTTGCTGGCTAGTAATCGTTTTGATACTGCTCTGTTATTGGAGGGACAGAAGTCTGCAGGGGTTTGAGGGACATTTAAGCTTAGGTAGCTTTGCTGGCTAGTAATCTACCTTCTACTGCAGTGCTCTGTATGTAGCTGCAGTGGGCAGCTGTCCTGCTTCTGATCTCATCTGCTGACTGCTGCAATAACAGTAGTCCTTGTAAGGACTGCTTTTATTTATTTTTTTGTTGTTTTACTACTACTACTACTACTACTACTATAAGAGCCCAGTGCTATTAGTCTAGCAGTGTTGGGGAGTGGGACTGGTGTGCTAATCTGCTGCTCCTAGTAGTTCAGCAGCACCAACTTTAATTTTTTTTTTTTAATATTCATTTTTTTTTATTTTACTTTTTTTATTTTACTACCGCTGTAGTAGTGTATAAGTTGACCTTTTAGGCATTATTTGCCCTGTAGGCATTATTTGCACACTGTTTTCTTCAACCCGCCATCGAGCTGTGTGACCTTGTTCCCATTCTGTCTAAATATCCATAATATTACCGTCTCCAGAAAAAACACCGGAGTCACTTTTTTCAAGCAGCCATAATATATTTTACGTAATCCGTATCCACCGCTGTAGTAGTGTATACGTTGGCCTTGTAGGCATTATTTGCACACTGTTTTCTTCAACCCGCCATCGAGCTGTGTGACCTTGTTCCCATTCTGTCTAAATATCCATAATATTACCGTCTCCAGAAAAAACACCGGAGTCACTTTTTTCAAGCAGCATTCATATATTTTACGTAATCCGTATCCACCGCTGTAGTAGTGTATACGTTGGCCTTGTAGGCATTATTTGCACACTGTTTTCTTCAACCCGCCATCGAGCTGTGTGACCTTGTTCCCATTCTGTCTAAATATCCATAATATTACCGTCTCCAGAAAAAACACCGGAGTCACTTTTTTCAAGCAGCCATAATATATTTTACGTAATCCGTATCCACCGCTGTAGTAGTGTATACGTTGGCCTTGTAGGCATTATTTGCACACTGTTTTCTTCAACCCGCCATCGAGCTGTGTGACCTTGTTCACATTCTGTCTAAATATCCATAATATTACCGTCTCCAGAAAAAACACCGGAGTCACTTTTTTCAAGCAGCCATAATATATTTTACGTAATCCGTATCCACCGCTGTAGTAGTGTATACGTTGACCTTGTAGGCATTGTTTGCCCAGTTTTTTTTGGCCACAGCCACTGAAGCACAGAGGCCAGAAAAAATATGCCATATAAATGCTGAAAATAGTCATTTTTTGCCATACGTTGACTCAACGTATATGGCAAAAAATGACTATTTTCAGCATTTATGTGGCATATTTTTTCTGGCAACTGTGCTTCAGTGGCTGCAACCAAAAAAACTGGGCAAACAATGTCTACAAGGTCAACGTATGGCGAAAAATTACTATTTTCAGCATTTATATGGCATATTTTTTCTGGCAACTGTGCTTCAGTGGCTGCGTCCAAAAAAACTGGGCAAACAATGTCTACAAGGTCAACGTATGGCGAAAAATGACTATTTTCAGCATTTATATGGCATATTTTTTCTGGCAACTGTGCTTCAGTGGCTGCGTCCAAAAAAACTGGGCAAACAATGCCTACAAGGTCAACGTATGGCAGTTGTTTAAAGAGAACAGTAGATTACTAGCCAGCAAAGCTACCTAAGCTAAAATGTCCCTCAAATCCCTGCAGACTTCTGTCCCTCCAATACAGAGCAGTATCAAGTAGATTACTAGCCAGCAAACTTACTATCATCTGTCCCTGAAATCACTAACAGCTCTCCCCCTACACTATCTCTTCCAAGCACACACAGGCAGATTTTTCAGATACATTTTTGCCCTTGATCCCCCTCTGGCATGCCACTGTCCAGGTCGTTGCACCCTTTAAACAACTTTAAAATCATTTTTCTGGCCAGAAATGTCTTTTCTAGATGTTAAAGTTCGCCTTCCCATTGAAGTCTATGGGGTTCGCGAACCGTTCGCGAACCGCTCGCATTTTTGCGCAAGTTCGCGAATATGTTCGCGAACTTTTTTTCCGACGTTCGCTACATCCCTACTAGCTATGCAGTTTTCCTCCTCTTCTTTTATTCTATCACTGGGATTTATAAAAAGCCTCAGGTTTCATTTGATCTCAAACAGAGAGTAAATGTGTAAAGCAAGAATGTGCAATTGCTTTAAAGCCATGAAAATTATAGTTCTTCATTTCAGGAACAATCACGTTAGGGTTTATAGCGTGAGCGGCCGGAGATATGGATATTCCCAGTGTGAGATTATTTTGCCTTTGTTTTCTATTGTGCCATTTACTCATTCCTCCCCCCCCCCCCAGAAATAATCCTCTCGTTTTCCTGCTGTTAAATAAAATATACAATTAAAATGAAATTTGAAAAGACGGGACTTATGTTTATGGTCTGGCTCCCAGATGTCATGGGAATATGATCTGGGAAAACTTGTCTCACTAAAGGTCTGAGTTGCTGAAGACTAGATTAACCGTTACAATAACATGTATACTGTATATATATTCTATATATGAAATATTTACCATCCCACATTAAATTCTATGTGTGCATCAAACAGTGCCACAATGGGAGCTGTAGCCGCCCTCCAGCCGCTGACCCGGGACCTTATCAGCCCCTCTTGCTTGTTGTGTCGGACCACCTTGATGAATCCAGGCTTCCGCTTGTTGAAATCTTCCACGTACTGTGCCAACTTCTCCTTCAGTTCCTCTGCAACAAAGCACAAGAACAAAGGTAACAAATCTGATATACTCCCACCTATATCTTTTTATCTATTCGGCAACACACAAATTGGGCTGATCCAATCATCTGATCCTCAGGGCAAAAGATAGAATTATATGGAGGCCTATTCAGGTCCCAAGAGGCCCCCATTTCAATTTTAACCATATATTTCTCCAGGAGACCGCTGGAGGGCCCCATACACAGGCAAGTAAGCTGCTTTTTGGAGGGAAGAGATTTTTGGTCATTATATGGATGCTATTGATTTATTTTGGCACCGCTATGGGCACCATATCTACGCATTATCTTTGGCACATCTATGGGCACAAAACTACTCATCCTTTTTGGCAATTCTATAGGAATAATACTCCAGATCCTATTTGGCACAGAAATGGGCACCAAACTACGTATTATCTTTGGCACATCTATGGGCACAAAACTACTCATCCTTTTTGGCACCGATATGGGCTCCAATCCACTGATCCTGTTTAGCACATCGATGGGCACAATATTACTCATCCTTTTTGGCAATGCTACGGGAACAATACTCCAAATCCTATTTGGCACTAATATGGGCACAAAGCTACTCATCCTTTGTGGCATAGATACGGGAACACTACTACTGATTGCCACTTATATTAGCACAAAAACAATTATAATTTTTGGCACAGCTATGGGCACAATTCCACTTATCCTCTTTGACACATCTATGGGCACAAAACTACTCATTCTTTTCGGCAAAGATCTGGGAAGAATGCCACTGATTCTGTTTGGCCCACCTATGGGCATAAAGCTAATGATCTTTTGTGGCAAATCTATGGGCACAATACTACTTAACCTTTTTGGCACATATATGGGCACAATACTAATCCTTTTTGGCACATATATGAGCACAATACTACTGGCCATTTTTGGTACAGCAATGTGCACAATCCTGTTCATTCTTTTTGGCACAGCTATAGGAACACAGCTACTTAGTCTTTTTGGCAATGTTATTGGAAGAATATAACTCAGTATGAGCACTGACTACTGATCCTTAAAACAAATGTACAAATGTGGAGCTCGTAAATGTATTACTTGCAACTATGTGGACAAAACTACAACTTGTTGGTCCTCGCAATCTAATAAAACATATAACATTAAACAATATATTAATTGTAACTCAAAAAATGTTGCATTTCTCATTACATGTAAAAAGTGCTTTCAGCAATATGTTGGACAAACAAGTCGCACTCTAAAAGAAAGGATTAGGGAGCACATACGTAACATAAAGGATTCAAATAGCTCAACTGCTGTAGTTAAGCACTTTGCTAATTGTAGTAATGGCTCTCTTTCCTTCTTCTCTGTAATTGGCATAGACAAAAATCTCAGCGCATGTTAGAGGCGGCGATATTCTAAATAAACTGCTTAAACAAGAAGCTAAGGGGATATTCTTCCTAGAAACTAGAAACCATTTGGCATGAACTTTTATATAACGTTACCCGTTTTGTGTAAAAATATAAATCCTCGTTTATGTCATTTAAATTAAAATACAATGCTGCTATTTAACTGCTTTAATACTCTGCAAAAACGTCCGTTTTTAACTATGTCATTTTATGTATAAAGTTTTCAATCTGTAATCATACTGTGGATTGGCCTAAGTAAGAATGCCAACCATTGGCCCATCTCCAATTACCGCCTCCGATTTGGATTGGCAGTTAGATACATGCGACTGATTGGTTCTTTTTCATTTAAATATGACTGTGTGATAAGTGTTCATTTAGCCTATGACTAAGTGCCCCTATGGCACGAAACGCGTAAGGCCTTTGTTGTGATGTTTTTGTTAAAATAAAAATACTTTTTTTACTACATCTGTTTTTGGAGTGTGATCCGGTTTGTGCCAGCCCATCACTACTTATTATTTACTGATCCTTTAGGGAACAAATACAGGCACAATTCATTCTTTTTGGCACAGATATTTGGCAATATTTTTGGCACGGCTATAACCATACCTCCCAACATTTTGGAAGTAAAAAGAGGGACAAAAAATTTTTTCCGCACGTAGCGCAGCAATTTTTTGACCACGCCCTTTCTGTGGCCACACCCCCTAATTACCATGTTTGTTTTACAAAATTTGGCAGGTTATGAAAGTTTGAAAATATTTCTCCTTATCTAAACTGTGTTTTTAGGTCTCAAAATTGTTACAAAGTCTCTTATTTGCACCTGTTAGCTGTTCTGGGCTCTCTGCTAAAAGCCAATTAAGTGAGAAACTTTGTTTCTTTTTCTGGCTGTTCAGTGCAGAGAAAAGAGGGACTTTCCAGTACAAATGAGGGACTGCGGGTTGAGCTGTCAAAAGAGGGACTGTCCCTCTGAAAAAGGGACAGTTGGGAGGTATGGTATAAGCACAATGCTATTTATACTTTTTTAAGGCACGGCAATGGGCGCAATACTACTTATGCTTTTTGGCACAACTATTGGCACAATTCTTCTCGTCCATTTCCCCGTGATTGCCATACACTGCATTCAATATAATATTATCTTTATAAACATTATGATATGAATCAAACTCTCAAACAATGCAAACCCTAAATGCTAGAGTGTCATACAGAGCCCTATACTGTAGAGTCTGAGATAAGGTGATTAATAATTTAACAAGTAACCCATAATTCTGCCAGGGGCCCAACAAAGAAATACATTTAAAATAATTGTTTGGGTTTTACTGTCCCTTTAAAACTCTGCAAAACTTCGAAGAGATAATTGCAGGGATCAGTTATGTTGTTATTGCAGTGTATACGAAGCAAAGTCATTAGGCAGAGGGAAAGCTTATTTGGGCTTCCATTAATGAATTGTATAGATCAGTGATATTGCTTTGCCGTTCCGAGAAAGGGAACAAGTTTTTTTTTTTATTTTGCCGCCTTGGATTTACGAGCGCAAGGAAATAATGTCAAATTACCAGATTTAAATCCTATCCCGAAGCGTTTCAGGCTCGCTTTTTTTTTCCCCTTCTTCAGAAATTAATAAGATCATAAAAATGCGGAGATTATTCCATTTTCAAATATGTTTCTCTTCCAAACACTGCCAATACCTCGCCATTTATTAACTCGTGGGCCGACACACATATAAATGGCCGCTTGCTGTATATTTAATGAGGGATAAGAAAACAAAGTCGGTTCTCATTTCTCTGAATGTTTTTTTACTGAATGTAGGGCTCAGAGGATGGGGCCCTCATAGCGTCTAAGCCCAGAAATGCGAAGAAATATTAAAATGCTTGATGGCGTTACTGTCTCTTTAAATGGAAAGCAAGATGGCGGCACATATTTCGCGGTGTGTGCGGCGACTTCCGGAGATTTGATACTGTGGGAATAAAATAAGCTCCGATTTAAACGTACGGACATTCGTGATAATGAGGAGCCGGAGCTGTAATTAGCCACTTTGTGTTCGTTAAATGACTTTATTCATAAGGAACAAAGCTCCTCACTCAGGGTTTCTATAGAAGTGATTACAGGGGGACTAATATTCCTTCCTAATTAACTTGCACAGTTGCCTCCATTGTTCCACTTCGAGGTGCTGCCCCCCAGAATAAGAGTTTGCCTTTCCTGGATGTCCTACTGCCGGGCTGTCCTAATTGGGGGTCCAAAAATACCTGAAAAGGGTCCCCATTATTTATAGAACATCCTTCTTATCTACACTTGTTAGTAAATATCACAGTAACAGTATCTACCCAACGCCCTGCACCCATCTCCCTCTTCTCCGAGTTCTCTTCTATTTGGTGGAGTTGTAATGTCACATGTAGGGAACGATTGAGTCAGATGGAGAGATGCCGCTTGCCAGACGCAGGTTGTGACTCTGAATAAATGTCCCCAATGAGTGGAAGTCGCAGCTGTTTGAGGTTTTGCTGCGCCCTCAGCGTCACTTCCAATCAGCAAAAACCTCGCCAAGCGGTGCCGACTACACGCCAGATGGACGTCAGAATCCTAATATCTCATCATTATTTTATCTTGCGCTTGGATGAAAGAAACTGTCAGTGCTGAGGAATCTAGAATGAGGAATTTCATCACCTTGGAAAGGGGCAGTTGATTCTGCTTGTTGGAGTGTGTTTGAAAGTATATATTTAACACTGCCCCTACTAGTACCTAACCAGATAGACAGAACAAGAGGGCAAGGAGGAGACAGTAGAATGAGATGGAGATAATAGAACATGCTGGAGACAGTAGGGCAAGATGGAGACAGAACAATGAGATAAAGACAGTAAGGCAAGATGGAGACAGTAGAACAAGATGGAGACAGTAGAACATGCTGGAGACAGTAGGGCAAGATGGAGACAGAACAATGAGATAAAGACAGTAAGGCAAGATGGAGACAGTAGGGCAAGATGAAGACATAAGGATGAGATAAAGCCAGTAAGGCAAGATGGAGACAGGAGGATCAAGATGGAGACAGGAGGACAAGATGGAGACAGTAGGACAAGATCAAGACAATAGGACAAGATGAGAAAGTACAGCCACATAGAGACAGAAGGGCAAGGTGGAGGCAGTATGGCAAGGTGCAGACAGTAGGACAAGATGAGACAGGAGGCTCAAGATGGAGACAGTACGACAAGATGGAGACAGTAGGACAAGATGGAGACAGTAAGACAATATGGAGACAGTAGGGCAAGATGAAGACATAAGGATGAGATAAAGACATTAAGGCAAGATGAGACAGGAGGACAAGATGGAGACAGTAGGACAAGATGGAGACAGTAGGGCAAGATGGAGACAGCAGGGCAAGATGGAGACAGTAGGGCAAGATGGAGACAGTAGGGCAAGATGGAAACAGTAGGACAAGATGGAGACAATGGAACAAGATGGAGTCGGTAAGGCAAGATGAAGACAGTAGAACAAAGTGGAGTCAGTAAGGCTTAATGGAGACAATACGACACGATGGAGACATTAGTTAGTTCCTACTGTGCCTCCTGACCCAACCGTCTGTGCCAGTAGGGTTTCTATATGGTCAGGTAATAAATGACAGACCAAGCTTCACTGCTTAGTTTGTCACAAAGACATAATAAATGGCACCAACATTAGATCCGGATGCTAATGATGCCGTAACTAATAAAAAAGAGAAAAATTACCAGCGCATGGTTTGCCTTTAAAAATAATTTTTACAAAAAATGAGGTGTTAGTACCACACTTTGGCCAAAATATGTAAGCTCATGTGTCACGTCAAGGCCCCTCATTGTACGTGAGTCCTACACTATTTATAAGCATTTTTCTTTGTGTACAAATATTGGCTTTTTATCGTTTCCACAGGCACATGAGGAGAAGGTGGTGAAAGTAGAGCAGAATAGAGACAGTACAAGGGCAAGGAGGCAATGGTAGGGCAATCTTGCAACCATAGGTTGAAATAGAGATAAGATGGTGACAGTAAAACAAGATGGAGACAGTAGAACGAGATGGAGACAGTAGAACAAGATGGAGACAGTAGAACGAGATGGAGACAGTAGAACAAGATGGAGACATATGGAGAAGATGGAGACAGTAGCGAATTGAATTTGTGAGGATGCCATTCCCTCATATTGTGCAGCAGAATTTCTTATTATAAGAGGCCGGGGTGTACGAGTCAGACCAATGAATCATAATCCTCAGCATTTGGGGCATGAGGGGCCCTAGAAGGACAGGACTGGCCCAGCAACTCTCCTTGTGCCGGTTAAACAGAATTCTCTGCTGTTACTTCTTTCCAATTGGGATCTGTGACTCATATTAAATTGACAGTGACGCGGGCAGCCTGTCGGGTTTCAGAATCTCCCTTTGTATTTCCAGGGATCAGGCTGACCTTCTACGTTTGGCTTCGGCACAGGCTCGGGTTATGGTTCCGAATTGATTTAATGATATCTCCGTGTCCTTTCCGACCCACTAAGAGAATATCAGGGCAATTATTTCTTTCTAAGAGTCACGGTTTCTAAGAGCAGATAACCGGAGAGGAATAAAAATATGACATTTGTCCTTTATAGGGATACGGGTCAGGCATTTACTTTAATGGTCTCCTTATTGCTTCGTAGAGTCTCGTCAACAAACCTCTCTTTCACTTGCTTCTCCGAACTTGGATGTCGCAGGAAGAACAGTCAAGGAGAGGTGAAACTGACACTTTGGAACCAGGTTTAGGTTTCTGATGGTGATTACCTTCCCCGGGCTTTGTTATTTCAGATTCCGCAACCTCCACCAACAGTTTTAGGGACTTTGACCACAAATCCATAGCCAGTACCTGTGCTAAAAACTGAAGCCAGGGACTCGGTCCCCAAAGTTCCCAAACTACAAAACCTGTTTTTGGTTTAATCCCTTCCCAGGACAAGTGCCGCCTCCCTCCATTTCCCTGCAAATCCAACAGACTGAATTATTACAAAAAACTGACAGTTGGTGATGATCACATCAGAAGCGAGTTAGCGCCGCATAACCAAATCTAATTTGTACTTCCAATTCTGTAATCAGATGCTGAACAGCAATGTACTAATTTCAGCTGCGAGTGGAGCAGATATTTGCATACACATCAATCAGGCGGCAAAAAAAAAGCAGCAAACAAAAGAAAAATGAAAAAAAAAAATCAACTAAATTGTGTCCACGAACTGAAAAGTCAATTTTCTAGCAGACTGGTTTATAGATTTGTTTTGCTAGTTACAAATTCAGTTTGTTGCCATGATTGGGGTTGGCGAGGATAAGTAGAGGGCACGGCAGAAGATAACCATAAAGGTCTGACATTTTATATGATTATTTACTGTTTAAAGGGCCAGTCGGGAGATGATCAGCTGGGGGCAAATACACTGGGAAGGCCGAGATAAATAAGGGGAACAAGGATCAGACACTGTTATATGTGGGACATTCACTGGGCATGTTTGTGAAGAAGAGGACACGTGGTAAATGATTAGTGTTGGGTTAAAGTTCTAGAATGAAAAGATAGATATAGAGAAGGTCATTGACGAGGTGACCAAGAGGAGGAATCATACTGACTAGGAGGAGATTCAACAAAAAGGGCATGAAACATAGGGAATGATATATTCAGGTTGAAGAACCCACCATAAAGTCAAACGATGGCTATGCACAGAGAGCTGGGTCAACCACCAATTAAAGAATGAAGAGATAGATATAGAGAAGGAGACACTTTGACGAGGTGACCAAGAGGCGGAATCATACTGACTAGGAGGAGATTCAACAAAAAGGGCATGAAACATAGGGAATGATATATTCAGGTTGAAGAACCCGCCATAAAGTCATACGATGGTCATGCACAGAGAGCTGGGTCAACCACCAATTAAAGAATGAAGAGATAGATATAGAGAAGGAGACACTTTGATGAGGTGACCAAGAGGCGGAATCATACTGACTAGGAGGAGATTCAACAAAAAGGGCATGAAACATAGGGAATGATATATTCAGGTTGAAGAACCCGCCATAAAGTCATACGATGGTCATGCACAGAGAGCTGGGTCAACCACCAATTAAAGAATGAAGAGATAGATATAGAGAAGGAGACACTTTGACGAGGTGACCAAGAGGAGCAATCATACTGACTAGGAGGAGATTCAACAAAAAGGGCATGAAACATAGGGAATGATATATTCATGTTGAAGAACCCGCCTTAAAGTCATACGATGGTCATGCACAAAGAGCTGGGTCAACCAGTAATACTTTGCTGTTGATATGGCACTTGGGATTTTGCAATCCAGCCAACCAACCAAAGGGAGGACTGGGAGGAGATACAATAAGGAGGACAGGTAGAACCCACCTTACATTATTAAATTGTCCATACACAGAAAGCTAAGGTAACCACCAGTACTTAGGGCATATTTGGCTGCTTGTCAGTCCTTGTGGGATTTTGTAAAGCAGCCAACCATAGACCTTATAAATAAGTGGATGTAATCCTTGGTCAATGTCATTTTCCACCTGGCCCAATCTACATCTGCACGACTCAACCTGCTAGTGAGTGGACACTAAGATAGTTTAGGTCATATACATCCATCAATAGTCTGCCAGTTGAGTACAAAAAGTCCCAATTGATGGGCCTGATTGAGTATGGGCACACGAGGAAGATGCAACGGGGAACAAGAGTCATTAGGAATGAAATACTGTAATAAGTGGGCTGCATTCAAAAGTGTGTGATATGGCACATGTATGGGGGGGAAAAGAGACATGGTAAAGGAGTCACAATAAGAGATTTAGGTTAGCGTTAAGGGTGAAGGATGAAGAGTTAGATTGGTAAGAAGAAGAAACTTTGACAAGGTGACCAAGAGAAGGAAACATACTAAATAGGAGGAGATACAACAACAAGGACATGATAAATGGGGAATGATATATTCAGCTGGAAGAACCCACCTTAAAAGTCATATGTTGACCATACTCAGAAAGTTGACTCAACCAGCAATACTTGTCTTTTGGTACAGCCCTTGGGGTTTTGCAAACCTGCCAATCAAAGGCCATACATACTGTATAAGTGAATATACACCTCGGTCAACCTGATTTTTCACCTAGTCCAATCCATATCTGCATGAGTAAACCTTATAGAGATTGGGAATTGGAATTGTTCATGTTCTCTACATGCATCAATGTTCTGCTAGTTCAGTAAAGAATGACCAGATTAGCATGGAGATGGAGTGCAAACCGCTTTGAAGAACTTCTTCCATCCCACGACCTTTATCCATGGTCCATTTAGAATTATTTTAATTATTATTTTGGAACCAGTCTATAGGTATAGTTACATCTCTCACCAACAGACTAAGAGAGTTCTGCTGACTCTAACCTGAGATGACCTTCACTAGCATATTGCTACCAGCAATGGTATTTTGTGCGGTTGCATCGAGCAAGACAAGACAATAAATGATACATAAAATTAAATTCTTTAACGGCACTTCTCTAACTAATTCTCTCGGCTCTTAATAATTTGTTGAGTGGCCTTGAGGGCAAATCCAGCTATTAAGCACTATTACGCCATTTGCACCCGCGTCTTTCATTACCGAGCGCAAAATTGTCTGCGTATCTCCAAAGTGGGGAGCTGCAATTTTCCTTCTGCCCAAAGCTACATGAGTGGAATTAGATTCAGTACGGATGTAATCTCTGCTCCGATTGTAACGATAATTACTTCTGGTTTTTTTTTTGTTGTTGTGACGAGATGCAGAGGCAGAAGTTCTTTGGAATCTCTAGAATGCAGTTCGATGGCTACAAAAAAAAACGTTTTGGTTGCCTTCTGAAAGGGGAAAACAAGTATTAACATGGAGTCTTAAAAGATCAATCTCACCAGTGATAATTTGCCATGAAATCTCCAAATCTCCCTTGAACTTATTGCTTTGGGGCACTTACCTGTCCAACATCTCCTTCCCAAACCAAGGGCATTAATATGGAGTTGTCCCTCCCTTTGCTGCTTTAACTGCCCCATCTCTTCTGGGAAGTTTCCAAATAGATGTTGGAACATTGTTGCTGGGAGTTGTTGCTGGGAGTTGCTTCCATTCAGCTACAAGAGCATTAGTGAGGTTGGACACTGATGTTGGGGATCTGGCTCACAGTCAGGGGTTCCAGTTGATCCCACAGAGGTTCAGTTAAGTTGCCCCTGCCTTTTCTGCTATAACTGCTCCTACTCTTCTGGGAAGGTTCCCATTAGATTTAGGAACATTATTGCTGGGAGTTGTTGCTGGGAGTTGCTTCCATTCAGGCACAAGAGCATTAGTGAGGCTGGGCACTGATGTTGGGGATTAGGCTCACAGTCAGGGGTTCCAGTTCATCCCACAGAAGTTCAGTTGGTTTGCTCCTGCCTTTTCTGCTTTAACTGCCCCATCTCTTCTGGGAAGTTTCCAACTAGATGTTGGAACATTATTGCTGGGAGTTGCTTCCATTCTGCCACAAGAGCATTAGTGAGGCTGGGCAATTATGTTGGGGATCAGGCTCACAGTTGGGGTTCCAATTCATCCCACAGGGGTTCAGTTGGGTTGAGGTCAGGGCTCTGCGCAGTCAGGTTCTTCCCAACTCAGTAACCCATTCTGTAGGGACCCGTCTCTGTCCATGGGGACATTATTGTGCTGGAACAGGAAAGGGCCTTCTCAAAACTATTCCCCAATGTAGGCAGCACAGAATTGTCAGGAATATCATTGTATTATATAGTGGTGTCTGTGCCAGCAGGAATAAGAAGAGGTGTCCACATACTTTTCAGCATATAGTTGACCATTATAATCGATACTTCATTAAGGAATCCAAACAGGTTGATGTCAGCTCCCTTTCCTTCCTTCCTTGGCCCAATCCCCCTTTCTTGGGTTTAATCCTCCTCAATCAAGCCCAGTGATTCCCTGTCTTTAGAGAGATGATGATGATGATGATGATGATGATGAAGGAGAGAGGCAACCCTGATTTGGTGACCATATAGGCAGTATTTCATACCAATTAAATTCTCCTTTAAAATTCTACTCAAACTCTTCCAAGGTCAAACCATGGCCATGTCCTACACCCCCCCCCCCCCCCAAACCCTTTTGGCAAGAAATGCAGCAGGTAATAGACAGAAATTCAAAGATAAAAGGTTTTATTCTACATAAATGTTTTCATCTGGGCTCAATGTATCTGATTATACAAATTCTTAACTGGTTCCCCCAAAGCTACAGAAAGATTTTTAGCACATTACTAGGGAGCTGGTTCCACATCATTCCCAATTAGCCGCAATGATACAAGCAGCTTGCTTCAATTAGGAAATGTTCCCAATTACAAGTAAAACAAATTATATTTTACGCTCGACGACAGGGATGAAAATTACTTTTATTTGAAAAAAAAGGTGGAAATTAAAATATTATGACTGTACCAGTGTAGTATTCTGTCCTTATAATAACATAAAATAAGACACTGTCCCTTACCCAAAATTCATTGCAAGCCACTAGGGGCCAAGGATAATTGAGATTTTTAGGTTTCAAGACCATTTTTTTGGGGTCTACCAGTCATTGCGCGTTAATGCAAAGGCTATCAACAGTTAACATATCCCCCTAACTGACCTTCAGACTGGGCCCCCTTAGCTCATAACAAGGTTACAGATATATAGAAACATTGGGGTAACAGTCACCCTGCTATAGTTCCAGGGGTACCCAGGGTACAAATAAACACTCACCCCAAATCTCCCCCTAACTGACCTTCAGACTGGGCCCCCTTAGCTCATAACAAGGTTACAGATATATAGAAACATTGGGGTGTCACCCTGCTATAGTTCCAGGGGTACCCAGGGCACAAATAATCACTCACCCCAAATCTCCCCCTAACTGACCTTCAGACTGGGGCCCCTTAGCTCATAACAAGGTTACAGATATATAGAAACATTGGGGTAACAGTCACCCTGCTATAGTTCCAGGGGTACCCAGGGTACAAATAAGCACTCACCCCAAATCTCCCCCTAACTGACCTTCAGACTGGGGCCCCTTAGCTCATAACAAGGTTACAGATATATAGAAACATTGGGGTAACAGTCACCCTGCTATAGTTCCAGGGGTACCCAGGGTACAAATAAGCACTCACCCCAAATCTCCCCCTAACTGACCTTCAGACTGGGGCCCCTTAGCTCATAACAAGGTTACAGATATATAGAAACATTGGGGTAACAGTCACCCTGCTATAGTTCCAGGGGTACCCAGGGTACAAATAAGCACTCACCCCAAATCTCCCCCTAACTGACCTTCAGACTGGGCCCCCTTAGCTCATAACAAGGTTACAGATATATAGAAACATTGGGGTGTCACCCTGCTATAGTTCCAGGGGTACCCAGGGCACAAATAAGCACTCACCCCAAATCTCCCCCTAACTGACCTTCAGACTGGGCCCCCTTAGCTCATAACAAGGTTACAGATATATAGAAACATTGGGGTGTCACCCTGCTATAGTTCCAGGGGTACCCAGGGTACAAATAATCACTCACCCCAAATCTCCCCCTAATTGATCTTCAGACTGGCCCCCTTAGCTCATAACAATGTACCAAGGAGCTTGCATTTTTATTCTGATTGTAATATTAGCAGCCACACTGCACTGACCACGAGCCATTAATCGTGGGAGCTGAATGGATCCGCACGTGAGAATCTCGTACATCATTTTCTTGTTCTCAGAAACACAGAAATTGGGATTTTTCCCAGTCGATATTTCCCATTGTCATTTACACTGTATGGGCTGTTTGGTCAAGCTGAAAATGAATCAGATATTGCTGGTGGCTTTATAGTCAATTTTAGTAGGGCACAAATAATCGACTTTGTCTGGAAAATGGGGAGGTGAGAATTCAGATCTGAATATGAATATAGGCGAGAGCTAATAAAAACATTATATATATATATTATGTCATCGAACAGATAATTCTAACACAGTGCAGTGGTTCAGTGGTTAGAAATTCTGTATCAAGTCACTGGGTCTTGTGTTTTAACCAATAACATTGTATATTTTCCCTGAGTTTCTGGGAGGTTCTTTATATAGATTTCAGCAGCAATAATGCAAATGTGTATGTGGTTTCTGCCCACAGTCCAAAAAATGGATGTCATTCTTTGCACCCTATCGTCAAATTCATAAATCTTGTCCTACTGTCTTTATCTCATCCTTCTGTCTCTATACTGCCCTACTGTCTCCATCTTGCCCTACTGTCTCCATCTTGCCCAACTATCTCCATCTTGCCCTACTGTCTCCATCTTGCCCTACTGTCTTTATCTCAACCTTCTGTCTCTATACTGCCCTACTGTCTCCATCTTGCCCTATTGTCTCCATCTTGCCCAACTATCTCCATCTTGCCCTACTGTCTCCATATTCTCCTACTGTCGCCATATTCTCCTACTGTCGCCATCTTGCCCTACTGTCTCCATCTTGCCCTACTGTCTCCATCTTGTCCTACTGTCTCCATCTTGTCCTACTTTCTCCATTTAGCCCTACTGTCTCCATCTTGTCCTACTGTCTCCATCTTGCCCTACTGTCTCCATCTTGTCCTACTGTCTCCATCTTGTCCTACTGTCTCCATCTTGCCCTACTGTCTCCATCTTGCCCTACTGTCTCCATCTTGCCCTACTGTCTCCATCTTGTCCTACTTTCTCCATTTAGCCCTACTGTCTCCATCTTGCCCTAATGTCTTCATCTTGCCCTATTGTCTCCATATTGCTCTACTGTCTCCATCTTGCCCAACTATCTCCATCTTGTCCTACTGTCTCCATCTTGACCTACTGTCTCCATCTTGCCCTACTATCTCCATCTTGCCCAACTATCACCATCTTGCCCTACTGTCTCCATCTTGCCCTACTGTCTCCATCTTGACCTACTGTCTCCATCTTACCCTACTGTCTCCATCTTGACCTACTGTCTCCATCTTGCCCTACTGTCTCCATCTTGCCCAACTATCTCCATCTTGCCCTACTGTCTCCATCTTGTCCTACTGTCTCCATCTTGTCCTACTGTCTCCATCTTGTCCTACTGTCTCCATCTTGTCCTACTGTCTCCACCCCTAAAAGAACAGCAGAGGGTGTACAAGGTCACATATATATAGTAACATTCCATCAACTCTATAAAGAACAAGACAAGAGGAAATGAGTCCACAGATAAAAGTCAGTAAATGTCTCGGACTTGTTTAAATTGAATGAGAATGATTTTTCTATGAAAGTCTTCAGAAATACCAAAAGGTTAATGGAGACACTAATTCTTTCTTTTTCTAATGCACTTGCGTGAATATCAGCTAGAAAGGTTGTGCAGTAAAATCTAATTATTTTTAAGAGCTCTCAGAGGCACCAGAAATAGTTTTATATATTTTATGTAAATGTCCTTTATGAACGTAATGTTCCCTTAGTCCTTAGTCTGTATTCGGCGTCACTTCTCCAAAGTGTATTGATATGGCAAGGAAATTGGGGGAAACCCAACAACAGAAGTCACTGAAGGGTTGTTCTGTGACCATATAAAGGCACAAGGCTGCAGACTGAGTTATACAGGGAACTCTGAGTATCACTCATGTATTATAAGGGATAATGTACCCCCTACTGTAAATGATAAGGATATTAGAAGTCACTGAGGGGTTGTTCTGTGACCATATAAAGGCACAAGGCTGCAGGCTGAGTTATACAGGGAACTCTGAGTATCACTCATGTATTATAAGGGATAATGTACCCCCTACTGTAAATGATAAGGATATTAGAAGTCACTGAGGGGTTGTTCTGTGACCATATAAAGACACAAGGCTGCAGGCTGAGTTATACAGGGAACTCTGAGTATCACTCGTATTATAAGGGATAATGTACCCCCTACTGTAAATGATAAGGATATTAGAAGTCACTGAGGGGTTGTTCTGTGACCATATAAAGGCACAAGGCTGCAGGCTGAGTTATACAGGGAACTCTGAGTATCACTCATGTATTATAAGGGATAATGTACCCCCTATTGTAAATGATAAGGATATTAGAAGTCACTGAGGGGTTGTTCTGTGACCATATAAAGGCACAAGGCTGCAGGCTGAGTTATACAGGGAACTCTGAGTATCACTCATGTATTATAAGGGATAATGTACCCCCTACTGTAAATGATAAGGATATTAGAAGTCACTGAGGGGTTGTTCTGTGACCATATAAAGGCACAAGGCTGCAGGCTGAGTTATACAGGGAACTCTGAGTATCACTCATGTATTATAAGGGATAATGTACCCCCTACTGTAAATAATAAGGATATTAGAAGTCACTGAGTGGTTGTGTGACCATATGATATACTATATAAACAAAACATGCTTCTTACCGTTGTTGCTGTTGTCATCCACCAGGATGATCTCTTTGAGCAGGTTGGCAGGAGTTCGATTGACAGCAGAATGAATGGATCGCTGAATTACAGAGAAAGCTTCGTTCACAAAGATGAAGACAATACTGACTTGCGGAAGGTCTTCAGGGTATGAGAGGTTTTTGCATCTGGAATATATATATATATAGAATGCATTTGTCAAGGTCACTTTCTTTAAAGGAATAGTTTCACCCAAAGCCCTTTCATCTGTTTAATTCTCTTGTTTTTTTTTATCGCAATCATTTTATGAATCATATGAACAGTTCAAATAGAATTTCAGATTCTCATGGTCAAAATGCTCTATTATACAGAAAGCTAGAATCTCAGCTGCCATAAAGCAGGACAGGACTGCTGCTTACAATGGGGATCAGATAGGATCTGTGCAGCCACTGGGACAGAATGTTCTGTTATACAGATAGCTAGAATCTCAGCTGCCATAAAGCAGGACAGGACTGCTGCTTACACTGGGGATCAGATAGGATCTGTGCAGCCACTGGGCCAGAATGTTCTGTTATACAGATAGCTAGAATCTCAGCTGCCATAAAGCAGGACAGGACTGCTGCTTACAATGGGGATCAGATAGGATCTGTGCAGCCACTGGGACAGAATGTTCTGTTATACAGATAGCTAGAATCTCAGCTGCCATAAAGCAGGACAGGACGGCTGCTTACAATGGGGATCAGATAGGATCTGTGCAGCCACTGGGACAGAATGTTCTGTTATACAGATAGCTAGAATCTCAGCTGCCATAAAGCAGGACAGGACTGCTGCTTACAATGGGGATCAGATAGGATCTGTGCAGCCACTGGGACAGAATGTTCTGTTATAGGTAAGTCAGTCTATACTAAATATTATACATTGTTTTCAGTGTTTTTTTCGTATAATCAAGTCAATTTCAAATAAGAGAAAATCCTTATTTTTCTCTTTTGATTAACGGAAATTCCACAGAAATGTCTGTAGTAACACATATAAGATTTCCTAAGATAATTTTCCATAGCAACCGGGTGGCATTTTCAATTTTAAATGTTAGGGAATATAAGGCAAGATTGCGATTTAATCAGGCCACACCCCATATCTGCTAAGACCTTCCCACTTCCCAGTAAGACCACGCCTCTTTTATTCTGCATTGATTACATGGTATAATAATGAATAAATCGTTTTAGTAACCATTACATAAGAGAGGGGCAGGGCCAATGTTAGGGGGTACTGCAGTCTGCCCTGTGGCAGAGGGGGCCCCCAAATGTGCAGGTCATGAAGGGGGTGGGGTTTGCAGGAGTGACTGGGGGTTGGGAAGATCATGGTCGGGGTTTTGGAATAATGAGGCATGGCCAGGGCAGATCAGGGATATAATCAGCGCCCGACTGCACCCCATTTATCTACTGGGAACCCCAACATTTACAGGGTCTGCAGATTATAGGCTCTCAGATTATAGGTGTGGCCTGATTAAATCACAGTCTTTCCTAATATACCCTAATATTTAATATCATCCCATATAGGGAATATATATTTTGGAATAAGGCAATTGCTTATTGGTCAGTGTCCGGCTGTGACCCCTTTATCTACTGGGACCCCCTCAGCAGTCACAGGGTTTCCTTCGTCTATAGTCAGACTCCTGATTCTGATACCCAAAATGCTGGCTGGTTGCTAGGATAGGTTCCCTCAAGCAAATATTATATAAATGTGTGTTTGAGGGTTATATGGAAATTCCTTTAATCGGATAAGGAACCCTGGTACATTAGTTTATCCCATAAAACAGGTTAGTGAGGGTTGACCCCCTTCTGCTTGTTGGTACGGTCCACCTCCCATGGAGCCTAGGTGACTTAGAGTTGATAATGGGGGTGTCTCCCCCGTAAATCTAAAAATCGCAGCTTCCCCCAACCAGAAGTGGCGGCATCATTAGTCACCGAGCTCATATCACAGACAGAGTCACATTCCCAACCCTGCAACATATGCTGAGAGCAATCACTAATTATTAGCCAGCACCCCCACCAGCTAGCAGCGGGCCCCCACTAATTAAACACAAGGACAAGTGAAAAGCCAACACAGACGGCACAATAACAACCGGCACCACATATGCTCATGAGTTAAGGAGCCGGCGAGTAGGTGATTATTATTAGTCACTGAACTAATATTAACTAACTATTAGCCAGGGGGTTCAGCAGGGGGTCCAGCCGTTGACTCTGATCTTCCATAGATGACAATGGTATCTGCCTGTACAACAGCAGCCGCTGATTGATAGACCTGCAGAGCTGACTTGTGCTACATTCTTTCAGGAGTCAGAACCAGAGGACAAGAAGGAACAGACCATAGGAATGGCAGCTACGCATAGGTGTAAACCCAGTGAGAATGAGGAATGAATGGATATTGGGAAGTTGTATCAGGAGTCAGAGGCAGCAGTGCAGAGAAGAGAAAGGGACAGACACAATGACAGTTACACAGAACTATAAACCCAGTGAGAATGAGGAATGAATGGATATTGGGAAGTTGTATCAGGAGTCAGAAGCAGCAGTGCAGAGAAAGGGACAGACACAATGACAGTTACACAGAACTATAAACCCAGTGAGAATGAGGAAGGAATGGATATTGGGAAGTTGTATCAGGAGTCAGAGGCAGCAGTGCAGAGAAGAGAAAGGGACAGACACAATGACAGTTACACAGAACTATAAACCCAGTGAGAATGAGGAATGAATGGATATTGGGAAGTTGTATCAGGAGTCAGAAGCAGCAGTGCAGAGAAAGGGACAGACACAATGACAGTTACACAGAACTATAAACCCAGTGAGAATGAGGAATGAATGGATATTGGGAAGTTGTATCAGGAGTCAGAAGCAGCAGTGCAGAGAAGAGAAAGGGACAGACACAATGACAGTTACACAGAACTATAAACCCAGTGATAATGAGGAATGAATGGATATTGGGAAGTTGTATCAGGAGTCAGAGGCAGCAGTGCAGAGAAGAGAAAGGGACAGACACAATGACAGTTACACAGAACTATAAACCCAGTGAGAATGAGGAATGAATGGATATTGGGAAGTTGTATCAGGAGTCAGAAGCAGCAGTGCAGAGAAAGGGACAGACACAATGACAGTTACACAGAACTATAAACCCAGTGAGAATGAGGAATGAATGGATATTGGGAAGTTGTATCAGGAGTCAGAAGCAGCAGTGCAGAGAAGAGAAAGGGACAGACACAATGACAGTTACACAGAACTATAAACCCAGTGATAATGAGGAATGAATGGATATTGGGAAGTTGTATCAGGAGTCAGAGGCAGCAGTGCAGAGAAGAGAAAGGGACAGACACAATGACAGTTACACAGAACTATAAACCCAGTGAGAATGAGGAATGAATGGATATTGGGAAGTTGTATCAGGAGTCAGAAGCAGCAGTGCAGAGAAAGGGACAGACACAATGACAGTTACACAGAACTATAAACCCAGTGAGAATGAGGAATGAATGGATATTGGGAAGTTGTATCAGGAGTCAGAAGCAGCAGTGCAGAGAAGAGAAAGGGACAGACACAATGACAGTTACACAGAACTATAAACCCAGTGATAATGAGGAATGAATGGATATTGGGAAGTTGTATCAGGAGTCAGAGGCAGCAGTGCAGAGAAGAGAAAGGGACAGACACAATGACAGTTACACAGAACTATAAACCCAGTGAGAATGAGGAATGAATGGATATTGGGAAGTTGTATCAGGAGTCAGAAGCAGCAGTGCAGAGAAAGGGACAGACACAATGACAGTTACACAGAACTATAAACCCAGTGAGAATGAGGAATGAATGGATATTGGGAAGTTGTATCAGGAGTCAGAGGCAGCAGTGCAGAGAAAGGGACAGACACAATGACAGTTACACAGAACTATAAACCCAGTGAGAATGAGGAATGAATGGATATTGGGAAGTTGTATCAGGAGTCAGAGACAGCAGTGCAGAGAAGAGAAAGGGACAGACACAATGACAGTTACACAGAACTATAAACCCAGTGAGAATGAGGAATGAATGGATATTGGGAAGTTGTATCAGGAGTCAGAGACAGCAGTGCAGAGAAGAGAAAGGGACAGACACAATGACAGTTACACAGAACTATAAACCCAGTGAGAATGAGGAATGAATGGATATTGGGAAGTTGTATCAGGAGTCAGAAGCAGCAGTGCAGAGAAGAGAAAGGGACAGACACAATGACAGTTATACAGAACTATAAACCCAGTGAGAATGAGGAATGAATGGATATTGGGAGTTGTATCAGGAGTCAGAAGCAGCAGTGCAGAGAAGAGAAAGGGACAGACACAATGACAGTTACACAGAACTATAAACCCAGTGAGAATGAGGAATGAATGGATATTGGGGAAGTTGTATCAGGAGTCAGAGGCAGCAGTGCAGAGAGAAAGGGACAGACACAATGACAGTTACATAGAACTATAAACCCAGTGAGAATGAGGAATGAATGGATATTGGGAAGTTGTATCAGGAGTCAGAAGCAGCAGTGCAGAGAGAGAAAGGGACAGACACAATGACAGTTACACAGAACTATAAACCCAGTGAGAATGAGGAATGAATGGATATTGGGAAGTTGTATCAGGAGTCAGAGGCAGCAGTGCAGAGAAGAGAAAGGGACAGACACAATGACAGTTACACAGAACTATAAACCCAGTGAGAATGAGGAATGAATGGATATTGGGAAGTTGTATCAGGAGTCAGAAGCAGCAGTGCAGAGAAAGGGACAGACACAATGACAGTTACACAGAACTATAAACCCAGTGAGAATGAGGAATGAATGGATATTGGGAAGTTGTATCAGGATATATATATATATATATAGACACATTATGATTCCAATGAACACCATGATCACTTATACAATTACCATATCACTTCCTCGGCTGTAGGAGTTGACAGTTGGCTCAAGAACAAAGGAGATCACGTAGTAGAAGCCAGAATTCTGGGCACTGGGAAAGGCAACCTGTCCCTCGGGCATCAGTAAATGCCACATCATCAATATACCATTGTATACAGTTGGCATCTGATTGGTCGGTAGTAATTGGTGGACTGGGTCGTTAATCTTGCCCATAGTCCTAACTGCCAGCACAAGCAATGCCGCCCTCTGAAGACTGAAAGCTCTACTTACATTTATTCTCAATGGACAGAATGCTCTGCTGCTTATTAGGCGTTGATTGCAAGCTCTGCGGGTGAAAGTGCCAGGGACAAATACAAAATCAAGTACTTGGATCTCAAGGATTGTGCATTGTTTATTATAAGGCCCAGTGGAAACATATTGCAGTCGCCAGTGTAAATGATCCAATTCAATAACAGGTTGGCACAAACCCAAGAGTAGAACTGGCCGGGCAGCTGCCGGGCGATGAAACAATGGGGCATTATAGGCTCCCGAAACAATGGCGTGTCTTAGTAAATGCAATGGAATTAATATTGCTACAGGCTTCCAATCTACCTGGCCCCATGCCTAGTAATGCCAGGAGTCAAAGAAAATAAGTGCCCCAAGTAAAGACAACTCCTGTTATGGCTAAACTACATTTCCCAGCAGCCTCTGATGACAACATGTGGAGCAAATGGAATGTATGATCCCCCCCCAATCCCCAGAATAGACTCACCCGACTGGCCGGAGGTCTGGCAGGGGTCTGTCTATGGCTAATCGGTCACTCAGGTAGGCATTGTAGCCGTAATACTGGAACTGCTTTAAAGCCGCCCGTCGGTTTTCAGGGCTCAGGTCTTGACCCCAGTGAGCGAAGAGGGAGGAGTCAGTGAAGGGTTCCGCAGGGTCTTCCTCGGGTTTCTGCGGCGCTTCTGCAGGAATAAGAAATCATTTTATTAGGAAAGTCCAGTGTTTCGATTGACTTGTGTGTGCGATTAATTAACCCTCCTCTATTCTCATTTACATACACAACACTGCTGCCCGGGTGTAATGTTTAGCTATGAGACGAGAAGAGATAAAAGCAGCGGTGAACTTTAACAACATATTAATATGTACATATTGACCGTATCTATAAAATATGACATTTTCTGAATGTGACGGAATAAACCCAACACTTCACTTTCAAAAGTCAACAAGGAATTATTAATGGGGGTAATTAGCTGCCAATGCTCAGGCTTGAAGCAAACGGTCACATAATGGAATTCCAACAGCAAATTGCCTTAGAATGTCATTATCTAAATCACAATGAAAGTTATTTGTAATTTTAACTGTACCCGGGGCACAAATAAACACTCACCCCAGTTCTCCCCCTAGACCTTCAGGCTAGGCCCCCTTAGCTCATAACAAGGTTACAGATATATAGAAACATTGGGGTGTCACCCTGCTATAGTTCCAGGGGTACCCAGGGTACAAATAAACACTCACCCCAAATCTCCCCCTAACTGGCCTTCAGACTGGGCCCCCTTAGCTCATAACAAGGTTACAGATATATAGAAACATTGGGGTAACAGTCACCCTGCTATAGTTCCAGGGGTACCCAGGGTACAAATAAGCACTCACCCCAAATCTCCCCCTAACTGGCCTTCAGACTGGGCCCCCTTAGCTCATAACAAGGTTACAGATATATAGAAACATTGCAGTAACAGTCACCCTGCTATAGTTCCAGGGGTACCCAGGGTACAAATAAGCACTCACCCCAAATCTCCCCCTATCTGACCTTCAGACTGGGCCCCCTTAGCTCATAACAAGGTTACAGATATATAGAAACATTGGGGTGTCACCCTGCTATAGTTCCAGGGGTACCCAGGGTACAAATAAACACTCACCCCAAATCTCCCCCTAACTGACCTTCAGACTGGGCCCCTTAGCTCATAACAAGGTTACAGATATATAGAAACATTGGGGTGTCACCCTGCTATAGTTTAAGGGGTACCCAGGGTACAAATAAGCACTCACCCCAAATCTCCCCCTAACTGACCTTCAGACTGGGCCCCCTTAACTCATAACAAGGTTACAGATATATAGAAACATTGGGGTGTCACCCTGCTATAGTTCCAGGGGTACCCAGGGTACAAATAAGCACTCACCCCAAATCCCCCCCTAACTGACCTTCAGACTGGGCCCCCTTAGCTCATAACAAGGTTACAGATATATAGAAACATTGGGGTGTCACTCTGCTATAGTTCCAGGGGTACCCAGGGCACGAATAATCACTCACCCCAAATCTCCCCCTAACTGACCTTCAGACTGGGCCCCCTTAGCTCATAACAAGGTTACAGATATATAGAAACATTGGGGTGTCACCCTGCTATAGTTCCAGGGGTACCCAGGGTACAAATAAACACTCACCCCAAATCTCCCCCTAACTGACCTTCAGACTGGGCCCCTTAGCTCATAACAAGGTTACAGATATATAGAAACATTGGGGTGTCACCCTGCTATAGTTTAAGGGGTACCCAGGGTACAAATAAGCACCTCACCCCAAATCTCCCCCTAACTGACCTTCAGACTGGGGCCCCCTTAACTCATAACAAGGTTACAGATATATAGAAACATTGGGGTGTCACCCTGCTATAGTTCCAGGGGTACCCAGGGTACAAATAAGCACTCACCCCAAATCCCCCCCTAACTGACCTTCAGACTGGGCCCCCTTAGCTCATAACAAGGTTACAGATATATAGAAACATTGGGGTGTCACTCTGCTATAGTTCCAGGGGTACCCAGGGCACGAATAATCACTCACCCCAAATCTCCCCCTAACTGACCTTCAGACTGGGCCCCCTTAGCTCATAACAAGGTTTACAGATATATAGAAACATTGGGGTGTCACCCTGCTATAGTTCCAGGGGTACCCAGGGTACAAATAAGCACTCACCCCAAATCTCCCCCTAACTGACCTTCAGACTGGGCCCCCTTAGCTCATAACAAGGTTACAGATATATAGAAACATTGGGGTGTCACCCTGCTATAGTTTAAGGGGTACCCCAAGGGATGCAGCCGCACAGTTTGGGAACCACTGGCTTATACCATAAAATATTGACACTGTCCAAGGTCCTGAAACCTCACATACTCCCTCATCCAGTAGAACAATTATTTAGATATATATATATATATATATATATATATATATATATATATATATATATATATATATATATTATATATATATATATATATATATAATAAATATACAGGTACAAATATATATAGAGTGGATTTGATATAAAAAAAGTCACTTTCCTCGTTTGATAACTATGATCTTATGTGTTTTGCCCATAGGGATGTTTTATTCACCGCAGAAGGCGTCATTGGAGATGCGGGAAACGAATTCCCTATAATAATAATAATACTTGTTATACAATACCCTAATATTGCAGTGTCTGTGCTATTTTTACTGCAGGTACCGCCGAGAGAAAAACGATCTAAGCTTCATCCATAAATCTCGTTAAAAAGCGGTAAATTATTAAAGATGTTATAAATAGCAGAAAATTCACAAGGAGGACATTTTTCTCCCCGTCTTTCCGTCTGCACCTTTAAAACACAGGGGAAGGCAATTAGGGACGAGAGGTAACGACTAGAAGCGATTACCCTTTTACTGAGATTGGGTATTTGCTTTATACGGAGGAGCCGGGACCAATTCCCTAATGCAATTACAGTCTAAGGCACATTAACATATGTAATTTTCAGGGAGGAAAATGCTGGGAGGAAAGTATTTAGGAAAATAAAAAGAATCGATTTCAGAACTTTACCTTCGTTTGTGTTTTATCGGCACTTGATTAGGATGAGAGCGTCTGCGTTGGGAACGTTATATAATATTATATCTAAACTACAATAAACACGGCTTTTAGTGAATTGCCCTTAAAACTCACCTCCAGCTTTTATCAACCACCAACTCTCTTCTTCTCATCCTCCCACTCCATTCCCAGTCACTGCTGCTTTCCCTCTCTCCCAAACCCCATTGCTATTGGTCTCATCCACTGATCCTTTCCTCTTCCCATCACTGTCCCTTCTCTTAAACACTATTCCTTCCATTCCCAACCACTAATCCCTTTTTGCTACGTCCTTTATTCACTTATTCCTTCCCATCTCACCCACTGTCTCACTTCTCAACCACTTCTACCTTCCCTTCCAACCACTATTCACCTCCTTCCCAACATTCATTCCTTTCATCTCCCAACTTCTATCTCTCATACCGTGTCTCTGCCTTCTCCCTGTCTCTCAACCTTTGTTCCTATTTAAGCCATTGGTCCTCAAGGCCACTGTAAAGTCTCTCATGCACTGCGGCCTGTCTCTTGTTTAATATCCTAATCCATTACCACCCTCTGTTTTGCCTCTGGTCTACCACTTATTTTCTAATAATCATCTACTGTCTCTCAGCCATTGTCCCATCATTTCCCTACTTCTCTCTATTGTTCCCCTTGTTTCCAATCTTCTCCTACTGACTCTACTGTTCCTCATACACTTCTACCTTTCTTTCCCAACAACTGCCATGTTTTTCACTCACTGTCCCATCTCTCACGCACCATCTTTTTCCTGGTTCCTGGTCCATCTCTGTTAATTGTGTTCTTCATTTAATATCCAATGTTCTCTCTCTCATCCATTTCCCTTTCTCTCGCACTTAAAGTCCAGTTCTCCACTCAACGGTCCGTGCCTCTCACCCAACATTCCCATCAATTACCACCCTATGTCCTGCCACTCATCTACCATTTCTACTCTCTTCCACCCAATGCATTGTCTTTCATCTTATTTCCCATCCTCTCAGATCCACTGCCAGTATTTCAGAACAACAGCTCCATCATCTCCCACCTTCTACCTTGTAGCTTATCTTATATCTCATGACCTCCCACCCTCTGACCTAAATTTCATATACTGCTACAGTTCTCTCCCATTCATTGTCCCCTTTCTGCTCACTGACCTAACACTCCTGCACCATCCTTACTCTTCTACAGTTGGTCATGTTGGTTATTTCTTCTACTATTAAATGTCCCTCTTCCATTTAACTTCTTCTCTTCCACCACCAGTCTCCCAGACAACCTTCCCTCTCAATCCAATCATCCAGTCTCTTCACCATTCTCCCTGTCTCTGTCTTGTCTTTCATCTCTTTCTGTATCTCTCCCACCCATTGTCCTACCTGTCCTACCTTCAAAAGGCTAAATGCTTCCATAGAACATAATACAAATATGCTTCATAAAGAAAGTCAGTTTCCATTGTTCCGCCCTGCTATGACTTAGCTGTACTCTATAGAGGTTTCTAACAAGGCTGCACAGATAGAGAAGCTGGTGGTAGACGTTGTTAGAGAACATCTGCTCTGCGTAGTTGGCCTTACAACATTTGCCATCAACGTTGAGCTGTAACCTTTCCCTCTGCGTGTCTGTACATTGAAATTCAACAACTCAACTCGACTAATTTCCCAGATGGACTTTAATTCATCTTTCACGTACGAAACGCTCGGATGTAGAATCCCAGGCCGGCCGCGTCGCCGCGCAACCATTAGGAAACACAAATTGTACAAGGAACCGACCGTCGTCAATATTAAGCATCATCAGCTTTTCATTAGGAGAATTCCCAGGCACATTCAGACCGAATTGTTACGTATATTGCTATGAAGATCCAGTGCTGTACTGATATTTTATGTATTGACACTTTCTTGGGGAATTTAATTCTGGATCCGTTTCCCTGAGGATTCCTGGGTTCCTAAAAGAGAATCAGTGAAACCGGTCACCTTCTCACTACAAGAAGCAATTCCAGTACCAGTCCCTGGCTCCCTGCTACACACGACATGACATGTATTCTGACATATAATGTGAAAAGCGCTGTATCTGGGCTGATTTCCCCTTGAAGAAAATATCTATAAAGTCCTATGAAAACCTACAGAAAATACAGGACACAAATACTTTTTTTATTTACTAAGAAACAGGAAACAGTTTGTCTGACATTTAGGAAAACTGCTCGTAACCAAAGGGAAATTTCCCCCGCAGTTTTGATGGATGGCGCCTTTTAGGGGATCATTAAAGATTCAACAGGTTCCCGCGGTTTGGACGGGTTTCTGACTTAAAGCGGCAGACAATAAAAACACGGAGAGATTTATTTTTGCCTTTTTTCCATAAATCTTAGCCGGGCCTTGATTTTAGGGATGGCTGTGGGGAAGCTGGTGAGCAGACTGGGCCAGTGGGACACCGTCTAAAAAAAACGTTGAGCCCTGTCGATGCAGACTGGGTACCTCAAAATTATTCGGACGCCCATTGACTTTAATGCATTTGGACAAAATAGTCACGCATATAAAAATTGTTGCTTGCGTCAATTGTTGTGCATCAAAATTATTTGCGACAATGCGTTTCGCAAATTTTTTCACCCTTTTGCAAATTTTTTATCATTTTGCCTAATTTTTCGGTAAAGCAAAATGGGACGGATTTGCCCTCTACACCTCACTCACCCCAATGGCTCTGTAATTGAGCATTAAAGGACAACGATTTTGCATTTGGGTCACCCTCATTGCAAAATAAAATGCACTTGAGATTATTAAACTTCTACCTGCAGCCCTCCAGCTGCCGGCTTTATCTGCTGGTGGGACTGATTAAAGGTGGGGCCCCAAGTTATTTGCAGAAGGGCCCCTTCTTTGACCCTGGATGGAGGGCAAAACCAAGAGGCAACTGAATGGGACACAACAGGCAGAGACTTGACAATGGGAGAAGGAAACAAATACTCGAGACAATTACACAGAG
Source organism: Xenopus laevis (assembly GCF_017654675.1). Classification (NCBI taxonomy): domain Eukaryota; kingdom Metazoa; phylum Chordata; class Amphibia; order Anura; family Pipidae; genus Xenopus; species Xenopus laevis. The sequence continues at coordinate 3,988,674 of NC_054377.1, forward strand.
CGGCTTTTTATCCTCAATTGAGTTGTTTGGTGACATTTAAGGAAAGTGCCTATTGATCGGCGTTCCCGCAGCTCGGGGCAGGTAGAAGCAACATTGTGGATCAAGCAGAGGAACTCTAGGAACGTGTGATGTGCCGAAATCTCATCCAGTCTGGCAGCACATTAATCCGACCATTTTATCAGACCATTTAGAAAAAAAAATCTGCTTTTCATAAATAGGGTTTATTTCCCTTTAAATCGTCAGTTGGGCATCGCTGGCACAGAACCCTGTATTGATTCCGTATAGGACTCAAATCAAATTAAGATGCTAATTGCCAATATTTCTACCCATAATTCAGCATTTCCCCAGAATTCCAGTGAAATAGTGGGAAACCAAGTTTGGTGATATTATTGCTGTTACACGGGGTTTTGTAAAATCCCTTTTAAAATTTATTGATGGGCCCAAATCACTGACCAGAACTCCTGCGGTTCCAAAAGAGTTAAGTATGCGGCACTAAGAAACAATTCCAACCGCTCCAAAGTTATTCTCATTAGCATTTCCAATTACAATAAGCACATTAAGTAATTAACTGTCAAAGGCTAACGTACAGTAGCATCTTTCAGGGTAATTAGTGGTCTGTTTTATTCACTGTTTCGCACGGCCGCTTCCTAAGCTGATTATTTTTATATTAGTTTTTTTTTATATATAAGAAATATCATTATGAATAAACATCAGCAACAAGTACAATATTCACCTCCAAATATACAACTGTGCAGTCACTGGGACAGAATGTTCTGTTATACAGATAGCTAGAATCTCAGCTGCCATAAAGCAGGACAGGACTGCTGCTTACAATGGGGATCAGATAGGATCTGTGCAGCCACTGGGACAGAATGTTCTGTTATACAGATAGCTAGAATCTCAGCTGCCATAAAGCAGGACAGGACTGCTGCTTACAATGGGGATCAGATAGGATCTGTGCAGCCACTGGGACAGAATGTTCTGTTATACAGATAGCTAGAATCTCAGCTGCCATAAAGCAGGACAGGACTGCTGCTTACAATGGGGATCAGATAGGATCTGTGCAGCCACTGGGACAGAATGTTCTGTTATACAGATAGCTAGAATCTCAGCTGCCATAAAGCAGGACAGGACTGCTGCTTACAATGGGGATCAGATAGGATCTGTGCAGCCACTGGGACAGAATGTTCTGTTATACAGATAGCTAGAATCTCAGCTGCCATAAAGCAGGACAGGACTGCTGCTTACAATGGGGATCAGATAGGATCTGTGCAGCCACTGGGACAGAATGCTCTGTTATACAGATAGCTAGAATCTCAGCTGCCATAAAGCAGGACAGGACTGCTGCTCTTACAAATGTTGTTTTCATACAGCGATAGTGATGTTCCCATGCAGAAATGAATCCATTAGCAGTGAGACAGAGGAAGGTGAGGATCCAACCACTTCTTATTTCTTTCCACCCAGAACCAACCTGCTAATTAAGCCATTTTGCCTATTGCACATTTACAGAACAAAAGTTTCTAAAAAATGTCACTTTTCCCGGCACCTCTCGGGCTCTCGGCCTCCGGAGATAATTACATTACCGGGTCGCTGTCAAAGAACAAGGAAAAATCAAAGCCGAGGTCTCACAGAGAAATCAGTCGTTTGGTCTCCGCGTGGAATTGTTCCGTCAGGCTCAGGCCTTGAATGGAGAGTAATGAAGAGAAAAGTGTCTGAAGACAAAGGGAAGTGACTTACAATCAAAATACAGAATAAAATTCACAAGTTGTATCGTCTGGAGGCCTGACAATATTTTTATCCTGGTACCAAGGGCTCAGTCCTGTGAATCAGAGGAGCTTCAGCCCTTCATCTGATTATTTGTGCCGTCGTTTTTAATTTAAAAAGGCCAATGGATAATGGTTTTGTTTTTTTGTCATTACTTTAACCTTCCGCTCGCCGGAACTCACAGATATACAGTAAGGACAAGTATGACCCCGTTCCTCATTCACTTACACATCTATTTCTATTAATTCTTTAATAAAAGCCCCTCTCAGGCAGACAAAGGTCTCCAGTCCCGAATGCCAAATGTTTAATTTTTAGTTTCTCTGAGTCGTTTCCTCTGGTGAGAGGCTGCAACACACACAAATAATATCATCTCAACAACGGCCTATTGTCATATCCACAATCCCAGGTACCTTTATTACTGGGGGGGGGGAGGTTGCAGCCGGTATTTTGTTTTGGGTTCACCCCTGTAAGCTGCCATAGGAGTGTTCTTCTCCCACCCACTACTTGAGTCACAGACTCTCTGCCCCTCCTCTGTAATACTCCATGAGAGTGTTCTAGTCCCACCCACTACTTGAGTCACAGACTCTCTGCCCACACTGTAGTTCTCCATGAGAGTGTTCTAGTCCCACCCACTACTTGAGTCACAGGCTCTCTGCCCCTCCTCTGTAATACTCCAAGAGAGTGTTCTAGTCCCACCCACTACTTGAGTCACAGACTCTCTGCCCACACTGTAGTTCTCCATGAGAGTGTTCTAGTCCCACCCACTACTTGAGTCACAGGCTCTCTGCCCCTCCTCTGTAATACTCCATGAGAGTGTTCTAGCCCCACCCACTACTTGAGTCACAGACTCACTGCCCCTCCTCTGTAATACTCCATGAGAGTGTTCTAGTCCCACCCACTACTTGAGTCACAGACTCTCTGCCCACACTGTAGTTCTCCATGAGAGTGTTCTAGTCCCACCCACTACTTGAGTCACAGGCTCTCTGCCCCTCCTCTGTAATACTCCATGAGAGTGTTCTAGCCCCACCCACTACTTGAGTCACAGACTCACTGCCCCTCCTTTGTAATACTCCATGAGAGTGTTCTAGTCCCACCCACGACTTGAGTCACAGACTCGCTGCCCCTCCTCTGTAATACGCCATGAGAGTGTTCTAGTCCCACCCACTACTTGAGTCACAGACTCTCTGCCCACACTGTAGTTCTCCATGAGAGTGTTCTAGTCCCACCCACTACTTGAGTCACAGACTCTCTGCCCACACTGTAGTTCTCCATGAGAGTGTTCTAGTCCCACCCACTACTTGAGTCACAGGCTCTCTACCCCTCCTCTGTAATACTCCATGAGAGTGTTCTAGCCCCACCCACTACTTGAGTCACAGACTCGCTGCCCCTCCTTTGTAATACTCCATGAGAGTGTTCTAGTCCCACCCACGACTTGAGTCACAGACTCACTGCCCCTCCTTTGTAATACTCCATGAGAGTGTTCTAGTCCCACCCACTACTTGAGTCACAGACTCTCTGCCCACACTGTAGTTCTCCATGAGAGTGTTCTAGGCCCACCCACTACTTGAGTCACAGGCTCTCTGCCCCTCCTCTGTAATACTCCAAGAGAGTGTTCTAGTCCCACCCACTACTTGAGTCACAGACTCTCTGCCCACACTGTAGTTCTCCATGAGAGTGTTCTAGTCCCACCCACTACTTGAGTCACAGGCTCTCTGCCCCTCCTCTGTAATACTCCATGAGAGTGTTCTAGCCCCACCCACTACTTGAGTCACAGACTCACTGCCCCTCCTCTGTAATACTCCATGAGAGTGTTCTAGTCCCACCCACTACTTGAGTCACAGACTCTCTGCCCACACTGTAGTTCTCCATGAGAGTGTTCTAGTCCCACCCACTACTTGAGTCACAGGCTCTCTGCCCCTCCTCTGTAATACTCCATGAGAGTGTTCTAGCCCCACCCACTACTTGAGTCACAGACTCACTGCCCCTCCTTTGTAATACTCCATGAGAGTGTTCTAGTCCCACCCACGACTTGAGTCACAGACTCGCTGCCCCTCCTCTGTAATACGCCATGAGAGTGTTCTAGTCCCACCCACTACTTGAGTCACAGACTCTCTGCCCACACTGTAGTTCTCCATGAGAGTGTTCTAGTCCCACCCACTACTTGAGTCACAGACTCTCTGCCCACACTGTAGTTCTCCATGAGAGTGTTCTAGTCCCACCCACTACTTGAGTCACAGGCTCTCTACCCCTCCTCTGTAATACTCCATGAGAGTGTTCTAGCCCCACCCACTACTTGAGTCACAGACTCGCTGCCCCTCCTTTGTAATACTCCATGAGAGTGTTCTAGTCCCACCCACGACTTGAGTCACAGACTCGCTGCCCCTCCTCTGTAATACGCCATGAGAGTGTTCTAGTCCCACCCACTACTTGAGTCACAGACTCTCTGCCCACACTGTAGTTCTCCATGAGAGTGTTCTAGTCCCACCCATTACTTGAGTCACAGACTCTCTGCCCCTCCTCTGTAATACTCCATGAGAGTGTTCTAGTCCCACCCACTACTTGAGTCACAGACTCTCTGCCCACACTGTAGTTCTCCATGAGAGTGTTCTAGTCCCACCCACTACTTGAGTCACTGACTCTCTGCCCCTCCTCTGTAATACTCCATGAGAGTGTTCTAGTCCCACCCACTACTTGAGTCACAGACTCTCTGCCCCCACTGTAGTTCTCCATGAGAGTGTTCTAGTTCCACCCACTACTTGAGTCACAGACTCTCTGCCCCTCCCCTCTAATCCTTCATGAGAGTGTTCTTGTCCCACCCAATACATAAGTCAAAGACATCTTTGCCCCGTCCCTGTAATCCTCCATCACAGTGTTCCAATTGTGTCACTCGATGTTACTGGGCCCCAGAGCAAATTCAATTTAGGACCCCAAAACATTAGTAAGTTGACCTATTATATAAAAATATATTGAAATTGCACAATAATTGGGGCCCCACTGCTACTGCAGCATCTACTTCATCTGAAGTAACGCCCCTGGAGTGTTCTAGTCCCACCTACAGTTTGAGTCACAGACTTCCTGTCCCGGACCCCATCAGAGAGTTCTAGTCCCACCCACTGCTTGAGTCATAGAGTCTCTGCTACCTCTCCCCCTGTAAACAGCCATTAGAGTGTTCTAGCTCCACCCACTGCTTGAGTTACAGTCTCCTTGCTCCTCCCTCGTCAGCAGCCATGAGAGTGTTCTAGTCCCACCCACTGATTAAGTCACAGACTCCCTGCTCCTCCCCCTTTAATCTTCCATCAGAGTTTGCTTGTTCCACCCACTGTTTGAGTCACAGACTCCCTCTCATTATCTTGCCATAAAATGGAACGGGAGTTCCTGAAATCCTTTCACTGCTGCAAGAATTCCTTGACTGTAAAATAAAAAATATGATTTAATAGAAAGGATCAGCAAGACCATGTGAACTAATGGGTGAGGAATAATCCATTTTAGCACCACAAGTGCAATCAGTTACCCTCTGATTAAGAGGATTTGCCATTGGGGAGCAGCATTATCTCTCTTTACTGCTATAACTGCCTCTACTCTTCTGGGAAGGTTCCCACTAGATTTTGGAACATTGTTGCTGGGAGTTGTTGCTGGGAGTTGTTTCCATTCAGCCACAAGAGCATTAGTGAGGTTGGGCAATGATGTTGGGGAACAGGGTCACAGTCGGGGTTCCAGTTCATCCCACAGGGGTTCAGTTGGGTTGAGGCCTCTGTATAGTCAACGAAAGGCAAGACCAACATTATTATGAATAAGGAACCATTTCCCTTTAAGAGGCCCCATTACTAGTGGAGCAATGACGCAGCCAAGAATCAGAATTAAACCCAAGCCGGGTCTCGGAGCAGAAAGCCTTGATGCCTTGTGATAAATGAGAGCAGTAATACTGAGTCGCAGCTTTGAGGACTAATAAAGGAGTCATTAGCTGTAACACAATCCATTCATTGTAAAGGAAGGGGAAAGGGTCAAGTATACATAGCGAGTGGCTGTGCATCAAATGATGGATGGCTTTTTAAGGCATAGAAAAAAAAACATAAAAGGCTCAGTATCTGCAGGGACTTTATAATAGTTTCCCTCTTTACCTTTAATCATAAAAAATCAAATTAACTCATATATTGTGCAATAGCCGGGCCCCTGGAGATGGTGCAGGTAAGAGCCCTTTATAGAGCAGTAAACAAGACTTTCTTTTATGTCTTTTAAATACATATGAAGGTCAAGGCTGTCTCTAATACAGATATAATGTTACTTTCTTCTTCTTGCCCTACAGTCTTACTTCTGCCTACTCTTTCTTGTCCTACAGTCACCTGTCACCCTCTTGAGATACATTCTCCTTTTTGTCCTACTTGCCCAAACTGTCTCTCTCTTGCCCTACTGTCTTCATCTTCTCCTACTGTCTCCATTGTGTCCTACTGTCTCCATCTTGCCCTACTTTCCCCATCTCACCCTACTATCTCCATCTCACCCTACTGTCTCCATCTTGCCCTATGGTCTCAATCTTGTCCTACTGTCCCCATCTCGCCCTACTGTCTCCATCTCGCCCTACTGTCTCCGTCTCGCCTTACTTTCCCCATCTCACCCTACTGTCTTAATTTCGTCCTACTGTCTCCATCTTGTCCTAATGTCCCTATCTCGCCCTACTATATTCATCTCACCCTATTGTCTCCATCTCGCCCTACTGGCTTCATCTTGTCCTACTGTCTCCATCTCGCCCTATTGTCTCCCTCTCACCCTACTGTCCCCATCTTGTCCAACTGTCTCCATCTTGTCCTATTGTCCCCATCTCGCCCAACTATCTCCATGTTGTCATCCTGTCTCCATCTCTCCCTATTTTCTCCATATAGCCCTACTGTCTCCATCTTTCCCTACTGTCTCCATCTTGCCCTTCTGTCTCCATCTTGTCCTACAGTCTCCATCTTGCCCTTCTGTCTTCATCTTGTCCTACTGTCTCCATCTTGCCCTACTGTCTCCATCTTGCCCTATTGTCTCCATCTCACCCTACTGTCTCCATATTTTCCTACTGTCTCCATCTCACTCTACTGTCTCCATCTTGTCCTACTGTCTCCATCTTGCCCTACTGTCTTCATGTCGTCATCCTGTCTCCATCTCTCCCTATTTTCTCCATCTCACCCTACTGTCTCCATCTCGCCCTACTGTCTCCATCTTGCCCTACTGTCTCTATTTTGAGGTCCAAATTTTGTTGAGACATCGTTAAGTTAATTGCATCTAACACTTACACTGCTATAGTGTTCCATAAGAAACAAGATGAGAAAACTAGCATTCACCCCAAATGCTTAGCCATTTAGTCTGACTCCTCTTTCCACATTCACCAATACAGGGACTTCAATCTTTGATCAGTGTCAGTCTCAATTCCTACATAAATGGGTCATATGAGACTAGTGCTCTGATCCTGAGTGTATACCAAGAATCTCTGCCATAAAGCAAGAAAGGACTGATGTTTTTGCCAGAAAAGCAGTGCTCATGAGCTCCCTGATTCTTTAACACTGTATATTCTTACTTTATTACTTACACTTGTTTTGTAACCTGTCCATGTGCTATAAAAGTCTGACAGTCCCTCTAGTGAACATCACACGGAGCCAGAGACAATTTGGCCCCTACAGAGCAGGATAAAAAGGGCCCAATCTGCGGAAATGACAAATTCCAGGGACAGGCAGTTCTTGCTGCAGGTGCAACATTTAGTCTGAATTTAATGAACCGTATTGTATAAATCCAGCATCATCTGTAATGACTAATCTACATACAGTAATGTAAATATACAAATTATCTTAATCCCCCCCCTCATGGGGGCCCCTGTTCTCTTTAATGCAGCTTGTTATTGTTTAGAGAATAAATACATTAAATACATTAAACTTCATAAAAGCCTCCACATCGCATCTCTCGTAAAAGGGGGTTCATGGGGGGCTGCAGCCGCCCACTCCTTCGCTGTAAATACGAGACATAAAAGCGACGGCCATTGTTACATTGTTACTGTTGTGTCCTTGGCAATAAAGCAAACGTTCCGTCCTTGGAAAGCCATTAGCAGCATTGGGTTGTGCCGTGCAGGCTCAATGGAGTCCGGAACATTCCTTTATTCCGTGCAGAACTCCGGTTCCCTGCCATGTCATTCCCTCTTTTAAAGGTCAGACGTTCCTCTGCTTTCATCCAAGTTCCCTACGTCTCAATAGTGGAAACATACAGTTCTCATGGCCTGTAGTTTACTGCACGGCTGATTAAAGTGGATCACTCGTAATTGTTAACCCTTTCCCTTATCTGGTTCTGCCTCTTAAACGTAGCAGAAGTCAAATCGCCTCCAGGTCTGTTAATTGGCTTCTGCTACATTGTTGCAGGAGTCACAACCAGCAGTGCATAAACTGCTACATACTTCTTTCCAGAGCAATTACATGTACAAAGAAACTTTTTTGAAATTACTAATTATTTGGAAAGTTTCCTAGAATTACATTGTGCAGAAACAGTTTGTAGCCAGAGTTACCCTTTAATGCATGTCAGTTCGATCGGTGACTTGGTTCACCTCATTCATTTCCACCGTGTTCTGTACAAGATGCTCAACACCTCAATACCTACTGAATTATACAGATAGAATGTTCTGTTATACAGATAACTAGAATCTCAGCTGCCATAAAGCAGGACAGGACTGCTGCTTACAATGGGGATCAGATAGGATCTGTGCAGCCACTGGGACAGAATGTTCTGTTATACAGATAGCTAGAATCTCAGCTGCCATAAAGCAGGACAGGACTGCTGCTTACAATGGGGATCAGATAGGATCTGTGCAGCCACTGGGACAGAATGTTCTGTTATACAGATAGCTAGAATCTCAGCTGCCATAAAGCAGGACAGGACTGCTGCTTACAATGGGGATCAGATAGGATCTGTGCAGCCACTGGGACAGAATGTTCTGTTATACAGATAGCTAGAATCTCAGCTGCCATAAAGCAGGACAGGACTGCTGCTTACAATGGGGATCAGATAAGATCTGTGCAGCCACTGGGACAGAATGTTCTGTTATACAGATAGCTAGAATCTCAGCTGCCATAAAGCAGGACAGGACTGCTGCTTACAATGGGGATCAGATAGGATCTGTGCAGCCACTGGGACAGAATGTTCTGTTATACAGATAGCTAGAATCTCAGCTGCCATAAAGCAGGACAGGACTGCTGCTTACAATGGGGATCAGATAGGATCTGTGCAGCCACTGGGACAGAATGTTCCATTATACAGATAGCTAGAATCTCAGCTGCCATAAAGCAGGACAGGACTGCTGCTTACAATGGGGATCAGATAGGATCTGTGCAGCCACTGGGACAGAATGTTCCATTATACAGAACAGGTGTCAGTGGAGAATATATTTATTTATGTAGCAGTTGTCTCACTTCAGTATCTAATAATTAAATTGCAGCTTTACACACACACAGGCTCGGGTCCCTTTCGGCAACGTATGTTAATTTGTGTGAATTTTACATGGAAACCGGATTCCTGCAACTGCACCATGATAAATAATAAATACTGGTAATAATGTTGCTCTACGCAATGTGAATATATTATCCTTGAGGGTATCAATACCGATATGAGTATCCACTTGTATCCACTTTATAGAACTGGATATCATCCTGGTGTCGCTTTATTGTAACTATCAATAGCAGTGAGTTGTAGTTCTGCAACATCTGACGATCCAGACATTTTAGTGTATATGCATGGGGATGGATTAATAATGCTGCAGCCAGTGAAATAACCTATTAAACCCATATACTTAGTTACTTGACAGCCGTAATGCAGACTGCACTAGTTTCTGTGTAGCCATTCGCGGCAAATTCCCGCGATTCCCCACTGTCCAAAAATGGACGCCAGTGTCAAAAACTATACGACGGCACCATTTCGCACATTTTTCTGCGTTTCACGAATTTCGTAGGAAATTCGAAAAATTTTCGGCGAAACGGACCAAATTCGCCCATCACTATTAATGAATTGTCCTCTAGCTGAGTAACTTGTGCATTTTGGATTACATGGGTTGCTATGAGATCCCTTTAAAAGCACAAACTTAGAATTACACCATGCAGCCCCTACACAAGGCTGTTTCAACCTGCATGTGGGGCAATACTGAACATGACCAACTGCAAGTAAAGAACGGGGAATTGGGGCACACGATAAGCTATACCCTCATACTGTACTGTCTAAGGGAATCAATATGGCACCTCCTCCTCCCATATGTATAAATACAAATATACAGAGAAGGAATGTTCTGGGCACAAAATAAGCTATACCCTCATACTGTACAGTCTAAGGGAATCAATATGGCACCTCCTCCTCCCATATGTATAAATACAAATATACAGAGAAGGAATGTTCTGGGCACACAATAAGCTATACCCTCATACTGTACTGTCTAAGGGAATCAATATGGCACCTCCTCCTCCCATATGTATAAATACAAATATACAGAGAAGGAATGTTCTGGGCACACAATAAGCTATACCCTCATACTGTACTGTCTAAGGGAATCAATATGGCACCTCCCTCCTCCCATATGTATAAATACAAATATACAGAGAAGGAATGTTCTGGGCACACAATAAGCAATATCCTCATACTGTACTGTCTAAGGGAATCAATATGGCACCTCCTCCTCCCATATGTATAAATACAAATATACAGAGAAGGAATGTTCTGGGCACACAATAAGCTATACCCTCATACTGTACTGTCTAAGGGAATCAATATGGCACCTCCCTCCTCCCATATGTATAAATACAAATATACAGAGAAGGAATGTTCTGGGCACACAATAAGCAATATCCTCATACTGTACTGTCTAAGGGAATCAATATGGCACCTCCTCCTCCCATATGTATAAATACAAATATACAGAGAAGGAATGTTCTGGGCACACAATAAGCTATACCCTCATACTGTACTGTCTAAGGGAATCAATATGGCACCTCCTCCTCCCATATGTATAAATACAAATATACAGAGAAGGAATGTTCTGGGCACACAATAAGCTATACCCTCATACTGTACTGTCTAAGGGAATCAATATGGCACCTCCTCCTCCCATATGTATAAATACAAATATACAGAGAAGGAATGTTCTGGGCACACAATAAGCTATACCCTCATACTGTACTGTCTAAGGGAATCAATATGGCACCTCCTCCTCCCATATGTATAAATACAAATATACAGAGAAGGAATGTTCTGGGCACACAATAAGCTATACCCTCATACTGTACTGTCTAAGGGAATCAATATGGCACCTCCTCCTCCCATATGTATAAATACAAATATACAGAGAAGGAATGTTCTGGGCACACAATAAGCTATACCCTCATACTGTACTGTCTAAGGGAATCAATATGGCACCTCCTCCTCCCATATGTATAAATACAAATATACAGAGAAGGAATGTTCTATGAACCCAGTAAGTGCCAGTTTTAACACCTGTTTTCTCTGATGTAGGCGGAGTTAGCCGACAGTAATAACTCAGGATGCGGCAGTTAGTTACGGCTGAAGCCATATGCCACTAGTAGTAATTAGAATCAGGTGGCGCAGGGTGACATGAATTTCTTATGGGATAACGACGGCGGCACCTGGATCTGTAATTACAGATAAGCAGCTACTTGTGCCCGAACAGCGGCCAGACACGCGGATTTAACAGGGACCGCCAGGCGAGACTGACACCGTATTAAACGCGGCTCTTCATCTCAAACATTTCTCTTCACTCACATTTTTTCCTTCTTTATTACACGACGGTGACATTCAGCTCTCGATAACTCAACCTCGCTGTCATATCACTCTGACTGCCAATTAAACTGCCACATGTTTCTACCTTTTTTTTCTTGTTTCTTATCAGCGTCAAGAAAAGAGCGGCATAGAATGACGATACACCGACTTGACTGGTCATATGGGCACCAAAAGCAGCTTCAAAACACACTACATTAAATAGCATGTACAGAATACAATTCAGCAGGAACAGTCTCTAAGTTTGCTCATAGTTTATACAGAGAGATCCCATAAAACTATGGCAGCATAGGTATTCCCCTGTACTAAGCACAATTCAGCAGGAACAGTCTCTAAGTTTGCTCATAGTTTATACAGAGAGATCCCATAAAACTATAGCAGCATAGGTATTCCCTGTACTAAGCACAATTCAGCAGGAACAGTCCCTAAGTTTGCTCATAGTCTGTACAGAGAGATCTCATAAAACTATGGCAGCATAGGTATTCCCTGTACTAAGCACAATTCAGCAGGAACAGTCCCCTAAGTTTGCTCATAGTCTGTACAGAGAGATCCCATAAAACTATGGCAGCATAGGTATTCCCTGTACTAAGCACAATTCAGCAGGAACAGTCCCTAAGTTTGCTCATAGTCTGTACAGAGAGATCTCATAAAACTATGGCAGCATAGGTATTCCTCTGTACTAAGCACAATTCAGCAGGAACAGTCCCCTAAGTTTGCTCATAGTCTGTACAGAGATCCCATAAAACTATGGCAGCATAGGTATTCCCTGTACTAAGCACAATTCAGCAGGAACAGTCCCCTAAGTTTGCTCATAGTTTATACAGAGAGATCCCATAAAACTATAGCAGCATAGGTATTCCCTGTACTAAGCACAATTCAGCAGGAACAGTCCCCTAAGTTTGCTCATAGTCTGTACAGAGATCCCATAAAACTATGGCAGCATAGGTATTCCCTGTACTAAGCACAATTCAGCAGGAACAGTCCCCTAAGTTTGCTCATAGTCTGTACAGAGAGATCCCATAAAACTATGGCAGCATAGGTATTCCCTGTACTAAGCACAATTCAGCAGGAACAGTCCCTAAGTTTGCTCATAGTCTGTACAGAGAGATCTCATAAAACTATGGCAGCATAGGTATTCCTCTGTACTAAGCACAATTCAGCAGGAACAGTCCCCTAAGTTTGCTCATAGTCTGTACAGAGATCCCATAAAACTATGGCAGCATAGGTATTCCCTGTACTAAGCACAATTCAGCAGGAACAGTCCCCTAAGTTTGCTCATAGTCTGTACAGAGAGATCCCATAAAACTATGGCAGCATAGGTATTCCCTGTACTAAGCACAATTCAGCAGGAACAGCCCCTAAGTTTGTTCATAGTCTGTACAGAGAGATCCCATAAAACTATGGCAGCATAGGTATTCCCCTGTACTAAGCACAATTCAGCAGGAACAGTCCCCTAAGTTTGCTCATAGTCTGTACAGAGATCCCATAAAACTATGGCAGCATAGGTATTCCCTGTACTAAGCACAATTCAGCAGGAACAGCCCCTAAGTTTGTTCATAGTCTGTACAGAGAGATCCCATAAAACTATGGTAGCATAGGTATTCCCTGTACTAAGCACAATTCAAATTTACATATGCAAATTAGGGGTGGGAAGGGAAAAATATTATTACTTCCGTGTTTTGTGACAAAAAGCCACACGATTCCCCGCCCACCCGTAATTTGCATGTGCAAATTAGGATTCGGTTCGGCCGGGCAGAAGGATTCGGCCGAATCGGAATCCTGCTGAAAAAGGACGAATCCTGGATTTGCTACTTTATACTTTTTGTTGGATGTATTGTAATAATAATAAATTATAAATAGATTTCACATTTGGCCACTAGGGGAGCCTGCAGTAAAAAGTACATTAGAGAAAACTCTCAGATAAAATCCTTGGAATATGGCATTGCTGCAAAGGCAGGAAAGACTGTACACACAGCTCCTCCGTACCTAAGCTTGGCCAAAAAGGGAGCACGGAATGCACAAGCCGACCTTTGGGAAGCGCCTCTATAATGGGAATCCCAGACATCCCTATAAAGAACCTCTCAGCTCCGGGTGCTGACACATTTATGGGCCGGGATTACAGCCCAAGAGCTGATCTTTATTCTCTTTATATGGGACTATATAAACCTTTTCAGAACACTCTGTGCCCTTATTCCCGAAAAACCGCCCAGAGGAACAGCCTCTCGGCTCCCCGAGGATCTAATGAGGAAGGGGAGGAATTATTCCAAATGGGCAAATAATGGGCACGAGCTGAGATGCCGCCCATAAAAGTGCCGACTGTTTCACCTGCTTTATTTACGGCACATTGGCACCATGAAGGGGCAGACGTTTAAATCCAAATGGAAAGGAAAAGTACCAGCAGTCTGGTGCCTATAAGTAGGAAATGCAAGTGTAGGAAGAGAACATCCACTGATAAAGTAGTAGCCAAAAATATTTTTAAAAAGAAGTCTTTATTAGGACAAGTATTAGCCTGACGCGTTTCATGCCTGAAGTCAGCACTTACTCATGGGCTGTTGGTGCCTATAGACTCATACACTGCCGTTACCAGGGAAGGACCAGGGGCAAATATGACGGGAAAACGGGTTTCCCAAAAGACAGACAGTAATAGTTAATTCCCTTCAGTTGAACTACACCTCCCAGCATGCCCTAAAAGCCATTGTTATAAAAATAGCACCTAATCAGGGGTACAGGGGGTGCTGCAGTCATCAGGGGGTACAGGGGGTGCTGCAGTCATCAGGGGGTACAGGGGGTGCTGCAGTCATTAGGTGGTACAGGGGTGCTGCAGTCATCAGGGGGTGCTGCGGTCATCACGAGGTACAGGGGGCGCTGCAGCCATTAGGGGGTACAGGGGGTGCTGCAGTCATCAGGGGGTACAGGGGGGTGCTGCAGCCATTAGGGGGTGCTGCAGTCATTAGGGGGTACAGGGGGTGCTACAGTCATCAGGGGGTACCGGGGGCGCTGCAGCCATTAGGGGGTACAGGGGGTGCTGCAGACAGGGGGTACAGGGGGTGCTGCAGTCATTACGAGGTACAAGGGGTGCTGCAGTCTGGGGGTGTAGGGGTTTCTGCAGTCATCAGGGGGTACAGGGGGTGCTGCAGTCACCAGGGGGTACAGGGGGTGCTGCAGTCATTAGGGGGTACAGGGAGTGCTACAGTCATTGGGGGGTACCGGGGGTGCAGCATACAGAGGCTCTGCATAGTCCTCTGTCCAGGGGGCACATTTGAGCAATGGGTTAATTATTGTGGCCCTCTTGGGCATGATGTGGCCCTGACTGCAGTAGCCTGAAAGCACCTTGTGATTGGTTGGCTTCCTAGACCTGGTGCCTCCTTTTCATTACATTGCCCAGTTTCAGACTGGGGGGCCCGGGGTCCATTGTGGCTGCCACCTCAGGGGCCCACACATATCCCCAGTGTCAGTCATTAAGGGCCTGGCATTAGCCACATGGGGCTGGTGGCTGAGAGAGTGGCCCCACTAGCCCAGGACATTATATGAATGAAGGAATGTGATATGTAGTGGGAGCAGAAAGTCCAGGGAATAGAATTCCATTGATATTAATATTGTGACTGTATATAATGTAACAATTACATACTCAATCTGATGAGACAGTCTCCTAGTCCCCCCATGTCCCCCCAATACTCTCGTTGTTTGGGCAGAGAGAGGCGCATTTACAATCGCTGCTTTCAGTCGACTCCCCAGTAAGACCAGAAGGTGAAAACTGACATTAGAGAGAGGACGAGCCCCCCGTGTGCAAATGAGAACCCCCCGTGCATCTACCCCAGGAGTCGCAACCGCAACGTGCAACTCGCATACAAATGCGCTGCTCAGAATGCAAAGCTGCTCTCCTCGCTGCGTGACTTTGCCAAAAAAAATACATCAAAAGTAGCGACGTCCTTCATGAGTCTGATCTGAATCACTTGAAATGAGGCAGCGGTGAGATTTAACCCTTTCACTGCCCCTGATGGGCGGGAGGTAAAGTACAACCCCCTTAAATTCTCCTATTACATAGGGCTGTTGCTTCACCCCACATGCTGCAATGCAGAGGATTCAGAGGAAGTGCATGCTGCAGACTGCACGGATTTCTAAGCAGCTGTGGGACCTGGATTTTACTATTGAGTGCTGTTCTTAGATCTACCAGGCAGCTGTTATCTTGTGTTAGGGAGCTGCTATCTGGTTACCTTCCCATTGTTCTGTTGTTAGGCTGCTGGGGGGGGGTGATATCACTCCAATTTGCAGTACAGCAGTAAAGAGAGACTGACGTTTATCAGAGCACAAGCCACATGACTAGAGGCACCTGGGAAACTGACAATATGTCTAGCCCCATGTCAGATTTCAAAACTAAATATAAAAAAATCTGTTTGCTCTTTTGAGATACAGATTTCAGTGGCGAATTCTGCTGGAGCAGCACCATTAACTGATGTGTTAAAAAAAACAAACATGTTTTCCAATGACAGTATAGCTTTAAACTGAGATCCTGGATACATTGGATAATTCTGATACAATACACAGAGCCAGTGAAAGCTGATCATTTTATCTTTGCTGCTGAGTGTACTGAGTCGGATCCCTGGTGCTCGTCTCTCTAGATGAGTCTCCCGGGAGGGTTTGGATGAGATAACTAAACGGCTAAGTAGTTCTTGTGACCCAACACTACAAAGGAAATTAGGGATGTAAGAGCGGCGCCACTACAATCCCTCTAACAAGCCGATAGCATGAGCAGAATGGGAATGGATGGATAGAATGTCGGGAGATACCAGGAGGAATTCTATCCTGTCTATTATAGAGGAGATACTTTATCCCAGGCCGTGCTCTCTGCATACTGAACCACTCATCTACCGTCTGCTCACGTGAAGGCCCAGAGATAAGGAACCCGGTGCTGCATGTTGACTTTCTGGGTCAGGGTAGGGTGTAAAGTGCAAATAAATGGGTGTAAAGTGCAAATAAATGGGTGCCCAGTAGCAAATAAATGGGTGCAAAGTGCAAATAAATGGGTGTAAAGTGCAAATAAATGGGGGCCCATTAGCAAATAAATGGGTGCAAAGTGCAAATAAATAGGTGTAAAATGCAAATAAATGGGTGCCCAGTAGCAAATAAATGGGTGCAAAGTGCAAATAAATGGGTGTAAAGTGCAAATAAATGGGTGCCCAGTAGCAAATAAATAGGTGCAAGGTGCAAATAAATGGGTGCAAAGTGCAAATAAATGTGTGCCATGTTGCAAATAAATGGGTGCAAAGTGTAAATAAATGGGTGCCAAGTTGCAAATAAATGGGTGCAAAGTGCAAATAAATGGGTGCCAAGTTGCAAATAAATGGGTGCAAAGTGCAAATAAATGGCTGCCAAGTAACAAACAAATGGGTGCAAAGTGCAAATAAATGAGTGCAAATAAATGAGTGCAAAGTGCAAATAAATGGTTGCAAAGCATTATGTTTTGTACACTTAGCACCCTGCTGAAATTGTGTATTGAAAAGCAAAACCATCTAGAACTGCATTGATAAAAGTAGCAGAAAGAGGCGGGGCTCAGCAGAAAGTGGGTGGATCAGGGGAGTGGCTAGACACAACTAATGTCCACTACACTATGAAAATTATACTACACTACAGGGACGCATCAATTCCAGGAATCATTTGGGATCCGGCCAAATCCCAGGACTTTTTTGCTGGATTCCGACTCCTGAACTTTAAATTGACACCTGATATGACCCTTTAAGTCACGTGACTGGACAACGGACGGGGATAATCCTTTTTTTTGGCACTGGGTTTTGCTCATATATTCTTATGTGAATTTGGTTCCGGGTGGGATTCTCTATTTAGCAGAATCCAAACATCATAAAGGTGGTCCCTGTTTTTAGGAAAGGCCCGAGGGTCTTCAATAGAGATGTGGCTTAACCCCCCACTGGATACTTGCAGGATAATGCCATGGGGGAGCTGGGGGTGACCCCCAAGTGCCTTTCTACATATAAAGTGGGTGCGCAACTCATTTACAGACAGGATATGTGGCCTCTTTTTATTAGAATATTTATAAAGCACCAACATTGGCCGCAGCGCTGTACAACATACTGATTAAGCATTAACCATATCGGATGCAAATCAAAGTCTGAGTGAAGGAGGCTGAAGGTCGGGACTTCCATGCAGCGCAGCGCCTGGTTTACAAGCAGAACGGGTTTTAATATTGATAATGAACATATTCTGCTCTGACCTGCAATGGCCGCACTGGAGTTAAAGCCATCTGGAGCCTCAGCATCACATTCCCACCGCAGATACAGAAACAGATGCCCCTGAAACGTTTCTCAAGGCCTGGTTACTATGGACAGTAAGCTCTTAGCAACCAGAAAGCAGTTTTAGTTCACAGGTGTAAAAGGTATAAGACCAACTGCAGAAAGTCACTGTCTGCATCACACGAAACCTTTAAGATATTAAGAGCTTTGGTTGCACTCTACTTCCTGTCTGGCAACTTAACGGCAGCATTGTCTTGCTTTACGGCAGGGATTCTAGAAATAAACCCAGGATTGATTCCAGTCCTAATTTTACTTCATTCGATCTACACTGCTGACCGAAGAAGTCTAAAACTGCGTTGTGTAGCTCAGCAAAAACCTCATGGATGATTAAAGGGTAACTAAACTCTATAATGTAGGTTTGCTAAGTCCCCAGTGTGGTCCTTAAACAGACTGTGCAAATACAGGAGGTGAGTCAGCGCAACATGGATCTCGTTTTTTGGACAGGACAGTCCTGTAGGGCACCATTGGCATTTAGATTAAGTCTCATTGATTGATACCCGTACATTTTAGGAGAAATGATCAATAAGTGGTTTTGCTACTGATGCATTCTGGGAACGAAGACAATGTATCCTTGGCTATAAATGTCACTTGTGATGGAACAGTCTCCGGCATCAGCACTGGGGTCGCTCAGTTCCTAGTAAGACTAGCTACACTGGCTTCAGGTTGCCCATCCCTGTAAATATACCAGAGCACTGATTGGCTACGGGTAGTCCAACCTTGTAATGGTTCCAGGATGGTTCTTGTCATCAACTCAACTCAAAAGGGGACCACGTTTGATCCCACAAGTGTTCTCCATTTTTTACATTTCTGATCATTTCATTGGCTACTGGCTGATCCAACCCTGTAAATCTACTAATGCTCTGATAGGCTCTTAACTCAGCAAAGGGGATCACCCATAATGTTGGGGTTCTAATGACCTGAGCATTTATTGACGCTGATGTCTTGTAAATGAGTGTTTATGTTGGTAACCTCTATGGGCGACAGTTTGATCCCACAGATGAATTCGCTGTATTGTTAAACTCATACACTACAAGCTGATCCAACACTATAAATATGTGCTGCCGGGTGGTTGAACCATGCAAAGGTGCTAATGTTTTTGGTTACAAGATGGTTCTTGTCCGTCAACAAAACTCAATAGGAGACTGCATGTGCAATTATTTACATACTGATATTCTACTGGTATTTATCCAACCCTTTAAATACACTCATGTGCTGATAGGCTGTCGGAAGATCTAGTCCTGCAAAGGTTCTAATGTTTTGGCTACAAGATGGTTCTTGTCCTATCAAAGCAACTCAGCTCAATAGGAGACTGCATGTCTATTATTCATACAATGAAAATAGACAACTCTACTGGTATTTATGCAACCCTGTAAATACACTCATGTGCTGATAGGCTGCTGGAAGGTCTAGTCCTGCAAAGGTTCTAATGTTTTGGTTACAAGATAGTCCTTGTCCCATCAACACAACTCAATAGGAGACTGCATGTCAATTATTTATACCATGAAAATAGACAAGTCCACTGGTAATTATCCATCCCTGTAAATACACTAACATACTCATAGGCTGCTGGAAGATCTAGTAGTGCCAAGGTTCTAATGTTTTGGTTACAAGATGGTTCTTGTCCCATCAACACAACTGAACTCAATAGGAGACTGCATGTGCAATTATTCATACCATGAGAATAGACAAGTCTACTGGTATTTATTCAACCCTGTAAATACACTCAGGCTGCTGAGAGGTCAAGTCCTGCAAAGGTTCTAATGTTTTGGTTACAAGATGGTCCTTGTCCCATCAACACAACTAAACTCAATAGGAGACTGCATGCCAATTATTAATTCCACGAGAATAGACAAGTTTGCCCTATAAATTATTTGGTTAAAAACCCAACCCTATAATTTTTTTGGTTACAAACTCAACTCAATAGGAGACTGCGTGTGCAATTATTCATACCATGAGATGAGACAAGTCTACTGGTGTTTATCCAAGGATACTAGGGCATTAATACACTTAGTACAAGGTTCCAGGTTCTGGAGAAACATCTGAGGAAGGAAGTTCTTCTCCTTTGGAGACACAGCTTCTCTTCCTTCCTCCAGATCAAGTAGAAGTCTACTGATGGGAAATGCTGAACTTGATGTATGTTGACTAGAGTGTTACACTCTAGTGTTGATGTTAATGATAACCCTAACAAGCTACATACCTGTATATTAATTATATTTCCATTTGCCTTGTGGGTTCCCCATCCAATAGTCATATTATACATGCATGTCTATTAAATACATAATCCAAGGAAATATCCTCTCCTCCTTGTTAATGTAGTGTAGAAGTTGAGATGGCTTGATGTTTGCCCCATACGGTGCATTAATAATGGAACAGCTCTGGCTCCGGTTGAGTCCAACTGAGAGTCATCAATAAATGTACCTGAGGCAAAGCAGCACCGGCTGCCACAATAATAAAATTATACGAGGGGAAAAAAGCTCTTTCTGCCAATTAATATTCTTTCAATGCCGGCTAAAGAGAAGGATTCATATTCCCAGCGCATTAATTGATAAGTGGATGTTGTATTTATAAGGCCGAGCTTGTCCCCGCGGCTTCAAATCAAACATGTTTACAGCGAGAGTGTTGGGAAAACAATGGAAAGGAAAATCAATCGGAAAGAAAATCAACTTTCAGCCATAGTCAGTTCAGAATTTACATCTCATAGTTCATTCCCTTTAAATTGCTTAGTAACTTTCTATTGGGTACCTTTGTAATCCTTGCTATGTGTAAATCTAGGGACTGTTCCTGCTGAATTGTGCTTAGTACAGGGAATACCTATGTTGCCATAGTTTTATGGGATCTCTCTGTACAGACTATGAGCAAACTTAGGGACTGTTCCTGCTGAATTGTGCTTAGTACAGGGAATACCTATGCTGCCATAGTTTTATGGGATCTCTCTGTACAGACTATGAACAAACTTAGGGGCTGTTCCTGCTGAATTGTGCTTAGTACAGGGAATACCTATGCTGCCATAGTTTTATGGGATCTCTCTGTACAGACTATGAGCAAACTTAGGGACTGTTCCTGCTGAATTGTGCTTAGTACAGGGAATACCTATGCTGCCATAGTTTTATGGGATCTCTCTGTACAGACTATGAGCAAACTTAGGGACTGTTCCTGCCATAGTTTATGGGATCCTCTGTACAGACTATGAGCAAACTTAGGGACTGTTCCTGCTGAATTGTGCTTAGTACAGGGAATACCTATGCTGCCATAGTTTTATGGGATCTCTCTGTACAGACTATGAGCAAACTTAGGGACTGTTCCTGCTGAATTGTGCTTAGTACAGGGAATACCGAGGGGAGAGGGGTCAGAGCTGCCAGACTTATGTATATTTCCCCTGTAATATAACAGTCACTGTGTTCACATGAATTAAGGGGGGATGTGGTTGCTGGAGAGTTTAGAGTAGAGATGTCAAAACAAATATCCAGTGGCTGCAAAGTGTATGAGAGCTGGAATGTTTATGTCTGTGCAATGGGGGGGGGGGGTATCACTTGTTATGGCTGATTCACAGAAATAGAGCGTCGGGAATGTTCCATGTGTGAGATCATTAGCGGTAAATATTTTCAGGATCAATAGCATGGCTAATCATGATACCAGACATTGGCTGCATTCCCTGGCATATTGTATTATACTGAGAGGCTGATGTACTATATCTTATAGATACAGAGAAGGAATGTTCTGGGCACACAATAAGCTATACCCTCATACTGTACTGTCTAAGGGAATCAATATGGCACCTCCTCCTCCCATATGTATAAATACAAATATACAGAGAAGGAATGTTCTGGGCACACAATAAGCTATTCCCTCATACTGTACTGTCTAAGGGAATCAATATGGCACCTCCCTCCTCCCATATGTATAAATACAAATATACAGAGAAGGAATGTTCTGGGCACACAATAAGCTATACCCTCATACTGTACTGTCTAAGGGAATCAATATGGCACCTCCCTCCTCCCATATGTATAAATACAAATATACAGAGAAGGAATGTTCTGGGCACACAATAAGCTATACCCTCATACTGTACTGTCTAAGGGAATCAATATGGCACCTCCTCCTCCCATATGTATAAATACAAATATACAGAGAAGGAATGTTCTGGGCACACAATAAGCTATACCCTCATACTGTACTGTCGGGAATCAATATGGCACCTCCCTCCTCCCATATGTATAAATACAAATATACAGAGAAGGAATGTTCTGGGCACACAATAAGCTATACCCTCATACTGTACTGTCTAAGGGAATCAATATGGCACCTCCCTCCTCCCATATGTATAAATACAAATATACAGAGAAGGAATGTTCTGGGCACACAATAAGCTATACCTCATACTGTACTGTCTAAGGGAATCAATATGGCACCTCCTCCTCTCATATGTATAAATACAAATATACAGAGAAGGAATGTTCTGGGCACACAATAAGCTTTACCCTCATACTGTACTGTCTAAGGGAATCAATATGGCACCTCCTCCTCCCATATGTATAAATACAAATATACAGAGAAGGAATGTTCTGGGCACACAATAAGCTATACCCTCATACTGTACTGTCTAAGGGAATCAATATGGCACCTCCTCCCATATGTATAAATACAAATATACAGAGAAGGAATGTTCTGGGCACACAATAAGCTTTACCCTCATACTGTACTGTCTAAGGGAATCAATATGGCACCTCCTCCCATATGTATAAATACAAATATACAGAGAAGGAATGTTCTGGGCACACAATAAGCTATACGCTCATACTGTACTACTTATAAATTGGGTGTGTATTCCTTTAAACAAATACCAGTTTGCAGTGTTAAGAGGATGATAACCGATTCCTTTCTTGTGTCTCAGAGAGAAATAACTGGGGATAAAAAAACATAAGAGAGGAGATGAATTTCTCAACCGCGGAGCAGACAGGAGATCAAGAGGAAATTTAAGAGAGATCCAAATAACGTTTCAGGCAGTTAAAGGCAAAACGACTTGAATTGAAAATGTAATTGCTTTTTCTTGTTTTTTTTTTCCCTTTTTGTAACAAACCGATTTAAAACTTGTATTTTCCAGCACTGCTCCGTGTTACTGTTATTTTCTATCAGGGGCTGGTAATTATTTGTCTTCTAGATGTTGTCCAACTCCCTGCACCCTCCAACATCCAAGGCATTTGTCAACCCTTTTCTGGCATGCGGCATTCATTTCCATACTGAGCTGTGATAGGCCAGATGTGGAGGAAGTCTAAATGGGTCCAAATGTAAAAAATAATCTATATATATATATATTTATACATATTTATATAACGTATACTTTCAATGTGCACTTGTTGCATGCAGTCAGTCTTATCTGCGCTTTCCAGTGTATCAGGGGGCGGGGCTTCCTTTTGACTGGCGGATATAGCTTGTTTCCCTGCAGGTCTCCAGAAGAGGCGTGGCTTTCACTTGTGGGTGGTACTTGTTTGGATGAAAAATATTCTTCCTGCACTGGGTCAGGTAACCACAAAAAAATGCGTAATTTGCAGGAGGGACTTGCAGATGCAGGTTTAGGTCAAGAGTTGGCTTTACTTTGTTGTATTACTTTAACTCCCAGCTTCTAATGATGTCATGTCAAGTTGGTGATGATGTCACGTCTGGTTTATGATGACATCACCTTCAGTTTCATGGAGGCTGGCAGATAGCAGGTTGGATTTCGAATAAGGCAGTTTCGCATACCTCCCAACATTTTGGAAGTAAAAAGAGGGACAAATTTTTTTTTTCCGCACGTAGCGCAGCAATTTTTTTTGACCACACCCCTTTCTGTGGCCACACCCCTTTCCAGTACAAATGAGGGACTGCGGGATGAGCTGTCAAAAGAGGGACTGTCCCTCCGAAAAAGGGACAGTTGGGAGGTATGGGTTTCGGGTTTGGCGGGTCCAAGCAGGTAAAAAAATGTAGGTTGTGGGTCAGATCTGAGTTTTAGAAACAGGACCCGCCCAGGATTCTACTTCCTGACACGCCCCCCTGGCAATGCATAAACAGGACTGGATTTGGGGAAAGGCCACCAAGGCCCGGCCCTAGGGCGGCAGGATTTTAGGGGGCGGCATGTTAGATAGATAAAATAATTTCTAAAATTTCCTGTGCGCCAATCCCCATTGCTCTGGGCCTGATGATTAAAATTAGCGCAAATAAGTAGGGATGCACCAAATCCAGGATTCGGTTGGGTATTCAGCCAGGATTTGGCCAAATTTAAGCAGGATTCGGATTCGGCCGATTCCTTGTGCCTGGCCGAACCGAATCCGAATCCTTAAAATCATGTGACATTTCGCCACAAAACAAGGAAGTACAATTTTTTTTTAGCTGCGCACTATTTTCTCTCTTTTTCCCGCCCCCTCACTGATTTCCACATGCAAATTAGGGTTCGGGGGTTTGGCCAAATCCAAAAAAAGTGGATTCGGTGCATCCCTACAAATAAGGGAGGAGAAGGGGTGACGAATATCAGCGGGCCTAGGGGTGCCCACTATGTAAATCCGGATCTTTGCTTAAGAGGAATCTCCTACACTGACACTCTGTAAAACACAGAGAAGCGCAACCGCAGGCAAAACTGTATTCAATGGGAAATTTCAGTGTCCCCAATTAAATGCATATTATTGTGACTTATACTATTAATAACGAGCCAATGTACTCAGCATTGCGCTGCACAAATCCCCTTTAACGAGGAGCTTAGCGGCGCTAAAATGCCGGGATTATCTCTTGTTCGGGTGCAGCCGGCGTTGCTAAATATGCAAAGAACCTGCTAAAAGGTTGCCATGCCGACCCCCACCTCTAATTAGGGAGCATTCCCAATGCAAAATCTGCATGATGATGATGATGATGATGGCTGTCATGCTGATACTATAAGTGGCGCAATCCCTCCCCAAATGATTGGCTGTCTGACAATAATTATCGTCAAGGAAAAATGCTAATTGCACCCAGACCCTGTTTCATCCGCAGCTTGATCTGGGGACGCTCACACTGAACAGCATTAAAATCCTCAACCAAGGGCCTAGTTATCTTAACCCTAATACTGATGTTGCTGAACTACAAGCTTCCCCCCCTTGCTCTTCCCAGGTCACCCCCATATTCCACCAAGACTCCACCCCTGACTCAATTAATCCCCCACAATATAATGAACCCCTTCTTGTATAATATGCCTGAGAGCACAGGCAGCACAGAGAAAAGGGGTTAAATAATTCCTACACTACTGCAGCGCCTCTTTCTCTCTATAGTGACTGCAGATTTGAATGGCAGAGGGTCGAGGATAAAAACAAACCCCTGCGCTGTAATTAAGGGGGGAAACAGAATCTTGTTCTCATTAAAACAACGGCAGTTCTCAAAAGTCTTCATGGGCAGCGAAGGGACAATTTTTACATTTGCCTTTAATTACCGAGAGGGAGTTGATTATTTACTCAATTACTAATGGATTTAAATGAACTCCAGGCTGATTACATTTAAATCCTAGACTGTAATACCTCAGAGAGCCTTGAGCTGCACTCTATACACCAGTTCTTGTGTCGTGTGTATATATATATATATATATATATATATATATATATATATATTCAGTATTACATTTTGTCCAGGGTTAAAACTACAGACAAACCAGACGCTGCATCTGTAAAAGGGACCCAACAAACCTCTCTCTTTTTCAAGATGTCTGACACACGACTGTCCCATAATAAACTAATAGAAGGAATTGCTGATCTACAACTCCCAGAATGCTCAGCAACAGTATCAGTTTTTTTTTTTTAAAACAGCAAAGATTGCCTAGCAAAAATAAAACGAATAATTAGGGAATAACTGCCCTCATGTTTTTTTTTTTTACAACCAGAATAATAAGTCATTCTTCCACTCGGGTGTATTTGCTTAAAAAGAATGGAAAAGAAGGCATTCGGAACAAAAAAATATAAAAGCTATAGCGAGAGACTTTGTGAGTCACGGCGTTTCCAAGCAACTCTCCCAATGTGAGACTGCAGGACAATTGCACTTCCCCTCTGCCTGCGGCTCTCCAGAACCTGCCGGAGTTAAAGGAACAATAAAACCAAATTCCAAAATTATAATGAAAGTAACATCATAGTTTTATGGGATTTCTCTGTACAGACTATGAGCAAACTTAGGGACTGTTCCTGCTGAATTGTGCTTAGTACAGAGGAATACCTATGCTGCCATAGTTTTATGGGATCTCTCTGTACAGACTATGAGCAAACTTAGGGGCTGTTCCTGCTGAATTGTGCTTAGTACAGGGAATACCTATACTGCCATAGTTTTATGGGATCTCTCTGTACAGACTATGAGCAAATTTAGGGGACTGTTCCTGCTGAATTGTGCTTAGTACAGGGAATACCTATGCTGCCATAGTTTTATGGGATCTCTCTGTACAGACTATGAGCAAACTTAGGGACTGTTCCTGCTGAATTGTGCTTAGTACAGGGAATACCTATGCTGCCATAGTTTTATGGGATCTCTCTGTACAGACTATGAGCAAACTTAGGGACTGTTCCTGCTGAATTGTGCTTAGTACAGGGAATACCTATGCTGCCATAGTTTTATGGGATCTCTATGTACAGACTATAAGCAAACTTAGGGACTGTTCCTGCTGAATTGTGCTTAGTAGAGGGGAATACCTATACGGCTGAAGATAAGCCATTAACAGTTCCATAGGTTATAATAGGATAATTTCTCTCTGAATAAGGAACAATCGGCTGCCTAACTGACTGTTTCGTCAAGTGACTAGGGAGGGGCAATCCTTGACTCTACAGGTATTGCTGAAGTACAACCATCATCTAAACAGATGCGGTTTCACAAGCATGACTTGCCCTTTAATCCTTGCTGCTGGTGGTACCGCATACATTCTCTTTTCAACACACAAAACAGAAAGTCAGCGCTTCCCATTGATTAATAATTCCATCTATCAGTTCCCTGTCGCATGGGTTGCTCTGTTTTCCCAAATGATGGGTTTTAATCTAATACTTCAATGTAACAATACAATTACTCAGCGCTTACTGCCCTTCTGATACATTATAGCAAATCTGCACATTCCTACTAAAGGCACCCCACGACCAACAGGGAATAACAATAGCATAATGTGATATTCATCCCCAATATGTCATTGTTTTAACTATTTCCATTTCATTATTATAATGAATCTCTGACACAGTGATAGAATGTTCTATTATACTAGAATCTCAGCTGCCATAAAGCAGGACAGGACTGCTGCTTACAATGGGGATCAGATAGGATCTGTGCAGCCACTGGGACAGAATGTTCTGTTATACAGATAGCTAGAATCTCAGCTGCCATAAAGCAGGACAGGACTGCTGCTTACAATGGGGATCAGATAGGATCTGTGCAGCCACTGGGACAGAATGTTCTGTTATACAGATAGCTAGAATCTCAGCTGCCATAAAGCAGGACAGGACTGCTGCTTACAATGGGGATCAGATAGAATCTGTGCAGCCACTGGGACAGAATGCTCTGTTATACAGATAGCTAGAATCTCAGCTGCCATAAAGCAGGACAGGACTGCTGCTTACAATGGGGATCAGATAGGATCTGTGCAGCCACTGGGACAGAATGTTCTGTTATACAGATAGCTAGAATCTCAGCTGCCATAAAGCAGGACAGGACTGCTGCTTACAATGGGGATCAGATAGAATCTGTGCAGCCACTGGGACAGAATGCTCTGTTATACAGATAGCTAGAATCTCAGCTGCCATAAAGCAGGACAGGACTGCTGCTTACAATGGGGATCAGATAGGATCTGTGCAGCCACTGGGACAGAATGTTCTGTTATACAGATAGCTAGAATCTCAGCTGCCATAAAGCAGGACAGGACTGCTGCTTACAATGGGGATCAGATAGGATCTGTGCAGCCACTGGGACAGAATGTTCTGTTATACAGATAGCTAGAATCTCAGCTGCCATAAAGCAGGACAGGACTGCTGCTTACAATGGGGATCAGATAGGATCTGTGCAGCCACTGGGACAGAATGTTCTGTTATACAGATAGCTAGAATCTCAGCTGCCATAAAGCAGGACAGGACTGCTGCTTACAATGGGGATCAGATAGGATCTGTGCTGCTTTTGGGTAGGTTTCAGTGCGTTGGAGACATCTCCAGAGACAGACAGAGACCAAGATCAGAAGGAGGAGGAATGACAGAGAAGAGCAGTTATTCTAATTTTCTTATAAAGACCAAATTCTGAGACATGGCTCAGGGCAAACATGAGAAGAGCACAAGTTGAGGGGCTGAGGATTCTCAGAATTGGCTTTATAATTGACAATCGCTCACTTGCTCTGAGTAGAATCTCAATTTAAAACGCCATAAAGGCCTCTTGAAAATGACATCTTTAGATACTCCAAAATACGTCCCCACCTTCCCAGATTACTGGCGGGTTTGCAGAATTTACCAACTATATGACGATGGTAAATAGTTTCAGCCGTTGCTATGCGATTAGCTCGGTGCTTAACTTGTCACCCTGCAAAGGTTGGACCCAAATGGGAAAGATCTGAGACACAACAATGAGTCAATTTACTCACTGGGACATTTGGCCCAGCTCTAAAGAGAGAAAATAATCTAGTTGCCCTTGATATACAGACACAGCTCTTGTTGAAGAGTCAGAATTTGATATATGAAACTACAGAATAGAATTTATTGGAAATTCATTAAGAATAATGAGTGTAGGGCAACATGGTGATTGTAAAGCATAATGAAGACAGTAGGACAAGACGGAGACAGTAGGACAAGATGGAGACAGTAGGACAAGATGGAGACAGTAGGACAAGCTGGAGACAGTAGAACAAGATGGAGACAGTAGGGCAAGATGGACACAGTAGGACAAGATGGAGACAGTAGGACAAGATGGAGACGGTAGGGCAAGATGGAGACAGTAGGACAAGATGGAGACAGTAGGGCAAGAAGGAGAAAGAAGACCAAGATTAAGATAGAAGGGCAAGATTAAGGTAGTAGTGCCGATGAGACAGTAGTGCAAGATGGAGACAGATGACCAAGATTAAGATAGAAGGGCAAGATGAAAACAGTAGGGCAAGATGGAGACAGTAGGGCAGTTGAGGCAGTAGGGCAAGGATAAGGCAAAAAGACATGATGGAGACAGTAGGAGAAAATGAAAACAGTAGGGCAAGATGGAGACAGTAGGACAAGATGGAGACAGTAAGGCAAGATGGAGACAGTAGGACAAGGTGGAGACAGTAGGACAAGATGGAGACAGTAGGACAAGATGGAGATAGTAGGGCAAGATGGAGACAGTAGGACAAGATGGAGACAGTAGGGCAAGATGGAGAGAGTAAGATAAGATGGAGACAGAAGGGCAAGATGTATACACTAGCACAAGATGGAGACAGTAGGAAAAAATTGAGACACTAGGAAAAGATGGAGTGAGTGAGATGGAGACAGTAAAGTAAAATGGAAACAGAAGGCAACATGGAGATGGTAGGGCAAGAAAAATTATGAAATGACTTAGCCTGTGGGTCAAACTATGGAAAAACATGGGGTTGGCCCAGACCCAGTGGAAGAGGACTGTATTCATCATAACCTGAAGTGCTCCACCCCTCTCCAAAAAGATTTTCTCTTCCTGACAGATATCAGATCAAGTCCCTGTTAGAAATCAGTTGGTTTAGTTGTTGTGTTGGCCCCTGACACAGGTAAGTGTGAGACTCTTAAAAGTGTCAGACCACATATGGCCAGTGTTTGTCCAGTTGTCTAGTGTCTTAGAATGTCATCGTCTACATCATATCATCATGTCTGTCATGTCTGATGTAATTGAATTCCCTGAGTAAAAGGAAATATAAATAGTTGGATTTTTTTCCATTTCCCTTTTGTCTATTTGTTCTCTTTGTGCCGTGATTCAGTAGTAATTATGTACGTGCGAATCTCACAAAGCGGCGAGTCAGTTACACGTTGTGACAGAGTGAAATGAAGCGCGTTTGTTTATCGGTTACTGAGGGGAAAATATTTGCCTTCTGAGAGCTGCCGAGCTGAGGAACGTGGCCCAGGAACACGAGGAGATTGTGGACTAATGAATCAGAAAATGCAATGTTTTAATTAGAAGATGTTCCAAGTCGGAATGTTGTGTGTTTATACACCAACTCAACCGCCTGTATATATTTATATATCAACACAATCCCATTTTATGCACTTAGTTTCTTTTAAGTTTATGTCTGGGGCCAAGTTTATGTCTAGGGCATTAGAAATTGAATAGATGCATATAGAAGATGTAGGTATGAAGAGTGGGGAGAAACAGGTATAGCAAGGCAAGATGGAGACAGTAGGGCAAGATGGAGACAGTAGGGCAAGATATAGACATTAGGATAAGATGGAGACAAAAGGGCAATATGGAAACTCTAAGGCAAGACAAAGACAGTAGGAAAAGATGGAGTTACGATGGAAACAGTAGAACAAGATGGAGACAGTAAGACAATAAGTTGTCAGTAGGACAATATGGAGACAGTAAGTCAAGATGGAAACAGTAGAACAAGAAGGAGACAGTAGGGCAAGATAGAGACAGTAGGGAAATATATAGACATTAGGACAAGATGGAGACAAAAGGGCAAGATGGAAACTTTAAGGCAAGACAAAGACAGTAGGACAAGATAGAGGCAGTAGGACAAGATGGAAACTGTATGGCAAGATGGACACAGGGGAACCAGATGGTGACCGTTGGGCAAGATGGAGACAACAGGACAAAATGGAGACTGTAGGGCAAGTTAGAGACGGTAGGGCAAGATGGAGACAGTAGGGCAAGACAGAGGCAATAGGACAAGATGGAGACAACAGGACAAGATGGGAACGGTAGGACAAGATGAAGACAGTAGGGCAAGATGGAGACAGTAGGAAAAGAAGGAGACAGTAGGGCAAGACGAAGAGAGTAGAGAAACTGTCAAGATGGAGATTGTAGAGAAGGTAGAGACAACAGGCAAGGTGAAAAGAGTAGAGCAAGAGGGAGACAGGATTCAAGAGTTTTGTTCTAAAATTTAAAAAAAAATTACCTGACTGTTAATGATTTGGTGATTAATATTCACTAGAATCAAAGAGCTGTGCCAAGAGAACTCATTATGGAAATCTGTATTCCTGGAGGGCAGAGAGTAGCCGCGGGGGCACTTCCTAAGGCAAATTCTTTGGAAAAGCTGAGAAATAAATCAAGAACTGAAAATAAAAACAGCCCGAGGCAAATACATTGATGGGTCACTAATCACAGTGTGTTGCACTGGTTCCATCATCACAGTAGATAAATGATACTGATACTACATAATTAATATGTAATTGATATGTCATTGTTCTTGTCACATCAAAGCAATGGTTTTGTTGATTAGCCAACCCCACTGAAGTCCACCCTGAGCTCATACAAAATGCATTCAATATCTAAGCTTTCACCCCAAATCTCCCCCTAACTGGCCTTCAGACTGGGCCCCCTTAGCTCATAACATGGTTACAGATATATAGAAACATTGGGGTGTCACCCTGCCATAGTTCCAGGGGTACCCAGGGTACAAATAAGCACTCACCCCAAATCTCCCCTTAACTGACCTTCAGACTGGGCCCCCTTAGCTCATAACAAGGTTACAGATATATAGAAACATTGGGGTGTCACCCTGCTATAGTTCCAGGGGTACCCAGGGTACAAATAATCACTCACCCCAAATCTCCCCTTAACTGACCTTCAGACTGGGCCCCCTTAGCTCATAACAAGGTTACAGATATATAGAAACATTGGGGTGTCACCCTGCTATAGTTCCAGGGGTACCCAGGGCACAAATAAACACTCACCTCAAATTTCCCCCTAACTGACCTTCAGACTGGGCCGCTTAGCTCATAACAAGGTTACAGATATATAGAAACATTGGGGTGTCACCCTGCTATAGTTCCAGGGGTACCCAGGGTACAAATAAGCACTCACCCCAAATCTCCCCCTAACTGACCTTCAGGCTGGGCCCCCTTAGCTCATAACAAGGTTACAGGTATATAGAAACATTGGGGTGTCACCCTGCTATAGTTCCAGGGGTACCCAGGGCACAAATAAACACTCACCCCAAATCTCCCCCTAACTGACCTTCAGACTGGGCCCCCTTAGCTCATAACAAGATTACAGATATATAGAAACATTGGGGTGTCACCCTGCTATAGTTCCAGGGGTACCCAGGGTACAAATAAACACTCACCCCAAATCTCCCCCTAACTGACCTTCAGACTGGGCCCCCTTAGCTCATAACAAGGTTACAGATATATAGAAGTATAACTATCGGACACATAAAGATTGATATTGATACATTGCAGAGACGCTTCTATTTATAAAGTAAATAATTTGCATATAAAAGGGGAAAGGAAACACATCAAAGCAACAAATTATATAAAACCTTATTCTCCGTAATTACATGTTGAACTTCCTTTATCTCGTACATTACAGGGATTCTTTGCTATTGAATCTATGCAGCACAATACCCCGGGGCCCTTATTGTACGCGGAATTACTTGTCAACCACAACAGAGTAAACATGAATTTACAAGAAGGTTTCCAGCAGAGTCGGCTGTTATTCATTCCATGTCACACTGGTCCCTTTAATCAAATTAAATGACACCCAAATTCAAGCTGGGACCCCATTTGCATTGCTTCGGGGCTCCCTATGAGACAGTTTGGGGAACGAATGGTGGAAATCATTTAGACTAATAAAAGTAAGAATGTGGTCGATGCTGCAGGTGAGTGAACAGGGCGACTTTGTGAATCTATGGACTCGCCCCCATCTTTAATTTAATTTAACTTTAATATGTTATACAATGGCTAATTCTAAGCAAACTTTCAATTGGTCTGAATTTTTTATAGTTCTTGAATTATTTGCCTTCTTCTTCAGCCTCTTTCCAGCTTTCAAATGGGGGTCGCTGACCCCATCTAAAAAACAAATGCTCTGTAAGGCTATAAAGGTATTGTTATTGCTACTTTTTATTACTTACATTTCTAGTCAGGCCTCTCCTATTCATATTCCAGTCTCTTATTCATATCAATGT
Source organism: Xenopus laevis (assembly GCF_017654675.1). Lineage (NCBI taxonomy): Eukaryota > Metazoa > Chordata > Amphibia > Anura > Pipidae > Xenopus > Xenopus laevis. The sequence continues at coordinate 4,021,590 of NC_054377.1, forward strand.
TGGGTTGCTAGGGGAATTTGAACCCTAGCAACCGGACGGCCGTAATTGCAAACTGGAGAGCTGCTGAATAAAAAGCTCGGAAACCACAAATGTTAAAAAATTAAGACCAATTGCAAATTATCATAGAATATCACTCTCTACATCATACTAAGAGTTAATTTAAAGGTGAACAACCCCTTTATATCGAAACAACGGCAGCAAGTCAAGGGACCTCATGTTTTTAGCTCCGTACAGATCTTTCATTCATAGAAATGGAAATGTTCTGTACACCTATTAAACCCCCACCCCTTTGCATAAATGCTCTTTGTGCCATTACACCCTCACTCGTTGAACCAAAGAGCTTTCATTCTATCCAAAGGGGACATGAAATCAGGTTGGAAATGATTTCTGGACAATAAATGTCCTATTTTTTAAGGGAAAGCTTTTCACTTTATGGTTCTGTACAAAGACATGAATGGCTAAGGGATAGGGGTCATCAGTGGGACCACAGAGGGGAAGAAATAACAGTCGCACCCTGTTCTTCCTGCCCCTCCCCCCATGCCTGTATCAGACTGGGGGTCCTTATAAATAAAACAGAAACACCTTCCTGCGTATGGAGCTGCCGGCGTCAATATTGAGTGCCCAATTAAATGCTTCATTGAAATCACAGTTTCTTTATTTATGTAACTCAGTATGAACCAAAAAAAAATGATTTTTCTGCTGGGAAAATGCTTTACTGTGACAGTATTGTATTTGTATCACTTCTTCCATTAATTACAGCCTGACACTTCAAGGCAAGAGAGAGACAAGAGAAATAATGGATGTGTTGCCCCCATCTCAGGTTACTGCATCTCTGCTATTAGACACTGTTGTTATTGTGTGCCCAGAACATTCCTTCTCTGTATATTTGTATTTATACATATGGGAGGAGGAGGTGCCATATTGATTCCCTTAGACAGTACAGTATGAGGGTATAGCTTATTGTGTGCCCAGAACATTCCTTCTCTGTATATTTGTATTTATACATATGGGAGGAGGAGGTGCCATATTGATTCCCTTAGACAGTACAGTATGAGGGTATAGCTTATTGTGTGCCCAGAACATTCCTTCTCTGTATATTTGTATTTATACATATGGGAGGAGGAGGTGCCATATTGATTCCCTTAGACAGTACAGAATAAGGGTATAGCTTATTGTGTGCCCAGAACATTCCTTCTCTGTATATTTGTATTTATACATATGGGAGGAGGGAGGTGCCATATTGATTCCCTTAGACAGTACAGTATGAGGGTATAGCTTATTGTGTGCCCAGAACATTCCTTCTCTGTATATTTGTATTTATACATATGGGAGGAGGAGGTGCCATATTGATTCCCATAGACAGTACAGTATGAGGGTATAGCTTATTGTGTGCCCAGAACATTCCTTCTCTGTATATTTGTATTTATACATATGGGAGGAGGAGGTGCCATATTGATTCCCTTAGACAGTACAGTATGAGGGTATAGCTTATTGTGTGCCCAGAACATTCCTTCTCTGTATATTTGTATTTATACATATGGGAGGAGGAGGTGCCATATTGATTCCCATAGACAGTACAGTATGAGGGTATAGCTTATTGTGTGCCCAGAACATTCCTTCTCTGTATATTTGTATTTATACATATGGGAGGAGGAGGTGCCATATTGATTCCCATAGACAGTACAGTATGAGGGTATAGTTTATTGTGTGCCCAGAGCAATTGTCTTTATATTCAAGCACATGGAATAAAGCTGCCATACCAATTCTTATCCCATTAATGGAAATAATATATCAGGGCTGATGTTTAATCCCCTGCCCAAAATGCATTAAGCTATAAAGCAAATAACTATTCCAGAAAGCTTCACTAATGACGATTGGCTGATCCTGTTATTATCCCTCTGCTCGACAATCCCAGGAGAAAGTGCTGACTGTTGGCTGCGAGTAACTGGGCTACACAAAGCCACGGCCCAAATGAAAATACAATTTTCTGGCAGAGCCAGGGGGCGGCCACCGGAAAGATTTGGGGATTTATCCATATAAAAACTCTATTCATAATGTCCATATAATGTATCAATATATAAATAATATTCAATACTACATTGTATCACTATAGTCACACATAGAACTTCCAGACCTTGATACAAAGTAGCAACAGTCATTTCCTCCTTTATTTCCTTTTGTTTGTTAGACTTGTTATTAAGAGGATAAAGCCGTCCCTATTATTAACCCCATCCTGAGCTGGACTGTGCACACAGTTCACTAGGGCCCCTGAATATAAGTTTAGGACCCCTGAATACTAGCCTAGGGCCCCTGAATACTAGCCTAGGGCCCCTGAATACTATCTTAGGGCCCCTGAATACTAGCCTAGGGCTCCTGAATACTAGCCTAGGGCCCCTGAATACTAGCTTAGGGCCCCTGAATACTAGTTTAGGGCCCCTGAATACTAGCCTATGGCCCCTGAATACTAGCTTAGGGCCCCTGAATACTAGCCTAGGCCCCCTGAATACTAGCTTAGGGCCCCTGAATACTAGTTTAGGGCCCCTGAATACTAGCCTATGGCCCCTGAATACTAGCTTAGGGCCCCTGAATACTAGCCTAGGCCCCCTGAATACTAGCTTAGGGCCCCTGAATACTAGTTTAGGGCCCCTGAATACTAGCCTATGGCCCCTGAATACTAGCTTAGGGTCCCTGAATACTAGCCTAGGGCCCCTGAATACTAGCTTAGGGCCCCTAAATACTAGCCTAGGGCCCCTGAATACTAGCCTAGGGCCCCTGAATACTAGCTTAGGGCCCCCGAATACTAGCCTAAGGCCCCTGAATACTAGCATAGGGCCCCTGAATACTAGACTAGGGCCCCTAAAATACTAGCCTATGGCCCCTAAATACTAGTTTAGGGCCCCCAAATACTAGCCTAGGGCCACTGAATACTAGCCTAGTACTCCTGAAGACCAGCCTTGGGCCCCTGAAAAGTAGCCTAGGGTCCCTGAATACTATCTTAGGGCCCCTAAATACTAGCCTAAGGCCCCTGAATACTAGCCTATGGCCCCTGACTACTATCTTAGGGCCCCTGAATACTATCTTAGGGCCCCTAAATACTAGCCTATGGCCCCTAAATACTAGTTTAGGGCCCCTGAATACTAGCCTTGGGCCCCTGAATACTAGGGGTGAGAAACCCGAGATAGATGACTAATTTGTCAGAAAAGAAAGATCAATTGCCACTACTCTGGCTTGATATATAATGAGCTCCAGTCAGAAAACTTCTCTTCCAGCTCTGGCTTCTCCTCCATGACTGGTCTAATAACCTAATGGTTTAACTGACCTTTCCCAATTAGCATCCACTTTGCCGACTAGAGACGCAATTTTGGAACAACTCAATCAAAGGCAACATAACAGAGAAGAAGCACTCGGATCAGACTTATCTCAGCCATTACCCACATTATATTGACAGATTCCTTGGCTGCAGGACTGAAGAGTACCATCATCATCAGCAGATATTCCATTACTATTAGTGGCATTGATTTTGCATTGAATTGCTGCGCTCATTACGGAAAATCAATGGAGAGGCTTTTTTCATAGTCAGAATGGGTTATACGTTGCCTTTTTTTGTTTGACAGAACAAACAGCTGTAATGACTGTATAAACTCAATCTCCTGTCCTGCTTTATGGCAGCTGAGATTCTAGCTATCTGTATAACAGAACATTCTGTCCCAGTGGCTGCACAGATCCTATCTGATCCCCATTGTAAGCAGCAGTCCTGTCCTGCTTTATGGCAGCTGAGATTCTAGCTATCTGTATAACAGAACATTCTGTCCCAGTGGCTGCACAGATCCTATCTGATCCCCATTGTAAGCAGCAGTCCTGTCCTGCTTTATGGCAGCTGAGATTCTAGCTATCTGTATAACAGAACATTCTGTCCCAGTGGCTGCACAGATCCTATCTGATCCCCATTGTAAGCAGCAGTCCTGTCCTGCTTTATGGCAGCTGAGATTCTAGCTATCTGTATAACAGAACATTCTGTCCCAGTGGCTGCACAGATCCTATCTGATCCCCATTGTAAGCAGCAGTCCTGTCCTGCTTTATGGCAGCTGAGATTCTATCTGTATAACAGAACATTCTGTCCCAGTGGCTGCACAGATCCTATCTGATCCCCATTGTAAGCAGCAGTCCTGTCCTGCTTTATGGCAGCTGAGATTCTATCTGTATAACAGAACATTCTGTCCCAGTGGCTGCACAGATCTTATCTGATCCCCATTGTAAGCAGCAGTCCTGTCCTGCTTTATGGCAGCTGAGATTCTAGCTATCTGTATAACAGAACATTCTGTCCCAGTGGCTGCACAGATCCTATCTGATCCCCATTGTAAGCAACAGTCCTGTCCTGCTTTATGGCAGCTGAGATTCTAGCTATCTGTATAACAGAACATTCTGTCCCAGTGGCTGCACAGATCCTATCTGATCCCCATTGTAAGCAGCAGTCCTGTCCTGCTTTATGGCAGCTGAGATTCTAGCTATCTGTATAACAGAACATTCTGTCCCAGTGGCTGCACAGATCCTATCTGATCCCCATTGTAAGCAGCAGTCCTGTCCTGCTTTATGGCAGCTGAGATTCTAGCTATCGGTATAATAGAGATTCCCTGCCCTCGTCCACATATGGGACCTACTCACCCATGAAGCCCTCACCTTCCAACACAGTATTTAACTATAAGAATAATGGCGCTGATTAAACATAAGGAAACATGAAATAAATGAAGTACAAGGAACGTTAGTGAGACGCAGAATTCTCCCACGCGCCGTAGAAAGAAAGATTTAATTGCTATCATATAAATTTATTGTGTGTTCTATCGGCCTAAACTGTTCTCAGATTACTTCTCTGCAATGATACGTTAATTAATTTCCCTCTTTTATTGGCCCACATGCAAATGCTTTAATACACCAGGCCTCTTGTGATATCAAAACAATATTTTATTTACAGTACTTGGAATTAAACCCATAAGAGGCGATTTCTAATCAAGTAATTATCCGTCATTATTTGAATTCCTGAGCACCTCTTCACTTCGTATTAAGCCTGGAAGGGTGATTTTCTGATCATTAAGAACATAATCTCACGAATGATATAGATCAGCGGTGTGACCACATTGGAAAGGGGGGGACCCCGCTGCTGTGGGAGCCCCAGTAAAAGCCTTTAATTCAATCACCCATTCCTCGTGATGTATTTGGGGCCGATTCATTAACTTCGAGTGAAGGATTCGAAGGTAAAAAGCTTCGAATTTCGAAGTTTTTTTGGGCTACTTCGACCATCGAATGGGCTACTTCGAAGGATTCTAAGTAAAAATCGTTCGACTATTCGACCATTCGATAGTTGAAGTACTGTCTCTTTAAAAAAAAATTCGACCCCCTAGTTCGGCAGCTAAAAGCTACCGAAGTCAATGTTAGCCTATGGGGAAGGTCCCCATAGGCTTTCCTAAGTTTTTTTGATTGAAGGATTATTCCTTCGATCGTTGGATTTAAATCCTTCGAATCGTTCGATTAGAAGGATTTAATTGTTCGATCGAAGGAATAATCCTTCGATCGTACGATCGTACTATCTGCGCTAAATCCTTCGACTTCGATATTCGAAGTCGAAGGATTTTAGTTCCTAGTCGAATATCGAGGGTTAATTAACCCTCGATATTCGACCCTTGATGAATCGGCCCCTTTGTATAGGGGTTCACGGGTCCTGGTCATGGTGAATGGGGACCCTGGAATAATATTTGCTGGCGATTCAGCAAAGTAACTGTGAATGGTTGAAACTGCTGGGTTGGGGTGGTCTGAAAGAGACCCCCAAATCGAAGAACTCTCATTTGGAATAATCAGATGGGCAGAAGCTAAAGGCAGTCAAAAAGAAGGGGGATGGAGCTCCATGCTAAGGGGCTGCTGCACAGGCAATGATATACAGCATCTCTATAACTAGCGATGGGCGAATTTGATCCGTTTCGTTTTGCAAAAAAAATTCGCCGCCAGCGAAATGTCGCCAACGCCCATCAAAGTCTATGGGCGTCCAAAAAATTGTCGCACAACAAAAAATGTTTGACGCGCTCAACGCCATACAAGTCTATGGGCGTCATTTTTTCGGCGAAAAAAGGCGAAAAAATTCGCCCATCCCTATCTATAACCAGCCTATTTCTAAAGAAAATATTTTAATGTTTTATTTCTCAAAATGTCGAAAGTCACCCTACTGTGAACCTCACCCTGTCTGGATTGAAATGGAAAACGTCACCCAGGAAATTACAGGCAGGGAATCAGCATCTACATTTATGGGCCGACTCCTTGCCTACATGCAGGCACTTCAATATAAAAACAGAGGAGATTTAAGGTGATAATGAAGTTGATCCGGCCCTGTGTTCCTTGTGAACTGAGTTCCAAACTCCCCAGAGAACCCAGAAAATGCGGCACAAGGCCCAGAAGAGGTTGGCGGAGTTGCGGTTGGTGGCAGAGATGCGGTTGGGGCCCGAGGCCTTTCCATGGAATGGGCAAGTGATTAGTGTTTATATAAGTTGATCCTTCTGTTTGCAGCTTGTGCCTGATATATAAATACATAGCGGTATATTTATCAAAGAGTGAAGTTTCGCCACTAGAGTGAAATTCCGCAGCTCTCCATTCATTTCTATGGGGTTTTTAAAGGCGTATTTATCAAAGGGTGAAATTTCACTTTCACCAATTGATAAATACGCCTTTCAAAATCCCATAGAAATGAATGGAGAGCTGCGGAATTTCGCTCTAGTGGCGGAACTTCACTCTTTGATAAATTTACCCCATAGAGGGGGACAAGACATGAGCCGTTTGTCCGACATCCAAACCCACAGCAGCGGCGGCTCCTACCCCGAATGATAATGGAAGGAGCCAGTCTAACGGAAGGGAGTCTTGTCTCTGAGATATCGCCATCGGCTTCAAAGAACCAGGACTTATCAGAGGAGTTGGAGAGAGAACCTTATTCTAGATATAGTGAATAAAGTGCCCCCTATTGTAAAATATAAGGATATTACAAGTCACCGAGGAGTTCTATGACCATATACGGGTTATACAGGTCATGGAACTCCGAGGTTACTTCTAATATTTTTAAAGGGGAACTTTATTTATTATAATGAGTCATGTGACAACAATGACATCACTGCTCACTGTTTATAACTGATGACATCACTAGTCGCCACTTATAAGGATATAATTGACATTATTCATGGCTTTTGTGTATTATATATATATATATACTATATGTATAGGTATTTATGGTTCATGCACAGATCCAGATATTAGGGCTTTCGCACGCTGTACTGTTGGGCTGCTTCTTTTAAAGGGTAAGTAAAGCAGCAGTCCATATCTGATCTTTTAAAGGGGGAAGACCCCAAGCTATTTTGTCAACACAGAATTTCCCACCAGGGGTCCCCTCAATTTGAAAGCCTATACGTGTATAACAGAAGCCAGGCATCAGGCCGGCCCGTACATCACTAGTCCCAGGCTATTGTCCTACTGTGTCTATGGATCAACTGGGCAGTGGGTCACGTCCAGGGGGAAATTCCTTGATGGTGCCCTGGATACACCCCAGTCCCACCTGACCTGTCCATGCTCCGCCTTCCACCCACCTACGTCCCACCCAAGCCCTCGACATTGGTCCTCCTTTATCAGTGGGTCCTGGGCATCACACCCCTAAATCAATACACAACCACTGTCCTGACACTGCCTGGCTCATTTAAAGGGGAACTTTCTCTTTTAATGTTCTGCTCCAGAATATTAAATCTGTGTCAGATTAACTGTACGGGGCGCTGGCCTCACACAGTGTCAAACAGGGAATATTTACTCAGTCCTATTAGGTCAACTGTGTCGCTTTATTGACTTTGGCTTCACCCCGTGTTACATAATGTCCCGTCTTATTCCTCTCCTACTCTCTGCATAAGTGGCCCTTTGTTTCCCAGTAAACAGTCGGGAAAGTATTAGGCTATAGTTACATCTGCATCCAGAACTTTTACAGATATGGGAGCTGCCAACTTGCTTCCCCTCAACAGCTCAGGATAACTGGTGTAGTTGAATGCGTGCCCAGAGCATTCCATCTTCTATATTTGTAGTTCTGAAAAATTAGGGAATTTCTCAGTCTCCAGGAGCATGCTTTGGAAATTTACTGCTAAAATCCTTGAAATTTTGAATTAATTGGCCCCCTTAGCTCATAACAAGGTTACAGATATATAGAAACATTGGGGTGTCACCCTGCTATAATTCCAGGGGTACCCAGGGTACAAATAAACACTCACCCCAAATCTCCCCCTAACTGACCTTCAGACTGGGCCCCCTTAGCTCATAACAAGGTTACAGATATATAGAAACATTGGGGTGTCACCCTGCTATAGTTCCAGGGGTACCCAGGGCACAAATAAACACTCACCCCAAATCTCCCCCTAACTGACCTTCAGACTGGGCCCCCTTAGCTCATAACAAGGTTACAGATATATAGAAACATTGGGGTAACAGTCATCCTGCTATAGTTCCAGGGGTACCCAGGGTACAAATAAGCACTCACTCCAAATCTCCCCCTAACTGACCTTCAGACTGGGCCCCCTTAGCTCATAACAAGGTTACAGATATATAGAAACATTGGGGTGTCACCCTGCTATAGTTCCAGGGGTACCCAGGGTACAAATAAGCACTCACCCCAAATCTCCCCCTAACTGACCTTCAGACTGGGCCCCCTTAGCTCATAACAAGGTTACAGATATATAGAAACATTGGGGTAACAGTCATCCTGCTATAGTTCCAGGGGTACCCAGGGTACAAATAAACACTCACCCCAAATCTCCCCCTAACTGACCTTCAGACTGGGCCCCCTTAGCTCATAACAAGGTTACAGATCTATAGAAACATTGGGGTGTCACCCTGCTATAGTTCCAGGGGTACCCAGGGTACAAATAAACACTCACCCCAAATCTCCCCCTAACTGGCCTTCAGACTGGGCCCCCTTAGCTCATAACAAGGTTACAGATATATAGAAACATTGGGGTGTCACCCTGCTATAGTTCCAGGGGTACCCAGGGTACAAATAAACACTCACCCCAAATCTCCCCCTAACTGGCCTGGAGGAGTCCATGGCAGGAGAATGCACATAAGAGAGACAAGACATATTTGAGAGAATACAAAACAAACAGATGAAATGAGACTCAGGATTGTTCCCAGTCAGGGCTGAGCCGTCGTCCTGTGTTTTTATTCTGACAGATCCCAGTGAAACTCATGGGGGGCTCCTGCTGTACTTGTCTGTCTGTGGGACGCTTTGTGCGAGAGCTTCAAACACTCCTTGTCACTTATCTCCAACGGCCGATCAATCACAGTCGCTCGTGTTATTGTCCTGTCATCCCGAGCTGATGTACAAAACTACTTCTGCGGCACTTACGGGCGACATGCACTCAGCGAGTTCTACAGGTAACGGCAAAGGAATAAATCATTTCTTATTTAACTCTCAAATCTGTCTCCTCCGACTGAGCAATCACATCCCAGCTGATCCCCAATACAGACAGCAAACAACATGGCACCTCCCTCCTCCCATATGTATAAATACAAATATACAGAGAAGGAATGTTCTGGGCACACAATAAGCTATACCCTCATACTGTACTGTCTAAGGGAATCAATATGGCACCTCCTCCTCCCATATGTATAAATACAAATATACAGAGAAGGAATGTTCTGGGCACACAATAAGCTATACCCTCATACTGTCCTGTCTAAGGGAATCAATATGGCACCTCCTCCTCCCATATGTATAAATACAAATATACAGAGAAGGAATGTTCTGGGCACACAATAAGCTATACCCTCATACTGTACTGTCTAAGGGAATCAATATGGCACCTCCTCCCATATGTATAAATACAAATATACAGAGAAGGAATGTTCTGGGCACACAATAAGCTATACCCTCATACTGTACTGTCTAAGGGAATCAATATGGCACCTCCTCCCATATGTATAAATACAAATATACAGAGAAGGAATGTTCTGGGCACACAATAAGCTATACCCTCATACTGTACTGTCTAAGGGAATCAATATGGCACCTCCTCCCATATGTATAAATACAAATATACAGAGAAGGAATGTTCTGGGCACACAATAAGCTATACCCTCATACTGTACTGTCTAAGGGAATCAATATGGCACCTCCTCCTCCCATATGTATAAATACAAATATACAGAGAAGGAATGTTCTGGGCACACAATAAGCTATATCCTCATACTGTACTGTCTAAGGGAATCAATATGGCACCTCCTCCTCCCATATGTATAAATACAAATATACAGAGAAGGAATGTTCTGGGCACACAATAAGCGATACCTTAATATTTGTTACAGTTTCCCAGCGCTGTTATTTCTCTATTGTGCTGCTATGGCAGGTGATACAAAGAGGTTTCCAGGGAAGGATTTTTGCTTGTGAAAAATTATATTTTCAAATAAAAACTCCAGGAACAGAGAAGGAAGAGCCAGTTGGAGAGAATGCGTCAGTGTAACAGAGACCTCTCTATAGTACAACCAGCAATAAACATTATTTCTCTCCTCACAGTTTATCTGCCTATAAAAATAAGTGAGAACATAAAGGGGAAGTCAGACCGACCTCGCTCTGCGCAATATTAAATACAGACGAAGTCGGCACCCACTCAGCTGTTCCCAAATAACCCCAGTGTTCTATAAACACCACCTCCCTCCCTGCAATCGGCACATTTCCATTTAGGGGGAAAAGCAAGTGCAGCCTTTATCCAACCCCCCCCCCCCTTTAGTTAAATTAAACAGCAAATGCGATCGTGTTTTAAATGGTTGCCATGGAGATAATTCCTTTGTTGTAAGATGCAGCGAAAATGATTGCGCCTTGACAATTGCCTTTCATTTCTCTGCGGGCAAAACCGAGTCGCTGAGTAATATAGAAACTGTCATAAACCCACTGAAAATGTTTGTCATTCGCTTTGTTTGTTTTTATATTTCTCATTTAAAGGGAAAAAATCCAATTGATATGTATTTATATTCAGCAGGAACAGCCTAAGTTTGCTCATAGTCTGTACAGAGAGATCCCATAAAACTATGGCAGCATAGGTATTCCCCTGTACTAAGCACAATTCAGCAGGAACAGTCCCTAAGTTTGCTCATAGTCTGTACAGAGAGATCCCATAAAACTATGGCAGCATAGGTATTCCCCTGTACTAAGCACAATTCAGCAGGAACAGCCCCTAAGTTTGCTCATAGTCTGTACAGAGAGATCCCATAAAACTATGGCAGCATAGGTATTCCCTGTACTAAGCACAATTCAGCAGGAACAGTCCCTAAGTTTGCTCATAGTCTGTACAGAGAGATCCCATAAAACTATGGCAGCATAGCTATTCCCCTGTACTAAGCACAATTCAGCAGGAACAGCCCCTAAGTTTGCTCATAGTCTGTACAGAGAGATCCCATAAAACTATGGCAGCATAGGTATTCCCTGTACTAAGCACAATTCAGCAGGAACAGTCCCTAAGTTTGCTCATAGTCTGTACAGAGAGATCCCATAAAACTATGGCAGCATAGGTATTCCCCTGTACTAAGCACAATTCAGCAGGAACAGTCCCCTAAGTTTGCTCATAGTCTGTACAGAGAGATCCCATAAAACTATGGCAGCATAGGTATTCCCTGTACTAAGCACAATTCAGCAGGAACAGCCCCTAAGTTTGCTCATAGTCTGTACAGAGAGATCCCATAAAACTATGGCAGCATAGGTATTCCCCTGTACTAAGCACAATTCAGCAGGAACAGTCCCTAAGTTTGCTCATAGTCTGTACAGAGAGATCCCATAAAACTATGGCAGCACAGGTATTCCCTGTACTAAGCACAATTCAGCAGGAACAGTCCCTAAGTTTGCTCATAGTCTGTACAGAGAGATCCCATAAAACTATGGCAGCATAGCTATTCCCCTGTACTAAGCACAATTCAGCAGGAACAGCCCCTAAGTTTGCTCATAGTCTGTATAGAAAGATCTCATAAAACTATGGCAGTATAGCTATTCCCCTGTACTAAGCACAATTCAGCAGGAACAGTCCCTTAAGTTTGCTCATAGTCTGTACAGAGAGATCCCATAAAACTATGGCAGCATAGGTATTCCCTGTACTAAGCACAATTCAGCAGGAACAGTCACTAAGTTTGCTCATAGTCTGTACAGAGGGATCCCATAAAACTATGGCAGCATAGGTATTCCCTGTACTAAGCACAATTCAGCAGGAACAGCCCCTAAGTTTACCTATGTTACGTATCATTATATAAAGACCCAAGAGGATCTCTAAGTCATGTAAGCTGAAAGTTATTGCGAGAGAACGTCACTGACTACATACAATCTGATTGTGAGCATCAACTTCTAATGGACTACATCTTTCAGGAATATATCAGGAATAGAAAATAAAAGACATTGCCCAAAATGAGATGAAAAGTGTAACATTTTTATCTACAACCCTGGCAGAAATGCCCCAGAGAACTCATTAGGACAGACAAGAGGACTGTCTATTTCACTGTCTCTTTTACTTTAGAGAGAAGGAAAAAAACGCTCCCCGAAGCAGAGACGCCAGTCAGTGAGTGACAGTTGCACCTCCAGCTTCAGGCTGCGTATGGCACAATCCTCCCAGCGGCACCAGCCAGGGCCACTTGTTATTCCTCCAGAAACCAAATAAATCTGTGGGGGAACGATAGGAAAGGCACATTTATATACAGTATAATAAAAAGACTAGTTATGACGTATACTCACTGTGATGCCCAGCATTTCCTAACTGCCTTAGGGCCCCTGATCAGTTCCAACGTCAGGCAGGTTCTGGGTCAGCACTGCAGCTTCCCTGTAGCAGAACAGCAGTGTTAACCCTCTATGTGCCTGTGTGAGATAGATACACCCCTTGTTACTGGCACACGGCACTCACAGGGTTAAATGGGGTAGTTCACTTTTAAGTAGGGATGCACCAAATCCAGCATTTGGTTCAGGGGTTCAACCAGGATTCGGCCTTTTTCAGCAGGATTCGGTCGAATCCCTTTGCCAGGCCAAACCGAATTTGAATCCTAATTTAAATATGCATATGCAAATTAGGATTCGGATTCGGTTCAGTATTTGGCCAAATACTTCACAAAGGAATCCAAAATAGTGGATTCAGTGCATCGCTACTTGTAAGTTTCCTATTAATTCTCTGCAACTTCCCCATTGGTCTCCATTTTTTATTTGTTATAGTTTTTTAAATTATTTGCTGCTTTCTTCTGCCTCTTTCCAGCTCTCAAATGAAGGGGGTCGCTGACCCCAGCAGCCAAAATACTATCACTGCTGTGTGAATACAGTTTTATTGTTACTTTTACTGGTTACTTTTTTATGACTTTTCCTTCTATTCCCATTTCACCTATTCATATGTCAGTCTCTCTTTCGTATCACTTCCTGATCGCTAAGGAAAATAGGCCCTAGCAACCAGAGAGCTGCTGAAAATCCAAACCCCAGTGCAGCTGAACAGAAAGGTAAGTGATTCAAAAACCATGAGAAATAAGTAAAAACCAGCTGCAAATTGTCTCAGAAAATCACTGTCTACATCATAATAACATTTAATTCAAAGGTGAACATCAGTAAAGGTATGGGATCCATTATCCGGAAACCCGTTATCCAGAAAGCTCAGAATAATGGAATAGCCCAAAATAATCCAAAATATTCCAAATAATCCAAATTTTAACAAAAAATTCTATTTCTGTGTAATAATAAAACAGTAGCTTGTACTTGATCCCAACTAAGATATAATTAATCCTTATTGGAAGCAAAACCAGCCAATTGGGTTTATTTTATGGATACACTGAATCCACTATTATGAATTCGGCCGAACCACCGAATCCTTTGTGAAAGATTCGGGCGAATACCGAACCGAATCCTAATTTGCATATGCAAATTAGGGGTGAGAAGTGGAAAACATTTTTTACTTGTTTTGTGACAAAAAGTCATGTGATTTCCCTCCCATAATTTGCATATGCAAATTAGGATTCGGATTCAGGCAGAAGGATTTGTCCGAATCGGAATCCTGCAGAAAAAGGCTGAATCCTGGCCGAATTCCGAACCGAATCCTGCATTTGGTGCATCCCTACTTTATTTAATGTTTATATGATTTTCTAGTAAACGTAAGGTATGAAGATCCAAATTACGGAAAGATCCATTATCTGGAAAACCCCAGGTTCCGAGCATTCTGGATAACAGGTCCCACACCTGTAAATAGTAGTAAATTCCAGGGGCCTAGTCTAGTTGGACAGACCCTTGGAACCCAAATGTTATCCCAACAGAGACAAACTACCTGACCTAATCAAATCCACTATGTGCCCCTTGCAGAATTGGAAATCAGGGGACTCTACAGATACAGAACCAGAAGACACGTTCTTACTTTAGGAATACTTCCCCTTTAAATCCTGCCCTTCCCAGCCAAGCTCTGACATTCCCTGGCACAATCTTCCCAATTACTCGCGGATCATTCCCTTGTATAAAAACAAATCCGCCTGGGACTGAATTTTATTAAACGTTCCAGCCGGAGCCCGCGGGCACAACAAGTTAATCCGGCTTCAGCGACAATGGGAACCCAATCCTGCGGTTTCGGGCACGGCTCCCAAAAATGAATGAAGAGCTTCTCTCGTTCCCAACAGAAATCTCCATACGGAGAGGTGCATGGGTGTAATTATCTCCTGCATCTCAGTGTGACAGGCGCATGGAAAAGCGGTATTTACTGTCATGGAACTGGCAGTTTAGTCCCCGGCACATAATGAAACCTAAAAAGGAACCGCAAGCTCCTTGTTTGTACTGACACCCCTCACCAGAATATTTAGCCCTTGTTCTGATTTTTAATGTAAACAGGTGGGCAGGATACGCCCCATTAGGGTTGTCATCTTTCCCTGGGCGGGGGGGGGGCTGAATGATGACATCACAGTGTGGGGTGGTGACATTGTGAGTGGGTTGATGACATCACAGGGTGGGTCGTTGGACAGGGCTATGAAGGTGATTGGCCCATTGGCATGAATCTTAGGGAATCATGAAAACTGGGCAGGTTTTGACCAGGACAGCCCTCCCGAAAACTGTCTGTCCTGATCAGGAAATATGGGGGTGCTCTATTCAGGGACCCCACGGCAGAGGGGAAGGTGCAGGTAATTCATGGGTATGATCAAGTGTGCAGGGTTTATTTTTCATTGGGGTCCCATCAGGGCCGGATTTCATTTTTTGGTGCCCCTAGGCCATCTGGGTCCTAGTGCCCATGAATACCACACATCGCGGCTCCCAAGTGCTCCTTTACATGCCGTCCCTCAAAATTTTCAGCCCTAGGCCCGGGCCTTGGTGGCCTCACCACAAATTCAGGCCTGGGTCCCATAGTTCTTGTTGGGGGACCCAGGTGAGTGGTGGGCTCAGTGGTTCCCCCTGCTGGGAGGAGCAGAAATTGGATTTGCATATTGCGAAATTGGGAGCAGTTTGGGTGGATGTGTCGGCTTCTGATTGCGAAATCTTGTAGTTGAACGGCATATCCCTGAAGTAAACCCTAAAAAATAGAAGGTGCACCCCCATACTCTACAGCCTAAGCAGATGTCCTTATTTCCAAATTAGGAAAACCGTCAGGATTCCCTGAGATTACCAATCGCCATGTCATAGCCCCGCCCCTGGCATCATGCCCCGCCCTGTTGCATCACGGCCCACCTCCCGTTACATCCTGGTCCCGCCTCCCTGCAGGAGGAAAGATGGCAACCCAAGCTCTAATAGTGCCATACCGCCAAACATTTCAGAAATAGAAAGAGGGACAAAAAGATTTGCCATGCGGAATTTTTTGACCACACCTGTTTTTGTGGCCACACCCCCTAATTACCAATTTCATTTTATTATGAGAGTTTTACCACATTTCTGTGTTTTTTATGTGTTATTACAGTTGTGCTAATGAAGGTGAATTGCCCTTTAAGCTGCAAGTCACAGTTTCCCCAAGAGACCTGCTTATCTTAAATTGTTACAATTGTTTCTTTGCTTATCTTAAAAATAGTTACAATTGTTTCTTTGCTTCTCTTAAATTGTTACACTTGTTTCTTTGCTTCTCTTAAATTGTTACACTTGTTTCTTTGCTTCTCTTAAATTGTTACAATTGTTTTGTCGCTTATTTTAAATTGTTACAAAAGTATCTAAGTGCACCTGCCACATATTCTGGGCTCTCTGGCAAAAGCCAAATTTAGAAACTTTGTATCTTTCTCTGGCTGTTCAGTGCAGGAGACCAAGAAAAAGTCGGGACATTTCAGTAACAATCCGAGACTGCGGACAGAGCTGTCGAAATCAGGACTGTCCCGGGAAAATCAGGACTGTTAGGAGGTATGTTAAGTGTAGAGGAGAGCAGCAAATTTAGGCTGAAAGGACTCGGACAACCCCCTCAGCCAACTGGATTTGCTTATGGAATACAGAGAATTCTGCAAAATGGGACCACACTGAAAAAAAATGGTGCATACACAGCTACACCCCGATACACTCCAGCCACGCCCATTATGCAGAACCACACCCACTCCCACAAGCCTCTTTGTGACCTCTTTTTTTGCTATTTAAA
The DNA here is from genome assembly GCF_017654675.1 of Xenopus laevis. NCBI lineage: Eukaryota > Metazoa > Chordata > Amphibia > Anura > Pipidae > Xenopus > Xenopus laevis. The sequence goes on from NC_054377.1 coordinate 4,038,179, forward strand.
GCAGCATTTATCTGGGTTAGGCTTTATATTGTCTGCACTGCTGTTTGTGACTCCTAAAGCATTATAACAGAAGCACACGGAGACCAAGCTTCTTCTACTTTGTGTCAAGAGTCAGAACTAGGAACAAGAAAGGGATAAAAAAAACCCTGCTCTTAATAACAATGACAGTTACACACAGCCATTAGGCAATTAAGCAGAACAGCTTTTGGGTAGAGTTCCCCTTTAATCCCCCTGCTACCGGCACAAACACCCGGGCCAATTTCACAAGAATTTCAGAAGCAATTAATAAGAGTCGTTATAATAATAAAACCCTATAATAACACATGGCGTTAATGAGAAGCACATTCTGCCGGAAAGGCTCGGCGCCAGAGATTTATGGATCGGCTAAAATAACTGTTGATGAAATTGGGTTCTGATCTCATTCACTGGAGCGGAAAGGAAAGCTATAACTTTATACTTGGCACAGGCCACGAGCTCGGGTCGGGTAACTGCAGGGAAGTGGTGCCGCCCTTCTGCTCTGACACCGGTGCCCTGGAAAGTCGGTGTCAGTTGGAAAAGGCAGGATTTATGAAGAGTAATGAGTATCACACACATCATTCTGCAGCTGCTGCTGGATATTTATCTAGGTGTCTGCGATGTGGATCCTTCAAGGGCGTATTTACCTGTTTATTTCACGGTTTATTGTTCACACAACACTGAATATGGACCCCCATAAATAAGGGGCGACACATGAGCGGCGCAATGGGAAAGCTTCAGCCATGATGGGACTGAGCTTTAATCAAAGTAAAGAGGAGGAACATTTTGTCTGGTGATGTCACAATTGAATCTATACGGCACCAATGCATTCAGCAGAGATTATACATCGTTCCAGTTACGTCACAGAAGCTTGCAATCTAAGGTCCCAATTCCATTGACACACAGTAAGGTCAATTTATGAAGATCCGTAATACAGAGAAGGTCACCTGTTGGACACAGACCAATAACATTCCCAGCCCGGGCGGAAGCTCCACAGAGAACTGAATGGCACAAGCTATAAATAATCCAATTGAATATGCCTCAAACGCTCGCTCTGATGATCAAAGCTGCCCAGCTCTGGCCTAAATGAAATATCAAGGTTATTTATTCACAGCTGCCCGTCTCAGCATGTTGCTCAAGTCTCAGTGACGCTGGTTGCTAGGGGATGCTAGACCTGGGCTAACTGACTCCTTTTATTACATAATCCCATTCGTTTTGGGGTCACACACACCTTGGCACTTAGATACCAGTCCAACATTTATTTGCACAAAGAGTGTCCACCAGCAAATGGTGTTTTAATTGTCACCTCCCCTGTTTTTTATACATGTACCCATCTCATGAGCCATGGGGTTGGAGGTTCAAGGGGGGCCCTGACCAAAGGCTGAAACTAGAAGGATGGCCCTGACCAGTGGTTGGAGCTTCAAGGATGGCCCTGACCAGTGGTTGGAGCGTCTAGGGGGCCCTGACCAGAGGTTGGAGGTTCAAGAGGTTCCCTAACTAGTGGTTGGAGGTTTAAGGATGGCCCTGACCAGAGGTTGGAGCTTCAAGGGGGGCCTGACCAGTGGTTGGAGCTTCAAGGAGAGCCCTGACCAGAGGTTGGAGCTTCAAGGGGGGCCTGGACCAGAGGTTGGAGCTTCAAGGGGGCCCTGACCAGTGGCTGGAACTTCAAGGGGGCCCTGACCAGTGGCTGGAACTTCAAGGGGGCCCTGACCAGTGGCTGGAACTTCAAGGGGGCCCTAAGCAGAGGTTGGAGCTTCAAGGGGGCCTTGACTAGAGGTTAGAGCTTTAAGGGGCCCTGACCTTAGGTTGGAGCTTCAAGGGGGGCCTTGACTAGAGGTTGGAGCTTTAAGGGGGCCCTGACCAGAGGTTGGAGCTTCAAGGTGGGCCCTACTAGTGGTTGGAGCTTCAAGGGGGGCCTTGACTAGAGGTTGGAGCTTTAAAGGGGGCCCTGACCAGAGGTGGGAGCTTCAATGGGGGGCCTGACCAGAGGCTAAAGCTTCAAAGGGCACTTGCAATTTTTTGGTAAGTGGGCCCGTGGAAGTCAGGTTGTCTAGTCGGACCTCAGAGGCCCAGTCTGACACTGAATAATGCAGCTCAGAAACATCCCAGAATTCCCCATTCAAAAATCTGCTCCAATCTGTATTCTCTTAGCGGCCACATGGTTTCAGATGGGTCATTTTAATTGAAAATCTTTAAATTACCTTGTTAATAAACGTGCAATAAAGGCCTCTCTGTATTCCATTAATGGCGCAGAGCATTGCAGAATAAAGTCACGGCATTAGCATGAGAATTGTGCCTCTGTCTGATTATTGCTCCCAATAACATCGGGTCACACGGACGGAAACAGCTTATTTTACTGCATAAATCTGACTCTGGCAGCGACTAATTCTGATATAAAGGGAAAGAATTCCTCGGCTCTTTGTGCGTCTCTTGCTTTCTATCCGCATTCTCTGTCACTGAAAGCCTCGCTGGCAAATAATAGACTGCGCGAGATAAAGAGCCACACTAAATGCCAGTCATTTGCTTCCAAGTAACAACTGTATTTCCATGAAATTGTAGCACAGTCGCTTTTCCACTCGCTCTGTCCCCTCAATGTTTTCCCCGGGCCGGTGCTCACAAAACCATCAATAAAGAAGTGATGTTTTCAGACTAAAATATAGTTACAGTTCCATTCTTTCACGGGGGAATGTATTTCCTGGTGCACATGTCATCCCCTCTACTTCCTTTCTGGAGATAAAACAGCAGTTTTGTTTCACTTTATGGCAGGTCTTTCAGTTCAACCGTGCCAGGTCCTCATTTAATATCGAGCTAAAGAACAAATTGTACCTCGTAGGGCCTATACATATAGCATGGGCAGTCTGCACCTTGTAACAGATTAAAGTCCAATGCAGGGTGCAGAGCATGTCACTGTTGGGTGCAAGTGAGCCCTGTCCTTGAGAAATGCCCCATAAGAAGGTGGTACATCCTGAGCTCACCCAGAACCTTGTAACACAATATAGGGATGACAGTGTCACTTTAAAAGCACTAGCACCTCCGGGGAGACACGGAGGAGGAATCAGTGACCTGTATCTGTTCATAAAGCAGAAAGCAAAGATCTGTCAGCAGGAAGTGTAGGAGGAATGTGAAACGCGTGGGACTGGGGGAGTTAAGCTGCTCACACCTATATATAGCTCAGATTAGCCCACTGACAGGGAAGGGGCTGAACATTGGCATTCCTGACCCCGCCTCCATCCTTTGTGCCCAAGTGCTACAGAAGCCAGGGATGGTGTAACGTTCTGTGACAAAGGGTGCTCTTGGTTTACTATAACTCCCAGCATTCTTTCCTGATGGCCTTTTATTGAAATCCCACATTAAACACATGGATAATGCTGAACAAGGCACAACATTTCAAATAGAAACGTCAACATTACTTTTATAAGCAGCCCTTGCACATTACAGAATTGGGCACAAAATGGAAATAGTAGGACAAGATGGAGACAGTAGGACAAGATGGAGACAGTAGGGAAAGATGGAAACAGTAGGAAAAGATGGAGACAGTAGGACAAGATGGGGACAGTAGGACAAGATGGAGACAATAGGGTAAGATGGAGACAGTAGGACAAGATGGAGACAGTAGGACAAGATGCAGACAGTAGGACAAGATGGAGACAGTAGGACAAGATGGAGACAATAGGGTAAGATGGAGACAGTAGGAAAAGATGGAGACAGTAGGGCAAGATGAAGACAGTAGGGAAAGATGGAGACAGTAGGACAAGATGGAGACAGCAGGACAAGATGGAGACAGCAGGACAAGATGGAGACAGTAGGACATGATGGAGACAGTAGGACAAGATGGAGACAGTAGGGAAAGATGGAGACAGTAGGACAAGATGGAGACAGCAGGACAAGATGGAGACAGTAGGACATGATGGAGACAGTAGGACAAGATGGAGACAATAGGGTAAGATGGAGACAGTAGGACAAGATGGAGACAGTAGGACAAGATGCAGACAGTAGGACAAGATGGAGACAGTAGGACAAGATGGAGACAGTAGGAAAAGATGGAGACAGTAGGACAAGATGGAGACAGAAGGACAAGGTGAAGATGGTAGTGCTAAATGGAGAAAGTAGGACAAGACAGTAATAGTTGGAGATGATTGTGACACAGGGCTGCTTTATACTTTGTTTCTACATCAGCCCAATGACATGAATCAAAGCACTGAACAATCTTGAGTTATGGTTTTTATGGCCGGTATGACCCTCGCTACTTCCATCCTTTGCTGTTGGCTGTGAGTTTAGTGTTAGCATCAGAGCAACTTGCATTTCTGTTCCTCTGTTTGTTCACTCGCTGACACTTTCCCGATCCGATAGTGGATCTTATAAAAAGAAATAGAATATCTTGATCTTTCGCCCCCCTCCGCTTGGCTTCCGCCCAAGCCAAACCAGTTATTTATGATGAAATTGTCTCATTTAAACAAGATTGATGGATCTTCCCCAGAATCCCCAATATCTGCGAGTACCAAAGCTCTGACCCTTCCCAACAGCCGCGAAGCTTCACAACAAAATAAGTCTCATACAAGGAGAGCAGAATCCATCTTGCTCAAATTGCTATTGTTACTGAGCCTCCTCAAGCGTCGCCGCCAAGTGAGAAGCCCACGGAAGCGCGGTGCCCTTGGACCCAGAACGAATTTTAAAGTAAAGTGCTGGAAAAACTTGTGCAGCTCTATTTGTGTCATCCCAAAAAGTCCCAAGGTGTATTGGTCACTGCTCTTTATGGATACCTTTAAATTAAAGGGGAAATTCACCTTCCAAAAAAGTTTGCCTTTCAAACAGTACACCGCAAAAAGTGTTAGGAAACCCCACGGTGGGTACCAATACAGGGCTATGATCTGCCAGCAGGCTCTGTTTGGCAGTAACTTCATTTGCTGGGGCCACTGTGTTATAGATATAGCTGGGGTCACTGCGTTATATATATATTGCTGGGGCCACTGTGTTATATGTATATATAGCTAGGGCCACTGTGTTCTATATATAGCTAGGGTCACTGTGTTATATATATATAGCTGGGGTCACTGCGTTATATATATATTGCTGGGGCCACTGTGTTATATATATATTGCTGGGGCCCCTGTTATATTATTGCTGGGGCCACTGTGTTATATAATTGCTGGGGCCACTGTGTTATATATATATATTGCTGGGGCCACTGTGTTATATATATATTGCTGGGGCCCCTGTTATATAATTGCTGGGGCCACTGTGTTATATATATTGCTGGGGCCACTGTGTTATGGAATACTGGTGTCACTACTGAAATACCGGTGCTATTTAAATAGCTCTGATGCCAATTTCCAGAGGTTCCAATTAGTACCTGCCTCAATGGAGCTTGCAATCTAAGGTCCCTATCACATTCACACACACTAGAGTAAATATACTCAAAAGCCAAATACCTGCCTGTAGGTTGTTTGGGGTATTGGAGGAAACAGGGGTACCTGGAGGACCCTCACACACACACACACACATAAGGAGAACATACAACTCCTTGTTATGAAGTGCTGGGGTCACTGTGTCATATATTGCTGAGGCCACTGGGAGCCACTTTAAAGGGAGTGGTGAGCAAGATACTGGTTGGGAATTACTGATCTAGAACACGCTGATGGCTTATTAAAGGTGAAAGTCGCCTTTAACCATGGCACCCTCTATATAACAGAAGATCAATCTAGGTGATGACTCCTTAACTTGTTTACAGTGTCCAACCAATGCCACATAACTGAATTCTGCTCATAAGGTATAGAGTATAGGTACATATTAATAGGCAGTGTATCACAAGGGCAGACAGAGGAGTCTTTTAGCAAGTAACCACTTGCCCTTGGCTTTATGTAGCCACCTGGACATGAAGGGCAGCCAGGTATTGGGAAGTCAGGGCAGACAGTCTGGGCAGAATCATTGGGCAGGTTAAAGGGCAGAGCAGGTTGATTACAATGAAGTTCAGGAAAGAGGAACCTTCAGACCAAACATCAGACAGCAGCTGAATATATTCCATACGGATAAACTTTTCTCTCCCAGTGCAGACAAGATTCTTTCAGAATTGCTACATTTTTATTCTTTAAGGAAATGAGATCAAGGAAAAGGCTGGGAATAAGCCACAAAGGATGAAGAAGTAATTTGGTGTTTAGGAAATTTGATTACAAATGTTGACAGTGTGCTTCTTGGGCCAGTGCAATATCATGGGGCCACAAAGTGCCAATTACTAACAAGTGTGTGCGGAGATCGCATAGAACAGCTAATAGGTCAAACAAGCAAATACATGGAAGACAATCAAGGGCAAACAAACAGACTAAAGGAAATTATCTGGGGACAAACAGGAAGTCACTAAAGTACTATATATATACTTGCTTGCAACTAAGGTCAAGCAAACAGACCAAAGGAAGTCACTTAAAAAAAGAGACAGATTAAAGGATAATGAGCAGTATATAGGACGAGTACGATATCGGTAAAGGGCAAGAAAACAGATACAAGGCCTCATGTGGGGGAAGGCATATAGGCCACCCCCTGCCATTAAAGAAGTCACTAAAGATCCAACATGAAGATAAAAGAAGATAAAAGAAAGTCGAAGACAGGGACAAACAGGACCAACAAGCAGAAGGAAGTCCAAAAGAAAACAAACAGATAAAAGGAAGTCAGTCCAGGATAATAAGCAAATTAAAAAAAACAGCAGATAAAATCAATTTAGTCAAGTACACTAGAAAGTCACTACAGATGAAGCTAGAAGATAAAAGGAAGTCAGTCAAGCACAACAAGCAGTTAAAAGGAAATCAGTTATGGACAGAGAGGAAGTCACTAAAGTAAAAAGTAGCAGATAAAGGGAAGTCAAATAGGGACACAAAATAAATAATAAAGGATTAAACAAATATTTGACAGTCAAGGACAAAGAAGCAGATAAAATGACATCAGCCAGGTAAAAAAGTTATTAAAGATAAAACAAGAAGATAAAAGGAAATAGACAAACAGGAAGTCACTAAAGAGCAAAGCACAGATAAAAGGAAGTCAGTCAGGAACAAAAAGGAAAATCAGATAAATCAGATGAAATCTGTCGAGGACAGACGAGCAGATAAAACAAAATCAGTTGAGTACAAACAGGAAGAAGATAAAGGACAAACAAGCAGATAAAACGAAGTCACTAAAGAAAACAAACAGAAAAAAGGAAGTCACTACAGATGAAGCTAGAAGATAAAAGGAAGTCAGTCAAGCAGATAAAAGGAAAGCAGTTAGGGACAAAGAGGAAGTCACTAAAGGAAAAAGTAGCAGATAAAGGGAAGTCAATTGGGGACAAAAATTAAATAATTAAAGATTAAACAAATATATAAATGACAGTCAAGGACAAAGAAGGAGATAAAATGACATCAGGCCAGGTACAAACGTTACTAAAGAGAAAACAAGAAGATAAAAGGAAATAGACAATTAAATTAATCAGGTTTAATAGAAAGTCACTAAAGATAAAGCTACAAGTTAAAGGAAGTCGGTGAAGAACAAACAAGCAGATAAAAGGAAATCGGTTGGGGACAGGTAGAAAAATCAATAAAGACAAAATAAGAAGATACAAGGAAATAGACAAACAGGAAGTCAGTAGCAAAGAAACAGTTAAAAGGAAGTCAGTAAAAATCAGATAAGAGGATCAAAAGGAATCTGCCAAGGACAGAAGAGCAGATAAAAGGAAATAAGTTAAGGACAAACAAAACAGGAAGTGAATAAAGGACAAACAAGTAGATGATAAAGAAAAACAGATAAAAGCAATTCAGTTTAGAGTAATAAGAAAATTAAAGGAAATCACTTAAAGACAAACAAGCAGATAAAATGGCAGTTACAAAAAATCCCTAAAGATAAAATAAGGGGGTACAAGGAAACAGACAAACAGGAAGTCACTAAAGAGCAAAGTAACAGATAAAAGGAAGTCAGTCACAAACACAAAGGAAGTCAGTAAAGATCATATAAGAAGATCAAAAGGAATCTGACAAGGACAGACGAGCGAATAAAAGGAAATCAGTTAAGTACAAACAGGAAGTCAATAGAAGACAAACAAAGAGATAAAATAAAACCTGTCACAATCAAGAAGAAATCATTGAAAGGCCAAACAAGCAGATAAAAGGAAATCACTAAAGGTCAAGTAAACTGCACAGACACATCATGACAAGTACAAGTCGGTGATTATGAAAAATTATACTCAATAAACTTCTGTACAAGGAAAGATATTCATCTGGAACTCATTTAGATTAGAAACATTTGCAGTACATTTGGGTACATTTTCTGGGGTGTCAAATAGAGTCAATATTTGATTTATTTATATCAGCATCGAGTGGACACCCTATAACTAGATTTGGGATCAATGGGGTTGACAGTCTGTTTCAAGCAGAGAAAAGGTTCATTCCTGGGAGAGAGAGAAATGCAGAATGTGCCAGGGAACCGCTGACCTCCAGACGTATTTGGAACAAAACTGCAAATATAAATATTTCCCTGACACTTGGTGCTGACACTGAGGGCACAGTTTCCTGACACATGACAAGAAGCATTTGTTTTTTCTCCTCCCAAATTTTTCTGTATCATTTTTATTGTTTATTTGTTTTAGGTGAGATTGTGACCCAACCCTCCCTCCCATATGTATAAATACAACTATACAGAGAAGGAATGTTCTGGGCACACAATAAGCTATATCCTCATACTGTACTGTCTAAGGGAATCAATATGGCACCTCCTCCCATATGTATAAATACAAATATACAGAGAAGGAATGTTCTGGGCACACAATAAGCTATACCCTTATACTGTACTGTCTAAGGGAATCAATATGGCACCTCCTCCTCCCATATGTATAAATACAAATATACAGAGAAGGAATGTTCTGGGCACACAATAAGCTATACCCTCATACTGTACTGTCTAAGGGAATCAATATGGCACCTCCTCCTCCCATATGTATAAATACAAATATACAGAGAAGGAATGTTCTGGGCACACAATAAGCTATACCCTTATACTGTACTGTCTAAGGGAATCAATATGGCACCTCCTCCTCCCATATGTATAAATACAAATATACAGAGAAGGAATGTTCTGGGCACACAATAAGCTATACCCTCATACTGTACTGTCTAAGGGAATCAATATGGCACCTCCTCCTCCCATATGTATAAATACAAATATACAGAGAAGGAATGTTCTGGGCACACAATAAGCTATACCCTCATACTGTACTGTCTAAGGGAATCAATATGGCACCTCCTCCTCCCATATGTATAAATACAAATATACAGAGAAGGAATGTTCTGGGCACACAATAAGCTATATCCTCATACTGTACTGTCTAAGGGAATCAATATGGCACCTCCTCCTCCCATATGTATAAATACAAATATACAGAGAAGGAATGTTCTGGGCACACAATAAGCTATACCCTCATACTGTACTGTCTAAGGGAATCAATATGGCACCTCCTCCTCCCATATGTATAAATACAAATATACAGAGAAGGAATGTTCTGGGCACACAATAAGCTATACCCTCATACTGTACTGTCTAAGGGAATCAATATGGCACCTCCTCCTCCCATATGTATAAATACAAATATACAGAGAAGGAATGTTCTGGGCACACAATAAGCTATACCCTCATACTGTACTGTCTAAGGGAATCAATATGGCACCTCCTCCTCCCATATGTATAAATACAAATATACAGAGAAGGAATGTTCTGGGCACACAATAAGCTATACCCTCATACTGTACTGTCTAAGGGAATCAATAGGACAACCACTCCCTTTATGTATCAATTACATAGAGAAGGAATGTAAATGTAAAAATAATGTAAATTAACCATGATTCTGCAAACAGAAAATATTCCCCATGTAAATGTCATGTAAATTCTTCCTATAAAGTTGTCTTCTCTCAGAAAGTGGTTAAGTAAAAGAAAAAAATCCTCAAAGCTCTTTTTTTTCCTTATCCATCGTGGGAAGCATTAGCCTGACAACAGAACAGATTATTTTGACATCGCACGTACATGAAAAAAAAACAAATTGGAAAGAATTGCAATCGAAACTGAAAGGCTTCTCGCTGGTTGGGATTAAACGCAGCCTCATGCTTTTTCTTTGATGAAGGTTTTATTGCTTTAGGCTTCTATGATACATTTCATTTTCTGCTCCTATTTTTAGAATTGGAAATATTAATAAATATATATATATGTGTGTGTGTGTGTGTGTATATATATATATATATGGGATTGGGGGAGATGTTCCTTTATAAATGGCCCAAAAGATATTGGACCTGTTATCCAGAATGCTCGGGACCTGGGGTTTTCTGGATACCAGATATTTCCCTAATTGGGATCTTCATACCTTAAGTCTACTAGAAAATCATATAAACATGAAATAAACCCAATAGGCTGGTTTTGCCTCCAATAAGGATTAATTATATCTTAGTTGGGATCAAGTACAAGCTACTGTTTTATTATTACACAGAAAAAGGAAATCATTGTTTAAAATTTGGATTTTTCAGATAAAATGAGACCCATACCTGTACTGAAGACCTCATAGTAAAAGAGTAAAGCTGGATATAGATGGCTAGCTTTGGTGGGGCAGATACAACAGTGCACTAGTCCGTCCAGGCATTTTTAAAGGGGTTCTTCTCCTTTAAATTAACTGTTAGTATGATTTAGAGAGGGATATTCTGAGACGATTTGCAATTAGTTTTCATTTTTTACTATTTGTGGTTTTTGAGTTATTCAGCTTTTTACTGCTCTTCAGTTTGTAATTTCAGCAGTCGCTTTGCTAGGGCCAAAATTACCCTAGCAATTATCCTAGCAACCATGCATTTACACAAAAAAGCCAAAACTTTTAGACCAAGGTTGACACATAGGAGGAATCTCTTCCCAAACCCAATAAAACTCCTTTCCTTCCTTCCTTCCTTCCTTCCTTCCTTCCCTTCCTTCCTTCCTTCCTTCCTTCCTTCCTCCCTTCCGCCCTCCAACCCTTCCTTCATTCCTCCCTTCCTTCCTTCCATCTTTCCTCCCTCCCTCCCTCCCTTCCTTCCTCTCCCTTCCTTCCTTCCTTCCTTCCTTCCTTCCTTCCTTCCTTCCTTCCTTCCTTCCTTCCTCCCTCCTTTCTTTCTTTCTTTCTTTCTTTCTTTCCTTCCTACCTTCCTTCCTCCCTTCCTTCCTTCCTCCCTCCACTAGCAACCATGCATTTACACAAAAAAAGCCAAAACTTTTAGACCAAGGTTGATACATAGGAGGAATCTCTTCCCAAACCCAATACAACTCCTACCCTCCCTCCCTCCCTCCCTCCCTCCCTCCCTCCCTCCCTCCCTTCCTTCCCTCCCTCCCTCCCTACTCTAGCAACCATGCATTTACACAAATGCCAAAACTTTTAGACCAAGGTTGACACATAGGAGGAATCTGTTCCCAAACCCAATACAACTCCCTCCCTCCCTCCCTTCCTCCCTCCCTCCCTCCCTTCCATCCTTACTTCCTTCCTCCTGATTACGGAGGTTCTGCCATGTAATGTACCATGATTCCTGCAGTGATTGCTTCTGACTATGCAGCATTTATTCTGTGATTTAATTCACGACTCCTGATTATCTCCGTGTTCATCGGCAGAAACATTTCCTTCCCGTGCTCTAATATCGGCCACTTGACATTTCCAAGATCTGAATTCAGCTTAAAGGGGAAGTTTATATAACTATTTATAGATTTGTCTGTTCTAAGTCATGCTCCAGTTAGTTTTCATTTTTTATGTTGTAGGGATTTTGAATGATTAGTCTTCCTGTTCTACCTGGTTTATCCTGTTGGGGGTCACTGACCCCGGTAACCAAAAAACAAACCATCGACTGTTAGAGTTCAATTTTATTTATTTTTCTTATTTTTAAATATGTATCTTTACTTGCAGGCTCTCTCCTACTAATCTCCCATTCTAAATGCCAAACTACCTCTGGTTGACAGGTCATTAAGCCCTAGCAACCAGGTAACCAGCTGAAATTCCAATTTGTGTTGCTCAGCAAATTTTTCCTTTTCTCAGGGTTAGAGAAGCTCATTTGGGTATCAGGATAAATTTGGGTTGCCACCTGTCTGGTTTTGACCAGGACGGCCCAGTTTTCGGGAGGGCTGCCCGGGTCACAACTAACTGCCCGGTTTTCCTAATTTGAAAAAGTGGATCGGATTCCCTAAGATGACGGGACGATGTATAGTGCCCTGATTGTGTTCAGTTCCAGCAGAGCTTTCGGCCTTATTTGCTCCTGACGTCCGACGGGACCTCTAATTATGTAACTGAAAGAATCGAGGTCTATTTATACAGCGACAAACAAATCCCACGTTCTTTGTGTTCAAACCATTAAAGTCGTGTCGGGTATTTGTAGCAATGCGAGGAACGCTGATGTATAATTTATATTCTCATTACCAGATTTGCCTTCGCCGGCTGCCAATTTGTATCAGGGGTGAAAGCCGGGGGGGGGGGAGAGAATCCAAAGCTTCACTTTCAGAGCAATGAAACACAGACAAATTGGGAGAGGATTTCTGACAGTAAAATCTGCTGTACTTCCCCTTGAATCAGATCACATGGGCAGAGAGATAGTGGTAGGGATGCAGTGAATCCAGGATTCAGTTCGGGATTCGGCCTTTTTTTGTGCCTGGCTGAACCGAATCAGAATCCTAATTTGCATATGTAAATTAGGGGCGGGTAGGGAAATCACATGACTTTTCGTCACAAAAGAAGAATTTTTTCCACTTTTTCCTTTCTTGCCCCTAATTTGCATATGCAAATTAGTATTCTGATTCGGTTCAGCCAGGCACAAGGATTCGGCCTGCTGAAAAAGGCCGAATCCCAAGCAGAATCCTGGATTCTCTGCATCCCTACCACTATCTCTCTGCCCATGTGATCTGATTCAAGGGGAAGTACAAATTAGGATTCGGATTTGGTTCGGTATTCGGCCGAATCTTTCACCAAGGATTCTGGATTCGGCCGAATCCCAAATAGTGGATTGGGTGCATCCCTAGATAGTGGGCAGCATGCAGAGGAGTGGTCTGTGCTTCTACCTAGGGATACCCAAAGTACAGCTGCTGTTGAACTACAACCCCCAGTCCAAGCTAAGGAAGTTGTAGTTTAACATCAGAATATACATATTCATTCTGTTTATATTGAAGCCACTTCTCTAACAGCTTTCGCTTCCCGTCAGTAACTCCCCTCCCTCGCACCAGGGGTTTATGTACTGGATTAAACCCCATTGATTTCCATATCACTTGTCTCATCCGCTAAAGTGATCGCTGATGTCACAAATGAAAATCGTTAAAGTGCACGGCTTGGGCAAGCCTGTGTGGCCAATCAATTCCCCCCGTTAGTATTGGAGGGGGCTCGGGATACTCAGGAATTAACGATCCCATTAGGAGGGTTCCTGGAAATCATTAGAATACGGCAGTTCTGCTGCTTCCAGATCAGTTGAGGAGCCGCAGCATCAGCCTCGCAGGGAATCCATTGTTCACTATATGGTCACATCTGAGTTGGGGGCAACAAAAGAGGAGGCTGCGGGGGGCCTGGGTCTGCCTCCTCTTCTGCACCATGAACCTCATTTAAAGGACATACCCTGTACCCCCAATTAATAGAGGAGGGGGAAGGGTGCTGCTAATTTAGTAGTATGGGCCCCATGATTACTGAAGGATAAGCTCATCTAAACAAGAAATGTTTGGCCATGCCCACAATCAGCAATGCCACGCCCCATTTCCCCAAAACCCTGCCCCCTATTTCCGAGTGGCAATTTGGGACAGTTACACCTTTCCAGGCCCCAAATGCAACACAGACTCAGACTGGACTCCCTAATGCCCTCCAGCTAATGGCAGCTCTGACTTTGATGCTTTATTACTAATAATAATAATAATAATATTAATAATGCCAATAAATGGCTTTAACTTTTATTATGGCTGCAGAATTTGCAATTGGTCTTTATTACTCAAGCTTGGTTGGTTGCTCTTATTCCTTAATATATCTGCCCTTAAAGTAAAGAAACCCCTTATTATCCCCTTGATAATCTGCATTATCCTATCGCCATGTATATATATATATATATAGGATCCGCACTCTCAGGTCTTATAAATATTATGAAAGTTTTGTTAAAAAGAAGTCTGACGTTTCGCTCACCTCTGAGACCAGAGCAAAACATCAGACTTCTTTTTAATAAAACTTTCATAATATTTATAAGACCTGAGAGTGCGGATCCTATTTGTATTCTATAGATTTATAATTGAAGATACTGCACCCGTGAGTGACGGCTTTTTGATGGATTATATATATAAATATATATATAGGTATGGGATCCGTTTTTCGGAACCCCTTTATCCAGAAAGCTCTGTACTACAGAAAGGATATCTCCCATAGACTCTATTTAATCAAAATAATCCAAATGTTTCTGGTTGAAACATTTACTACAGTTGAAATGTTATAATAGGGTTAGTTCCCCTTGAAGCAGATGTAACATTACGGGACCGGACTCCGGCAGTGGAACGGTTAATGAGCGAAGGCTTTTGGGGACACCAGGCAGAGCTGTAGATAAAGGCTTTAGCTGAGCAATTTAGTCGAGTGGACGAGATAAGGAATAAAAAAGCTGTGACAGGAGAGAACATTGGATGTTATGAAACAGAAATGCAGCATAAACCTGCGCCCGTTACTTGTACAGCAGCTCCGGCCTTTGTGTCTGTGCACTTGATGCAGAACAGCGTGTTAAAGGGGAAGTAGAACTTTCACATTGTTCCCTTTGTATCAGGCTAATGGGAATATTATGGGCCAGCTGCATAAGGTATTAAGGCATTCTGATGTTGTGTCTGACCCCTCACTGCTTGAATTACAGATTCCCTTCCCCTTCCTCTGTAAGCTGCCAACAGAGTGTTCCAGTCCCACCCACTACTTAAGTCCCACCCACTGCTTGAGTTACAGACTTCCTTCCCACCCCCTGTAAGATGCCATTATAGTGTTCTAGTCCCACCCACTGCTTAAGCCACACCCACTGCTTAAGTCCCACCCACTGATTGTGTTACAGGCTTGCTGCCCACCCCGTCAGATGCCACTATAGTGTTCTAGTCCCACCCACTGATTAAGCCACACCCACTCCTTAAGTCCCACCCACTGATTGAGTTACAGGCTTGCTGCCCACCCCATGTAAGTTGCCATTGTAGTGTTCTAGTCCCACCTACTGCTTAAGTCCCACCCCCTGATTGAGTTACAGACTTGCTGCCCACCCCCTGTAAGATGCCATTATAGTTTTCTAGTCCCATTTACTGCTTAAGTCCGACCCCCTGATTGAGTTACAGATTTGCTGTCCATCCCCTGTAAGATGCGATTAAAGTGTTCTAGTCCCACACACTGATTAAGCCACACCCACTGCTTAAGTCCCACCCATTGATTGAGCTACAGGCTTGATGCCCACGCCCTGTAAGATGTCATTATAGTGTTCTAGTCCCACCCACTAATTAAATCCCACCCACTGCTTGAGTTACAGACTTGCTGCCCATCCCCTGTAAGCTGTCATTATGGTGTTCTAGTCCCACCCAGTGTTTAAGTCCCACCCACTGCTTAGATTACTGATTTCCAGTCCCGCCCCCTGAAAGCTGCGGCAGAGCCTCCTTGACTGAAACATGGGATCAGAATAGAATAAGTCAATGGAAACTTCCAGGGATAGGGACTAAGTCAAAAGCACTAAATAATAACATATTTGATCCTAAAATATTTTATTATTTAGTTCCCCTTTAATGTTTACTCACAAGCACACACACCAAGAAGTTAAAAGTAAAAATAATTGCAGTTCCCCTTTACATGGACAGCGCTGCTTATAATGAGGTGGTGGGTGCCGTCTGTTTTGCACAGTGGCACTTTATGACCGTTTTAGGCTGCGGCACAACAAGGGCCTTTGACTGAGCAGGAGGGTGTGAATGGCTTTGCCGCCCCCCTTATATAAACCTGCTGGCACCCTCCCCTCATATCACAGTCTCCACATTGTATGGGCCTGGCACCCCCTCTCCCGCCGCTGACTCCTGGGTTTCCATGCAGCCCTGCAAAATGAACTCCCTCTCTGTGCACAAAGGGGAAGAAACCCCCTTATTCCTAATCTTATAAATTCACTGTAATGTCTAATCCGGGGGAAACACTTTGCTAATGAATAAAAGTACAAGACAGAATGGGTGGCACTTGTCACCGGCTGTTATTAAATCTGTAGGAAGGGACCACTCCTCAGCTGTAGGGGACGTCACATTTTCCACTGGCAAAAAAAAAAAGAAATCAGATTTTCCACATATTTTTCTTTCTCTCCCGGAGAGAGTGAGCGAGTCAGTACAGGCAGCGGCACTGGGCAGGTACAAGAGAAGCTCAAACTGAACCTGTGCGAATAATCTTTCTGCCCCCGGGGGTCTAGTAGATAATAATCTGCCCCCTTCCCAACATTAAAGGGGCCCCTTGGGTAAATATTTGTTAATAATACAGGATATATATATAATAGAGTGGTTAATATCCAACCCACAACCCTACAGCTACTGCTGAACTGCAAAACTCAATGCAATGGTGGGGCCCCATGAACCCCAACACTGATAAAAATATCCAGGTGATTCCAATCAGGGGCAGGGCCACCATCAGTAGTCATTAGGGTGGCCACCTGGCCGGTATTTTACTGCCCTGGCCGGTAAAAATGATGGCTGATCCCAATGTTATTAATAGGGAATAAAGATAAATATATAGGAAGGCCGGTATTTTTTTCCAAAAAAAGTGGCAACCCTAGTAATCATGGGGCCCCTATACTACTAAAGTAGCAGGGCCCTCACTGGGGCCCCTGGGTGGTTGTCCCAGTCCAGTGACATAACTATATCCTTATGGGTGCAAGTGCGTTATTTGTATTGGCCCCTCCTCCCCTATTGTCCTCACCCATTACCCCAAATACCTCCCTCCATTTCCATACTTTTGGGGGGCCCCTCTGCCACAGGGACTGTGAATGGAGTACCCCCTTTCATCCTCATGGCAACACTGATTTGGGGGAATAGCAGGACCTCTGCAGGGGAGCAAGACTGCTGCAAAAAGATATTGGGATTTCTTTTAAAGAGACAGTGGTGGGCGGGCTGCTAAGGGGCCAAACCATTGAGGGATATGGGGCCCCATTACTTCATACAGCAACCCTGCTTTAATTGGCTGGGAAATGATTAGCTCATTGGTTATTGATAGGGAATAAGGGCAGAGACACACGTTTAGATTCAGGGAGATTAGTCACCCAGCGACAAATCTCCTCTTCTCTCGGGGGGACTAATATCCCCAAACTGCCTCCCGCCAGCTGGAATTTAAATGGCCGGCGGGATGGCAATATCGGCGATATAGATTATAGCTGGCGGGAGGCAGTTCGGGTAGATTAGTCGCCCGAAGAAGAGGCGATTTATCGCTGGGCAACTAAGGGCAGAGACACGTGCTCAGATTCAAGGAGATTTAGTCTCCCAACAATAAATCGTCTCTTCTTCGGGGGGCGACTAATCTCCCCGAACTGCCTCCCGTCGGCTAGAATCTAAACTGCCGGCTAGAATCTAAATCACTGGCAGGATGGCACTCGGAAAACTTCGGAAAAAGAATTGCACCAATTACCATCCCACCGGTGATTTACATTCTAGCTGGCGAGAGTTCGGGGAGATTAGTCGCTACGAAGAAGAGGAGATTTGTTGATGGCCGACTATCTCCCCGAATTTGAGCGTGTGTCTGCCCTAAGGAATGGGGAACAGAAAGGGACAGACGGACAATGAGAATGAAGAATGAATGGATATTGGGAAGTTGCTCAGAATTAAATCTTCCTTTTATTGGGTGGAGTCCACCCAATCTGCGAGTATCTGGCGTGCGATCGAGACAACCTGTGTTTGAAATAAGATCAAGTTCTCTCTATTTAAACAGACACAAATAGACACAATGTAACTTTGTATTCCGCAGAGCATTGAGGATCTATCAGCTTCTATCTGTGCTCTGCAGGGCTCTCTTGTCTTCCGCTGCAGCCATGCCCCAGGTATTCTGAAAGGATGCGATGGGGGTTTGTGTTCCCTGTAGTATCTTTAGTAGCCCATTGTCTAACAAAACACCACCTTTTAGCACCCCTGGTTGAGAATGAGGATCAACTGTCACATTCCCCTTTTGGAACTCCCTGACAACTCCCTGGCAAGACAGAGACAGAACGGACAGACATGAGACATGGGGAAACCCAAGCCGGTTCCATCTCTAGAGAGACGCTCCTCTGTCTGCGGGACAAGCAGTCTCATGATAAGGGCACAATGACTGATCAAAGGGCTTGTGGCTAAACCAGTGTCTGGAGTCTTTCAGCTCTACGAATACTTTGCACCTCATTTACTAAAGGGGAGGGGTACAAAGTGCACAAATAAACTTTACTGCATGTGTGTTTCTCAGGAATCCAGTGCAGCCTGCGGCACATGGGTGTCCCCCTGGCATCTTTAAGATGCGTAAGCTAGGGTGCACTACTGGGTGCACTAATGGGTGCACTAATGGGTGCACTAATGGGTGCAGCACTAACCCCCACAGGCACAATGCATTTTGCCCCCAGCTGCTGACATTATACAGCCCATTACATTTCATATAAACTTGCTTCTAAACTGGGCTGTCACTTTAAAGAGGGTTAACTGTTTATTTCCCTGCATTATTTACCCACCAGCTGCCCTCGGGGGCCCCTGACTGTGCTAGTTACAGTGCTGCTTACCTGGGCCACTATTCCCCATAACAATTGTAAGGGTCCCATGTAGCCAAGTGCCCGAGGGCTGCAGATGAATGCCCTTTACTTTCAGCACAAACACTGGCCATACCACAAAATCAGTTCGTTACCAACACTTCCAATAAAGTGGATATGACAGTTCCAGCTGCCACCCGGCCCTTATGTGACAAGTAACAGGAGCTGGCAGTTCAGGGGCAGGGAGGTCCCATTGTATCGAGGATTAATTCACTGACAAACCATTTAAAGAGAGTGTAAGTGATCCGCTGAGAGTCTCCCTCCTGCCCTAATCTGAGCTGACACCGACGCAAACCCGACACTCAGAAGCTGGCAGTTACACACATGGAAGAAGACAAGTCAGTTACAATTGGGTTTTAAAGGGCACCTGTCACCCCCTGAACTGTGCCCCCCATCAGAGGTGCAACTCATACATCCCTCTATCCCTCCATCCCTCTATCCCTCCATCCCTCTATCCCTCTATCCCTCTATCCCTCCATCCCTCTATCACTACATCCCTCTATCACTACATCCCTCTATCCCTCCATCCCTCTATCACTACATCCCTCTATCACTACATCCCTCTATCCCTACATCCCTCTATCCCTCCATCCCTCTATCACTACATCCCTCTATCACTACATCCCTCTATCACTTCATCCCTCTATCCCTCCATCCCTCTATCCCTACATCCCTCCATCCCTACATCCCTCCATCCCTACATCCCTCTATCCCTCCATCCCTCTATCCCTCCATCCCTCCATCCCTACATCCCTCTATCCCTACATCCCTCTATCCCTCCATCCCTCTATCCCTACATCCCTCTATCACTACATCCCTCTATCACTACATCCCTCTATCCCTCCATCCCTCTATCCCTACATCCCTCCATCCCTACATCCCTCTATCCCTACATCCCTCTATCCCTAGATCCCTCTATCCCTCCATCCCTCTATCCCTACATCCCTCTATCCCTACATCCCTCTATCCCTACATCCCTCCATCCTTTTATCCCTACATCCCTCTATCCCTACATCCCTCCATCCCTCTATCCCTACATCCCTACATCCCTCCATCCCTACATCCCTCTATCCCTACATCCCTCCATCCCTCTATCCCTACATCCCTACATCCCTCTATCCCTACATCCCTCTATCCCTACATCCCTCTATCCCTACATCCCTCTATCCCTAGATCCCTCTATCCCTACATCCCTCCATCCCTCTATCCCTCCATCCCTCCATCCCTCTATCCCTACATCCCTCTATCCCTACATCCCTCTATCCCTACATCCCTCAATCCCTACATCCTTCTATCCCTACATCCCTCTATCCCTCCATCCCTCTATCCCTCCATCCCTCTATCACTACATCCCTCTATCACTACATCCCTCTATCACTACATCCCTCTATCCCTCCATCCCTCTATCCCTACATCCCTCCATCCCTACATCCCTCTATCCCTACATCCCTCTATCCCTACATCCCTCTATCCCTCCATCCCTACATCCCTCTATCCCTAGATCCCTCCATCCCTCTATCCCTACATCCCTCCATCCCTACATCCCTCTATCCCTACATCCCTCCATCCTTTTATCCCTACATCCCTCTATCCCTACATCCCTCCATCCCTCTATCCCTCCATCCCTCTATCCCTACATCCCTCTATCCCTACATCCCTCCATCCCTCTATCCCTACATCCCTCTATCCCTCCATCCCTACATCCCTCTATCCCTACATCCCTCCATCCCTCTATCCCTACATCCCTCTATCCCTACATCCCTCTATCCCTACATCCCTCTATCCCTACATCCCTCTATCCCTACATCCCTCTATCCCTACATCCCTCTATCCCTCCATCCCTCCATCCCTCCATCCCTCCATCCCTCTATCCCTCCATCCCTCTATCCCTACATCCCTCTATCCCTACATCCCTCTATCCCTACATCCTTCTATCCCTACATCCCTCTATCCCTACATCCCTCCATCCCTAAATCCCTCCATCCCTCCATCCCTCTATCCCTACATCCCTCTATCCCTGCATCCCTCTATCCATGCATCCCTCTATCCCTACATCCCTCTATCCCTACATCCCTCCATCCCTCTATCCCTACATCCCTCTATCCCTCTATCCCTCCATCCCTACATCCCTCTATCCCTCCATCCCTCTATCCCTACATCCCTCTATCCCTACATCCCTCCAACCCTCTATCCCTACATCCCTCTATCCCTACATCCCTCCATCCCTCTATCCCTACATCCCTACATCCCTCTATCCCTACATCCCTCTATCCCTACATCCCTCTATCCCTACATCTCTATCCCTACATCCCTCTATCCCTACATCCCTCTATCCCTAGATCCCTCTATCCCTACATCCCTCTATCCCTACATCCCTCCATCCCTCTATCCCTCCATCCCTCTATCCCTACATGCCTCTATCCCTACATCCCTCTATCCCTACATCCCTCTATCCCTACATCCCTCTATCCCTACATCCCTCCATCCCTACATCCTTCTATCCCTACATCCCTCTATCCCTACATCCCTCTATCCCTACATCCCTCCATCCCTAAATCCCTACATCCCTCCATCCCTCTATCCCTACATCCCTCTATCCCTACATCCCTCTATCCCTACATCCTTCTATCCCTACATCCCTCTATCCCTACATCCCTCTATCCCTACATCCCTCTATCCCTACATCCCTCTATCCCTACATCCCTCCATCCCTACATCCTTCTATCCCTACATCCCTCTATCCCTACATCCCTCTATCCCTACATCCCTCTATCCCTCCATCCCTAAATCCCTACATCCCTCCATCCCTCCATCCCTCTATCCCTACATCCCTCTATCCCTACATCCCTCCATCCCTACATCCTTCTATCCCTACATCCCTCTATCCCTACATCCTCTATCCCTACATCCCTTCTATCCTCTATCCCTCCATCCCTCTATCCCTACATCCCTCTATCCCTCCTCTATAATCCCTCTATCCCTAACATCCCCTATCCCTACATCCCTCCATCCTCTATCCCTACATCCCTCTATCCCTATCCCTCTATCCCTCCATCCCTCTATCCCTCTATCCCTCCATCCCTCTATCCCTCCATCCCTCTATCCCTACATCCCTCATCCCTATCCCTATCCCTACATCCTATCCCTCATCCCTCTATCCCTACATCCCTCCATCCCCTACATCCCTCTTCCCTACATCCCTCTATCCTACATCCCTCTATCCCTCCATCCCTCTATCTATCCCTACATCCCTCTATCCCTCCTCTATCCCTATCCCTCATCCCTACATCCCTCTATCCCTACATCCCTCCATCCCTCTATCCCTCCTCTATCATCCCTCATCCTCTATCCCTACATCCCTCTATCCCTCTCCCTCCCATCCATCCCTCCCTCTATCCCTACATCCCCTATCCCTATCCCTCTATCCCTCCATCCCTATCCCTCTATCCCTACATCCCTCCCTCCATCTCTATCTCCCTCATCCCTCTATCCCTCCATCCCTCTATCCCTACATCCCTCCATCCCTCTATCCCTACATCCTATCCTCCATCCCATCCCTCCATCCCTCTATCCTCTCCATCCCTCTATCCCTACATCCCTCTATCCCTACATCCCTCATCATCCTATCCCTACATCCCTCTATCCCTCTATCCCTCTATCCCTCATCCCTATCCCTCTATCCCCTCCATCCCTCTATCCCTCATCCCTCATCCCTCTATCCCAACATCCCTCTATCCTATATCCCTATCCCTACTATCCCTACATCCCTCTATCCCTACATCCCTCCATCCCTCTATCCCAACATCCCTCATCCCTATCCCTACATCCCTACATTCCTCGGCCGTAAGCCCCTATCCCTCTATCCCTCCATCCCTCTATCCCTACATCCCTACATCCGTATCCCTACATCCCTACATCCCTCTTCCCTAATCCCTACAATCCCTCTATCCCTAGATCCCTCTTCCTAGATCCCTCTATCCTCTCCATCCCTTATCCCTACATACCCTACCATCCCTCTATACCCCTAACATCCCTCTATCCCTACATCCCTCCATACCCTCGTATCCCTACATCCCTCTATCCCTACAATGCCCTACATCCCTCTATGCCCTACATCCCTCCAATCCCCTCTTATCCCTACCATCCCTCTATCCCTACATCCCTACATCCCTCTATCCCTACATCCCTCTATCCCTCCATCCCTCTATCCCAACATCCCTCTATCCCTACATCCCTACATCCCTCTATCCCTACATCCCTCCATCCCTCTATCCCTACATCCCTCCATCCCTCTATCCCAACATCCCTCTATCCCTACATCCCTCCATCCCTCTATCCCTACATCCCTCTATCCCTACATCCCTCCATCCCTACATCCCTCTATCCCTACATCCCTCTATCCCTCCATCCCTCTATCCCTACATCCCTCTATCCCTCCATCCCTCTATCCCTCCATCCCTCTATCCCTCCATCCCTCTATCCCTACATCCCTCTATCCCTCCATCCTACATCCCTCCAAAAGGTTGTTCCAGGGAGTGGATACAGGGCAGGGGATGCTTCTTGCAAATAATGTCCCTGGTCAGTGGGTGTCAGTGAGTTTGGTATTAACATAAATATAAATAGAGTATAATAATAAATCCATTACAACGTTCTAGTGGTGAATGAGAGAATGATCAGATTAATTCTACCAGCCCCGTGTGGGGCTTTTCCCTTTATGGTCTTAAAATTGGCTTTAGTAAATAAGAAACCGCATTAACAGCCTCTGCACTAGGAAAACGCAACAAAATGATAATACGTCGGACACAAACAATTTTTTTTTCTCCCCACTGATAATAAATCCATCAGCCAGCGCTAATAACACTGCTCTGAACTCCAGTTCATTAAGTGAATCTGCAACGGAGCGGCACCTCCTTCTCCTATAATATATTACAATGCACTAATCCTCGGCCTCACTATTCATATTAGTACTGACATTATCCTGTGCATCACAATGAGGCTCCCCTGCTACAAAGGCACCTCTATTGCACGGCTACACGAGTCAGACATAATCAGCAGGTTAAATACTGTGCCCCAAACCAAGGGGACGTTCCATTGGCTGGGAGTCACCCATTGGTCTCTATTCTGATTTTATTCAGGTTCAGTCCATATCAGTGGATCATGGAGGAATAATAGAGACAAAAAGAGGAAGAGGTAATGGACCTTATGACTTGGGGGTCAAATTTGCTCCCATAGAGGAATCACCATTATACAAATAGGAGGTCAAAGGCAACTGAGAGAATAAAGGCCACATTCAATTGCTTTTATTTTTATTGACTGCTCTTACAGACCATAAAACATTCTGGGTTCTACAAAAATCTCATCGTTAATTAAACTGAGTGCACTAATTAGGCAGTGAATATTAATGTATCGGAAAAAAAGTAAGCGAGAAAAGTCTCAGTCTAGTAACCCGTAGCAACCGAGGGTCCCATAGTAGCCTCTGTGGCACTGAGCCTTACCAAAACAAAACCTCACCTATAGTGTCGGGGTCCCAAAACCTCTGATTTGCCCTGGCCACGTCCCATTACACCCATGACCCGCCTAGACCCCATGAATTCTTGCCTTAAAGGGCTGTTCGCCTTTAAATTAACTGTTCGTATGATGTAGAGCAGCAGTCCCCAACCCTTTTTGCCCCAGGGACCGTTGTAAAGTCTTAATTTTTTGCAAGGACCAGGGGGCATCAATTGCTTGTGCCGCGGTAAAATTTGTGTGTCCCAAAGTCAAATCTCGTGCGCCTGTGGCCAAATTCGTATTCGTTGGCTCAGTTCAAGTATGTAGTGAGCTGCAGCCCCGCGGTTGGGGACCCCTGATGTAGAGAGGGATATTCTGAGATAATTTGCAATTGGTTTTCATTTTTTATTATTTGAGGTTTTTGACTTATTTAGCTTTTTAATTCAGTTTGCAATTTCAGCCGTCCGGTTGCTAGGGTCGAAATTCCCCTAGCAACCATGCAATCATTTGAATAAGAGACTGGAATATAAACAGGACAGGCCTGAATAGACTGATGAGTAATAAAAAGTAACAATAACAATACATTTGTAGCCTTACAGAGTATTTGTTTTTTAGATGGGGTCAGTGACCCCCATTTGAAAGCCGGAAAGAGTTAGAAAAAAAGGTAAATCATTTAAAAATCTATTAAGAATAAATAATGAAGACCGACTGAAAAGTTACTTCGAATTTGCCGCTCTAGAACATACTAAACGTTAACTTAAAGGTGAACCGGCCCTTTAAACTTTGCACATTTTGCAAGTTGGATCATCCTACTTTAAAGGGATCCTGTCATCGGAAAATACGTTTTTTTCAAAACACATCAGTTAATAGTGCTACTCCAGCAGAATTCTGCACTGAAATCCATTTCTCAAAAGAGCAAACAGATTTTTTTTATATTCAATTTTAAAATCTGACATGGGGCTAGACATATTGTCAATTTCCCAGCTGCCCCAGGTCATGTGACTTGTGCCTGCACTTTAGGAGAGAAATGCTTTCTGGCAGGCTGCTGTTTTTCCTTCTCAATGTAACTGAATGTGTCTCAGTAGGACATGGGCTTTTACTATTGTGCCTTACTATACATAATACATACTAATACAGCGCTGCGCAATATGTTGGCGCTCTAAAAATACATGTTAATAATAATATTCCATAGAGGGTTGGACTTGCCCACTGGGGTGCTGGAAAAAAATCCCAGTGGGCCCTAGTCACCCATTCCCTGGCCACTACATTCCCCCAGTACTTTTGGTCAGTGTTCAGGGGGTGAAAGGTGGATTTCAGCAGCTGCAGTTGTGGGGTGCAGCACGTGGCAGTGGAGGGGCCCTCGGGTTCACCAGTAGGACCCAACAACCCAAATCTGACACTAAAAAGCCCCTAAAGCTGGCAGAACAGCAAGCAGTGAGCTACACTTGGCAGAGGATTGGCTAAACTTCTCGGTTTATTCCATATGTCTAATATACGGCACAATAAATGCTGCTTAGCAGACAGGGCATCAGACATTACAGCTCCCCAAGGCTGAACATGGTAATTAGGTGCTGTACATCACTGGGTGCTGAGCGGGGAAATCACCAACATGTTATACAGGGAACACAGTCCTCATTATCCCTCCAGTAATGGCACAAATATCCCTTTCTGCTTCCTAAAAACTAGAAGGACCCCCCACTTTTTCTACTGTTACATCCCTGCTTTCTGCTGCGTCACACCCACAAATTGCTGCAAAATCATATTACGTCCCCCCATAATCAACACTTTGGGTATATGTGTGCTCTGCTCAGATACAGTGATGATGGTGGTGGCGCTGTTCTGCTGATCTCTATGGAAAATTTCTGCCCTCGTTGGTGGTGACAAGTGGTACTGCAAGTAAGGAAATAATGAGCCGGACCTTGATCATTCGGTGGATAAACTGTATAACAGACTCACTTTATTGCAACTGATACTTCTCCACATTTCACTGCATTTCATAGTAAAGGAATGTGTCTCAGTTTTACCCAGGGACAGATGTCCTTTATTCCTCTACAGACTCACCAGTTGTTCACAGGAAATATATAAAAAAAACATTTTAAGACCATTTCTCATTTAAGCGTAGGATAGAGAAGGCAACATCAATTATGATTTCTCCTTAAATGGAGAACGAATTCTCTACTTTATGATCCTTTCACCATGATGTTTAATTATTGCACATGATAATGAATGAGCAGCGTGGCCCCTCTGCAGGGCACAAGAGCATAGGTATCCCCTGTACTAAGCACAATTCAGCAGGAACAGCCCCCTAAGTTTGCTCATAGTCTGTACAGAGAGATCCCATAAAACTATGGCAGCATAGGTATTCCCTGTACTAAGCACAATTCAGCAGGAACAGTCCCCTAAGTTTGCTCATAGTCTGTACAGAGAGATCCCATAAAACTATGACAGCATAGGTATTCCCTGTACTAAGCACAATTCAGCAGGAACAGTCCCTAAGTTTGCTCATAGTCTGTACAGAGAGATCCCATAAAACTATGGCAGCATAGGTATTCCCTGTACTAAGCACAATTCAGCAGGAACAGTCCCTAAGTTTGCTCATAGTCTGTACAGAGAGATCCCATAAAACTATGGCAGCATAGGTATTCCCTGTACTAAGCACAATTCAGCAGGAACAGTCCCCTAAGTTTGCTCATACTCTGTACAGAGAGATCCCATAAAACTATGGCAGCATAGGTATTCCCTGTACTAAGCACAATTCAGCAGGAACAGTCCCCTAAGTTTGCTCATAGTCTGTACAGAGAGATCCCATAAAACTATGTCAGTATAGGTATTCCTCTGTACTAAGCACAATTCAGCAGGAACAGCCCCTAAGTTTGCTCATACTCTGTACAGAGAGATCCCATAAAACTATGACAGTATAGGTATTCCCTGTACTAAGCACAATTCAGCAGGAACAGCCCCCTAAGTTTGCTCATAGTCTGTACAGAGAGATCCCATAAAACTATGACAGTATAGGTATTCCCTGTACTAAGCACAATTCAGCAGGAACAGTCCCCTAAATTTGCTCATAGTCTGTACAGAGAGATCCCATAAAACTATAGCAGCATAGGTATTCCCTGTACTAAGCACAATTCAGCAGGAACAGTCCATAAATTTGCTCATAGTCTGTACAGAGATTTAAAAAATTTAGAACGATATCCTGAAATGATAAAAACTGTTTTGTGGGTACAAGTCCCTGATTTCCATAAGGGTTCAGAGGCACAGGCACAGGCATAGATATATATATATTTATAAACAGTTACAATGTGCCAGAAGGAGGTCCCTGACCTGCAGAACTTACAATCTAAGAGGGTGATTAAACAAGCCAGGAGTGAAGCAGGTTTATACACAGTGTGAAATAATAGAATAAAGGGGAGGAGACTCATTTGGGCACTTGGAGAAATATGCCAGGAATCCAGGAGCAGCAGAAAGGAATGGATTAATCGTTGGTGTTGGGCTGGAGAGGCCTCTGATAGGTGGCACTTGGCTGGGTGCTTAAGGGCACATGACTTCATAGGGATAATCTCTCTGTATAGAATCCCGCTGAGTGCAACTGTCTGTCAGTGAGCTTTCCTCTCTCTCTCAGTTCCCCTTCCCTGCTGATCACGTAACCTTCCCTCCTCCCCTCCCATAAGTAACTGCAGTAACTTGCCCAGCACACACTCTGATTGGGTGAGACACTCCCAGCTCCGCAGGCTACATAATAGTAACTGCAGTCCCACCCAGGTGTAGAAATCCGGGCCCACCACATGGAGGGCCCACGTTACATGTAAATAGTGCTAAATGTAACAGGTGGTATAACAAAGTATAGCAGGAATCAGAAGGGGCTGAGAGCTATTGTCCTCGGCTGGACCCCACTAGGACCAGGATCCAACAGGAGATCATCTCGTACTCTGGAAGGCCAGTCTGACCCTACTTATACTGATTGTGAAATCTCCCACTATCACATCACCTACTAACACCTGTCTTAATAGAGAATTCAATAACTGAACACAACAACGAACCCCTTTCTATGTTGATGATAAGCTCTTCTTTCATCCAACATCAATGAATCCCTCATTCACCCTCTCTTGTTAGGGAATCCCATCAGTGCTGGACTGGGTTGTCCATGAAACCACCAGGGTGCTTCCTTAAGGGCCCACCACCCTTAGCCCCGTCATGAACTCCCCCAACACCCATCACAAATTCTCACCCCACTGTGACCCTGCTCTTTCCTCCTGGGCCTGCAGATCCTGGTCAGACAGTGGTCCTGAGTTCTTGGTGCCCATGAGGGCCGGGGCATATCAGTTTGTCTCATTTTGCCCCAGCAGCCCATCCCCCACCCTGAATTCCATAACCCGACTGCCCTCACAGTAAAGAAACCCTAACTATGTTGTTGGGGATATTTTCTTTTCTCGGGCATCATTCTTTTGCACCTCTCCTCAGTGGAAATTCCATAATCTGACTGCCCTTAAAGTACAGAAACCTTGACTATGCCAATTGATCCCTTATTCCCCCTCTCATGGTAGGGAATCTCATGGCCTAACTGTCATACAGTAATTAAATCTTTCCTATGCTGATGGTGAGATCTCCATTCCTCTCCCCATGAATCCCTCATTCCCTCTCTCTTGGTAGGGAATCCCATGACCTGACTGCCCTTACAGTAAAGAACCCCTTCCTATGCTGATGGTGAGATCTCCTTTCCTCTCCACCAATGAATCACGCATTCCCCCTCTCTTGGTAGGGAATCCCATAACCTGACTGTCCTTACAGTAAAGAACCCCTTCCTATGCTGATGGTGAGATCTCCTTTCCTCCCCACCAATGAATCACTCATTCCCCCTCTCTTGGTAGGGAATCGCATAACCTGACTGTCCTTACAGTAAAGAACCCCTTCCTATGCTGATGGTGAGATCTCCTTTCCTCCCCACCAATGAATCACTCATTCCCCTCTCTTGGTAGGGAATCCCATAACCTGACTGCCCTTACAGTAAAGAACCCCTTCCTATGCTGATGGTGAGATCTCCTTTCCTCCCCACCAATGAATCACTCATTCCCCTCTCTTGGTAGGGAATCCCATAACCTGACTGCCCTTACAGTAAAGAACCCCTTCCTATGCTGATGGTGAAATCTCCTTTCCTCCCCACCAATGAATCACTCATTCCCTCTCTCTTGGTAGGGAATCCCATAACCTGACTGCCCTTACAGTAAAGAACCCCTTCCTATGCTGATGGTGAGATCTCCATTCCTTCAGAATGCATAAGAGGGAAATTGCTAAAGTTTTCACCCAAATGTTGAGCATATTCCAGATCTGAATGTCTCATTTGCCAGCGTGTCAGGACTCGGTAGAAAATATTAAACTCGGCAGAGGAATGTGAATAGCAGTTGTTTTTTCATCTCCTGCCTGGATGGCTCCTCAGAAGACGAGAGCAGGTAATTTAGTGAGTCTCACTCATGATTTATGTAAAGGATCTGTACAAACGGCCTCTCACATATGAATATTGGTGACTTCCACGGCTGCTTTATCATTTCTCCATTTCAAGCCCAAGGACTGCTCCAGCGGAATGGCTCTGACACCATTAATCACACACACAGGGCTTGTTGACCCCAATTAAATGCATTAATTACAAATATAAATGTAATTCTCTGCAAAGGCTCTGAAATTCCCCAGTAATTGATTTCTTTCATGGCTTTTTCCCCCCTTACTTTCTCTCTCAACGAAAATGTTTCTCAGACTCAAATGAGGTCGGCTCCATCCCTTAAAGAGGTCACGCGCTCTGGAAAAAGAATTGATCCGCAAAAAAAAAAAAACGTAGTTTTATTATGTTCACAAAAACATGTGTAACTGCCCCTTGCCCTTGGCTGAATTTATTAATAAATGTGAATTCTATTTCTACATCAATAATTATTCTTGTATCTGCGGGAGGGAAATAGTTGTCGACGTCACAATGGAAACTGCATGAAGCTGGGATTTATAGTACACAAAAGCTGAGAGTGTCGGATTGGCCATTAGTGAATTAGGCGGGTTATTTCTCATATTTAAGGGCCCTCCTGGATCATAAAGGGCCACTATTTTCATAATTATATAATAATATTAAGAATGCAGCCATTGCAGTGATGTCACAATCCCTGTACAAACACCACAGTTATCATGTAAAATCCTATTAGTGTTTATACTGAAATGAATAACGGAAGCAGGTTGATGACTTCGCAAGTGGGTGACGTTAGAGGTAGATCCATGATGTCAGGGGGTGAGCCCGTGAGATTTAGGGGAGATTCAAGAGGCAGGGATACAGTGTCATGTGAGTGCAAATAGGTTTTACAAATTTGAAACCAAAAAAGCCCCTTGATAGTTTGTGCTATCAAAGGCCTGTGCAAAGAAAGGGAACTGGACAGTGATCATGAGTCAGAACCAGCAGTGCAGTGAATATAAACAGCCAAAAAATTGCCCTAACTTTACAGCACTGATTCCTTTCTAATGAATGTATATTGGAAGGGTTCTTTTACCATGCCAAGGTGCCAGCAGACTACCAAGTTGCCTGCCCAAAAACCTCACAGCAAATGAAATCCGAGCGAGAGGATGAAAAAAGAACAGAGAGTAACGAGACGCAAAGGTTCCTGAATCCTTTCTGCCTTTGTGCTCAGGTGCGGGGAATACTGTATATTCCATTACCGGATTAACGTTCCAGGCCGGGAACTCTGGCTGCGGCAGCACAATAATCCGGCCCAGATCTCTTTGTTCTCTTTCACTAGGAAAAGCAGCAAATGCAGGAAAAGGACAAATCTTTAAAGGGGAAATGGCCCTATATTATACAGGAATTGTGCCCTGCAGAGCTCGCTTTAATAAAGGAAAACTAGGAATTAGGATAGAAATTCTGGGCCTTATGTGTTGGTCTCTCTCCCGGTCCCAACCCTCGCCAGCCCTTTAGTAATGAAGATCTGTCTGATGAATATACCTACCCCCTTTAGGTAAATACAAAGAAACATGGATTACACTGGATCAGGCTTTACTTCCCCTTTAATATGAAAGTCCAAATGAATGATTCTTATACAGTAGAGCTGAGTGACATGAATCGGCAGGTGTCTGAAGGACAAACACAAGGATTCCGCCTAAAATATTTATTTGCAGCTGCTAATGATCCTTTCAAAACCTCGTCACTCATCTGTAATTATCAGTCCCTGGAAAACGGCTGCGGCACACGCCGAGGAGTTTATTCAGGTGGGAGAGCAGAATGGAGACATGGATGTCCTTGTTTTATTCAACGCTGGCTCCTGGGCCTTGACAAATACAGGGAAGAAGGTAAGAAAGCTAAGCTGGGAGAGAGTAAACAAAAGCACTGAACATGTTAACTATAGGGATATATGAAATTGGAAGTTTAAATGTGGTGGAAAATTGCTGTGGCTCAATGAGACCCAAAGTCAGATGGCGAATGTAGGACAAGATAAAGAGAAAGTAGGGCAAGATGGAGACAGTAGGACAAGATGGAGACAGTAGAACAAGATGGAGACAGTAGGACAAGATGGAGACAGTAGGACAAGATGGAGACAGTAGGACAAGATGGAGACAGTAGGGCAAAATGAAGACTGTAGTGCAAGATGGAGACAGTAGGACAAGATGGAGACAGTAGGACAAGATGGAGACCATAGGACAAGATAGAGACAGTAGGACAAGATGGAGACAGTAGGACAAGATGGAGACAGTAGGACAAGATGGAGACAGTAGGACAAGATGGAGACAGTAGGGCAAGATGGAGACAATAGGGCAAGATGGTGACAGTAGGAAAAGATTGAGACAGTAGGGCAAGATGGAGACAGTAGGGAAAGATGGAGACAATGGAGACAGTAGGACAAGATGGAGACAGTAGGGCAAGATGGAGACCATAGGACAAGATAGAGACAGTACGACAAGATGGAGACATTAGGGCAAGATGGAGACAATAGGGCAAGATGGAGACAGTAGGGTAAGATGGTGACAGTAGGAAAAGATTGAGACAGTAGGGCAAGATGGAGACAGTAGGGAAAGATGGAGACAATGGAGACAGTAGGACAAGATGGAGACAGTAGGGCAAGATGGAGACAGTAGGACAAGATGGAGACAGTAGGACAAGACGGAGAAGTAGGACAAGATGGAGACAGTAGTCCAAGATGGAGACAGTAGGGCAAGATGGAGACAGTAGGACAAGATGGAGGCAGTAGGACAAGATGGAGACAGTAGGACAAGATGGAGACAGTAGGACAGGATGGAGACAGTAGGACAAGATGGAGACAGTAGGACAAGATGGAGACAGCAGGGCAAGATGGTGACAGTAGGACAAGATGGAGACAGTACGGAAAGAGGGAGACAATGGAGACAGTAGGACAAGATGGAGACTGTAGGACAAGATGGAGACAGTAGTACAAGATGGAGACAGTAGGGCAATATGGAGACAGTAGTACAAGATGGAGACTGTAGGACAAGATGGAGACTGTAGGACAAGATGGAGACTGTAGGACAAGATGGTGATTATAGAACAAGATAAAGAGAAAGTAGCCTGTTGGGTCAGTCCAGAACTGCACAGATGGAACAGGGGCAGAGGTCCATCTGGTTCTCCTGCCGGTTGTGTATTTGCAGCAAGTCATTCAGCAAGTCTGCAGGAACCTTATGTTTGGGCTGAGAGACCCTCCCTGGCTATTAATGAACAATTACATGCACAATATTCCCAACAAATGCTCCACTCCCGGTACGTGTATATCATTATAAATACAAACGTTATGCTGTTCCTTGGCCGGCTCTCCAACTCCTGCTCTCGTCTCTGGATACGATCCAAACTACTCTCCAGAATTTGTTTAACGTACTTAAAAAGCCTTTTCGCTGTGTACATCCTGCATCATATGAATAGTCTGATTTATACTCACACACCCTGAGACTTGTGCCCCGGCAACCACTGCCAATTCTAAATTTATCTTTTAGGCATCTGAGAAAAGGCAAAGGCAAACTCCCTTGGATTCCCTCCAGTTCAAGACTTGGCTCAGGACTGAGAGACATAGGCCTAAAATATAGCTAGAATCTCAGCTGCCATAAAGCAGGACAGGACTGTTGCTTACAATGGGGATCAGATAGGATCTGTGCAGCCACTGGGACAGAATGTTCTGTTATACAGAGAGCTAGAATCTCAGCTGCCATAAAGCAGGACAGGACTGCTGCTTACAATGGGGATCAGATAAGATCTGTGCAGCCACTGGGACAGAATGTTCTGTTATACAGAGAGCTAGAATCTCAGCTGCCATAAAGCAGGACAGGACTGCTGCTTACAATGGGGATCAGATAGGATCTGTGCAGCCACTGGGACAGAATGTTCTGTTATACAGATAGCTAGAATCTCAGCTGCCATAAAGCAGGACAGGACTGCTGCTTACAATGGGGATCAGATAGGATCTGTGCAGCCACTGGGACAGCATGTTCTGTTATACAGATAGCTAGAATCTCAGCTGCCATAAAGCAGGACAGGACTGCTGCTTACAATGGGGATCAGATAGGATCTGTGCAGCCACTGGGACAGAATGTTCTGTTATACAGATAGCTAGAATCTCAGCTGCCATAAAGCAGGACAGGACTGCTGCTTACAATGGGGATCAGATAGGATCTGTGCAGCCACTGGGACAGAATGTTCTGTTATACAGATAGCTAGAATCTCAGCTGCCATAAAGCAGGACAGGACTGCTGCTTACAATGGGGATCAGATAGGATCTGTGCAGCCACTGGGACAGAATGTTTCTGTTATACAGATAGCTAGAATCTCAGCTGCCATAAAGCAGGACAGGACTGCTGCTTACACTGGGGATCAGATAGGATCTGTGCAGCCACTGGGACAGAATGCTCTGTTATACAGATAGCTAGAATCTCAGCTGCCATAAAGCAGGACAGGACTGCTGCTTACAATGGGGATCAGATAGGATCTGTGCAGCCACTGGGACAGAATGTTCTGTTATACAGATAGCTAGAATCTCAGCTGCCATAAAGCAGGACAGGACTGCTGCTTACAATGGGGATCAGATAGGATCTGTGCAGCCACTGGGACAGAATGTTCTGTTATACAGATAGCTAGAATCTCAGCTGCCATAAAGCAGGACAGGACTGCTGCTTACAATGGGGATCAGATCACATATTTTTGCATATAAAGAATCTGTCAATATGGGTTTTAATAAGAAAAACACGGATATTTCTAGCCCATGGCACTGGGAGATTTCAGAGAATCACTGTGTTAGTCTTGGCTCTGTTCTCTACATAAATAAATCTGGGTATTTACACAATGCAGGGAAAGTATGGCTGACGTGCGGATCATCTGCTATGCAAAAGCTAAATCCAATCCAAGGAACAGAAATGGAATAATCAATCTTTTTCCGTAACTCTCATTGGGATGCACTGGAGGTTCTGCCTCTGACTGCGGGTGCCGCGGGCGAGTCTTCATTCAGATGCAAGACACTGATCTTATATGGAACTAACCTGCCGCATCAATATCTTCTTTATTATAAAGTTATTTGTCTTCCCTTTCTGACTTTTATTCCTCTTTTGGATTTCATTCCTTCATTTTCTTCTCTCGTATTTTCTCTTCTCCCCCCAGTACAGGGAAACGTAAAGAGCCGGGTGTAAAGTGGGGTCTCCTGAGTCTGGGGCCTAACTGGAGTTTTATTGGAGGCCTGTTGGGTCAGTCCAGAACTGCACAGATGGACCCACATACTTGCCCTTTACCCTTGAAAACGGAATTCTTCGAATAAATATTCATCAGTGTTTTCCAATATTCTCGTATGAAGAAATGTGCCCAGTTTCCTCTAGTCAAGCACTAATTGCACTTGTATTAAACGGTGTATTGGATCTTTCCTTGGAGACGTGTATGTAATATGTGTGTGTATATATATATATAATACACAAAAGCCATGAATATCTTGTAAATTATATTCTTATAAACGGTGAGTTCTGATGTCATCAGTTATAAACGGTGAGTTCTGATGTCATTTCTGTCACATGACTCACTGAGACTTGTGTATTATAATAAATAAAGTACCCCCAGTTGCAAAATATGAGGATATTAGAAGTTACCTCGGAGTTCCATGACCTGTATAAAAACACTCGGCCTTCGGCCTCGTACTTTTATATGGTCATGAAACTCCTCGGTAACTTATAATATCCTTATATTTTACAAGAGGGGGTACTTTATTCACTATATATACTGTATATAGCTGTGTGTGTGTATGTACAGATGGCTCTCTGCTTTTGTGTTTATCGCCCACATCCAGCTTGTACTTCACATTCCCACGTACATCTTGTACCAGGACTCATGGCTGCCTTTATATGTTCCCAGAACCCCCACTCAGTGACTTCTAATATCCTTATCATTTACAGTAGGGGGTACATTATCCCTTATAATACATGAGTGATACTCAGAGTTCCCTGTATAACTCAGCCTGCAGCCTTGTGCCTTTATATGGTCACAGAACAACCCCTCAGTGACTTCTAATATCCTTATCATTTACAGTAGGGGGTACATTATCCCTTATAATACATGAGTGATACTCAGAGTTCCCTGTATAACTCAGCCTGCAGCCTTGTGCCTTTATATGGTCACAGAACAACCCCTCAGTGACTTCTAATATCCTTATCATTTACAGTAGGGGGTACATTATCCCTTATAATACATGAGTGATACTCAGAGTTCCCTGTATAACTCAGCCTGCAGCCTTGTGCCTTTATATGGTCACAGAACAACCCCTCAGTGACTTCTAATATCCTTATCATTTACAGTAGGGGGTACATTATCCCTTATAATACATGAGTGATACCCTGAGTTCCCTGCATTAGGGGTACTATTCCCATTCCTCCTGGTGGGTAGGTATATATTACAGGCAGGGATTACAGGTTGAGGATAGGTTACATTTTTGGAAGGAATATTAATCCTGCTCTTGGATTCACCTTGCCCTACTGTAAACTGAGAAAATATCATTAAGAAAAGTTCAGTCCCTCAAATATTTACTAATCTTTCAGGCTTTAAAGTGAGAACAAGAGAGAGACTGTTCTGGGCTGTAGGGAGAAACCAGATCTAGGGATGTAGGGAGAGAAAATACCCTCCAGCGTGTAGGTGCAGCGACTGCCCTTTTACCTTTCCCTCCAGCCCTGGCACTGCAGCACCCTCTCCCAGCACCCACTCCCAGCACACTCTGCCGGCACCCTCTCCCAGCACCCTCTCTCAGCACCCACTCCCAGCCAGCACCCACTCCCAGCACCCACTCCCAGCACCCACTCCCAGCACCCACTCCCAGCACCCTCTCCCAGCACCCTCTCTCAGCACCCACTCCCAGCACACACTCCCAGCACACACTCCCAGCACCCACTCCCAGCACCCTCTCCCAGCACCCACTCCCAGCACCCACTCCCAGCACCCACTCCCAGCACCCTCTCCCAGCACCCTCTGCCAGCACCCACCCCAAGCACCCTCTCCCAGCACCCACTCCCAGCATCCACTCCCAGCACCCTCTCCCAACACCCTCTCCCAGCACCCACTCCCAGCACCCTCTCCCAGCACCCTCTCCCAGCACCCTCTCCCAGCTCCCTCTCCCAGCTCCCTCTCCCAGCACCCTCTCCCAGCACCCTCTCCCAGCACCCTCTCCCAGCACCCTCTCCCATCCTCCAATCTCACCGGCCGCTGAACCTCTGGGTCTCAACTGCCTTCCTGCCTCAGAGGCGCCAACTCTATTCTACCTGAAATCTTACCTGTTTAATCAACCTGGCACTACCCCCCGTCTGGGCTCCCCGAGTGCCAATTAGATTGTCAGCTCCTGATTACAGAGCTTATTTTAACCCTGCTCAGCATCTGTCACTGCACCAAAAGTCACCCATCAAGCAGCACAGCAGGGGTCACACACAGCTGCATTATTTGTAATAACTCCCAGTTGGCATGGTAATGGGTGCCAAGCAGTGTTAGAGGAGGATATATATATATATATAATACAAATAGGTGCTGTTTCCTAAAAAAAACAATGTATCATCTCTCCCAGCACGGTGCAGCAGAAGCCTCATATACTGTAAGTTACTTGGCTACTGATCTCCAGTGTAGATGGTGGAGCCGAGCAGATGTCTCTTATATAAACCCATTGTCTGTAACTACTGTGTTGGCTGCAAAACCGAGTTTCTGTCGTGCATTTCTGCGAATATCAGGCAAAGGGGGAGAATTATCCTCAGAATTATCAGTCTCAGGGGAACAGGAACAAAAGTGCTACATTCACAATTATTGTTTCTGAGAAATATAAGCCAAATGTTATATTCTAATTATATCCTCAATGACTATTTACCTGCTAATAGGAGATTAGTCCTATACTCACACTTGTTACTGGGGAATAAGAGCAATACAGTTCAGGATCATCCCGTCTAAACTTGAACTATTGTCCCCTCCTTATCCCCCTGGAATTAGATATTATGCTCCCTTCCTGCCCCATTTGCTGCACATGTCTCCGGCTTACAGACAAGGAGGAGTTCACTATATATAGGAGGATTTTAACCACGACAGGCAATTTTAACATCAGAATTATCAGCCTCAGGGGAATGGGAACAAAAGCGCTACACTCACAGTTATTGTTTCTGGGAAATATAAGCCAAGTGCTATTTTCTTTATCTGCAAATATGAACTTAGTCCTATACTTACAATTATTACTAAGAGCAATATAGTTCAGGAACGACCATTGAACCTTATTACGTCCCACTCTTTCCCTCTTGAAATTAGACAATGAACTCCCTTCCTAAC
This sequence comes from Xenopus laevis, assembly GCF_017654675.1. NCBI lineage: Eukaryota > Metazoa > Chordata > Amphibia > Anura > Pipidae > Xenopus > Xenopus laevis. The sequence continues at coordinate 4,076,225 of NC_054377.1, forward strand.
CCATTTGCTGCCTGTGTCTCTAGCTTACAGATAAGGAGGAGTTCACTATATATATATACAGGAGGATTTTAACCATTAATTAACTACCTCCTGCCCTCGGCACGCTGGCTCTGGGATGAAGTGAATGAGACAATAGAGTCCTGTTCAACACGAGCCACATTACTAGACATAATCTGATATGATAATATTGGTTTCTAGGAAGGGAATGCATCTCTCCTTGCACATTGCGGCTGCAGGTTTAATGAAGCCGAGCGTCTTGCGACTGATCAAGCCTGACTGTGGCATCCAGAAATAGCCCGGCCTCCTCGAGCCAGTGACCCAGCTGTCTGCCGGCACCGGGAGAGGCTTTAGCCACAAACAATCTGCTATATATATATATATATAATGTAAGCTGGTTAAGACGCTGATTATTGGCCAAAGCTTCCCCATATCTGACAGCCAGGGGGATTTGTCTGACCATATGCCAAGACTGATGGCTCCTTTTGTGATCTCAGAACTGACAGTTTCACTGCTCTCGGCGTTGCTCTGTGTGGGTTGTAGGGAAGGAGCTGCAGCAGGAAAAAATAGGCAGGGGTATCACTGGGGGCAATGAGCGCCAATAGTCAGTACATTTCCCTAAAAAATATTAGATTCCTGCCAATGGGGTATAAGGCTTATTTATAAACACAAACACAATGAACAAAAATTGGTTACGGTGGCCGGTGTTTTACCCACAATGCACAGAATTGATTGCAACTGCCAACTAAATTCAAACTGAGTGTCCAATTGCCCATCAGGGTGGGCCCCAGTTAGAGGCGGGGGCCCTGCAGTAGGAGAACTGGATAAGTAATCCCATGCCTGGGCTCACACACATCCATCACACATTCACTGACTGTCACATCACTGTCACTGGCAAAGTGATGACTAACTGCCAACTGCAACTGCTAACCCTTTGTGTGACTGATTTTTAAGGCCACAGAGCGCTGGGTGGAGGGGGATCATATATGATGCGCAAAGCAGGGAGGTATAATTCAGCAGCAGTAGAGGGGTCAGAGTGTAAGCTTTTGGGCCTAGGGCTGAGCATTGATGGATGAGAACACACAGACATGTGGGGCTGCCATAGAGACTTGCTGGGATATTTCCCTTTCTCTGTGTATCTACAAGGATTGGACTCGCCATATAAAAGCTGAGAACCTTTTGTACATTTCCTGCCATCGCTGAATCCTTGTTTGTTGGCAAATAACAAAGTGTTCCTGTGCGACCCACCCGGGCCCCCTACAACTTTCTGCCCATAATTCATGCCAAGGCCTTTGAAAATAAACACACCCTGTTTAGCAACAGAAATGTAACACAAATTTCCAGACAGTCCCCGGACAGATCCCATTGCTGGATAAGACTCTTCCTCCGCCCAGATACTCTCCCCTGACCCTCTGCATGCTTAGTTTTAAAGGTGAACTAAACCTTAACTAAAGCCTTATATTGTGACATTTCTATTCTATGTGTAATCTGCAGAAAAGAAGATGGGAAGCTACTGGGGCATCTTTGGAGACACAGATCTTTACTGCTAAAGGGCTGTGGTTGCCTTGGGCTGGTACAGAAGCACAAAGCATCATAGTTCTCCTTTAAAGTGAACTGTACCTTTAAGAATCCCTTCCTCCTGTCAGTATATAAGTAGCAATACAACACTTTCCTTTCCTAATACTCTAATTTTATAACTAATATTATTTCTGGGCAGATGGAGCTTGTCACAGCCCTGGCTCACCATTTAGGCACCCTTACACCACCCAAGCATGTTGTCTCCTTTTATGCCATATAAGAGGTCCTTCATACTTTGTGGAACAATATGGGGAAGACCCTTTCCAGTTTCAGCACAATAAGGTCTCCATGCACAGAGCCAGGTCCCTACAGAATGGGAAGAACCTGACTGCACTGAGCACTGACCTCAACCCAACTGAACCCCTGTGGGATGAATTGGAACCCCGACTGTGAGCCTGATCCCCAACATCATTGCCCAACCTCACTAATGCTCTTGTGGCTGAATGGAAACAACTCCCAGCAACAACTCCCAGCAACAATGTTCCAAAATCTAATGAGAACCTTCCCAGAAGAGCAGCAAAGAGAGGGGCAACCCAACGGAACCCCTGTGGGATGAATTGGAACCCCGACTGTGAGCCTGATCCCCAACATCAGTGTCCAACCTCACTAATGCTCTTGTGCCTGAATGGAAGCAACTCCCAGCAACAACTCCCAGCAACAATGTTCTAACATTGATTCTAGTGGGAACCTTCCCAGAAGAGTAGGAGCCGTTATACCAACAAAAGGAGGAGCAACCTAACTGAACCCCTTTTGGATAAATTGGAACCCCGACTGTGAGCCTGACCCCCAACATCAGTGCCCAACCTCTTGTGGCTGAATGGAAACAACTCCCAGCAACAACTCCCAGCAACAATGTTCCGTGGTAACCTTCCCAGAAGAGTAGGGGCAGTTATAGCAGCAAAGAGAGGGGCAACTTCATATAAACCCTGTTGGTTTGGGAATGAAATGTTGGACACAAGACATTGGCATTTTGGGGAGACCATTCTCTGTGTGTGGCACAAGATTCCTAATATCAATAAAAAGCAAACTAACACAATCAATGTTTTCCCCTGGTTGCTGTTATCATGGAGTCCCAATAGGACACCCTCAGCTCAGGTTTATAATCCCCTTCACATCTGCGTTTAACAATGGAAGTTACAAGAGGCTGAAGCTGCCAGTTTCACCCCAATTAAATCCTAAACATCAATAGGAAAAGGATTCACAAGCTGCAGAATAACAATGGAGCCTGAGATGGAACTGAGCTTGCAGAATGTCATTAGTCACACTGTGTGTATAGGCACAAGATACCAGGTATCTCCAGCAACGACGAGGATGATGATGAAGAAGAAAGAAAAATGGTTTGAAGGTAACTGGATAGAAACATAGATCTATGGAAACTGATGGGAGCTGCCGGCTGCATAATACAATGTAATAACAGGACTGGGAAAAAAACAAAATAGAAAAGAAATAGAATTTCTGCAGAGACCGACTGAGATGTTCCTGAGGGTCTGAAACACGATTGCACTTACTCACACACTTACTCACACTCTCACTCACTTATACACTCACACTCTCACACACACTTACACACTCACATACACATTCACACAGACATAAACACTCACCCACTCACTCACTTATACACTCATACACTCACTCACCCACACACTCACTCAAACTCTCACTCACACTCACTCTCACTCACTCACACACATATTCACGCTCTCACTCACTTATACACTGTCACACACTCACACACATTCACACTCGCTTACACACTTACTCACACACACACACAATCACTCACTTATACACTCACACACTCACCCACACACTCACATACTCACACTCTCACACACACTCACTCACACACTCACTCACCCACACACTCACACACTCACTCACGTATACACTCACACACTCAAACTCTCACTCACACTCACTCACACTCTCACTCACACACATACTCACACTCTCACTCACTTATACACTCAGACTCTCAATCACACTGTCACACACTCACACATATTCACACTCGCTTACACACTTACTCACACACACAATCACTCACTTATACACTCACTCACACACTCACCCACACACTCACCCACACACTCACCCACACACTCACATACTCACTCACACACTCACTCACTTATACACTCACACACTTAATTATACACTGACACACTCACCCACACACTCACTCTCACACACACTCACATACTCACTCACACACTCACTCACTTATACACTCACACACTTAATAATACACTGACACACTCACCCACACACTCACTCTCACACACACTCACATACACTCACACACATTCACACTCACTTACACACTCACACACACATTCACTCTCACTCACTCACATTCACTCACTCACACAAACTCACACACTTACACACACTCACTAACATACACACACTCACGACTGCGACATGCGACTGCAGAATGGAGGTTTATCAGACAATGACAGCTCTGGAGACGCAGTATCACAGAATTACACAGTCGCAGTCACGCAGCATTGTGTGATATTAAGGAGGTGGGAATATTATAGGGAAGAATGTAAAGAGAGTAGCAGAGGGATTGTATACAAATCAACACTACATGGAGAGTGCACACAGTCCAATTGAGTGTGGAACTGAAACAAATAACACACAGAACCAGTGCTGTAAAAACAATACAGAATAGCAACCCCATACGCAGTATCGCAGTTAAACAGACTGACAGCTCTCTGGGTTGGAACGTTAATATTTTAACCTTTAAAGCGCTAATACAATGAATGATACAATGTAGCAAAGACTTTCCCATAAAGACACTGGGTTATTAGACTGAAGGGGGGGGTTACACACGGCACATGGTTCTACAGAGGTCTGTAGTTTAACAAGACCCAGAGGTCTGTAGGTGTTGATATAAATCCTACAATGTGTGTAATACAGAGGCAAGTCATTATGTTATCTACTGGCAGAATACCCCCCCCCCATACACACAACATATATTATATGCAGTTAACCCCTTGTATACACATTAAACATCATGTAGCACAGAGATCAGAGAGAGCTAAAGGCTGGTACATTGGATGCCCATATAGGTGCCATAGACAGGATTGGTATGTTCTATGTTTGTTGGTTCAGCAGATTAGTTAACACAATACAGAGGGGAAATAACAGAATATAATATTTCAGGAGCAGCAAATGAAACAAGGGCCGATTAGAGAACATTCAGCTAAAGAACAGCGGTAACTGTGTTATATACAGGGAGGCAACTCAAGCAGATATGTAATATACAGGTAATAAACACACCTAGCTATCAATATATACAGGTAATAAACACACCTAGCTATCAATATATACAGGTAATAAACACACCTAGCTATCAATATATACAGGTAATAAACACACCTAGCTATCAATATATACAGGTAATAAACACACCTAGCTATCAATATATACAGGTAATAAACACACCTAGCTATCAATATATACAGGTAATAAACACACCTAGCTATCAATATATACAGGTAGGAAATACAGGCAGCTTTTTAAAATACAGAAGGGGCACAAACAGATATGTTATATAAAGATAAGCAACAGGCAGCTGTGTAATATCCATGTATAAAACACAGACATATAATATGCAGGGTAGGAACAGAGAGAGAGCTGTGTAATACACAAGGAGGGACGAGGGAAAGTTACATAACACATGAGAAGTATTATGCCGGATAAGATCAGGTAGCTATTTAATACACAGGTAAGGAACAGACGTGTAATATACAACTAGGGAGCAGGCAGGGGGCATTTACTGTATATAAGATACAGATAGGCAACAAGCTGCTCAGGGGTAGAATAATTGTGCCAGCAGGTTGGGATTATCACATAGAGATATCTCGGTTAATAACAGTAATAATACATAGAGGCACAACAGCTAATAAAAATACTACATGCAGGCAGGGTCGTTAATAACTATATTACATAGACAGTTACCTTTTCATATAGATAGAACAGATGTTGATATTATATACAGGTGAAGCAGTTAATAGCAGTACTGCATACGGCTAAGGCAGTCAGTGATACTATACACAGGTACAGAAGTTATTAATTGTATTAAATACAGGCAGAGACGTTATTAATTATATTAAATACAGGCAGAGAAGTTATTAATTATATTAAATACAGATAGAGCAGTTGTTATATGACATACAGGGAGAGCAGCCAATGGGTAGAAGAAGTACATATATACAGATAGATGAGTGAATAGTATTCTACAATATTAATTACAGACAGGGGCAGTTCCTTTGTAAATGGGCACAACTATAACTTAGAAATAGGGCAATGAATGGCACGTTGGCACAGGGATGTAGATAAGTGTAGTTGGCCCAGATATAACTTTCAGAGAGGAGTTGAAATTGCACATTGGCACAGTTATGAACAGAGAAGTTAATAGGCAGGTTGGCACAAATATACAGGAGCATACAAATAGGGGCAGTTAATGGGCAGGTTGGCACAGACATAACATACAGATGGGGCAAAAAATATGCAAGTTGTCATGGATATAACATACAGATAGGTGAAGGAAGGCATTGATATAAAATACAAATGGGGCAGTTAACGGGCAGGTTGGCACAGATATAACATAGAGATAAGGGTAGTTAATGGGCAGGTTGGCACAGACATAACATATAGATAAGGGTAGTTAATGGGCAGGTTGGCACAGATATAACATATAGATAAGGGTAGTTAATGGGCAGGTTGGCACAGATATAACATAGAGATAAGGGTAGTTAATGGGCAGGTTGGCACAGATATAACATATAGATAAGGGTAGTTAATGGACAGGTTGGCACAGATATAACATATAGATAAGGGTAATTAATGGGCAGGTTGGCACAGATATAACATAGAGATAAGGGTAGTTACTAGGCAGGTTGGCACATATATAGCACATAGATAATGTACAGTATCAATCAGTACCTTGAATGTGCTGGTTGATGACACTTTCTAGTCGGTCCAATCGCTCTATAATCCGAATAGTCTCCCCTTTATCCTCCTCCAGCTTGATGCCTGGCACGGGCTCCTGTACCCGCACATATACGTTGGCCATATAGTTGGTGACCCAGCCCACATACAGCAGGCAGATGATATTGGTCATTCCACTCAGGATCACACAGGTGGACACTAAGGTTTTGGTTTTCCTGGTACAGACCATCCTGAGATGCCTCCATAGGGGTCCCAGGGCAGTGCCAATCCAGAGAGTGGGGCAGCGCCAGGGGTAAACTCACTCCTAGGAAATAGGTCAGTCCCTGGTGCTCTGCCAGTCCATGGGATTCTCGTGGGCTGGGAAATGAAATTCTGGGTATTGGGTCGGTGCCAGGAGTATAAGTACAAGTATTTATTGTAGGAAAGAACCTGCCAGTGAATCTGGTGCTGGGGGCAAAACCAGGGTGAACCTGAGTAAGTTACTGTACAACGGGGCTCAGACTAGCGGAGTGGAAGGGGGTTGAGAAGAGGGGGTGCAGGGATTACTGGAGGGACAGTGCCGGGGGGCTCATTGTATGATGGGGAGCAGCAGTGACATTAGTGTTTTATGGGAGAGTCTGTGGGGCAGTAGGAAAGTCCTGAGTATTTAGTATAGTAAAGGGGGACTATCAGGGGGCTCGGTCTGTATATTCAGAATGTCAGGGGTTCCAGTGTGTAGGGGGCAGTAGAGGGCTGGTGAAAGTGGGTATAACGGGGGCTGAGGTTTAGGGGTGTATAACAGTGGGTATAATGGGGTTTAGGGGTGTATAGTGAGGAGGTAGAAATAAGGGGCAGAGACAGGAGAGATCAATAGACAGAAGTGACAGCCGGGGATCATGGGGCAGTTCCAGCAGCAGCAGCAGCTCAGGGGTCGGTGACAGACATCTCAGCAGCAGCAGCTCCGGGGGTCGGCGGGAGGCAGAAGGGTCAGTCGGAGTCAGTGTCAGTCCTGTGAGCTCCGGGGGTGCCGCTGGGCTCCGTTGGGGTTCTGGGTCCCGGGTGTATCAGTTCCAGGGTTGATATAAAGTTTCCCAGTCTGAGCGCCGATCCTATTGTACTGAGCCCCGCACCAGCCTCCCGCACTGCCCGGGTACCTCGCTCCTCCCACAGCTCCTCCCGCAGCTGCTCAGCCAATGAAATACAGGGAGGGTGGTGGCAGGCGAGTAGGCCCCGCCCCTGTGTGTGTCTGTGTCTCATGCAGTGAGTGAGTGAGTGAGTGTGACAATGAGTGTGACAGTGAGTGAGTGTGACAGTGAGTGTGAGAGACTGATGTGTGTGAGGTGCTGGTTTATATATAATTTATCATATATGGGGCACAATGGGGTGTAGGGCTGGTGTTTAGTGGGGACTGGTTTATATAATGGGGGTGAGTAAGAGGGGGGTGTAGATTAGTGTGAGTAGAGGAGGGATAGTGATTTATGTATATATATATATATATATATATGGGGTGAATGAAGAATACACGTGTATAAATGTGGGGGAGACTGGAATATATGGGGGACAATGTTGCCTCTAATTTCCTTTTGGTCAGGGGAATATAATATAAATGTCACATTATCTGTATCTGTATCTGTATCTGTATCTGTATCTGTATCTGTATCTGTATCTGTATCTGTATCTGTATCTGTATCTGTATCTGTATCTGTATCTTTATCTTTATCTTTATCTGTATCTGTATCTGTATCTTTATCTGTATCTGTATCTTTATCTGTATCTGTATCTGTATCTGTATCTGTATCTTTATCTGTATCTTTATCTGTATCTGTATCTGTATTTGTATCTGTATCAGAGAGAGTTGGAGGAGCAGTGGGTACTGAGACGTGGGTGGGTTTAATAAGAACTAAATGATGAGTTCTCTGTGCAACTCACAGTGTGTTGTGTGAGTGTGAGTGTATGTGTGAGTGAGTATGAGTGTGCATATTTGAGTGAGTGTGAGTATGAGTGTATATGTGAGTGTGAGTGAGTGTGTATATGTGAGTGTGTGTTGGGGGGGTCAACTGTGTGTGTGGAAGAAACAGGTGTGTGTGGGGGAGGGGAGACAGGTGTGTGTGGGGGGAGGGGAGACAGGTGTGTATTTGGGGATGAGAAAGGGGGAAGCAGGTTTGGGTATTGGGGTAACTGGTATATGTAGTGGGGGGCATAAAGCTGGTGAATGGGGGATGTTACATATATGAGGAGACAGACTGGTGTAGGGAAGAAGTTGGCATTTTCATACATTAAAGGTCAAGTGAATTTAATTATATTCCTCAAGCCCAGGTGCTGTTTATGAACCTCACAATAAAATATCACTTATGAAGCAAAGCCAGGGGGCAACTCACACATCAACTGGGTCACATGTGCCTCATGGTGTAAATGGGAATAGTCTGATGATTAATAGTCACACACTGTGGCCTCTCCTGCAGGAATAATAAGTAGTCACTAAAGTGTCACATGGGGGGGCTGGAGATTTTAGCTAAAGGGACGACTATGGGACTTCATTGTTTTTCAGCATTATTATTAGTTTTACTTGTAATACTCTTTGTATTAACCATACGAATAAATATTTGTCCGAGTGTCTGGCCAGTTGGAGTGAGTCCTGGAGCTCTATGTGCCGGCCGGCTAGCAAATAATCTATGTTTGCTCTGCTAATAAACACTCATGGCAGTTATGGGTCTGACTGTCAGTCACCACTCAAATCATTTACAACTGCGACTTCATTTAAAGCTCTCCATGTTGGCAGCACCACATCCAGTGAACTCAATTCAGACTGGGGATTGTGTGAAACAATAATAATGAGGTTGGTGTGAGTGATGGTTAAAGATGGGGGCAGTTCCCTGTATTAAAGGGGGTCACCTTTAACTTAACTGTTAAAGAACGGTTAATGCTAAGCAACTCTTCAATTGGTCTTCATTATTTATTTTTTTATAGCTTTTTAATTATTTGCCTTTTTCTTCTGACTCTTTCCAATTTTCAAATGAGGGTCACTGACCCCATCTATTAAAACAAATGCTCAGTAAGGCTACAAATGTATTGTTATTGATATGGTTGCTAGGGTTATTTCAATAATAGCAACCAGACCGCTGAAATTACAGACTGGAGAGCTGCTGAATAAAAAGTTAAATAACCGATCAATAATGAAAACCAATTGAAAATGGTCTCATATATCTCTGTACATCATATTATAAGTTAATTTAAAGGTGAACAACCCCCATCATTGCCTTCACTGGGCAAAGTTGCATCTGGGCGGTAACACATAGCAACCAATCGGTGATCAGCTGATGAGCTGCTGAATAAAAAGTTCAATAACTCAAAAACTACAAATTGTAAAAAATGAAATCCAATTGCAAATTGTCTCAGATTATCTCTCTCTTGGTCATGATCTTGCTCCAGTTAGAATTCACAGTTCTGCAAAAAAACGTAGAAACAAAATGCATCTGCGTTTACAGTTGTGTTGCCTCCACAAAGACAACGGCTGAAGACAAATGCACAAAGGCAAATAGTCCCTGCTGAATACTCATCTCTTTAAGGGCATAAACACACACTGATATTTCACCCTGAACTGCCTTCCCGCCAGCTAGAATGAAAATCGACGTTGGGATGGCACTTGGAACGCTTCATTTTCCGAAGTCGCCCGAAGTCGCCTCGTGAGAAAACTTTGGGCGACTGCGGAAAGCCGAAGCGATCCAAGTGCCATCCCGCTGGCGATTTCGATTCTAGACGGCGGGAAGGCTTTTCAGGGAGATTAGTCGCCCGAAGAAGAGCCGATTCGTAGCCGGGCGACTAAATCTCCTCGAATCTTAGCGTGTGCCCTTACCCTAAAGGATAAGTAAACCTTTAAAATAAGTGAATGCATAATTGATGAGAGGGGTTCCAGGTGATCAATGGGCTAACAATTGAGGAGGCACCTGTTAAGTATGGGCTCCCTGGATTCTTGATGGTGGCCCTGCTTCCTACTAATATAAAATTAAAAATAAAAAGACAGGACTATCTATGTCAATTACACCCCTGGATCCTCCCAAACCCTCCGCACACATTCTGGTGAGTTGGCCCATTGAGGCTAATGGTGGCCATACAAGGGTAGATTAAAGCTGCCTTTATTCCACAGATTATCTGCCCATGTAGGAGGCGTTCCGATGGGTCTCCACGATTGATATCAGGCCAAAAATCAACAGTAGTGATGGGCGAATTCATTCGGCAGGCGCAACTTCGCGGTGCATTTGTGTGTTTTGCAGTCGGCGAATAAATTTGCGAATTTAATGAGAAAATTCGCCTGCGTCGGGTTTTTTTTTCTTCCACCGGTGACAATTTTGACGCCAGCGACGGACGCCCATTGACTTTAATGCGCGTCAAATGTCGCCGGCATCGGAATTGTCGCCTGCAAATTGATGGCGGTGTTAAAATTCACTGATTACCAGATATCGATCAGTCAGGTTTTTGTGATCGAGGACTGAGATCCTCGTCCCATTGGCGCTCATTTCTATTGTTGTAACCCAATCGTTTGGCCCTAGGGCTGACCAATCTGATTAAACTGATATTGCCTGCGTTTGGTGGGTATATATATATATATATATATATATATATATATATATATATATATATAATACACAAAAGCCATGAATATCCTGTAATTTATATCCTTATAAACGGTGAGTTCTGATGTCATCAGTTATAAACGGTGAGTTCTGATGTCATTTCTGTCACATGACTCCCTGAAACTTGTGTATTATAATAAATAAAGTACCCCCAGTTGCAAAATATTGAGGATATTAGAAGTTAATTTGGAGGATATTAGAAGTTAATTTGGAGTTCCATGACCTGTATAAAAACACTCAGCCTTCGGCCTCGTACTTTTATATGGTCATGAAACTCCTCGGTGACTTATAATATCCTTATATTTTACAATAGGGGGTACTTTATTCACTATATATTGTTTGGCAACCTTAACTAGAGACAACTGGGGCATATGGTGCCATAGAAATTAGTCTAATAGGGGTTCTGATCAATGGCCCAATTTCAGTTCTTACATTTGTAGAAAATCTCACCCCACAATGTGATTTTATAGGAGGGGATAATAACATGTAGATGTAGTTGTGCCGTTCCAGGTCTCTAATATAATAATATAGTGGCGGCCGCAATCTAAAAACCTATTTTATCATCATTTTTCTGCTTGGAATATAACATCCCCCGGGTCTGTTTTGAAAATAGATTGCATTGCACTGTATATGCTGCTTGTCATTAGAGATATACAAGGCATACGCCTGTGTGATTGTGCCAATCAGCAGCCCAATATTCCATCTAATAAAATATTATATAATCAGGTTGAATTGGATTTCAGCATCGGGATATTTTTCTTGTTCCACAATAAGATGTAAACAAGGCAGAGATATGTGTCTGTGGATAAGGTGGTACATAACACACTGATGGGCTCATAGGAAAGACATAAAGTCTGTATGTTACTCTGATCAGCTGAAATACTGTTACAGTGTCTGTATCTTTGGAAGAATTCTTATAGTGCATTTCCCCATTGGATGCAATGTAGAGAGAACAGTGTAACTCTAGCACCCCTAGTGGCCACATCAGTAACTGACAAAAGCAGCAGGACTTGGACTTTTTATTCCTGTAACACAGAGCGAATACAAAACGATTTTTGTTTTCACAATTCACATTAGTCCCAGTCTATGTCCATCTGATTGACCAGTTGCCGACACAAAGGTGAGTTTCCCCAGGAGTCAGTTAACTTATCAATATGTTTTTCCCAGTCAGCACCAGTCTCAGACTGGGATGACAGAGGCAAATCAGAAAACCCTATACAATATATACTATTTCTCCTCTTCTCCTTACTCAACTTCTTTGTTCTCCAAGTCTGTTCCATCCATACTGTAATCTATTCTTCCATCTATTTCACCTCTTTGCTTTCGCACATGAAATAGGGAATGATCATGAAATAGGACAAGGGGTCAGAACATGAGGGCCAACTGATAACTGGGACCACTGGGAGTTTTCCTGGTATTTGAGTGGACCAACACTGCACAATACTAACCAATATCTTCTCCTACTGGGGCTCATTTATAAACACTGGGCAAATTTGCACCTGGACAGTAACGAAAAGCAACCAATCAGTGATTAGATTTTATTAGCCAGCTGTCAGGGAAACAATGAAAGCAAACATCTGATTGGTTGCCATGGGTAACAGCCCAGGTGCAAATGTGTCCATTGTTTATAAATGACCCCCAGTGTCTTTCTTTTTGTCCTATAGTAGAATCTTGTACTACTGTCTCCATCTTGTTCTACGGTATCAGTCTTGCCCTACTGTCTCCATATAGTTTAGTCCTCCAGTTTCCATCTTGTCCTATGGTTTCAATAGTCTTCTACTGTCTCCATCGCGCCCCACTGTCACCCTTCTGACTAAATATTGTTCTCCTTCTGTCTCCATCTTGCCCTACTGTCTCCATTTTGTGCTAATGTCTCCATCTTGTCCTACTGTCTCCATCTCGCCCTACTGTCTCCATCTTGCCCTACTGTCTCCATCTTGTCCTACTGTCTCCATCTTGTCCTACTGTCTCCATCTTGCCCTACTGTCTCCATCTTGCCCTACTGTCTCCATCTTGCCCTACTGTCTCCACCTTGCTTTGATGTTTCCCTATTGTCCTACTGTCTCCATCTCACCCTACTGTCTCCATCTTCTCCTACTGTCTCTGTCTTGTCCTACTGTCTCCATCTTTTCCTACTGTTTCCATCTTGCCCCACTGTCTCCACCTTGCCCCACTATCTACACCTTGCCTTACTGTCTCTACCTTTCCCTACTGTTTCCATTCTGTCCCACTGTCTCCATCTTGTCCTACTGTCTCCATCTTGCCCTACTGTCTTCATCTTGTCCTACTGTCTCCATCTTGCCCCACTGTCTCCATCTTGTCCTACTGTCTCCATCTTGTCCTACTGTCTCCATCTTGTCCTATTGTTTCCATCTTGTCCTATTGTCTCCATCTTGTCCTACTGTCTCCATCTTGTCCTACTGTCTCCATCTTGTCCTATTGTTTCCATCTTGTCCTATTGTTTCCATCTTGTCCTATTGTCTCCATCTCACCCCTCTCTTTCCATCTCAAGCAACTTCTTATCTGGTTGGTCTAGAGAATGTAGATGGATACGTTTCTTAAACTTGTGTAGATGCTTATAACGTTCTTGGGGGAAAGCATTTTGCTTGATGCGCTACAAATCAACTTCTTCAGTCCTTTGTATCCACTGAACAATTGTTTTAGCCAAATAGTTTTTGTCATTTTTAGCAAACGCTCCCTAGAAAAAAAAAAGGTAATTTTACCCTTTACAGAAAAAAAGCAATAATGGTCTTTGTTGATAAATCTTCTGCATTGCAATGTTTGGCGTGTATGAGATTCTTCGCTTTATTCCTTCCAGTAGGATCATTTCTCTTGTGATCTTGAGATAACAACTCGCCCGCCGCGCCACCCTCGCATTACAAATGGCTAATTTATCAAACTGGATCCTGTGAGTGTCAGACCCATAATGACTCTCTCAGTAAATGAACAGCTTGACATTATAGTCGGAGTGGAACAGACTTTATCAACCGGATCATCCATGTAATGCGGTGCCATTTACTGATCCATAGCTGTGCTGCATTGCATGCTGGGAAATACTCTCTGCAGCCCATTGATATGTCTAAGGGTCCATAATTACTTGCATTATCAAGGGATTGTGGTAAAAAAAAAACACAAATATTTTTATTTTATAATTTATAGTTCAGGTACTATTGCATCCATAACATAGAAAAATGGGATTATATATATTTTTTTATTATTAAAGGGGTTATACACCTTTAAATTAACTGTTAGTATGATGTAGAGAGGGATATTCTGAGACATTTTGCAATTGGTTTTCATTTTTTATTATTTGTGGTTTCTGATTTATTTAGCTATTTATTCAGCAGCTCTCCAGTTTGTAATTTCAGCCATCTGGTTGCTAAGGTCCATATTACCCTAGCAACCATGCATTGATATGAATAAGAAACTGGAATATAATTAAGAGAGGCCTGATTAAAAATATGAGTAATAAACAGTAGCAATAACAATGAAAGGCAGATCGAATTCGAATTTAAAAAATTTGACTTTCGAGATTTATCATGTACTGTCTCTTTAAAAGTTTGACTTCGACCATTCGCCATCTAAAACCTGGCGAATTGCTGTTTTAGCCTATGGGGGACCTCCTAGAACCTATCTGGAGTCAATTGGTGGACTTTGAAAAATTCGAAATTTGAATACGCTATTACTTCGATTCGTACTATTTGAATTTGATCAAAAACTGACCTATTTGATTGAAAACTGACCTATTTGGCCAAAAAAAAAGAACTTAAATATTTTGATAAATTTCGATCTACGGTCTTTTTTCATTCGAATTTCGGAGTTATGGAAGTTTAAAAAAACTCCCATTACTTCGAAATTCGACCCTTGATAAATTTGCCCCTAAATGTGTAGCCTTACAGAGCATTTGTTTTTTAGATGGGGTCAGTGACCCCCATTTGAAAGCTGGAAAGAATCAGCAGAAAAAGGTGAATAATTCAAAAACTGTAAAAAAAAAAGAAAAGATGAAGACCAATTGAAAAGTTGCTTAGAATTAGCCAATCTATAACATACTAAAAGGGGAACCACCACTTAAATGAGTTATAAGATGAAATAAAAAAGGAAATTTGGGGGTACCAGTATCCCTTGTGAATGGCAATAGCCGAGCGTTACAGAGAGAGAGAAAAAACGACAAAGAATAGAAACGACTTTGATAAATGATTTATTTTTAATGCAAGGGAACAATGTGAAGAGAGAAAGAGGGGTAAGAGTGCAAATCCTCAGGGGTCCGGCAAATCCATTCCCCTCCCCTGCAGAACGAGCAGAGCCGGGAATCTCATTCCTTTGTGTCAAAGTCTTTAAAAATAAACCCAGTATTGATTTCTCGGGGCTGTAAGTTGGAAATCTTTTCAGGTTTCTGATTAGAATGAAATGAAAACAGTGTTCCCTTAATGAAGAAGCTCCCTCGTTATACACGGACTGGAACTGGAGAGATTACATTAGAGCGTGTGGGTGAGACTGCGGGAACAATGTAGGCAATAGTAATGATCAGGCTGCCTGTCTTACAGAGATATATATTTATCCTCCCCAAAAATAGGGTACAGCTATGGGATCCATTATATGGAAACTCATTATCCAGAAAGCTAATTAAATAATCAATTAAAAAATTAGGGATGCACCGAAGCCAGGATTCGGTTCGGGAATCGGCCTTTTTCAGCAGGATTCAGATTCAGCCGAATCCTTCTACCCGGCCGAACGGAATCCGAAGCCTAATTTGCATATGCAAATTAGGGCCTGGGAGGGAAATTGCGTGACTTTTTATCTCATAACAAGGAAGTAAAAAAAAATTCCCATTCCCACTCATAATTTGCATATGCAAATCAGGATTCAGATTCAGTTCAGTATTCGGCTGAATCTTTTGCGAAGGATTCAGGGGTTCGGCCCAATCCAAAGTAGTGGATTCAGGGCATCCCTGTTAAAAATAATAAAACAGTAGCTCGTACTTGATCCCAACTTAGATATAATTAATCCTTATGATAAGGGTAGACGCTAAGATTCGGGGAGATTTAGTTGCCCAGCGAGAAATCGTTATTTCTTCGGGCGACTAATCTCCCAGCAAAGCCTTCCCCCTGGCTAGAATCTAAATTGCCAGCGGGATGGCACTCGGAGCCCTTCGTTTTCCGAAGTCGCCCGAAGTTTCCTCGTGAGGCAACTTTGGAAAACGAAGCGTTCCGAGTGCCATCCCGCTGGCAATTTACATTCTAACCAGTGGGAAGGCTTTGCTGGGAGATTAGTCGCCCGAAGAAGAGGCGATTTTTAGCCCAAATAGCATCGTGTGCCTCTACCCTTATTGGAAGCAAAACCAGCCTATTGGGTTTATTTAATGTTTACATGAATTTCTAATAGACTTAAGGTATGAAGAACCAAATTACGGAAAGATCCGTTATCCGGAAAACCCCATGTCCCGAGCATTCTGGATAACAGGTCCCATACCTGTATTACTTTTATTAAATTTATTCACAATGAATAGACAGTTCAATATGAGTTTATAGCTTATTGTGTGCCCCTTTAACCACCAGTTCTTAAAACAATTTCTGTTCCCAAGAGAATTACAATGCTCTGGAGCCCATATGCTTCTTCAAGGAGTTGTTCACCTTTAAATGAACTGATAGTATGGCATAGAGATTGATATTATGAGATAATTTGCAATTTTCTATTTGTAGTTTTTGAGTTATTTAGCTTTTTATTCAGCAGCTCTCCAATTTGCAATTTCAGCTGTCTGGTTGCTAGGGTCCTAATTACCCTAGCAACCAAGCATTGGGTTGAATAAGAGACTGGAATATGAATAGGAGAGGGACTGAATAGAAAGATGAGTAATAGCAATAATACAAATACATTCTATTACATGCTAAAAGTTAACTCAAAGGTGACCCACCCCTTTAAGACACTAGTTGTTTTTTTAAAAATAGTAATATAAATTCTCTTGTAAATCAATATAATATTTGAGTAAAATTTTCCATGGAGCAAAATGCTAACAGTGATATTATGGATATAGATCATAATGGGACAACAACACTAAGGGGCCGATTCACTAAATTCGAGTGAAGGATTCGAAGTAAAAAAACTTAGAATTTCGAAGTATTTTTTGGGCTACTTTGACCATCGAATGGGCTACTTCGACCTTCGACTACAACTACGACTTTAAATCGATTCGGATTCGAACTAAAAATCGTTCGACTATTCGACCATTCGATAGTCCAAGTACTGTCTCTTTAAAAAAAACTTCGACCCCCTAGTTCGCCATCTAAAAGCTACCAAAGTCAATGTTAGCCTATGGGGAAGGTCCCCATAGGCTTTCCTAAGTTTTTTTGATGGAAGGATATTCCTTCGATCGTTGGATTAAAATCCTTCGAAACGTTCGATTCGAAGGATTTAATCGTTCGATCGAAGGAATAATCCTTCGATCGTACGATCGCAATATTTGCGCTAAATCCTTCGACTTCAATATTCGAATTCGAAGGATTTCAATTCCTAGTCGAATATCGAGGGTTAATTAACCCTCGATATTCGACCCTTAATGAATCAGCCCCT
Organism: Xenopus laevis; assembly: GCF_017654675.1. Classification (NCBI taxonomy): domain Eukaryota; kingdom Metazoa; phylum Chordata; class Amphibia; order Anura; family Pipidae; genus Xenopus; species Xenopus laevis. The sequence continues at coordinate 4,093,942 of NC_054377.1, forward strand.
ACAAGTAGACCTCGTATTATGCGCCGTAAAGTGAGACCTAGCTGCTGCGCTTCCTCCCTAAGCAAGATCACCCCGTCTCTCAAAGACAGAATTTTATACGTCTATTGTGATAGTTTCCCTTTAACAGAGAAACCACAATCACGTTGTGTGATGATGTAAAGCAGTTCATTTACGATGCAATAGAGATGACTTTGTATTTCACATTAAAGCTGCGAAGGTGGAGGAATAGGCTCCTCTTATGCGATTTAACGGCGATCGCAGAGTAATTGGCCCGTTGCGACGTCTCAAGCGAGCGCATTGATTTCAGCTTGGGAATTATATTGTTAAAGCAACGCTCTCTAAGTGACTCTTCAATCACGGGGGCCATAAAGCGAGGAGCTGTTATCAGTTGTATGGAGGAAGTGTCACCATGAAATGTAAAGGGGAGACGAGAAAGGGAAACTTGTATTAGGGGCAATGGAGTTTAATCCGTCTACATAAAGCTGGAATAACGGGGTGTTGGGGTGCAAGTACCTTTGTGGGATAGAGGGGGGTCATTTATCAACACTGAGCAAATTTCCCTTAACCGGTAACCCATGGCAACCAATCAAACTTTTTGATTGCGCTGCTTATTGCTGGCTGAAAAGCTGATCACTGATTGGTTGCTATGTGTTGCCGCCCAGATGCAGTGAAGGTGATTAAAGGGTTGGTTCACCTTTAAGTTAATTTTTAGCTTGTTATAGAATAGTTAATTCTAAGCAACTTTTCAATATTTATTCTTTATGGTTTTTAAATGAGCTGCCGTCTTCTTCTGAATCTTTACAGCTTTAAAATGGGGGTCGCCGCCCCCCGAGTAAATATAAATGCTCTGTAAGGCTACATATTTATTATTTGCTACTTTTAATTACTCATCTTTATGTTTAGGCCTCTCCTATTTATATTCCAGTCTCTTATTCAAATCAATGCATGGTTGCTAGGGGAATTTGGACCATAGCAACTTGAATTTGCAAACTGGAGAGCTGCTGAATAAAAATCTAAATAACTCAAAAACCACAAATCATAGAAAATGAAAACCTATTGCAAATTGTCTCAGAATATCCCTTTCTACGTCATACTCAAAGATAAATTAAATGAGAGCAACCCCTTTAAATTAACTTGTAGTATGATGTAGAGAACGATATTCTGAGACAATTTGCAATTGGTATTCGTTATTTATTGGTAATTTAGCTGTTTATTCCACAGCTCCCCAGTCTGTAATTTCAGCCGTCCGGTTGCTAGGGTCCAAAGTCCCCTAGCAACCATGCAGTGATTTGAATAAGAGACTGGAATATGAAAAGGAGAGGCCTGAATAGAAAGAGGAGGAATAAAAAGTAGCAATAACTATACATTTGTAGCCTTACAGAGTATTTGTTTTTTAGATGGGGTCAGTGACCCCCATTTGAAAGCTGGAAATAGTCAGAAGAAGAAGGCAAATAATTAAAAAATTATATATAAAACAAAATGAAGCCCAATTTAAACAATAGTTAGAATGAGCTGTTCTATAATATACTACCGTTCACTTAAAGGTGAAACACCCCTTTAAACCCCAGTGTGTGTATAGTAAGGACAAGTGCTGCTGGGGGTTGTAAATTTAGTAAAACATGGTTGAGGTTTCGGTGGATTGTGAAAGGATCAATTCTGTGGGGCAGGAGACCCCAAAAGAACACCCATGAGAAGTATATATACAGTATGTTTGTATTATTTAAATGATGTTTTCTACTGGTTATTATACACTTCTTACAGCTTCTGATTGGAACAAGGCACTTGAGCTCCAGCCAATGAGAAAACACCTTTCTACCTGTCATCTCCTTCACTTCACCTGGTGTTTGATGATGGTGCACCTACTGGAAGTACCGTATGAAACACATAGACTTCAGAAGTGGATCCAAATGTAGAAGAAAAGCAAAAATACGTGAAAACAATTATTATAAAGAATGACATTCATTGGCCGGGAGACAAGCAGAGAAATACAATGGGTGCAAGGGAAGCTGCGAGACTTATAAAGTTTACGCATGAGCTGACACTCGCACCTTCTCTCTCTGCCAGCACTCAATCCATTAACAGAAGAATCAGACGGAGAACAATGGGGCTTCAATTAGCGGCTGAAGTTTTTATGGAATCCAGGAGGACAGGAGACAGTTACAGTTTCATTAAAATAATGTATTTTTTCACTTTAGGAACTCCATTGTTTCATACTCTCTCTATTCTTTATTTCAATGTATTTGTTCCATATCCTCAATATTAATATTCCTTCCTGCCTAATGATAGCATATAAAGACTCAAGGCTGAGTTATACAGGGAACTCTGAGTATCACTCATGTATTATAAGGGATAATGTACCCCCTACTGTAAATGATAAGGATATTAGAAGTCACTGAGGGGTTGTTCTGTGACCATATAAAGGCACAAGGCTGCAGGCTGAGTTATACAGGGAACTCTGAGTATCACTCATGTATTATAAGGGGTAATGTACCCCCTACTGTAAATGATAAGGATATTAGAAGTCACTGAGGGGTTGTTCTGTGACCATATAAAGGCACAAGGCTGCAGGCTGAGTTATACAGGGAACTCTGAGTATCACTCATGTATTATAAAGGATAATGTACCCCCTACTGTAAATGATAAGGATATTAGAAGTCACTGAGGGGTTGTTCTGTGACCATATAAAGGGACAAGGCTGCAGGCTGAGTTATACAGGGAACTCTGAGTATCACTCGTGTATTATAAGGGATAATGTACCCCCTACTGTAAATGATAAGGATATTAGAAGTCACTGAGGGGTTGTTCTGTGACCATATAAAAGCTCAAGGCTGCAGGCTGAGTTATACAGGGAACTCTGAGTATCACTCATGTATTATAAGGGATAATGTACCCCCTACTGTAAATGATAAGGATATTAGAAGTCACTGAGGGGTTGTTCTGTGACCATATAAAGACACAAGGCTGCAGGCTGAGTTATACAGGGAACTCTGAGTATCACTCATGTATTATAAGGGATAATGTACCCCCTACTTGAAACGATAAGGATATTAGTTGATCCTGATGTATATTTTATAGCTGATTACTGCTTTCTGTACCCTGGTGTATCATAAATGAATTAGTGATAAACGGACAGCAAGTCAAGCTCATCTCACATTACCAACTGCAAGTCACAGTAGAATCTGCTCCAATCGGATCATTAATAAAAGGGACAGATTGCCATTCTCACCAAGCTGCTCCCTGCTACGGATCTGCTATTAAATCAAGCACTTTTCAAAGCCACAACATTATAAAATAGCAGAGTTGTCTCAGTGCATTGCAATTAAGGCTGTTTAATATTTTAGTTACCATCTGGTTGGCGGAGTCGAGAGAAAACAAATTATATTAACCCTTCTGGTGACAGATGAGTCAGGAGACGTTGCCAGATCTGGTGGATTATTTATCAGCTGCTATTGTGGCCGAGAAACACAGAGAGAAGCTTCGTCTGATCATGTCGATCAATTATGGACGAGGGGTGGGGGGGGTAATGTTTTCCTGAGTTTTTAAGATACCTGGGTGATGCGATTATGGGCCTAACAACTTGTAACCCCGACTCCACAGATTTAGGGTAAGGTCACACTGGGTGTTTCGCGGAGATTTAGTCGTCTGGCTTTGCGGCGACCTCTGACTTTGAGGCAACTTCGGGCGACTTCGGAAAACGAATACACGCGCGATTTTTCATTTTAGCTAGCGCAAGAGTGAGGGAAGGCGTTCAAGGAGATTGGTCGCCACAAAGAAGAGGCAATTAGTCTCCATGCGACTAAATCTCCCCGAAACTCCATTTAAAATTCTTGAAAAACCCTTCTCTCTGGGGACAGAATGTTCTGTTATACAGATAGCTAGAATCTCAGCTGCCATAAAGCAGGACAGGACTGCTGCTTACAATGGGGATCAGATAGGATCTGTGCAGCCACTGGGACAGAATGTTCTGTTATACAGATAGCTAGAATCTCAGCTGCCATAAAGCAGGACAGGACTGCTGCTTACAATGGGGATCAGATAGGATCTGTGCAGCCACTCGGACAGAATGTTCTGTTATACAGATAGCTAGAATCTCAGCTGCCATAAAGCAGGACAGGACTGCTGCTTACAATGGGGATCAGATAGGATCTGTGCAGCCACTGGGACAGAATGTTCTGTTATACAGATAGCTAGAATCTCAGCTGCCATAAAGCAGGACAGGACTGCTGCTTACAATGGGGATCAGATAGGATCTGTGCAGCCACTGGGACAGAATGTTCTGTTATACAGATAGCTAGAATCTCAGCTGCCAAAAAGCAGGGCAGGACTGTGTTGCAAAACAACAATTTTTGGAGCTAATATATTGTGGAAGAGGTTGATTCACTACATTTCATGGGAAATAAAGAAAATATAAAGTATAAAAGGCACATGAACACAGTATGTATTGTTTTAATAGTCTGTACAGAAGAAATAATTTGTCTCAGTTTCCTTGGGTCCCTCTCGTGGCCCCCACATCTGCTTTTCCTACTGCCTCTAATTAACCAACTGAACCCAAATTACTTGTTACAGAGATATTTTTCTCTATTTAATCACCTTGGGCTTTTGTGCGCAGATGTTTCCAGCTCCAAAGTCCCAGTAATTCCGACCACAATGCGGAACCAGAGGAGGCACCTGGCTGGGGTCGCCCGTGGTGGAACATTGACCCACTAATCGCGCGGAGAGAAATGACTGACAGATGCCTGATCTCTCCTGAAACTTCACGGAACAACGATCAGGCGTTTATTGAAGTGGATAATGACATTGTCATGCAAATTATCAATTAGCAGAGGGACAGGTTGTAGGATAATATTTTGAGAAGAATGGGGCAAATGTTCTGTCTCTAACCCAATGTTACGCCTAAAGGGTGAAATCTTATAAGAATAAAAAAAAGTCACGTGACGAGAATTAAACTTGCAAGAACGAATGTATATATCCTCTACTGTAAATGACAAGGATATTAGAACTCATCTGGGATTTCGGTGCCCTTTAGGCTTATATCACATGGTTACTTCTCTGCTCCATCTATTTCAACCTGTTGTAAAGGGCCTGTGCCTTTATATTATCACAGAACCTCTCAGTGACTTCTAATATCCTTATCATTTACAGTAGGGGGTACATTATCCCTTATAATACATGAGTGATACTCAGAGTTCCCTGTATAACTCAGCCTGTAGCCTTGTGCCTTTATATGGTCACAGAACAACCCCTCAGTGACTTCTAATATCCTTATCATTTACAGTAGGGGGTGCATTATCCCTTATAATACATGAGTGATACTCAGAGTTCCCTGTATAACTCAGCCTGCAGCCTTGTGCCTTTATATGGTCACAGAACAACCCCTCAGTGACTTCTAATATCCTTATCATTTACAGTAGGGGGTACATTATCCCTTATAATACATGAGTGATACTCAGAGTTCCCTGTATAACTCAGCCTGCAGCCTTGTGCCTTTATATGGTCACAGAACAACCCCTCAGTGACTTCTAATATCCTTATCATTTACAGTAGGGGGTACATTATCCCTTATAATACATGAGTGATACTCAGAGTTCCCTGTATAACTCAGCCTGCAGCCTTGTGTCTTTATATGGTCACAGAACAACCCCTCAGTGACTTCTAATATCCTTATCATTTACAGTAGGGGGTACATTATCCCTTATAATACATGAGTGATACTCAGAGTTCCCTGTATAACTCAGCCTGCAGCCTTGTGTCTTTATATGGTGAAAGAACAACCCCTCAGTGACTACTAATATCCTTATCATTTACAGTAGGGGGTACATTATCCCTTATAATACATGAGTGATACTCAGAGTTCCCTGTATAACTCAGCCTGCAGCCTTGTGCCTTTATATGGTCACAGAACAACCCCTCAGTGACTCCTAATATCCTTATCATTTACAGTAGGGGGTACATTATCACTTATAATACATGAATGATTCTATAACCTGTGACCTTTCAGTTAATTATCCCCCAGATACTTAAGATACAAAGGAAGCAGCAGATACATACTGTATAATAGTAGTGTGGGAATGAGATTGGATAAGGCAGAGGAGTAATAAGTAAATCAATTGAGCCTTTGATTCCAAAGCGATGGCTCGACAGCCCTTGAGACACTGAGGATTGTATGGCGTGAATAAAGCAACATTAGTTCTTAATCATAGTTATACTGGAGAGAATTCAGGAGATGTGTGTGTGTATTGTATATATATATATATATAGTTTTATTATAGAGGTGGGTGGAAGATCCAATGATTCCCTTAACCATCAGGCTGAATGAATTCATTAACAGAAGAGTATTTATATAAAAACTTCAATTATTTCCCATTGTAACGTATGAAAGCCCTGGTTGCAGAACCAATAGATAATCTCTTCTCTATGTCTTTGTATTAATACACATATTTACCCCATAAGGTTTCCTCTAGACAGTGTAGTTTATTTTATCTGCTCCTGTGGAGGGATAGTAGATAGTAGAGTCGGTGGCTCTCAAGTTATTGTTGGAGCTCCCAGTGTCCCTGATAAACACTGAGTGTCACGTATAGAACAGAAATAGTAGGAGAGTTGCAGGTTGTGGATCTGTTCCCTGTGGCTTTTCCCAGTCGCTGTCAGACTCAGCACAGCCAAGTCTTGGATGTCGAATTGATTAAGTCGTTGCAATTTCCATGTTGAGATCTGCATTTCTGGCTAAAGCCATCGATTATGTTAAATTGTGACATTCCATTGATTGCAGAGAAATGTTTCTAATGTGGATATTGTCACTTTCCCTCCTGATCTCTGATCCCTCGGTGCCACCGCAAACACTTTCAGTGGAATAATGTGAAGGAATTTATTGATGGTTTACTAATGATCCGCAAGAGAATCCACCGCGTGTTTCATTGGGAGTTGGTTAAAGGGACCTGGTCATCAATAGATAAAATGATTAATGTTCTGTGAATTAAAGCAATTTGGGAGAAAATTATTTATAGCCTTTAACTAAACACAGATGTATTAGAATGCTTTATTGCACAGCGGCTTTTTGATTTGTTTCACCATATGTGAGTTAAACAGGGCCACAGATGCATTCAGAATTTAAGCAAGGTATAGCAGGTATAGTAGGGAGAGATGGTGCCTATAGTAACAGTGGGATAATAGTCTCTGGGAAGGGAGTGTGACTGTGGGATAGCAGGTATAGTAGGGAGAGATGGTGCCTATAGTAACAGTGGATAATAGTCTCTGGGAAGGGAGTGTGACTGTGGGATAGCAGGTATAGTAGGGAGAGATGTGTCTATAGTAACAGTGGATAATAGTCTCTGGGAAGGGAGTGTGACTGTGGGATAACAGGTATAGTAGGGAGAGATGTGTCTATAGTAACAGTGGATAATAGTCTCTGGGAAGGGAGTGTGACTGTGGGATAGCAGGTATAGTAGGGAGAGATGGTGTCTATAGTAACAGTGGATAATAGTCTCTGGGAAGGGAGTGTGACTGTGGGATAGCAGGTATAGTAGGGAGAGATGGTGTCTATAGTAACAGTGGATAATAGTCTCTGGGAAGGGAGTGTGACTGTGGGATAGCAGGTATAGTAGGGAGAGATGGTGTCTATAGTAACAGTGGGATAATAGTCTCTGGGAAGGGAGTGTGACTGTGGGATAGCAGGTATAGTAGGGAGAAATGGTGTCTATAGTAACAGTGGATAATAGTCTCTGGGAAGGGAGTGTGACTGTGGGATAGCAGGTATAGTAGGGAGAGATGTGTCTATAGTAACAGTGGATAATAGTCTCTGGGAAGGGAGTGTGACTGTGGGATAGCAGGTATAGTAGGGAGAGATGGTGTCTATAGTAGTAAATATTAATACTATAATATTAAGTGCAGCTGAACTTACTGCTAGAGGAGACCACACACTTACTACTAGGCTGCAGTGGGTTAGGGAGAGAGAGAGAGAGGCCACATGAGAGGCCACATTTTTGACTCTCCTTACAGAGTAAATTACTTCAGTAAGTGCAGCTGACAGCGCATTATCAAGCCCCTCACACTATGGTTACATGGATTCATTCATTTTATTCAAATTGTCTTCATTAATGAAATAATGGAAGACCCTTTTCTGGAAGCAGCAGTCCTGTCCTGCTTTATGGCAGCTGAGATTCTAACTATCTGTATAACAGAACATTCTGTCCCAGTGGCTGCACAGATCCTATCTGATCCCCATTGTAAGCAGCAGTCCTGTCCTGCTTTATGGCAGCTGAGATTCTAGCTATCTGTATAACAGAGTATATATATATGATATTTCTATACAAGGGGAAGTTGTGGAATCAGTGACATTACATCAGAACTCTCCAAGGTGCTGAAGTTAAAGATAAAGAAAATAATTCAGACAGACTGTGTCAAGTTCTTTTAGCCCCCAGTTTTCTACCTGGAGGACCCCTATAGCTAATAATGGCCAACAGAGGAGCAGGACAGTGTGTATATTACTGATTACTTATTATGACTGTCCCTTTGCTAATAGAGGAAACAATAAATAAGGGCCACAAGGACAGTTAGATGGAAGGGCCCGGGCTGACAGTTGTAGGTCAGTTGAATAGAGATTCTGTGCTGCAGATTCTGGGAGATTTTGATCATGGAAATGAATAAGCAACTGTCACCCCCCCGCCCTGTCACTGTGTGTACTATTAGCGCTGAGAAAAGCTTTTAGTATTTAGCCTAACACCCCCCCCCCTTCTCTTTGTTATTAGCATTGAAATGAAGAGCTTTTCACCTTAAAGTGTCTCATGCAATCTCACTTGAGACTGAAAGTGACTGGAAAATCAGTATTATCTGACAAGCAGTTCAATGGCTGCCCTGAAGTACTGGCTGAAAGCAGCCCAGCTCCCTCCGGCCCATTGTCCCCAGCGGAGCTGTCAATCTAGGCCAAGGAGAGAGAATTTAATTAGCTTTGTAGCTCAACTGCCTACTGGAGCCCAATGAGAAACAGGTTAACTATGTGTTCTCATATAGAGATTCTATTGAGATAGATAGATTATTTGTTCCCTGGGTACCCCTGGAACTATAGCAGAGTGACACCCCAATGTTTCTATATATCTGTAACCTTGTTATGAGCTAAGGGGACCCAGTCTGAAGGTCAGTTAGGGGGAGATTTGGGGTGAGTGTTTATTTGTACCCTGGGTACCCCTGGAACTATAGCAGGGTGACACCCCAATGTTTCTATATATCTGTAACCTTGTTATGAGTTAAGGGGGCCCAGTCTGAAGGTCAGTTAGGGGGAGATTTGGGGTGAGTGATTATTTGTACCCTGGGTACCCCTGGAACTATAGCAGGGTGACTGTTACCCCAATGTTTCTATATATCTGTAACCTTGTTATGAGCTAAGGGGGCCCAGTCTGAAGGTCAGTTAGGTGGAGATTTGGGGTGAGTGCTTATTTGTACCCTGGGTACCCCTGGAACTATACCAGGGTGACACCCCAATGTTTCTATATATCTGTAACCTTGTTATGAGCTAAGGGGGCCCAGTCTGAAGGTCAGTTAGGGGGAGATTTTGGTTGAGTGTTTATTTGTGCCCTGGGTACCCCTGGAACTATACCAGGGTGACACCCCAATGTTTCTATATATCTGTAACCTTGTTATGAGTTAAGGGGACCCAGTCTGAAGGTCAGTTAGGGGGAGATTTGGGGTGAGTGTTTATTTGTACCCTGGGTACCCCTGGAACTATAGCAGGGTGACTGTTACCCCAATGTTTCTATATATCTGTAACCTTGTTATGAGCTAAGGGGGCCCAGTCTGAAGGTCAGTTAGGGGGAGATTTGGGGTGAGTGTTTATTTGTGCCCTGGGTACCCCTGGAACTATAGCAGGGTGACTGTTAAAGTCTGAAACCATTGTTATATCAGGTGTCCATGAATGATAATGTTTAAGCAAATACTCGGGGAAACAGAACACAGCTGCATTGAGCTTTGTCTTAAATCTTCACCCACTGGCAAGCGGACATAAATTATTAACTTTTTATTAAAAAAAAGAAACTATACTATTTATTGTTTTTTTTGTACCCCTTTTCTCAGAAAGAGATTGCTTTTGTGATAAGCAAACAAGGAACCTGCATTTCATTTTATTATTTCCAGTGATTGAACATGATCAATATTAGGATTAGCATTAAGGATGTTCAGCAGAATGGGGGATACAATTCTAAACAGGTCTTAAAGGGACAGCATTGTTCAACGTGAGTGCAATGAATTGGGCTTTTACTGAACATACTTTTTGCCTAGATACAGACTCAGCGCTCCTCTCCCCAAACTGTTTTCCATGCCAACGGCAGGACAGGCCTTTCTGATTTTGTTTAAGGAATGTCCCTTCCCCTTTAAATAAATTCCTTTTGTCACTGTTCCCCAATGATAAGACTCATATTTATATATTTATACATAAATGTAGAGGGTTCCGTTGCACAGAAAGTTCTGCAGAACAGAAGAAGAGAATTAGAGGGGAAGAGAATCGTCGCATCCATAATTCATAGTTGAACCCTTCGGGCTGCAAACGAGAGTTTGATCTTTTTTAACACAATCGGAGTGAATTTCACTTTGGAGAGAAATAATTCCATTAAGGGAGAGAAGTTGGGTGGTCCGGGAGGATTCGGGAAACGTATAACAGCGCAGTTAATAATAGAGACTGCCCCAAGCCTCCGATACGGAGAATGGAATTTTCAGAGTTTAGATTTTAATTGTGAGGTTTGGGGGATATTTGTATTCAATAGGCGCAGACGCGTCTCCTCGGATCAGGAGCGGCCCAGTAATACCTGCGAGTTTCTCATTTTCCTTTCATAAGGGAATATATTCTTTTGTTTTTTTTCAGGTTTGAAGCCAATTTCTAAGTGGGATTAATGACAGGAGGTGAGAAAGAGGGGGTGGAGTTTCAAAATTTGAAGTCAGAAGCGGTGCAAAGGTGATTGACAGTGGCGTAACTAGAGTGCAGTGGGGCCCCTTGCAAAAAAATCTTCAGAAGATCCCCATCTTTCCGCTCACATCCCACCTCCGGCCACTTCCCGCCCAGACTCCACCTACTCCAGCCCAGACTCCGCCCACCATCCGCCCTATGCCGCCGCGCTCTGCTTCCCCACTGCAGGTAAGAGAGCGGCTGGGGAAGGGGGGGGTTCTTGCTGGTTATAGAGGTAACAGACCCCAAAGTCCAGGCCCCCTTTTCCCTGCCCCACCCCCGTGACTGTGGGGTCTGCTTCCTCTATAGTTATGCTTCTCGTGATAGAAGTTGGGAAGGATGGGCGAAAAAATACAGTGAGATTAGTGGGATGCTTAAAATTGATTAATAACCCAAATATACCAGAAAGGTCACTGCAGAAAAAAGGATTTACTCCAGACTAAGGCGAATGGAGAAAATGGATTCAGAGCATTGCATTAACACCGGACATGCCAATGAGATCACTGCAGAAATTTGATTTAGAGCACTGACTTTACCAAAGACGTGATTGTGATATCACTGAAGAAATGTATAATGTTTATTGCATTTTCAGTGAGATAACCGCGGATAATGGATTCAGAGCATTGCTTTAACACCAGACATGCCAGTGGGATCACGTGAGAAAAATGATTCACAATCCTGACTGTACCAAAGATGCGACTATAATATCACTGCAGAAAATACATGTCTATTGCATTATCCCCAGACTTGCCAGTACTTTCACTGTAGAAAATGGATTCAGAGCATTGCTTTAACTCCAGACATGCCAGTGAGATCACTGCAGAAACCAAATTTAGAGCACCGAATTATGGATTAAGAGCATTGCATTATCCCCAGACTTGCAAGTAAGATCACTGCAAAAAAATGGATATCTATTACATTAACCCCAGATTTGCCAGAAAAATAACCAAAGAAAATGAATTCAGAGCATTGCATATGGGTGGGGGTGGGAGTCACTAGTACAGAGAATTTATTATTAAAGCTGGAAAAGCTTTTATAATAATGAAATCAGAGAATTGCAGTAACCCTAAACATGCCAGTAAGGTTCCTGCAAACAATGAATAATGAGCACTACATTAACCCCAGACCTCCCAGTAATATAACTGCAAAAATGACAATGTTTTATGCATTATCCCCAAACTAGTAAAACCACTGCAGAAAATAAATTGAGACCATTGCATTAGCCCAGCAATTTTTTAATTCTGCTGCCACCACAGGGAACCCACCCACCCACTCACTGTTCCCTGTGAACCTGGGTGAGTAGGGGTGGCAATCACAAGCTGAGAAAGCTTTTTGCCACCTCTGGAAATGATCTCACCTAATGGCAGAAAAGACACTGACATTAACCACAGACATGCCATTTAAACCACTGCAGATTATAGGATTTAGAGCAGGGTCGGACTGGGGGGCTCAGGGCCCACCGGGGCTGCTACATCAGGGCCTCTGCAACCCCCAAGGGCCCCCCTCCCCAGTAGCAGACATCCTTCTGCCCTCTCCTATCCCCCTCTCTCCTATCCCCCTCGTGGCACATACCTACGGGCTTGTTTGTTGCCGGGGCAAGTGGGTGGAGCGGGCAGGGCAAGTGGGTGGAGTGGGTGGTACAAGAGGGCAGCGTGGGTGTGGCAAGCAGGTGGAGCTGGGGTAACCAGGCGGAGGTCAGGAGCGGAGGGGGAGGAGGTCACACTATGGGGAACGGGTCTGGACCAGCTAGGAGCCCATGAGGGCTGGTGCCCACCGGGTTTTGTCTTGGCATCCTGCCGGCCCAGTCCGACACTGATTTAGAGTATTGCATTAACCTCAGAAAATCTTGCCAGAAAAGTAACTGCAGAAAATGTATCAGAGCATTGCATTACCCCTAGATATGCCAGTGACAGCCCTGCAGATAATAAGTAGTAGTAATTAGGAGCGCTCTACCTTCATTAAAACCGATGTCAGTTCCAGGTGCTAGACTGGGAGACCCTCGTCTGATTTTTGGGTCAACTGCGACATCCAAAGAAAGAAATCCAGTAGCAAACTGTAATTGATGCAAAATCCATGGTGATTTATTTAGCCCATATTTGAACAGACAAGGGCAACGTTTTGGGTCTCACTGGACACTTTATCAAGCCTAATGTGATTACTTACTTACACCAAACATTTAAATAGAGTGTTACATGGGTGTAACCCAAAAGACCCCTCCCCTATGTGATGACATCATAAATTGTCCTTGTATAATATATTCATACATTAACTCCTTGTGGTATATAGTCCAATAATGAGTCCATAATCAAACATCTTGATAGATGATACTTAAAGTGATCAGAATATAAATGTACACATATATACTAATCTACAGATAATAAAATCTGAGTTTTGCATTAATCCCATACATCCCAGTAAAGTCACTGGAAAAAATGGATCATAAGCACTGTATTAACCCTAGATATGCCAGACATACAAGAGAACCACACATGTTTCTTCTCTCCAGAACCCTCCAAACTGCTTGAACCTTTCTCCCTTCTCTCAGGTGAATAGGGATGTAGCGAACGTCGGAAAAAAAGTTCGCGAACATATTCGCGAACTTGCTCAAAAACGCGAGCGGTTCGCGAACGGTTCGCGAACCCCATAGACTTCAATGGGAAGGCGAACTTTAACATCTAGAAAAGACATTTCTGGCCAGAAAAATGATTTTAAAGTTGTTTAAAGGGTGCAACGACCTGGACAGTGGCATGCCAGAGGGGGATCAAGGGCAAAAATGTATCTGAAAAATCTGCCTGTGTGTGCTTGGAAGAGATAGTGTAGGGGGAGAGCTGTTAGTGATTTCAGGGACAGATGATAGTAAGTTTGCTGGCTAGTAATCTGCTTGATACTGCTCTGTATTGGAGGGACAGAAGTCTGCAGGGATTTGAGGGACATTTTAGCTTAGGTAGCTTTGCTGGCTAGTAATCTACTGTTCTCTTTAAACAACTGCCATACGTTGACCTTGTAGGCATTGTTTGCCCAGTTTTTTTGGACGCAGCCACTGAAGCACAGTTGCCAGAAAAAATATGCCATATAAATGCTGAAAATAGTCATTTTTCGCCATTACGTAAAATATATGAATGCTGCTTGAAAAAAGTGACTCCGGTGTTTTTTCTGGAGACGGTAATATTATGGATATTTAGACAGAATGGGAACAAGGTCACACAGCTCGATGGCGGGTTGAAGAAAACAGTGTGCAAATAATGCCTACAAGGCCAACGTATACACTACTACAGCGGTGGATACGGATTACGTAAAATATATGAATGCTGCTTGAAAAAAGTGACTCCGGTGTTTTTTCTGGAGACGGTAATATTATGGATATTTAGACAGAATGGGAACAAGGTCACACAGCTCGATGGCGGGTTGAAGAAAACAGTGTGCAAATAATGCCTACAAGGCCAACGTATACACTACTACAGCGGTGGATACGGATTACGTAAAATATATTATGGCTGCTTGAAAAAAGTGACTCCGGTGTTTTTTCTGGAGACGGTAATATTATGGATATTTAGACAGAATGTGAACAAGGTCACACAGCTCGATGGCGGGTTGAAGAAAACAGTGTGCAAATAATGCCTACAGGGCAAATAATGCCTAAAAGGTCAACTTATACACTACTACAGCGGTAGTAAAATAAAAAAAAGTAAAATAAAAAAAAAATGAATATTAAAAAAAAAAAATTAAAGTTGGTGCTGCTGAACTACTAGGAGCAGCAGATTAGCACACCAGTCCCACTCCCCAACACTGCTAGACTAATAGCACTGGGCTCTTATAGTAGTAGTAGTAGTAGTAGTAGTAAAACAACAAAAAAATAAATAAAAGCAGTCCTTACAAGGACTACTGTTATTGCAGCAGTCAGCAGATGAGATCAGAAGCAGGACAGCTGCCCACTGCAGCTACATACAGAGCACTGCAGTAGAAGGTAGATTACTAGCCAGCAAAGCTACCTAAGCTTAAATGTCCCTCAAACCCCTGCAGACTTCTGTCCCTCCAATAACAGAGCAGTATCAAAACGATTACTAGCCAGCAAACTTTCAACTGTCCCTGAAATCACTAACAGGCAGCAGCTCTCTCCCTACACTATCTCTTCAGCACACACAGGCAGAGTGAAAAAACGCTGCAGGGCTTCGGTTTTTATAGGGAAGGGGAGTGGTCCAGGGGAGAGCTTCCTGATTGGCTGCCATGTACCTGCTGGTCTGGGGTGAGAGGGCAAAAAAAAGCGCCAACAATGGCGAACCCAAAATGGCGAACGTCGCGCGACGTTCGCGAACTTCCGGCGAGCGCGAACACCCGATGTTCGCGCGAACAAGTTCGCCGGCGAACAGTTCGCGACATCTCTACAGGTGAAGACTGACTGACTCTCCAGCAAAAGGATTAAATAAAATGCATATACTTCTCATGTCCCCCGACAGAGAAAAGTTGCAGCAGTCTCAGTTAGACAGGGCCCTCTTAAACTTGCAACCTAGGGAGACTGCTTCAGGCATATCAGCCTTGAGGCAGCTTTGGAATAAAGGGAAACATAAGGGCAAGGGGTTGAAGGAATAAGAAAACTATAAAAGAAAAATGGGGAGGGGAGAGCAGAATAACAAGTGCACATTTATTTGTCTTGCTCACTTTTGTCAATCACTGTGTTCATTCATTCTGCTACAGATAGCTAGAATCTCAGCTGCCATAAAGCAGGACAGGACTGCTGCTTACAATGGGGATCAGATAGGATCTGTGCAGCTACTGGGACAGAATGTTCTGTTATACAGATAGCTAGAATCTCAGCTGCCATAAAGCAGGACAGGACTGCTGCTTACAATGGGGATCAGATAGGATCTGTGCAGCCACTGGGACAGAATGCTCTGTTATACAGATAGCTAGAATCTCAGCTGCCATAAAGCAGGACAGGACTGCTGCTTACAATGGGGATCAGATAGGACCTGTGCAGTTACTGGGACAGAATGCTCTGTTATACAGATAGCTAGAATCTCAGCTGCCATAAAGCAGGACAGGACTGCTGCTTACAATGGGGATCAGATAGGATCTGTGCAGCCACTGGGACAGAATGTTCTGTTATACAGATAGCTAGAATCTCAGGTGCCATAAAGCAGGACAGGACTGCTGCTTACAATGGGGATCAGATAGGATCTGTGCAGCCACTGGGACAGAATGTTCTGTTATACAGATAGCTAGAATCTCAGCTGCCATAAAGCAGGACAGGACTGCTGCTTACAATGGGGATCAGATAGGATCTGTGCAGCCACTGGGACAGAATGTTCTGTTATACAGATAGCTAGAATCTCAGCTGCCATAAAGCAGGGCAGGACTGCTGCTTACAATGGGGATCAGATAGGATCTGTGCAGCCACTGGGACAGAATGTTCTGTTATACAGATAGCTAGAATCTCAGCTGCCATAAAGCAGGGCAGGACTGCTGCTTACAATGGGGATCAGATAGGATCTGTGCAGCCACTGGGACAGAATGTTCTGTTATACAGATAGCTAGAATCTCAGCTGCCATAAAGCAGGACAGGACTGCTGCTTACAATGGGGATCAGATAGGATCTGTGCAGCCACTGGGACAGAATGTTCTGTTATACAGATAGCTAGAATCTCAGCTGCCATAAAGCAGGACAGGACTGCTGCTTACAATGGGGATCAGATAGGATCTGTGCAGCCACTGGGATAGAATGCTCTGTTATACAGATAGCTAGAATCTCAGCTGCCATAAAGCAGGACAGGACTGTTGCTTACAATGGGGATCAGATAGGATCTGTGCAGCCACTGGGACAGAATGCTCTGTTATACAGATAGCTAGAATGTCAGCTGCCATAAAGCAGGACAGGACTGCTGCTTACAATGGGGATCAGATAGGATCTGTGCAGCCACTGGGACAGAATGCTCTGTTATACAGATAGCTAGAATGTCAGCTGCCATAAAGCAGGACAGGACATGAAAGGAAAATAAAAATATTGCAGAAAATTCCCAGAGCAGAAGGCAGAGTATGAGCAATTACAGGGATTGTGTATAAGGAATAGATGTATTTCTGCTCAGCAGGTTGTGCAGGGGAGGTAAATACTCACATATGCTAAATGTCAGGTATTATCTAAACATTTGTCCAGTAGGAAGTATCGCTGTACAATGTGTTTCTGGGGACAGATTCGATGTGGTTATAAAAGGAATGTAATGTACTTGCAACTGGGAACATTAAGTAGAAATGAGCAACAACAGTTAAATCATTTCCAGGTGGAACTTCAGCAGTGATGCAGATACTCATCTCTAGTTTATGGCTGTTTAATCTGTGTCTATCTGTCTGTCCACGTGTCTTGCTATCACATAATGTTCCCCATTCTTATCAGTCCCCCCTCGTATAATGAGACATTTCACGCAATGTAACCGTGCGACTGGGCGAGAATCTCAGCACATTTCTGTTGGTCTGGATCAGCTCTCGGTTGCCCTGGCACAGACGGTGCCCGCATCACTTATTCGCTGAACATGCGCCAGCGGCAGATTTATTTTTGCCGGTTTAGTCAATTTTGTAGTTGAACAAGCAACATTTCTATTGAAGCCTCCTCCGAGTGCGGCTCGCACAAACACTCCTTTATCTCGCAGCAGATGTTCCCCAGAAATATATTGTCTCCCCGAGTCCAATTCATATCTTATCCGAGGCCGTTCTGCTTTTATTGTCTGCGTCATTAGGAGGGGAGAGGGAGCGATAGCAGGGGCCGAGAGGGCTGAGTTGCTAAATGATAATGCGTCAAGCACAGGGGGGCTGACTTTATAGTATTTTACCCCATTCTGAAGCTTTTAGTGGGCGATAATAACCCCCAGAATTCCTTGTTGATCAGCCAACCTTGCATAGAAGTCAGTAGTATGAAGAAATTCACCGGCACACAAGAACTGCGTTAGCAGGGGAAGCCCTTGCAATTTATTAATGCAGTAGTGCAACGTTTCAGGGGCACACCCCTTTGCGTTTGAAGCTGCGCTCCCCTGCGTTCAGGTTTTATGCATCCAGCCGCAGGGGATCGCAGGAGTAGACGCGCTGAATTCTTTTCAATTCGGCTGTACGCACACAAGCGCATGTAAGCGCCGAACGCAGGAAAAATGCAAAATGCTTCATCCCAACCTGCGTTCGGCGCTTATATGCGTCTGTGTGAGTACAGCTGCATTGAAAAGAATTCAGCGCGTCTACTCCTGCGATCCCCTGCGGCTGAACGCATGAAACCGTAACGCAGCGCAGCTTCAAACGCCCGTGAGTAAGGGCCCTTAAAGGGTGTACAATTAAGCCAAAATTAGTATATAATTAACAATCATTGCAGTGAAAATAAAAGTTTTTGTCCATAAAGACCAATAGAAATAAGTCAGATTCAGTCCATAGTCACATATCCCTTGTGATAGATTTGTGTAGTGAAATAAATTTAGAAATTTGAAACAAAGTACCTAAGGAAGGAAATATCCAATACCAGGAAACAAATTGGCAACAAACATAACAATCTAAGGGCAGAGACACACAGGCAGATTCGGGGAGATGAGTCGCCCGGCGACAAATCTCCTCTTCTTCGGGGTGGGATGGCACTCGGATCATTTCGTTTTCCGAAGTCACTGCGAGTGCTATCCCGCCGGTGATTTTCATTCTAGCCGACGGGAAGGCAGTTTGGGGAGATTGGTCGCCCCGAAGAAGAGGAAATTTGACACCGGGCGACTAAACTCCCCGAATAGAGGTGGCCGATTCCTGTATCACGAGCACCAAGATAAAACTTTTAGGTATGTACGGTGGAACCAGCGCCGGATTTCATTGCCGGCTGCCCCTAGGCCGCGCGGTCCGACCAGGCGGCCGCGCGGTCCTAGCGCCCGCCTACACCTCCCCTTCCCAGCGCGCCGGCGAAAAAACACCGACGCAGCTGGTGTAATTGAATGGGGACGAACACGTCCCCATAATGCGGCTGGGCGGCATGCCGCCCCTATTTTTTACCGCCCTAGGCCCGGGCCTGTGCGGCCTTGCCGCAAATCCGGGCCTGGGTGGAACCAAGTGGAACTGAAAGGGTCGTTTAATGGAAGGCAGCTTAGGGTGGTATATATTCCAGGCCCTAATAACTAAGCAGTAGGGTGCCCCATCATTTCTAATGGCAACCTTTACTGTCTGCCCTACTATAGAAGAGAAAGGGTTAATTCCCTGCACTGTTGGTTAGTCTCATTACTAATGAGTGATATGCCACTGGATCGCTCACAAGTGCTCGGAATTATCCCCTCCCCCAATATTACAAAAAGGTCAGCATTAACAAAACTGTGAAATCTCTCCCCTGAGCCCATTAAGGAAGGGTTGTTGCCATCAGAGGAGAATGGGTAATTACCGTCGCCATATGTATACCCCCCCGACCACACAACTCCCTGCAATTATCCAATATTAATATAAATTATTATTCACCCAGTTTATGTGAAATTCAGTTTCAGGGCTGTATAACTATCCATTGTTTTAGATTGGATGCCTACAACCATTGCTCCTCCCCCAAGGAAGCCGGCAGGGGGCTTGGCCTGGTTCCCATTGGACATTGAGAGTTAAAAAACACCAGTGGGCTTAGGTGGGCTTCTTCATTAACTTGTAGGGTGACTCCCTCTTCTGCAGAACCATGTCGTCTGCTAGGTGTCCCCAAGTAAATGACCCTAAGAAGGGAGAAGCTGATCATTTAATTTCATGAAGTAAACCCTAGATCAACATCTCATGGGTGGGAACTAAGGTGCTCTTGAAGGGAATGGGCTGAGCAAGGGTTCCAAAGCTACAGTTGTAGAGACCTGAACAGGTCCAACCCAACCAATGCCCAACCTGGACCCACTGACAAGAACCTGCCACCCTGCTCCCTGACCTGCACCTGCACCTGCAAGGATTTACACACGACCCAACCCATAGACCTGCTCCACCATCACTGTGAGCTGGATTTGACATCACTCTGGAGGTGGATCAATCAGGTAAATGAATGAGGGTTTGAGGGATAGACCCTCAGCTGGACCAGAAATCCAGGCAGGGTACCCATGGACCACTCAACTGGTGCAGGGCAACTCCTCCTTCTGTACAACTATGTAGGCTGCTAGCTGTCCCCAAGTAAATGACCCCAGGAAGGGAAGGGATAATTTATTCCATGATGTAAACACTAGATCATGGGTGGGAACTAAGGTGCTCTTGAAGGGAATAGGTTGAGCAGGGGTTCCAAAGCTTGGGCAGTCCCTTACAGTTGTAGAGACCTGAACGGGTTCAACCTAACCAATGCCCAACCTGGACCCACTGACAAATACCTGCCACCGTGCTATTCCTGCTACGACCTGCACCTGCAAGGATTTACTCCACTACACCTGACCCATGGACCTTCTCCACCTGATGTTCCATCACCGTGGACCTGAAGTGATGTCACTCTTGAGGTGGATCAATCAGTTAAATGAATGAGAGTGGGAGGGATAGACCAGACACACAGGCAGGGTACCCATGGACCACCCAACTGGTTGGTGAATCAGGAAAGTTGTACCCGAAACCTGATCTCTTTGCAGGTATTCCCCAGGTACCTCACCTGTTAAAGGTCTCTACCCTACAGGACCATACCCACATCTATGAGCCGTACATGGTTATTTGGCCATGCCGCTGTCTGACCAAGGGGGTGTCTGTACAAGGCCCAATATTTTGCTGTTGCTACTGAAATCACTGCTAGAGCTTATGCAAGGGGCAAATACAAGGCTCCCATTGCTTCTTGCACCCAGAGATGTGCACCTTAGTAACTGTGGGACTAACCTTATACTGTGGGAGTCAAGTTGTTGTGGCTGAATGTGCAGGTGCCAATATATCAAGCCCTAAGAAAAGATTTATGCTTGAGTGGTGATGCATTAAGGTGAACGCAGGGTGCATTATGGGTGAAAACCTTGCCACTGTTTAGTAGGGATGCACCGAATCCACTATTTGGGATCTGGCCGAATTAAATCTGAATCCTAATTTGCAGATGCAAATAAGGGGCAGGAAAGGAAAAAGTGAAAAAAAAATCTTCTTTTGTAATGAAAAATCACGTGATTTCCCTAAAGCCCCTAATTTACATATGCAAATTAGGATTCGGATTCGATTCCGCTAAATCAGAATCCTGCTGAAAAAGGCCGAATCCTGGATTCGTTGCATCCCTACTGTTTAGTGAATGAGCCCTTCTGGCAGCTAAAGAAATGCTGAAAATTCGGATAAGGACTTTGGATGAGGAAACCCTGCTCCCCACTCTCATCTCATAATGTGAGCCGTGACTGCTGACTTGGGCCTTCCAGCTCCGAGTGGCATTAAAAAAATCTCTCGCTCAGCTTTCTGCAGGCGAATCCTCTGTCGGAGCATTTCAGCATTCCGCCCTTTCTGCGCCTAAATGTGGATTTCATTGCTCAGAGGGGACCCCCTCTCTTTGTGCTGCCGGCGGAACATAAACTGATGTTACAAGAAAACGGGTTCTTTTGGGGGGGAACGCGCAGAGGAGGCGGAATATCCACAACCAGCCGCACATGAGATGATCCACGGATGGAATCCGCCGGCGGTAATTATGGAGAGAATAATGACATGCAGAGACGAAGAAGTGCGGAACATTCACCAGAACCTGGAGCTTTTACTATAAATATCCTGCTGCTTTCCCTTTTTACAAGGGGTTATTTACTAATGCTCCAGGGGCAAGTGCAAGAGAGTAATCAGCACACAGTTATACATACACTATAGGGGTTGTTCACCTTTAAATGTTAGTATGATGTAGAGAGGGATATTCTGAGACAATTTGCAATTGGTTTTCATTTTTTATTATTTGTGGTTTTCGAGTTATTTAGCTTTTCATTCCCCTAGCAACCATGCATTGATATGAATAAGAGACTGGAATATGAATAGGAGAGGCCTGAATAGAAAGAGGAGTAATAAAAAGTAGCAATAACCATCAATTTGTAGCCTTTCTGAGCATTTGTTTTTAGATGGGGTCAGTGATCCCTGATTTGAAACCTGGAAAAAGCCACAAGAAGGCAAATAATTCAAAAACCATGAAAAAGAAAAAATGAAGACCAATTGAAAAGTTGCTTCGAATGAGCCATTCTATAACATACTAAAAGTTAATTGCCCATTTAAAGTGACGGCTGTACGTTGTACAAAGGGCAAGACTGCGGGATTTATATATCATATATTTATAATGATTAATAAAGTATTGTTCCAGGGTTAGTGATCATTATTTTACAAACAGCCATGAGGAAAATCCTGGGATACCTGCGGAATTACGGGCGATTTATCCCGGGCAGATTGGGGGAATTTATGTGTAATTCTCATTTTAGCCTCTGTGTGTGTTAATAAATCAGCCCTATTTTGGTGCAAAACATTTGTTTACCCAGAATGCAACATCCCCTTCCCGCCCCATTAATAAATTAGGGTGACTGTGTGAGTTAATATATCTGCCGAATGCAGGAGAAAACAGAAGAGCTGCTGGATAAAAAGCTAAATATAATAAATAATAAAAAATGAAAACCAATTACAAATTGTCTCAGAATATATCTCTCTACATTTTACTAACAGTTGATTTAAGGTGAACAACCGACCCCGATACAATTATTTTAAAGGCGATTGGCTGGAATTTGTCTTTATATTCTGGGGCCTCCGACTGAAATTGGGGAAAAAAATGGCTATATTAAGGATGTGCAACCTCTAGGCCTGATGATTAAAGCTGTCATTGTGTATATCGTACCCCTACTGTCAAATATAAGGAGATTATAACATTGTGGGTGACCTATTATATTCTTCTATGTATTACACAATTAGCAGTGAGTCATGTGACTGTACATTACATTAGTAGGATATCGCAATGTCAGCATTTAAAGGGGAAGTAAAAATGCAGTCTGATGGCCTGGGTCAGAGACCACATGTATGTTTATATTTTTCTTCAACTGTCGATCTCAGATTACGGAAAATGCCTGGTTACTAGGGCCAGCCATCCTAGCAACCAGACAGCAAAAAAAATAGCAGGCATCTAGATTCACTTTCTACCTCATGTTTAATTTTAAGGTCAAGTTACCCTTTAACTGGAATGATGCCACACACTTCCTATTATGCGAATAGTAAAATACAGGACAATACAGGCCACGCCCCTGATCAGCCTGGACCTATTTTAGTACTATTTACTATTTAGTAAATAGGTCTCTCAGTAACATTATAGGGCTCATTTACATCTGCATATGATTGATTTACCCAAAATGCAGCATTTCCCCCCATAAATCCAGTGTAGTTGCAGAAGGATTGACAAAAGTACCACTTGGACCCTACAGAGTGACCCTCCTCCCGGGTGTCGTTACTTATAGGAGAGACAGACGCCATTATTCGCCGACATTTCCCAGTGACCCATTTTACAGCCGCGCCAGTGTCACATTCATCAGGTAAATCAAGATAAAACACTCACTGGTTGCAGCTCACAGATTTGATTAAACAGATTCAATACGGCATTGAGTGCTGAGGAGGGTTAGACGTCTCATTCACCAACTCATATGTATGAAGATCCCTCATTTTATTCCTCATCCCTCCTATGCTGCCATAGTTTTATGGGATCTCTCTGTACAGACTATGAGCAAACTTAGGGACTGTTCCTGCTGAATTGTGCTTAGTACAGGGGAATACCTATGCTGCCATAGTTTTATGGGATCTCTCTGTACAGACTATGAGCAAACTTAGGGACTGTTCCTGCTGAATTGTGCTTAGTACAGGGGAATACCTATGCTGCCATAGTTTTATGGGATCTCTCTGTACAGACTATGAGTAAACTTAGGGACTGTTCCTGCTGAATTGTGCTTAGTACAGGGAATACCTATGCTGCCATAGTTTTATGGGATCTCTCTGTACAGACTATGAGCAAACTTAGGGACTGTTCCTGCTGAATTGTGCTTAGTACAGAGGAATACCTATGCTGCCATAGTTTTATGGGATCTCTCTGTACAGACTATGAGTAAACTTAGGGACTGTTCCTGCTGAATTGTGCTTAGTACAGGGAATACCTATACAGACTATGAGCAAACCTAAGGTGGCCATACATGGAGAGATCCGCTTGTTTGGCGATGTCGCCAAACGAGCGGATCTCACTCTGATATGCCCACCTTGAGGTGGGCAATATCGGGCTGATCCGATCGTGGGCCCTAGGGCCCAACGATCGGATCCTATCGAACGCAAACGGGCGGTCGGATCGCGGGACCGCATCAACGAACAGATGCGGCCGCGATCCGACGGGATTTTTAGTCCCATCCGATCGAGATCTGGCCGACTTTCGGCCAGATCTCGATCGGGGAAGCCTGTCGGGGGCCCCCATACACGGGCCAATAAGCTGCCGACTCGGTCTGTTGGCAGCTTTTATCGGCCGTGTATGGCCACCTCTAGGCACTGTTCCTGCTGAATTGTGCTTAGTACAGGGAATACCTATGCTGCCATAGTTTTATGGGATCTCTCTGTACAGACTATGAGCAAACTTAGGGACTGTTCCTGCTGAATTGTGCTTAGTACAGGGAATACCTATGCTGCCATAGTTTATGGGATCTCTCTGTACAGACTATGAGCAAACTTAGGGGGCTGTTCCTGCTGAATTGTGCTTAGTACAGGGAATACCTATGCTGCCATAGTTTTATGGGATCTCTCTGTACAGACTATGAGCAAACTTAGGGACTGTTCCTGCTGAATTGTGCTTAGTACAGGGAATACCTATGCTGCCATAGTTTTATGGGATCTCTCTGTACAGACTATGAGCAAACTTAGGGACTGTTCCTGCTGAATTGTGCTTAGTACAGGGAATACCTATGCTGCCATAGTTTTATGGGTTCTCTCTGTACAGACTATGAGCAAACTTAGGGGACTGTTCCTGCTGAATTGTGCTTAGTACAGGGAATACCTATGCTGCCATAGTTTTATGGGATCTCTCTGTACAGACTATGAGCAAACTTAGGGACTGTTCCTGCTGAATTGTGCTTAGTACAGAGGAATACCTATGCTGCCATAGTTTTATGGGATCTCTCTGTACAGACTATGAGCAAACTTAGGGACTGTTCCTGCTGAATTGTGCTTAGTACAGGGAATACCTATGCTGCCATAGTTTTATGGGATCTCTCTGTACAGACTATGAGCAAACTTAGGGACTGTTCCTGCTGAATTGTGCTTAGTACAGAGGAATACCTATGCTGCCATAGTTTTATGGGATCTCTCTGTACAGACTATGAGCAAACTTAGGGACTGTTCCTGCTGAATTGTGCTTAGTACAGGGAATACCTATGCTGCCATAGTTTTATGGGATCTCTCTGTACAGACTATGAGCAAACTTAGGGGGCTGTTCCTGCTGAATTGTGCTTAGTACAGGGAATACCTATGCTGCCATAGTTTTATGGGATCTCTCTGTACAGACTATGAGCAAACTTAGGGACTGTTCCTGCTGAATTGTGCTTAGTACAGGGAATACCTATGCTGCCATAGTTTTATGGGATCTCTCTGTACAGACTATGAGCAAACTTAGGGACTGTTCCTGCTGAATTGTGCTTAGTACAGGGAATACCTATGCTGCCATAGTTTTATGGGTTCTCTCTGTACAGACTATGAGCAAACTTAGGGGACTGTTCCTGCTGAATTGTGCTTAGTACAGAGGAATACCTATGCTGCCATAGTTTTATGGGATCTCTCTGTACAGACTATGAGCAAACTTAGGGACTGTTCCTGCTGAATTGTGCTTAGTACAGAGGAATACCTATGCTGCCATAGTTTTATGGGATCTCTCTGTACAGACTATGAGCAAACTTAGCGACTGTTCCTGCTGAATTGTGCTTAGTACAGGGAATACCTATGCTGCCATAGTTTTATGGGATCTCTCTGTACAGACTATGAGCAAACTTAGGGGCTGTTCCTGCTGAATTGTGCTTAGTACAGGGAATACCTATGCTGCCATAGTTTTATGGGATCTCTCTGTACAGACTATGAGCAAACTTAGGGACTGTTCCTGCTGAATTGTGCTTAGTACAGGGAATACCTATGCTGCCATAGTTTTATGGGATCTCTCTGTACAGACTATGAGCAAACTTAGGGACTGTTCCTGCTGAATTGTGCTTAGTACAGGGAATACCTATGCTGCCATAGTTTTATGGGATCTCTCTGTACAGACTATGAGCAAACTTAGGGACTGTTCCTGCTGAATTGTGCTTAGTACAGGGAATACCTATGCTGCCATAGTTTTATGGGATCTCTCTGTACAGACTATGAGCAAACTTAGGGACTGTTCCTGCTGAATTGTGCTTAGTACAGGGAATACCTATGCTGCCATAGTTTTATGGGATCTCTCTGTACAGACTATGAGCAAACTTAGGGACTGTTCCTGCTGAATTGTGCTTAGTACAGGGAATACCTATGCTGCCATAGTTTTATGGGATCTCTCTGTACAGACTATGAGCAAACTTAGGGACTGTTCCTGCTGAATTGTGCTTAGTACAGGGAATACCTATGCTGCCATAGTTTTATGGGATCTCTCTGTACAGACTATGAGCAAACTTAGGGGACTGTTCCTGCTGAATTGTGCTTAGTACAGGGGAATACCTATGCTGTCATAGTTTTATGGGATCTCTCTGTACAGACTATGAGCAAACTTAGGGACTGTTCCTGCTGAATTGTGCTTAGTACAGGGGAATACCTATACTGCCATAGTTTTATGGGATCTCTCTGTACAGACTATGAGCAAACTTAGGGACTGTTCCTGCTGAATTGTGCTTAGTACAGGGAATACCTATGCTGCCATAGTTTTATGGGATCTCTCTGTACAGACTATGAGCAAACTTAGGGACTGTTCCTGCTGAATTGTGCTTAGTACAGGGAATACCTATGCTGCCATAGTTTTATGGGATCTCTCTGTACAGACTATGAGCAAACTTAGGGACTGTTCCTGCTGAATTGTGCTTAGTACAGGGAATACCTATGCTGCCATAGTTTTATGGGATCTCTCTGTACAGACTATGAGCAAACTTAGGGACTGTTCCTGCTGAATTGTGCTTAGTACAGGGAATACCTATGCTGCCATAGTTTTATGGGATCTCTCTGTACAGACTATGAGCAAACTTAGGGACTGTTCCTGCTGAATTGTGCTTAGTACAGGGAATACCTATGCTGCCATAGTTTTATGGGATCTCTCTGTACAGACTATGAGCAAACTTAGGGACTGTTCCTGCTGAATTGTGCTTAGTACAGGGAATACCTATGCTGCCATAGTTTTATGGGATCTCTCTGTACAGACTATGAGCAAGCTAATGTGCCAGTACTAGCTCACAGTCAGATATTAAAACAGATATATTACTGGATGACTCAAGCTCTGAAGCTCAGTGGAAGTACCGGCTGGATCTTTCCTGACATCTCCTCGGCTTCACTCAGAAGTTCGGCTCATAGTGTGGAACAGCCCCGCAGCTTCAGAGACACTTTCAGGGAACAACGTGAAATTAGATGAATAGTGTAATGTATGGAGGGAAGATTCAGTGGGTACAGTCACTGCCCCGAATTGTTCCCAGTCTGCTGTCATAGAATGAATCACTCTCTTAAAGAGACAGGACAACTCCAAACACAAAACACTGAAAATACAGAGTCCCCCTTTCTCCAATTAAAGGGGTTGTATCCCTTTAATTGAACTTTTGGTGTGCTATAGGGAAAGGCATATTCTGAGACAATTTGCAATTGGTCTTCATTTTTTATTATTTGTGGTTTTCGAGTTATTTAGCTTTTTATTCAGCAGCTCTCACAGCCATTTCAGTTGTCTGGTTGCTAGGGTCCAAATTCCCCTAGCAACCATGCATTGATTTGAATAAGAGACTGGAATATGAATAGGAAAGGCCTGAATAAAAATACAAGGAATAAAAAGTAGCAATAACAATACATTTGTAGCCTTACAGAGTATTTGTTATTTTTTAGATGGTTTAGTCAGATTTAGTTGCATAGAAATGGCCATTCTATAATCTACTAAAAGTTACCTGAAAGATGAAACACTTCTTTAGGGGTGACCCATGTCTCAGGTAGAACAGATAAGGAGGTGTTCATTATACAGGAGAAGGGGTGGTTCACCTCTAAATTAACTTCTAGTAAGTTATAGAATGGCCAATTTTAAGCAATTGGTCTTCATTTTTTTTAATATAAATATTTTTAATTACTTGCCTTCTTTTTCTGACTTTCCAGTAGGGGTCGCTGACCCCATCTAAAAAAAACATTTGTAAAAGCTACAAATGTATTATTATTGTTACTCATCTTTCTGTTCAGGCCTCTCCTATTCATATTCCAGTCTGTTATTCAAAACAAGGCATGGTTGCTAGGGGAATGTGGATCCTAGCAACCAGTAATGACTGAAATTGCAGCTGCTGAATAAAAAGCTAAATAACTCAAAAACCACAAATAATAAAAAATGAAGACCAATTGCAAAATGTCTGAGAATATCCCTCTCTACATCATATTAACTGTTAATTTAAAGGTGAACAACCCATTTAATAAATTACTTGCAGTGGGAGACAAGCCCCTTACTGTGGGTTTTAAACTTGGAGAAACCCACAAAATACAGGGGGGATTAATATGTCTGCATCACTGATGCGGCTGAACTACATCTCCCAGCATGAGTTAACTGTCAGGTTGTAACACACGGCCGGGGCACTAACATCCCCTAAAGGAGACGCTCCAACGAGCAACGTCTAAACATTCGGCCGAATCCAGAACTCAGCAGATGTAACACGTCGGATCATTTGTGCAGATCTGGATATGACTTTGGCTTCAAAAATCGAAATCCGCTTGAGGGTAAAACTTACCCACATACTGTGACATACGTTGTTTCTTTGTCTATGAGACTTCCATTAAGTTTTAGCTGAGTATAATTATGGCTCATAAACGTCTAATTACTGAATGGCCTCGTATCCATCTCCAGCAGCCAAAACTCTCTCCCTTAGCCGAATGTGCTGCCGGGGCCCCTGATCTGGATTATTACCAACCCAATGAGCCTGACCGAACTTTTACTACAGATATAAACCTCCCCCGAATTATACGTCCCACACTCACTGTGTAACTCACTTACTCACTCTGTCATTCATTATATCAACTTGTCTACCTGGAACCAAACAGTTAATTCCACTTGCTCATTCTGTCACCATCAAGGGGAGAAGGGACTGTTACCCCAATGTTTCTATATATCTGTAACCTTGTTATGAGCTAAGGGGCCCCAGTCTGAAGGTCAGTTGGGGGGAGATTTGGGGTGAGTGTTTATTTGTGCCCTGGGTACCCCTGGAACTATAGCAGGGTGACTGTTACCCCAATGTTTCTATATATCTGTAACCTTGTTATGAGCTAAGGGGGCCCAGTCTGAAGGTCAGTTGGGGGGAGATTTGGGGTGAGTGTTTATTTGTGCCCTGGGTACCCCTGGAACTATAGCAGGGTGACACCCCAATGTTTCTATATATCTGTAACCTTGTTATGAGCTAAGGGGGCCCAGTCTGAAGGTCAGTTAGGGGGAGATTTGGGGTGAGTGTTTATTTGTACCCTGGGTACCCCTGGAACTATAGCAGGGTGACACCCCAATGTTTCTATATATCTATAACCTTGTTATGAGCTAAGGGGGCCCAGTCTGAAGGTCAGTTAGGGGGAGATTTGGGGTGAGTGTTTATTTGTGCCCTGGGTACCCCTGGAACTATAGCAGGGTGACACCCCAATGTTTCTATATATCTGTAACCTTGTTATGAGCTAAGGGGGCCCAGTCTGAAGGTCAGTTATGGGGAGATTTGGGGTGAGTGCTTATTTGTACCCTGGGTACCCCTGGAACTATAGCAGGGTGACTGTTACCCCAATGTTTCTATATATCTGTAACCTTGTTATGAGCTAAGGGGGCCCAGTCTGAAGGTCAGTTAGGGGGAGATTTGGGGTGAGTGCTTATTTGTACCCTAAGTACCCCTGGAACTATAGCAGGGTGACACCCCAATGTTTCTATATATCTGTAACCTTGTTATGAGCTAAGGGGACCCAGTCTGAAGGTCAGTTAGGGGGAGATTTGGGGTGAGTGCTTATTTGTACCCTGGGTACCCCTGGAACTATAGCAGGGTGACACCCCAGTGTTTCTATATATCTGTAACCTTGAAGCTCTATTGTGGGACAGCTCCACCACTATAGACACATCTATGGGACACAACTAATATTTCCCAGATTTAATGGAGACTGATGGCAGAATGGCGTTATGTTTATATAAAGGACAAACGCATCAATAAGGACAGTCGGCCATTAGCTCGGTTACGGGGAATGAATTTTTAGGAACGGTGGGTCGAGCCGACAGTGCAGCTCTGCAACAAAAATCCCTTTAATGATGCAAAATGTGGCTCTTGATATATTAAAAATGCGGAATTTCTCCATAACGATCGTCATAAAAAATATCGCATTCATGAGCCGAGTCAGTAATGGCTGAAACATAATGTAAAGCCCTAATTAGCATTCCGATCCCTCAAATAGATTGAGATGCTTTTCCATGGGAAGATGAAATGACAGAATTAAAAATGAAAGGGGATAATAAAATGCTCTGCACATTCCTCGTCTGGAGAGGAAAGGGCAGGAGTCAAGGAGTGGAGATATGGGACCAGAATGAGGATAAATGAAAGACAGAGAGAAAAGGCCACTGATATTAGAAGTCACTGAGGGGTTGTTCTGTGACCATATAAAGACACAAGGCTGCAGGCTGAGTTATACAGGGAACTCTGAGTATCACTCATGTATTATAAGGGATAATGTACCCCCTACTGTAAATGATAAGGATATTAGAAGTCACTGAGGGGTTGTTCTGTGACCATATAAAGGCATAAGGCTGCAGGCTGAGTTATACAGGGAACTCTGAGTATCACTCATGTATTATAAGGGATAATGTACCCCCTACTGTAAATGATAAGGATATTAGAAGTCACTGAGGGGTTGTTCTGTGACCATATAAAGGCACAAGGCTGCAGGCTGAGTTATACAGGGAACTCTGAGTATCACTCATGTATTATAAGGGATAATGTACCCCCTACTGTAAATGATAAGGATATTAGAAGTCACTGAGGGGTTGTTCTGTGACCATATAAAGGCACAAGGCTGCAGGCTGAGTTATACAGGGAACTCTGAGTATCACTCATGTATTATAAGTGATAATGTACCCCCTACTGTAAATGATAAGGATATTAGAAGTCACTGAGGGGTTTTTCTGTGACCATATAAAGGCACAAGGCTGCAGGCTGAGTTATACAGGGAACTCTGAGTATCACTCATGTATTATAAGGGATAATGTACCCCCTACTGTAAATGATAAGGATATTAGAAGTCACTGAGGGGTTGTTCTGTGACCATATAAAGGCACAAGGCTGCAGGCTGAATTATACAGGGAACTCTGAGTATCACTCATGTATTATAAGGGATAATGTACCCCCTACTGTAAATGATAAGGATATTAGAAGTCACTGAGGGGTTGTTCTGTGACCATATAAAGGCACAAGGCTGCAGGCTGAGTTATACAGGGAACTCTGAGTATCACTCATGTATTATAAGGGATAATGTACCCCCTACTGTAAATGATAAGGATATTAGAAGTCACTGAGGGGTTGTTCTGTGACCATATAAAGGCACAAGGCTGCAGGCTGAGTTATACAGGGAACTCTGAGTATCACTCATGTATTATAAGGGATAATGTACCCCCTACTGTAAATGATAAGGATATTAGAAGTCACTGAGGGGTTGTTCTGTGACCATATAAAGGCACAAGGCTGCAGGCTGAGTTATACAGGGAACTCTGAGTATCACTCATGTATTATAAGTGATAATGTACCCCCTACTGTAAATGATAAGGATATTAGAAGTCACTGAGGGGTTTTTCTGTGACCATATAAAGGCACAAGGCTGCAGGCTGAGTTATACAGGGAACTCTGAGTATCACTCATGTATTATAAGGGATAATGTACCCCCTACTGTAAATGATAAGGATATTAGAAGTCACTGAGGGGTTGTTCTGTGACCATATAAAGGCACAAGGCTGCAGGCTGAGTTATACAGGGAACTCTGAGTATCACTCATGTATTATAAGGGATAATGTACCCCCTACTGTAAATGATAAGGATATTAGAAGTCACTGAGGGGTTGTTCTGTGACCATATAAAGGCACAAGGCTGCAGGCTGAGTTATACAGGGAACTCTGAGTATCACTCATGTATTATAAGGGATAATGTACCCCCTACTGTAAATGATAAGGATATTAGTAGTCACTGAGGGGTTCTGTGACCATATAAAGGCACAAGGCTGCAGGCTGAGTTATACAGGGAACTCTGAGTATCACTCATGTATTATAAGGGATAATGTACCCCCTACTGTAAATGATAAGGATATTAGAAGTCACTGAGGGGTTGTTCTGTGACCATATAAAGGCACAAGGCTGCAGGCTGAGTTATACAGGGAACTCTGAGTATCACTCATGTATTATAAGGGATAATGTACCCCCTACTGTAAATGATAAGGATATTAGAAGTCACTGAGGGGTTGTTCTGTGACCATATAAAGGCACAAGGCTGCAGGCTGAGTTATACAGGGAACTCTGAGTATCACTCATGTATTATAAGGGATAATGTACCCCCTACTGTAAATGATAAGGATATTAGAGGTCAGTGGAGAAAGGTACATACAAATACTGAGTTCAGGGACATAATTACAAGGCACACTAACTAATTCCTGTTGAAGGAGATGAAACATGTGACACCCCCATCATATTATTGTCGCAGGGCCTCTGGTCGGGGCTTTACATGACAAGTAGCAGCTCAGTTGAGGTTTGAGAGTTCTGGTTACTGAGCCCACACACAGACAGACAGTGAGAAGTGACTGGGAGACAAGTGCATGGGAGCGTGGGATCTGCCTAAAAGGTTTGTGGGAAAAGCTATTTTTCATCATATTTCGGCACTTAATAAGGCACCTGACTCACCGCCTGCAGCAGTAACACAAGGACAGGTTTTATTATGGTGAAAAACAAATGTATAAAGGCAAAATGAAAAAAAAAACAGACATTCCTATTAATATAACTCAAATAACTGCACACCAGGAATGAATGAGCATCCGAAAGTTGCTAAGAATGACATTTTCTTTCATCAAGCGGAAAAAAAAAATCAGATTTTGGGAGGAGTTCCCCTTTAACATTTCAGTTCAACAAAGAGACACAGAACTGTGAGTTTAATAGGCCGGGCCCCCCATGGGGCCGAACGGAACTAATATACCTATTATGTGAGGCATTTGGATATTGATCCCATTATTGGCTGTTAATGCGATGGGTAATGATTTATGTAAAAGGCAATGGGGGGGGTTTAGCCTAATGTGCAGGATACACTGATCTCCCTGTTGGATCTGCAATGGGCTGGGAAATTTCTTATAATAAGTTACACAATTATATTATTATAAATTATATCAGTTCTAAATAAATAGAAAATAATAAATTATATTTATGTACAGGTAAATATGTTAAATTTGTAGCAGCATAGGTATTCCCTGTACTAAGCACAATTCAGTACGAACAGCCCCCTAAGTTTGCTCATAGTCTGTACAGAGAGACCCCATAAAACTATGGCAGCATAGGTATTCCCTGTACTAAGCACAATTCTGCAGGAACAGTCCCTAAATTTGCTCATAGTCTGTACAGAGAGATCCCATAAAACTATGGCAGCATAGGTATTCCCTGTACTAAGCACAATTCAGCAGGAACAGTCCCTAAGTTTGCTCATAGTCTGTACAGAGAGATCCCATAAAACTATGGCAGCATAGGTATTCCCCTGTACTAAGCACAATTCAGCAGGAACAGTCCCTAAGTTTGCTCATAGTCTGTATAGAGAGATCCCATAAAACTATAGCAGCATAGGTATTCCCCTGTACTAAGCACAATTCAGCAGGAACAGCCCCTAAGTTTGCTCATAGTCTGTACAGAGAGATCCCATAAAACTATGGCAGCATAGGTATTCCCTGTACTAAGCACAATTCAGCAGGAACAGCCCCTAAGTTTGCTCATAGTCTGTACAGAGAGATCCCATAAAACTATGGCAGCATAGGTATTCCCTGTACTAAGCACAATTCAGCAGGAACAGTCCCTAAGTTTGCTCATAGTCTGTACAGAGAGATCCCATAAAACTATGGCAGCATAGGTATTCCCTGTACTAAGCACAATTCAGCAGGAACAGCCCCTAAGTTTGCTCATAGTCTGTACAGAGAGATCCCATAAAACTATGGTACATAGGTATCCCCTGTACTAAGCACAATTCAGCAGGAAATTTTGAGGCCCTTTAATTATTCAGAATCCATTCAGCGGAATACTAGTAATTTATAGGTATCTGAATCCCAAACGAAATCCTTATTATAAGATTATTTTCACTGTGGGGCATTTCTTATCCCCATACCCCCCCCCCCCCAGAATGTTACTCAACGTATAGTCTCTGTGAATACTAATTTCCTAATTTCGCTGACAGCAGAAGCACCAACATTTTATCTTGGAAACAGCAAGAAATTCCGAAGCCCAATAAAGAGAAATTGCTCTCTCCAAACAAGATGAATTATTAACGCTTGGATTGTGCTGACCGGCAGCCTCGCTCCCCTCCTTCCCATTCACTCACCAGATTCTCTCTCTATAGCAGAGAAATATACGGATATTGACTGATGCTCCGCGGTCTATCGATAATACAAGGCTGCGTCATTACTCTCAATGGATTAGTGTGAGATCTTTCAGTGGAAAAACCTATTGCAATTGAGGCATGTTTAATTACTCTCTGTTCTTCTCCTGGAACCAGTAGCAGCTCAATGATCACTCACTCTCTAAATTGTTACATATATATATATATATATATATATATATATATACACACACATCACTTATATATACATCACTTATAAACACGTCCCTTATATACACATCACTGGCAAAACAACAACAATTTTAGCTCATAACAAGGTTACAGATATATAGAAACATTGGGGTAACAGTCACCCTGGTATAGTTCCAGGGGTACCCAGGGTACAAATAAACACTCACCCCAAATCTCCCCCTAACTGACCTTCAGACTGGGCCCCCTTAGCTCATAACAAGGTTACAGATATATAGAAACATTGGGGTGTCACCCTGCTATAGTTCCAGGGGTACCCAGGGTACAAATAAACACTCACCCCAAATCTCCCCCTAACTGACCTTCAGACTGGACCCCCTTAGCTCATAACAAGGTTACAGATGTATAGAAACATTGGGGTGTCACCCTGCTATAGTTCCAGGGGTACCCAGGGCACAAATAAACACTCACCCCAAATCTCCCCCTAACTGACCTTCAGACTGGGCCCCCTTAGCTCATAACAAGGTTACAGATATATAGAAACATTGGGGTGTCACCCTGCTATAGTTCCAGGGGTACCCAGGGTACAAATAATCACTCACCCCAAATCTCCCTCAACTGACCTTCAGACTGGGCCCCCTTAGCTCATAACAAGGTTACAGATATATAGAAACATTGGGGTAACAGTCACCCTGCTATAGTTCCAGGGGTACCCAGGGTACAAATAATCACTCACCCCAAATCTCCCCCTAACTGACCTTCAGACTGGACCCCCTTAGCTCATAACAAGGTTACAGATGTATAGAAACATTGGGGTGTCACCCTGCTATAGTTCCAGGGGTACCCAGGGTACAAATAAGCACTCACCCCAAATCTCCCCCTAACTGGCCTTCAGACTGGGCCCCCTTAGCTCATAACAAGGTTACAGATATATAGAAACATTGGGGTAACAGTCACCCTGCTATAGTTCCAGGGGTACCCAGGGCACAAATAAACACTCACCCCAAATCTCCCCCTAACTGACCTTCAGACTGGGCCCCCTTAGCTCATAACAAGGTTACAGATATATAGAAACATTGGGGTGTCACCCTGCTATAGTTCCAGGGGTACCCAGGGTACAAATAAGCACTCACCCCAAATCTCCCCCTAACTGACCTTCAGACTGGGCCCCCTTAGCTCATAACAAGGTTACAGATATATAGAAACATTGGGGTAACAGTCACTCTGCTATAGTTCCAGGGGTACCCAGGGTACAAATAAACACTCACCCCAAATCTAATAATATTACACTAACCCCCTGAATCACTGGGTAATATATTTGCAAATGAAACAGTTATTGGGTGCTGCTCTTATGACAAAGCAGATGACAGCTCTCTAGCCAATAAAGAAGAAGACAAATTCATTTCTTTTTGGAATTATCTCCCAGCTATGGAGCCGGAGGATTAAGGCGACACGTTATTTCTCATGTATTAACGCCAATTTGGGTTTCTTTTGCAATAACTTATTGACATTTGTACACGTCAATCAAATTCCTGAATTCCTCCTCTCAAACCTCACTGTTTCCTTTGTGCTCCCAGTGTTTAATTGCTTCTTATTACCCTACAGAACATTCTGTTTCTCCAGATAAGGTACAAGACTCTTCTGCTGTTCTTAATCTGAAAGCAAAGCAAGTCTTTGTGTTGTCACTGCGCCATCTGGTGGTAAGATTACGAACTGGGACAGAATGTTCTGTTATACAGATAGCTAGAATCTCAGCTGCCATAAAGCAGGACAGGACTGCTGCTTACACTGGAGATCAGATAGGATCTGTGCAGCCACTGGGACAGAATGTTCTGTTATACAGATAGCTAGAATCTCAGCTGCCATAAAGCAGGACAGGACTGTTGCTTACAATGGGGATCAGATAAGGTCAATTGCTGTGGCCAGTTACATTAGTGATGGGCGAATAAATTAGCTTTACTTTTGGTGGCAAATTTTCACTGACGGCGAATAAATTTGCTAAACTCCAGCGAAAATTCACCAGGGTCAAAAAATTTTGGACACACGTCTGAAAAGTCGCTCGCATCAAAATCGTCGAGCGTCAAAACTATTTGGACGCCCATTGACTTTAACGCCGGCATCAAAATTGATGCGAGCGACTTTTCGGATGTGCATCCAAAATTTTAACAAATCTTTTGCTGATTCCCGAATTTCGTTGGAAATTCACATTTTTTTTGGCAAAGCGGGAGAGATTCGCCCATCACTATTCCTATTAATTATTTGCACTGCTGGTTTTGACTTTGGATACAATGTAGCAGAAGCCAGCTAATTAATAGATCAGGAGGAGAACAGAACCAAAGAACATCTGCTTTAATGTGAGTATCCCATTGAATCACTGGAAGAAGTCAGGGATTCAGTAATGATATTCATGTGACTGGGTTGGATAAAAGCTAAAATCACCGGTTTCCAGCTCAGAAGCCCAATATGAGCGAAGCCAGAATGGCAGATATTGAGCAGCTTTGAGGAGCCGCATCACTTAGGGAGAGTTACATTTGCTCGGAGACGAGTCAAACCCATAGATCTTCCCGCGCACATCAAACATGCGCCAGGCTTCTGATTTTGCCTTTTATGGAAGTCGTTTATGATCCGTAGGAACATTTCCCCTTTTATGTGGCGGCGCTACAGGGAAATGTGTTTATATTAGAGTTTTATATGAGCGTAAAATAACTCGTCTCTGTAATGATATGGATCAGGATTTGCATAAAACTGTCTGTGTGTCTGTTTGGCTGTAGTACTGTCCATTTCTTATTTGTGCCCTGTGTACCCCTGGAACTATAGCAGGGTGACACCCCAATGTTTCTATATATCTGTAACCTTGTTATGAGCTAAGGGGGCCCAGTCTGAAGGTCAGTTAGGGGGAGATTTGGGGTGAGTGCTTATTTGTGCCCTGGGTACCCCTGGAACTATAGCAGGGTGACTGGGGGGAGGACTGTCTATCTTACTGTTATGGAGCCCCCCCCAATGATGCCACCCCTAGTTTTCAGGAAAGAGTAGGCCAAGACTGGCAATATGGGGGGTACTGGCAAATGCCAGAGAGGCTGCTGTAAGAGGTTGGGGGCTGTTGGGCCTCTGTGATCTTTAAATACAAGGGCCCCATTACATTACATTGATGTTATACAGACATGCTGGTGCCAGGGCAGACAATAAGAAACATTAAATTGCACAAATAAATTCTTATTTCAGACAAGAAACACCAACACTTTATTAATCTTGTCCCTCTAAAGAAACGTTTGTTGTTTTTAACACTTGGCAGAATACAATGATTTACAGAACATTTTCCCGCAGACTCTCTCACCCACACACTGGGGCAGTAAATATTCGCTAGAAATGGGTTTTGTTTGGGGAGATTTGATATTCGAGACGAGAGAAGACAAATCTGTCATTGTCGGAAGTGAATGCTGGGGAAAAGAGTCCATCAGAACCGGCCCATCAGGTTCCATGAAATATTCAGTCTCTCCATAAATGGCTCCTACGTAGACTGTCAGTGCTAAATGCTGTTAGATATGGTTCTGATATACTCGGCACTCATATAGGAGCTTGAGAAAGCAGCAGGCTTTCCAGTTTATTGGGTAATTTATCTGTACTTGTCCCTGTCACTAACAAGTTATCCTTCTCATTTGAGAACAAGAACTATTCATTTTCTTTGAATATTTTTATTTAACATACTGCAGTCGCCTTCGTTTCTCAGTTCTCGTCTTATATGATTTACCCACAGCAGCGTAGGTCTCATTGAGCGCAGTCATGGCGCCCTCTAATGGTGAGAATATGAACAAGCACTTTCCAACTCTCCTCATTAAAGGGGTGGTTCACCTTTAAATTAACTTTTAATATGTTATGGCTAATTCTAAGCAACTTTTCAAGTGGCCTTCATTATTTATTTTACATAGTTTTTTAATTATTTGCCTTCTTCTTCGGACTCTTTCCAATGGGGGGGGTCACTGACCCCCATCTAAAAAACAAATGCTCTTGAATTATTTGCCTTCTTCTTCTGACTCTTTCCAATAGGGGGGGGGGGGGGTCACTGACCCCCATCTAAAAAACAAATGCTCTGTAAGGCTACACATTTATTGTTATTACGTTTTTTTCTTACTCATCTTTCTATTCAGGCCTCTCCTATTCATATTCCAGTCTCTTATTGAAATCAATGCATGGTTGCTAGGGTAATTTGGACCCTAGCAACCAGTTCGCTGAAATTTCAAACTGGAGAGCTGCTGAATAAGAAGCTAAATAGCTCAAAAAACACAATAAAAAACTTAAAACCCATTGCAAAATGTCTCAGAATATCCCCCTACATCATACTAAAAGGTAATTTAATGGTAAACAACTCCTTTAATATAATTTTTGTTGCAATCACCCACAAACCCAGCAGTAGTGCAATATTCGCCTGCAACTCCCATTCATTCAGCCTAATGCCCCACACATAATAAGGCATCAAGGTCAGTGGTGTAACTAGGTGTTACTTGGGCCCCCAGCAAATTCAATACAGGGCCCAAAAAGTTTGACCGATTTTACCAAGATATATTTAAATTGCTCATTAATTATGGCCTTACTGGGCCCCCTACACTCCTGGGACCACCTAAAACCACAGGGTCTGTTTTCTCTGTAGTTACACCCCTGGTGGAGGTACTGCCTCTAAATAGGGGCATCTGATTGGCTGCGGATGCAGGGAAGCATTATCCTTCCAAGTACATTAGTGTTATATAGTCTCGCCCGTAACCTATGGGTCAGGGCGGTCAGGGCCGGCCTTAGGCCTATTGGACCAATTGGGCCCAATAGGGCCCCGCACCTCTGGGGGCCCCGCACCAGAGGGCAGCACAGATAGTATTTCCCCCAGCACATGATGCTGCCTGGCCTGCCCCCAACTTTGAGAGTCCAGCCCATCCCCAAATCCATAGATCCAGCCCACCCCCAACTCTGATAAGCCAGCCTATCCCTCAACTCCATATGTCTAGCCTGCCCCCAACTCTCATAGGCCCAGCTTTCCTCCAACCTTGATAGGCCCTGCCTGCCCCCAATCCAACCAAGCCTGCTCCCAAGCTGAATCGGCCCAGCCTACCCCAAACTAATTGGCCAAGTCCACTCTCCTATTTCCTCCCTCTCTCTCTTACCCTGTGTGCCCCTATTATATCCCTCTCACTCTCTTACCTTGTCTGCCCCTTTCCTTTCTATTTTGTGCCTGTATGCCCTTATTTTCCTAAATACTTGGTGTGTCAGTAGCCGGCAACACTTTGTCTAGGGGCCCCGCCAACATGGTCCCAATTGGGCCCCACATTTGATAGGATCAGCCCTGAGGGCGGTGCAACTCTTCCAGTAGGTCACAGTTGGGTGGTGGGTCAAACTGTTATCAGCTCCACCCCACCCATGATATCAGCTCACTGTGACTCCTCCTCCTCTACTCATAACTGCCCTGCCCCTCTGATGACATCAGAGAGGTTCAGGTCGGATGTGGGCATGTCATAAGTGATGGTATGCTGGGTTGGAAAAAGGTGGGTTATAATATAGGTGGGTCCTCTTCTCCCTTATGAATACAATGCTACTGAATGCAAGCAGAGCTGTATTCATGAGGCGTAGAGGATGAAATGTACAAAAACATATCTTAAAATTGCTTTTAAAATCCTAAATATTCTTATACTCCACCAAGCTGAATACCCATGGAAAGGGACTGTGAGAATTCTGGTTTGAAATGAAGGAATTAAAGGAAAAGCAAAGGCTAAAAGTAATTAAGCTTTATCAGAAAGGTCTATATAAATACACCTGTAAACCCTCAAAGTAATGCTGCTCTGAGTCCTCTGTCAAAAGAAACATCACATTTCTTTCCTTCTATTGTGTACTCATGGGCTTCTGTATCAGACTAACTGTTTTCATCTTAAACCTCCAGGGCTAGGGCT
Organism: Xenopus laevis; assembly: GCF_017654675.1. Taxonomy (NCBI): domain Eukaryota; kingdom Metazoa; phylum Chordata; class Amphibia; order Anura; family Pipidae; genus Xenopus; species Xenopus laevis. Next base: position 4,134,672 of record NC_054377.1, read on the forward strand.
TGAGCATGCTCAGTTTGCTCCTCTCCCCCTCCCTGCTGTAATCTGAGCCCAGAGCAGGGAGACAGGCAGTAAGTGATGTCACACCAAGCTAATATGGCAGCTGCTATCCTAAACAAACAGAGAGAGCTTCTAGAGTTGTTTACTCGGGTATGGTAAAGCATTCTGCAGAATAAATATAATGTTATAGCTTGCACTATTGTGGCTAATCTATTGGCAATAAACTGCTTCGGTACCTTACCTTCTCCTTTATGGGAAACTTGCATGGATTGTGCCAACAGTAGGCATCATGTTTCTATATTATTATTTATTTTTACAACATCCCTATTACAGCGCTTTTTCCCCAGTGAAGTACAAGAAATGCCCCCTTCCAGGGTCAAAGGTTACGCATTTTGCCCAATGGAGCTAATCCCCAAAAAAATGGCAGTTCCTCTGTTCTTTAATTAAAAAGGATTCAATTCATAGATGGACAGAAACCCCTGTATCTGTAATATTACATTCCCTGACCTTTGCAGCCAGGCTTGTGTTTCCAAGAACGTTACTATAAATCATTGTTTCCTTCTAACAGTAAATCGAAACGAGTATTTCCTTTGTAGCACCAAGATTAAAAGTGGTGTGACCCCTGTTCTGCTCAGCTCAGAATTAAAGTTCTATTCCCTGTATCTTGGGGTGAGAGGGTTTATATAACCTCCAGAGAGGATTGATTGATATTAGAGGTAAAGGAAATAAACCCCCCCCCCCGAGTGTTGATAATATCTGTGTTATTAAAACACTTCCTTGTGACACGAGACTCATTAAACTGCGTTTATTGACTGTGAATGAAAACAATTTCATGAAACTGGATTAACGATAGAAAATACATGAAAGATATGACACAAAACGGCCACTTTGTTGAATGGGATGAACAGAGAATCCTCGCCATTGGTCGGAGGCTTATGAAGTCAAAGCGAAACTCAGTAACAACGTTGAAATGTAACAAGTGATCCGGGTTAGAGGAATGCAAGCTCTGCAGTCGCACTCCCCAACTCTTATTTTAATGTCGAAGGCCACGGGACTTCCTGGAGCGTTTCTTGGTTTCCATCTTCATCTTCAACAGCGGCGCAAGCGGAAACTTACTGCAGTGGTCGCCTTTCCCTTTGAAGTAATAGGAGGAATTGAGGAAAGTCTGGACTAACTTTGCATCCTCCATCCTTCGCTGTTGACTCATGGTGAGCTTGTTGGCGTGTTTAACGTCCACGAATATGATGTCATCGTCTTCCACCTTGATGCAGACGAGGGGGGAGGCGATGTTGCTTCTGCTTCGGTTGGGCAAAGCGAAATCGAGAGGCTGCTCGGAACATTTCTCCATGACTCGGACTCTGTTCATAAGGGACATCAGGGTTAAGTAGCTGAAGACGTCTTCGGTCTGCGTCGACTTGTCGGACTTTATAGAAGCAGAAGACGATTGGTCAGCCCCCTTGACTGTAAATGTTGACACCTGGGAGATCACCTGCACTGTGTCGGTGCGGCTGAAAATTCTTAGGGTTCCTGGGTCTTGGCCTAAAGGAGGAGAGCTGCCACTACTACTACTCCCCAACACCTCAACAGGCATGAATGACTTCTGAGTGATGAACAAGTCTTGGCTGTGGCCAGAACTACTTGCTATTTCCTCTAGCATTGAGCTGCCTTCATTAGGAACAGATCTGAGGCTCTTCCCATCGCCCTTTGGGTCAGCCACAGGGGACGGCAAAGCAGGCAATGGACAATGATTTCTGGAGCTGCCTTCTGCAGAGGAGCTGACACTTTGATACTTGGGAGCAACTGCCCTTTGGCTGAGATCCTCCATCTCCTTCAACTTGACCCGGGCACTTTGGGCTTGATCGACGGTCATACAAGTGTACAGATTTTTCCGGAGCTGTTTCTTCCGCTCATTGGCTGAATTGGGACTGTGGTTTCTACTGAGTGGGGAACATACAGAGGAATCCAGACTCTCAGCGGGTGTATTCTCTTTCCTGTTCTTGATTTTGAAGAGTGTGAGCAGCATGTCTCCATTTTGGTGTACATCAACTATCCTACAGTTTTTTACCGGTGGGACACTCTCCTCCCCATCTTGGCGTCTCTTCTTTTTATCCTTATTTTTCTTCTTGGATGAGCTTTTGTTAGAGTGCTCTTTTAAGGGGGTTGTATTCCGCCCCTTGCACAGCTGGAATAAGGCCTCAGTCTCAACGTCTAACGGCTTCTGGTTTATCCTGCTTTTCTTGGATTTGTCTTTTCTGCGGCACAGCCGGGATTCAAGCTCAAGCAATCTCTCCAACTTTTGCTTAGCCATTCCCTTCGTCTTCAGCTTGAAAACAAGAGCGGCAACAGGTTATATTGCATTTTGGAGGTACAGACCCGACCCCTCGCTATACTACCCTGCAGGCATTTGGGGTACACACATGTGCATAATAAGCAAGAAACCCATCTGGATCACTGTGCCACCTGCATGTGATGGGGAATCCATGCAAGCATTGCCAGGGGATTTTTTTAAAGAAATACCTTATTTTGCCCCAAATAAAGCATGGGTTCCTTTAGCCCTTACCTCCAAGCTTGGGGTGAAGCCTTAGGAGCTTTATAACAGTATATATGATACAGTATGATATATTAGGGCTCATTTACCACCATTGAAGTAGTTGTGGTTGCACAAAAACTGGCACAGATCATCCACTCTGTCTTAAAGAATCATGGGCCACCGTACTATAAAGGCCATCCACCCAAGTGGACCCTAATTAGGGGCGTACTGATCACCTAGACCAGGGATCCCCAACCTTTTGAACCCATGAGCAACATTCAGAAGTAAAAGGAATTGGGGAGCAACACTAGCATGAAAAATGTTCTTGGGGTGCCAAATAAGGGCTGTGATTGGCTATTTGGTAGCCCCTGTGTGGATTGTCAACCTACATTGAGACTCTGTTTGGCAGTGCACCTGGTTTTTATACAACCAAAACTTGTCTCCAAGCCTGGAATTCAAAAATAAGCTCCTGCTTTGAGGCCACTGGGAGGAACATCCAAGGGGTTGGTGAGTAACATGTTGCTCACTAGTTGCTGGTTGGGGATCACTGACCTAGACCAATGGGTTCTACCATTATGTAGGACGGGGCCTCATTAAAAAGACTCAACAATTCATGACCACGCCCTTGATTTAGTCCAGTCACTCATATTATACTTAATCCCCATCCATGATAAATCCAAGCTCTGCCCATTCTGCCTGGCCAATTTGTGACCCAAATCTGTTGGGGCCCCCTCTACCATGTGGGCCCCGACTACGGTACACTGCATGCACCTATAGTTGTGTCCATCCAAACTCCTGTTCTGAATTGCTGAACAGGATAGAAGATTTTTATTACACATTGGGAGAAACATTTATTAAAGGTCGAATTTTAAATTCATGTGAGTTTTTTTTAAACTCTATTAAATTCAAATATACTCTAAATTCGACTGGGGGGGAGGCTACTAACATGACCAAATTGGTCCCTGGACCTCTACCATTGACTTATACATGAAATCGGCTGGTTTTAAATGGCGAATAATCGAATTTGAGTTCTTAAAGGACCAGAGTACGATAAATCTCAAAATTGAGTTTGGATAATTCAAAATTAGAATTTTAACGTTTTGACCATGAAAAGAATTAGAATTTTCAATTCGACCCTTAATAAAGCTGCCCCTAAATGTGAGATATATTTCATCACCAAGAGCTGGCTGCTCTCATTTTATCATTATTTACAGCTGATATTTATTGGAGACTTAATGCAGACATTATGTAAACTGCTTGGAAGTGCTCCTACCTTTTGAGTGAATGGAGTAATTGGACCTTCCAGAGCTCTGGAAGAGGAGGCAAACTGCACCATGGACTCTTGTTTGTCTGCCTTTTTTGAAGCCATTGAAGTTTTTGGATCACAGAAGCTCACTAATAAAAGGAGAAACATTCAAATAATTAAGGACATAGTATCATTCTGTATCTGCCAATTCTACCTTTTAGGTATAGGGTAAACCCATAGTCCCCCTATAAAATGTGTATTATCCTGCAGGACATTCTGTCTGTGGCCCATAGAAGACTCCAAGTCAGGGCTGTATTTAGGGTAGGGAATCCACTATTTTGGATTCAGTCGAACCCCCGAATCCTTTGCTAACCATTTTTCCGAATACCGAAGCAAATCTTGATTTGCATATGCAAATTAGAGGTAGGAAGGGGAAACCATTTTTTACTTCCTTGTTGTGTGAGTAAGAATCACACGATTTCCCTCCCCAACCCTAATCTGCATATGCAAATCAGGATTCGGATTCAGTTCGGCTGAATCCGAATCCTGAACCTCAGCCCGACCCCTTTTTCTGGGTCGCTGAGGAAGAGAGGTGTATTTTCATTCCCCTCAGCTCCGTCATTGAATTTAGCAGCATGTGTCTGCCGGAGGACTGAAAATATTTTCTTCTGAAAGATTTTTTAGGTATCAGTACCTGAGGCAGCACCCCTCTTATGCTGGGCACAGACCCTGGGGTTCCTATATAGAAATATGTCCTGCTCCAAGTCACAGGAATACAGATCTGCTTTGCAAAAACTTATTCACCCCCTAGAGTCTCCAGTAGGGGGCATTGAGGACCCAGATGATGAGTATTTACTGCAAGAAGATGCAGCTCTATAAGGCGATTACAAGTGATGTATTAAAGGATTTGTTCACCTTTAAATTAACTGTTAGTATGATGTAGAGAGTGATATTCGGACAATTTGCAATTGGTTTTATTTTTTTATTATTTGTGGTTTTTGACTTATTTAGCAGCTCTCTAGCTTGCTATTTCAGCGATCTGGTTGCTAAGGTCCAAATGACACTAGCAACCATACTGGAATATGAATAGGAGAAGCCTGAATAGAAAGATGAGGAATAAAAAATAGCAATAACTATACATTTGTAGCCTTACGGAGCATTTGTTGTTACAGATGGGGTCAGTGACCCCCATTTGAAGTCAGAAGAAATAATGAATTCTAAGTTGCTTAGACTTGGCCACTGTATAACATACTAAAAGTTGGTGAAGCACCCCTTTAAGCGGCACCTAGAAGCACTGTGCATAGGGTTGCCACCTTTTCTGGAAAAAATAATGGCCATCCTATATTTTTATGGTTTACTAATGACATTGTCGCTACCAGCATTTTTACCAGCCAGGCGGGTAAAATACTGGCCAGGTGGGTAAAATACCGGCCTGTCGTGTAAACCACTGGCCAGGCTGGTAAAATACTGGCCAGTCGGGGGAAAACACTGTCCAGTCGGGGGTAAAACACTGGCCAGGGGGGTAAAATACTGGTCAGTCGGGTAAAACACTGTCCAGTCAGGGGTAAAACACTGGCCAGGCGGGTAAAATACTAGCCAGGCGGGTAAAATACTGGTCAGTCGGGTAAAATAGTGGCCAGGCGGTTAAAATACTAGTCAGTCGGGTAAAACACTGGCCAGGCCGGTAAAATACTGGCCAGTCTGGGAAAAACACTGGTCAGTCGGGTAAAACACTGGCCAGTCGGGGGTAAAACACTGGCCAGGCGGGTAAAATAGTGGCCAAGCGGGTAAAACACTGGTCAGTCGGGTAAAATACTGGTCAGTTGGGTAAAACACTGGCCAGGCCGGTAAAATAGTGGCCAGTCGGGGAAAAACACTGGCCAGTCAGGGGTAAAACACTGGCCAGGCGGATAAAATAGAGGCCAGGCCAGTAAAACTACTGGCCAGGCAGTAACCCCAGGGTCGGACTGGGCCTTCGGGACACTAGGACAAAACCTGCTGGGCCCAAGCTCTTAGTTTGGTGTGGAGGGGGGCTCTGCGGATAATGCTGGGCAACAATAACTATGAACCAATTAGCCATCATTCTGGGAAGGAATGTTGCACTGTGGGTAAAAGGCGGATGGAGATGTAATTCTGCACCTAATACCAGTCATTGTGGGTCACTGACCCCGAGACACAGCGAGCAGTACCAGTAGCCACAATGGCAATGATGAGCCTTTAGTGCAGCAGTAAAGAGAAACGTTACATATATACAATATATACAATATATATACACTCACTGGATTTGCCTTTATTTTCCAGACAGTCTATGGGGCCAGTTATGAGAAATCAAGACTGACAGACAGAAGGGCTCAATAAGTCCATACAAACCCCCCTCACTGTCACCTATTACTTCTCTCATTAACAGAACCCCCCCCCCCCCAGGCAAGTGGTACCTTCCCCTCCCCATTACTCACTGCCCCTCCTGCCAATGTCCCGCCGACCCCCCCAGGGGCCAAACATTCTCCAGTTTATCCCACAGTCCTGCGGCTTTACCCTCTGTCCACACACCTCCAAGCGCCGCACATTTCCACCCTGAAAAGAGCTCTCCGACCCCCAGCCCAGCGCTCCGACCCCCAGTGCTCACCTGCACCGGCAACTCACACGCACCTTCCAGGATTCCTCCGCGCGGCACCGCTCGGCCGTGACGTCACACTCCCTCCATTCAACCGGGGTGAGAAGTTCAAGGAGCGGTGGCATCGGGGTCAGGGAAAGGTCAGGGGGACTTTAGAGCGGAATAAAGAACGTCTGGGGGGTCCCAGTGACAGGAGAGAGTGTAAGGGGGTCACATACATGGAAATGACTTGAGGTGCCCAATATCAGAGTGCTCTGGGCAGTGCTAGTGAATAGGGAGGGATTCAGGTGGCAGTTAAATAGTCCCTGGTATTTCACATACACAGAGGCCTAACAACCAGTCTCCACAAGCCCAATTTATAGTGAGTGGCCATGAAATCTTACAGCAGCCCCTCTGTCACTTGCCAGAACTCACTCATTGCCAGTCCAGACCTGTAGGATTCCTTATGCAGCTTTTATGGAGTTGCTATGGCCCCAACACTTAGATACGGGATGTGGCCAACTGCATTCTGGAAGTAGAAACTGCATTTTGCAATTAGGGTTGCCAGCTTTTTTGGAAAAAAATACCCTCCTTCCTATCTAGATTTAGATTTTTCCCTATTAATAACATTGGGGTCAAGTTTCATTTTTACCAGTCAGGCCTGTAAAATACTGGCCATGTGGCCACCCTATTGGCATTATAGAAGCCAAACTCACATTCAGTGCTACAAAGAGAAATGACTGAGGAAAACATTTTACGCCCCCATACGATTTGTGATTAAAGGGGAACTGTCACCTTAAAGGACCAGTAACATCAATTATTTAAAAAAAATCGTTAGCATAGAGAGGAAAAAAAAACACAAGGACAAATTAAACTTTTAAATCGCTAAGTCTTTATTAAGAAATAACTTACCGTAACTCCTCTTCAGACAAGGCAATCTGGCGATCCATCGTGCGTCGCTCGATTTCTCCTCCCTGCTTTCCTTATAGGAGATAGCCAGGGAGGAGACATCGAGCGACACATGATGGATCGTCGCCTTTTTTGAAGAGAAGCGCAACTGGAGTTTCAATAAGTTATTTCTTAATAAAGACTAAGCGATTAAAAAGCATAATATGTCGTTGTGGGGGTTTTTTTCCGTTCTATACTAACCAAATTTTCTTAAAAAAAAATTGATGTTACTGATCCTTTAAGAAAATTTTCCAAATCCTATTTTATGATGTTAGTGAAACAAAATCAACTTCACTTACACTATAAAAAATGTATATAAATCTTGTTTTTTTTTTTCTTTTAAGTCTTGTAAATCACAATCGCAGCAAGCAGGCAGGTGCCATTTTGTGAGCACTGTTGTTAAGCTTTGCATCGTGCCAAAATCTTGTTTATGTGCCACAATGGTGCCCCTGGCCATTCACTGGCTAAATAATTAAATGGTGAGGAGGGAGAATGTGGGTAGTGCAGTAGTGATGTGCGGCTCCAGCTTTTTAGGACCAGCACCCGACCCAGTTTACCTCCTCCCAGGGTTGGACTGGGCTGGCAGGACACCGGGAAAAAACCCGGTAGGCCCCATGGGCAGCCAGGGGCACAGAGGTTTGGAAGTCGGGAGGTGGCCCTGGTGACTGATAGGAGAGGCATCAGTGTCACAGCCCCAGTGGGCCCCCAATCAGGTCCGGACTGAGAATTAAAATAAGCCCTGGTACTCCAGGTACACAGAGGCCCAAACAGCCCCCACCAGCCCACTAAATACTGTCTTTCTATGGCACCTTATAGCAGCCCCACTGGCATTTGCCAGAACCCACAGATTGCCAGTCCGGGCCTGCCCCCAATGCTCCAGTCCAACCCTGGCTCCTCCATTGAAAGACCTGTGCTTGCTAGGGTGGCCACCTTTTAAAATAATCTTCACCGGCATGTGGAGGGGGCGGGGTTAAAAGGGTGGGCCGTGATGCTAAAGGGGGCGGGATGTGATGCGCTATTGGCTGGCCGGGTTGTGACGTCAAAGGGGCGGAGTCAAATATGCGCATTTGGCAAGAAGCCCAGGAAAAAAAGGTGAGTTTGGAGCAGGCTGGGGGCAGGCCACAAGCTTTTTTTAGGTGTATTACAAATTTACCGGCAGCTACATTGCCGATAAATTTGTAATACCGGCCCCGGTCTTGGCTGGTGTTTTACCGGCTAGGCCGGTAAAATACCGGCCGGATGGCAACACTAGTGCCTGCCTCACCCGGCAGTGACATCACAAAAGGGACAGAGCAGGCGCCGGATTCCAATTGAAAAGTTGCTTATAATTGGCCATTATATAACATACTACAAGATAACTTCAAGGTGAACCACCCCTTTAAATGTGTTGTTCACCTTTAAATTAACTGTTAGCGTGATATAGAGAGTGATATTCTCAGACAATTTGCAATTGGTTTTCGTTTTTTATGTGTGGTTTTTGACTTATTTAGCTTTTTATTCAGCAGCTCTCCAGTTTAGCAGGTCTAGACTGGGAGTCAAAACAGGCCCTGGCATTCCAAGTACACAGAGGCCCAAACAGTCCCCCATCAGCCCACTAAATAGTGACTTTCTATGGCATCTTATAGCAGCCCCTCTGGCATTTGCCAGAACCCACAAACTGCCAGTCAGGGCCTGGTTACTAAGTTCCACATTGCCCTAGCAACCATGCGTTGATTTGAATAAGACTTGAATATAAATAGGGGAGGGTCTGAATAGAAATATGAGTAATAATAAAAATAAATTTGTAGCCTTACAGAGCATTTGTTTTTTAGACGGGACCCCCTTTTGAAAGCTGGAAAGAGTCAAAAGAAGAAGGCAAATAATTCAAAAACTATTAAAAAACGAAGACCAGTTGCTTACAATTAGCCTTTCTATAACAGACTTAAAGTTAACTTAAAGGTGAACCATCCCTTTATGGCAGGGAATTTACATGTACTGTCAGGGCAGAGAGTCATTTTCATAAACACACATCAAGAACAGTTGTGTTTTATCACAAATTTGCATTTATTAACATTTTGCTCACAGCTGCCTGGGAAAGGTCTGTGTCTGTTTGACCAGTGAGAGTTGCAGAGATAAGAGCCTGGCTCAGGCAAAGTAAACAAGCCACTGAACTTTAGTAATCAATACATCAATATATAATTACATACATGTGACAGGAAATGACAGAGCACAATTAAAGCTTTTGGAACAGAACATTGAATTGTAACAAAAATGGAAAGAATGAGTCCAACCACAGCTCGAAGGTGCAAGTTGGACACCTCTTTATTATTTGTGTTTTTTAGCTTTTTATTCAGCAGCTCTCCAGTTTGCAATTTCAGCTGTCTGGTTGCTAGGGTCCCAATTACCCTAGCAACCATGCACTGATTTGAATAAGAAAGTGGAATATGAATAGGAGAAAGCTGGAAAGATTCAGAAGAAGGCAAATAATTAAAAGATTATAAAAATAGAAAAATAAAGGTCAATTGAAAAGTGGCATCATTGGGGTGATATGAAATGCAGGACATGGCAGAGCCAACTACCTCCCAACTATCCCGTTTTTAGAGGGACAGTCCCCCGCAGTCCCTCCTTTGTACTGGAAAGTCCTGTTTTTCTCTGCACTGAACAGCCAGAAAAAGAAACAATGTTTCTAACTTAATTGGCTTTTGGCAGAGAGGCCAGAACAGCCGCAGCTGCAGATAAGATACTTCTGTAACAATTTTGAGATAAGCAAATAAGTAATTGTAACTTGGGATGCAACAAATCAATAAAAAGGTTTTGGTGGTCCCTCACTCCATACGTTTCAGGGTGTCCTCAACAGAGTAGTGGGCCCCATCAAGTCACAAAAGCTTTTAAATCAACTTGAAATGAACTCTGCAGACCCAGGGTAATTTCAGTGTAATTTATTTCACAACACGTTTCGGATATAAATATCCTTGATCAGGTGCTTGTTGCAACAATATTTATATCTGAAACGTGTTGTGAAATAAATTACACTGAAATTACCCTGGGTCTGCAGAGTTCATTTTAAGTTGATGCAACAAATCCACTATTTGGGATTCGGCCGAATCCCCGAATCCTTGATGAAAGATTCGGGCCGAATACCGAACGGAATCCAAATCCTAATTTGCATAGGGAAGGAAAAAGTGGAAAAAAAAATCTTCTTTTGTGACGAAAAGTCACGTGATTTTCCTACCAGTCCCTAATTTACATATGCAAATTAGGACTCGGATTCAGTTCAGTTGCTGAAAAAGGCTGAATCCCGAACCGAATCCTGGATTCAGCTCATCCCTAATTGTAACAATATAAGATAACGGGTCTCTTGGGAGAAGTCAGACTCACAGCTTAAAGGGCAATTCGCCTTCATTAGCAAAACTGTAATAACTGGAAAAAACCACAGAAACCTGCCAAATTTGAACATGGTAATTAGGGGGTGTGGTCACAAAACGGGCGTGGTTAAACTGCTGCACTGCACCCAGCAACTTATTTGTTCCTCTTTTTATTTCCAAAATGTTGGGAGGTTTGCAACAGGCAGTTCAGTTCTGTACAGAGGAGAAATCTCCCAATATAGAACTTAGACATGGAATGAGACTGGGCCTAGGTACAGGCTTTCATACTGCAGACAGCCCAGCTCAATAACTATTCATTAAACCACAAAGAAAGCAGCCAAATAGGGCGGCCATGTTGCTGCTCCTTTGAAGCTTTTTGTTGTCATGGTAACGCCTGCTCCTCAGCCCCTAGTGCGGAAGTGACGCCTAATCCTTCTCGCGAGATTTCCCAGCGGCCATTTTTCCATTGATTGCGTCTGCTCCTGGCAGAAAGCTCCGCTGCGCTGCGCCCCATGTAGTGGAAGAGAGGGAAGTGGCGGCATTCCCAGCATGCCCTGCCGACTCTGAACTTGCCCTGATCTCACTGCCCACGGACATGAGGCCTGGAGAAGAGAGTCAGCTGGTGCCCAAAGAGGTGAGGGAGGGCCGCGGGCTGACACAGGAACTGGGGCCTCATTCTCTCAGCTTGTCACCTCTGCTGTGTGACGGGCATTAACTGAGCCGGCCCATTGACTTCTCTGGCATCTATGTGGCCAAGAATTCGTTGTCTAAGGGGATGCTGGGAGTTGTAGTTCAGGAAGTTGTGAAGCACTGCGGAAACAGAGGGGGCAGGTTTTATAAAGACGAATAAGGGCCCATTGCTTTGCCTCCCCATCCTCCTTCCTCCTGTATCACAGGGGCCCTTTCACATAACTTTTAGTATGTTATAGAATGACCTGTCTGAAGCAACTTTTCAATTGGTCTTTATTTCATTTTTATTGTTTTTCAATTAGTTGCCCTTTTCTTCTGACTCATTCCAGCTTTCAAATGGGGGTCACTGACCCCAATCTAAAAAAACTGTAAGGCTACAAATGTATTGTCATTGCTTCTTTTTATTACTCATAGGCCTCTCCTATTCATATTCCAGTCTCTTATTCAAATCAGTGCATGGTTGCTAAGATGATTTGGACCCTAGCAACCAGATGGCTGAAATTGCAAACTGCAGAGCTGCTGAATAAACCACAAATAATAAAAAATGAAGACCAATTGCAAATTGTCTCAGAATATCCCTCTCTACATCATACTAAAAGTACATTTAAAGGTGAACAAACCCTTTAAGGAGAGGAGAGTGCTGCCCTCCAGCTGTTGTTGAACTACGACTTATCATCTTTACGTGCCTAATTCTTTGTCCCCTTAAAGAGGTTGTTAACATTTAAAGAAACTTTTAGAATGCTTTAAAAAGGGATATTCTGAGACCATTTGCGATTGTTTTTGTGTTTTTTTATTATTTGTGGTTTTGCGTTATTTAACTTTTTAATCAGCAGCTCTCCAGTTTGTAATTTCAGCCATCTGGTTGCTAGGGTCCAAATTCCCCTAGCAACCATGCATTCATTTGAATAAGAAACTGGAATATGAATAGGAGAGGCCTGAATAGAAAGATGAATAATAAAAAGTAGAATCCAGGATTCTGTTCGGCATTCGGCCGAATCCTTCTGCCTGGCTGAACCCAATCTTAATTTGCATATGCAAATTAGGGGCAGGCAGGGTAATCATATGACTTTTTGTCACAAAACAAGGAAGTAAAAAATGTTTTCCCTTCCCACCCCTAATTTGCATATGCAAATAACGATTCGGTTCACTATTTGGCCTAATCTTTTGCCAAGGATTTGGGGGTTCGGCCGAATCCAAAATAGTGGATTCAGTGCGTCCCTAGTAAAAAGTAGCAATAACAATAATACATTTGTAGCCTTACAGAGCAGATGGGGTCAGCGACCCCCATTTCAAAGACGTAAAAAAGTCAGAATCATTCAAAAACTATGAAAAAGAAAAAATGAAATCCAATTTAAAAGTAGCTTAGAATTAGCCAGTCTATAACATATTAAAAGTGAACTTAAAGGTGAACCACCACCAACTGGGGCCAGAGAATAGTGTTCCTGGTGTTGTTAGACAGCCGGTATCTAAAGAGTTAACTCATGTGGGATTTAAATACAGCCCAGTCCAACTGGCGGGCACACAAACTGGCAGGCAAGTTGTATGTTCCATCACGTGTATGGCACATGCATACATATTACATGTGTGTAGTTGTTATGGTGTTTTTAGTAGCGGAGCTGGTGTATATATGTGTGTGTGTATATATATATATATATATATATATATATATGTATAGTTCATAGCTGTGCCCGGTGCCAGCAGTACTGAGTGTACATTACGTTATCCACTTTCCAATGACACAACTGTTATTTACAAAGCATTTTCTGTTGCCCAAGGGCAGTGCAAGGAGTGTGAGTTTGTTGTGCTGAGGGTACAGTTGGCATGGAATCCGCTCTGTCTCACTGGCAGGGAAAGGGTTATATTTGCCCATTAATTAGTCTATTGGCCCAAACACGACTGTAACGATGTAATTGGGAAATACTGATTGATAAAGTGCCGGTGTATTCGGCAGCGCTGTACAATAGGAGAGTGAATACATCAAACATAAAGAGGGGAACGGGGTATGTTTACTAAGTGCAGAAAAACCGAAACCAGTCGTTGTTATGAAAAGCGAAAGCAGGATTCCTCTTTCCCTTGTTTGTTTTTGCATCTCCTCCTTTTCCTGTGAACGTGTTGGAGTTTTTTTTGTCTTTTCTGCAGATCAGGTATGTGATACACGTCATACATGTGATACACGCACACACCTCCATTTTTTCATGCATGAAAAGACTGCTCTCTGTTAATGGAGAAGTTGCCCTTTAAATGAACTTTTAGTATGATCGAAACATGTTAAGCTTTTTGTTCACTTTGGAATTGTAACAGCTGGCTGGTTGCTAGGGTCCAGATTTCCTAGCAATCGCAGCGGCAGGAAGATGAATAGATGGGGGGGCATGTATAGAAAAATAAGGAGTAAAAATAAAAAAAGCAATGAAATAGTGTTGTGGCTGCCGGAGTCACTGACCCTCCCATTTGAAAGCTGGAAAGAGGCAGAAGAGCAGCTCCAAATGTGAGTTTTTATTGGAAGCTGCAATGTTAGTCTGACTATTATAACCCACTGTTGAAGGTCCATTTATCAGTTTCTGCTACATTGTCTCATACAGTCAGATGGATTCTGAAACAGTGTTTCATGCAGTCAGATGGATTCTGAAACAGTGTTTCATGCAGTCAGATGGATTCTGAAACAGTGTTTCATGCAGTCAGATGGATTCTGAAACTGTTTCATACAGTCAGAAGGATTCTGCTACAGTGTTTCATACAGTCAGTCAGCAGTGCAGAGCGTTACTGATGAAACTGACCCTAACCCATTACTTCCCAACAAAGGCCTCGTCTACCCGGACCTGACCCAACTCCGCTCTGATAACCCCTATGTGGGCGGGATCAGCGCTATTACATCACCAAGGGGGAGGAGCCCAGTTTGAGCCGTGCCTCTGTGTTTCATAAGGGAGAGAATGGAGAGAAAATAATAAATGTATATTGGAAAGTTGCTTCAAATTAGATTTAATATGCGGGTCAGGTAGCGGGTCCAATCGGATAAGAATGCGAGTCTGGGGTACGGGTCAGGTACGGGTTCCGAAAAATGGACCGCGCAGGACTCTAGCGTGTGTCTCTGCCCTAAAGGCAGCTGTTAGAATTGATACAATAGTTGCTAATACTCCAGAGATGCTGCTGAGTTTAGAGTCTGCCCCTGAATTACTGAGCTGTCACTCAAACACCACAGACAGGGACATTCAACTTTAAACTTAGATTTTGGAAAAACAGTAAAAAAATAAATAATGGAAAAATAATTGAAAAAAGTCTTATTTTCTGGGAACAATCTGAAAACAATTGAACTGAAAAAAGTGTTTGCAAGGTGAACAGCCCCTTTAACCAGTTGGTTAAGAAGGAGTTTTCTGTTGATAGAAGCGCCGGCCCGGGGTTTCAGTAAATACAATCAATTGGGGGTGTCTAACATTTGGCACCCCCAAGTGTACACTGCCTTTCCTTCTCCTTTAAGGCCGGTGCAAGTGCTGCCATTCTGCCTCTGGGTCCTGAAATCAGCAGCTATTTATATTCCCTGTCACCTGTTTCGTTAGTCACATGCTCGCACACAAGAATGCCGTGTGATTGACTGGCATGTGCCAAGTGGCTTTTATAGACTGCCCCCTGACTGTGCCCCCCTAGCTCTATTGTAGTCTGTGTATACAGATTTCCTTGTTTAAAATCCCAATTTCTCACATCCGCTCTCTTGCTGTCCCCAGACTTTCCAATTGTGCCTGTGGCATCTAGTGGGCAAATAGCGGGTGCCATTGTGGCTGGCACAATGCTCTGTCATAGACTCCCGTTCTCTTTGTATCTTTCCATATGTCTCACTGCTGACTGGGCTCTGATCATACACATCTCTGTGCCCTACACTCCATGCTGCCCATGTCTGTGCCCACGGCCGGATATGTAACTTTCAATCAGTGCCGGCACTCACTAACCCTGATTTACTGAACCAGAGAAAATTGGTTTAGCCTAGAATTTGCCACAATTCAACGGGAGGATTATGGAAATGAAATGGGACTTGCCTGGCATTAGACATTCTCAGCATGCCAATAAGGCCGCTGTTTCCCGAGGGTGCCAAGTTGGTTAAAAAACTTTCGGTGGGTATTAATTTGTATCGTTACGTTTTGCCGCTGCCCCTCTAAGACAAACACCCCCTTTTTGGCTGATGAATTATTTAGCCGCTCAGCTGCCAAGTATTGGACATGAGATAATTACACTCACAAGTAACATTACTCCAGGGTAAATCAACGCCGGGCATTTCTGTGATTTGGGCATTAATATTGTCCGTATTAATGGAACGTTATTGATTGGGCCAGCACTCTGCCTGCTTCCCAGATGGATTACAGCGCCGGTGTCATTATCATTGGGCTGTAGGGCCTGCACTATTCCTATAATAAAGTGATCCAGCCAATGAGATCAGCAAATGCAATAGGCACGTGGGCACAACCTTAAAGGGGAACTATCGCAAAAATGAAAATGTAATATTAGCTCCAGCAAACTGAAATAAGAAACTTTAAATACAAATCAATTAATTATTCTGTACTGTTTCTGAAATAATCCAGTTTATCTTCACTATTCCTTTCTCAGCATCTGTTTCTCTTCATTCTCTCTTCATGCAGCAGTTGGGTGTCAGATATTCATTAACAGTTACATCCAATATATCTTATAGGGGGGCTTCCTTTCCTAGGTGTCATTAGCATTGGGCTGTTGGGCCGTCGCTATTCCTATAATAAAGTGATCCAGCCAATGAGATAGTTCCCCTTTAAGGTTGTGGCAGTTGCATTTGCTGATCTCATTGGCTTGATCACTTTATTATAGGAATAGCGCTGACCCGACAGCCCAATGCTAATGACACCTAGGAAAGGAAGCCCCCCTATAAGATATATTGGATCTAATGGTCAATGAATATCTGACACCCAACGGCTGCATGAAGAGAGAATGAAGAGAAACAGATGCTGAGAGAGGAATAGTGAACATAAACTTGATTATTTCAGAAACAATGCAGAATATTTAATTGATTGTATTTAGAAAGTTTCTTATTTCTGTATGAGGAAGCTTATATTCAATTTTCATTTGCGCGATAGTTCCCCTTTAAGAAACCCAATAGCATTGCTAAACAACTTGGTTCTTTTTTAGAACAAAAGGTGACCTTTTCAGAGGTTTTTGGTTTTGTCCGTCAGCTTAAATGTGACACCCGACTTGTTTATTGAAGCAATAGGTTCTTCCTTCCTCCTGACACAGCACAACTGCATCTCCTCAATTAGAATGTTGGACCCTTGTTATGAGCCAAGAGTGTGAGTGTTTATTTGTGCCCTGGGTACCCCTGGAACTATAGCAGGGTGACTGTTACCCCAATGTTTCTATATATCTGTAACCTTGTTATGAGCTAAGGGGGTCCAGTCTGAAGGTCAGTTAGGGGGAGATTTGGGGTGAGTGTTTATTTGTACCCTGGGTACCCCTGGAACTATAGCAGGGTGACACCCCAATGTTTCTATATATCTGTAACCTTGTTATGAGCTAAGGGGGCCCAGTCTGAAGGTCAGTTAGGGGGAGATTTGGGGTGAGTGTTTATTTGTACCCTGGGTACCCCTGGAACTATAGCAGGGTGACACCCCAATATTTCTATATATCTGTAACCTTGTTATGAGCTAAGGGGCCCAGTCTGAAGGTCAGTTAGGGGGAGATTTGGGGTGAGTGTTTATTTGTACCCTGGGTACCCCTGGAACTATAGCAGGGTGACTGTTACCCTACTGAGCTTGTTACATATTTACTGTTCATGGGAGCGAGACGTGAGGTGGGGTCACATAAGGTGACAGAACGGGGCTGTGGGATCCTAGTCTAATAGATACACAGCAGTTACATTTTATCTAGATAAGAAGAAGAAAACTATAAAACGGACATCTGTTCTCTAATGATAATAACACAGGAGAGGCCCACGCTTCACTGCAGAGCATGCTCAGTCACGGTAGAAGCACAAGCAAAGGATTCCAATATGGCCCATAGGGAAAGGAAGGGATTTAGGAATTTAACTTTGGAAAATTGTTTTGCTCATTTAAATCTGTGCATCTAGCTTCCAGGTATGCTAAAAGTTGCAAGGCACCTTGACTTCTCCTTTAAAACGTGATAATGCCCTGCTTAGTCATTAAAAATGATTGCAGTTGGTCTTGTCATCCCACCGAAATGCACCCAAAGTAATGTTGTTATAACTACACATTGTAGCAACCCCATGTATTGTGATGCACTTATTCCATTGCTGGTAGAAAAGCAAGTGCTTCAATCTACTTCGTGTCCAGCGGAGTGAATTATTTAGTAAAGCCCAGTCGTCCCAAAATAGTGCAAGCATCAGAAGGGACCGTTTATTTTTAGTGCTCGCACATCTTGAAAGGATCATAGATATGTTCCCAGAAATCACTTACATTCTGCTGGGAGTTACTACGGCGAACAATTAGAAAACTAAGTAACCTTTGGGCTTGTGGAACAATGTAGCAGAAGTTGGTTCTAATCCGTTCTGGTAATCAGCTGGCTACATTGTTTCAGAAGTCAGGACCAGTAGTGCAGAGAATATTTTCAGCCAGGCACTTTCAAATACATCACTTTAGGGGGGGTTATTTATCAAAATCTGAATTTTTCTGATTTTTTTAAAAAAATCTTACCAAACTAGATTTGACCTTGTTTAATTTTTACAAAGCACGATTAAATTGGATCGGAGGAAAACCTGATTAAATCGATGCGAAACTTAAGAAGGTGTTTGTTTGTTCCAGAATTGTACAATTTTTTCGGAGATTGTTCCCGAATCGTACGTTTGCAGAGATTGTTCCCGAATCGTACGTTTTCAGAGATTGTTCCCGAATCGTACAATTTTTTCGGAGATTGTTCCCGAATCGTGCGATTTTTTTCAGAGATTGTTCCCGAAACGTACTAGTTTTTCACAGTTTGTTCCAGAATTGTACTTGCTTTTCTTGGAGTTTGGTCCCGAATCGTACAATTTCAGGAAAAAGCCAGAGTTTATCGTAATTTTGCCCGAAAAGACAGTAATAGTCTGATTTCCAGGCTAATTCCAGCGCAGAACATAGAAACTTCCTAATAGGATAGGAACCTCTCCCACTAACTGCAGGTCTGAGATGGCGGATTTTCGGATTCTGACTTTTTGCAGCCTCGGAGTATAATAAATCTTGGAAAATGTAAGCTTTTTTTTTCCCCCTAAAAATTCAGATTTTATAGTAACAATACTTTTTCGAGTTTATAGCATTCAGATTTTAATAAATAAATGTGCAAGTTATCACATAGTATTACATTTTCTTTCATCTGGCTCAATTTTATTTTTGAGTTTACATCCCCTTTTATCTATATAGAATTACTATTTCCTATTGTATCCTGAAATGGTGTTGCTATAATCCCTTCAACACTGGTTTACCCTGAATCTGATGCTGAGCTCACTCTGTGTAGCTGTTCTTTATAATGTTATAATATATATTAGAGATGCACCGAATCCACTGAATCCTTCATGAAAGATTTGGCCGAATACCGGACCGAATCCGAACCCTAATTTGAATTTGCAAATTAGGGTCAGGAAAGGAAAAAGAGGGGAAATTTTTTAATACTGGTTCTCTGACAAAAAGTCACGTGATTTCCCTCGGCCGAATTCTGCTGAAAAAGGTTGAATCCCGAACCGAATCCTGGATTTGGTGCATCCCAGATATAGATATATAGATAGATATAGATATAGATATATAGATAGCTATATAGATAGATATATATATAATATATATATATATATATATATATATATATATATATAACAAACAAGGGAAAGTTGTGCTCACCACTATTTTTTAAAAACATTAGGCGGGGGTGCAATGAGGCTGTGACCACAAAATACATATAGTCAAATACAAGAGTCCTCTGCACTCAACCCATTATCAATATATTTAAGACAGAGACATTTTGTGCTACTGCTACTGACAAATGCCTTACCCTTTAAACAACACAGGGATTGTTTGTCCATATATTGCAATATATTTAAACTACCTCAAAGTCATCCCATATCTGGCCAGTCCTATGCTCAATTTTATCTGATTCATTAAGAATTCTATTGCTTCATTATACATTTTACAAAGGGACTTGGTTTTACCTGCAACTTAACTTGCTGCTTTCAAAGTAAACTCCCAAACTTGGCTGCCCTTTTATTAGACACCAGTGGGATCACCTGACTATAGCTGGGAGGGGTGGGAGCTACAACATGGAGCTGGTCACTGCTCCTGTATAAACTATAACAAACAAGGGAAAGTTGTGCTCACCACTATTTTTTAAAACCATTAGGCGGGGGTGCAATGAGCCTTCCCAGCTATAGTCAGGTGATCCCACTGGTGTCTAATAAAAGGGCAGCCAAGTATAAAATTGAGCATAGGACTGGCCAGATATGGGATGACTTTGACGTAGTTGGCCAGCTTAAATATATTGCAATATATGGACAAACAATCCCTGTTTTGTTTAAAGGGTAAGGCATTTTTTAGTAGCAGTATGCACAAAATGTCGCTGTCTTAAATATATTGATAATGGGTTGAGTATATATATATATATATATATATATATATATATATATATATATATATATATATATTAGGGATGCACCGAATCCACTATTTTGGATTTGGCCGAACCCCCGAATCCTTCACAAAAGATTAGGCCGATCCAAATCCGAACCATAATTAGCATATGCAAATTAGGGGTGGGAAGGGGGAAACATTTTTTACTTCCTTGTTTTGTGACAAAAAGTCATGCAATTTCCCTCCCCACCCCTAATTTGTATGTGCAAATTCGGATTCGGTTCGAACCGGGCAGAAGGATTCGTCCGAATCCTGCTTAAAAAGGCCGAATCCTGGTGCATCCCTAATATATATATATATATATATATATATATATATATATATATATATATATATATATATATATATATATATATATATATATATATATATATATATATATATATATATATATATATATATATATATATATATATATATATATATATATATAATCAATTGAAGATGGACCAGCACTCCGTTTTCTTTGTCAAAAGGATCCTTGATAAAGGCCCCAATGCGGGCCGAAACGTTGGATGCACAGTGTATTGAATAAACACTTTTGACAAAGAAAACGGAGTGCTGGTCCATCTTCAATTGATACATATCTTTTTGACCGAGCACCCGGCAAGGAACTACAGAGGACAGAGTGCAGGTGTCTCACATTGAACTATATATATATATATATATATATATATATATATATATATATATATATATATATATATATATATATATATATATATATATATATATATATATGTAGAGATAAATAATTATAGAGAGAGAGAGATATATATAGAGATATAGATATTATATAGATTTTATTGAGCAATTATGCAATTTGTGCTGTTTATATGAACCCTGTGGGGCTGCAGAAAAGGTCTCCTCTCTGTTCTGTGCACTGGTTTTATTCCTTAATTCTTCTTAAGGAGATCCCTCCTACCTGAGCCCTGTAGCCCTTTGCTGAGATCCCGGATTAGAATTATACTGATCATTAACAACTGCAGGCAACACTCGGCCTTGTGCACTGCTCTCGTTTTGTGTGCGACTGCCACCTGTACACTCTGTCTCTCTAGCAGTCAGAATTCACCAAAATGCTCTGGGATCAAATTAAAGGTAATTATTCATTTATTCCTAATTAGATGTGGCTGTGAATCTCTCCCTGCTTTTCAGAGCATTTGGGCTGTTTGAAAGGAGCGGCAGAAGGGTGGCCATACTGTGTATGGGCACTTGTATGGTATACAGTCAGATAGAGAACAGTATGTGAATCCAGGAGTCAGTCGTTTAAATAGTATTTAGCATTATGATTAAAAACAGCATATGATTAAGTCTTTTTCTGTTACACGAAACGCGTAAGGCTGTTCATTTTAATCATAAATAAAAAGTTTATACTATTTAAACTACGGACTCTACATTTTGAGGTTCTGGAATGCTGCCTGCCCATCACTATTTTAGCTAGTGGAGTAAATGTAGCTGTGGATGGCCAATCATGGGAGGACCGAAATCTCTAGCCCCACCTAAAACTCAGAAAATTGTAACTACTCCCCCTCTGAACTGGAGCATAAATTGGGCTGCAAAGTAGGGATGAGTGGGTCAGGAATTTCCAAACCTAGACCTCCCCCATCTCAAGTTCGAGGATAATAAGCTATTAGGCACCCCAAGCTTGCCCTGCACCTTTGATGATGTAGAATTTGGGCAAAGTAGCAAGAAGTGGGGACCTCATGTAGCACAATAATGACAGGTGCATGATGGGCCTTGGTTCCTTTAACTTGAACTTGAACCTGTACCCTGGTTTTAGCCTGCAACTTGAGGACTAGCTCATCCATGCAGCAGAAAAGACACACTTTGACTTCTGATTGGGTGAGGAGAAAGCAAATGATAGTTTTGGATTGGCTGTGTCTAAATCCTGATTTGAACCCAATATACATAGTGGGGCAGGACCTGAAATGGGCAGTTACTGCACTAAAACCTTTATGGTTATTTCCTTTATTGCTGATACCAACTTTATGCAATATAGATATATATATTTAAGCAGTGTTTTTTTGGTTTTTCCTAATATGAGAGGAAAGTCCCGGGTTTTTTCAGACCTTAGATTTATTGTGTGTGGGAGGACTTTGCCTTTATGATGGGATAAATTCTTTATTCTGGGAGGCGCTGTGTAAAATTAACCGAATATTATGCCGGGCAAGTAATGAATTTTTAAACACATTTTCGAAGTGCTTTTGTTGCCGAGTGCACTCCAGAGACTCTTCATTAAAAAAAGGTATTGCTTGGTAAAGAAGAGCAAGCAATATAACCTTCCTGATGGGACCCAGGGGTGCAGTTGCAGTGGTGTGTATAGGAGTTATCAGAATCTATCTATAAAATATACATGTCGTTTTCTGTATCTCTTTATTTGTATATATTATTATTGGTAGAAGCTGCTGTACTGCTTGAATGGGAATTGTCATGATATAGATTTTATTATATCTAATTATGCTGAGCAGTTTTTTCCACTTACTGTAACAGTTCCTTCTGGATCAACCAGTTGCTTATACTGTCAGTCTGGGGAAGGCAACATTAGTGAATGGTTTGCAATAGAAGAAAGCATAAATGGTAGTCTAGTTAAAAGACTGCGGCTTAGTCTTTGTCTTATGGAAATATTGTAAGGTGTAAAAGTGCTCCCCCCTTCTTTCTCTACTTTCCCAACTTTTGTGGAGGGACTTCTGTTTCATCTTGGCTGTCATTATACTAGTATGGGATCCGTTATCTGGAAACCTGATATCAGAGAGCTCCCTACAGGTGCAGGGCCACTTTCCTGTTCTGTTCTGGACAAGTAATCATAACTGTAGGAAGTGAAGGCAAATATAAAATCTCCAGTAGAACAGATAATCTTCAAGCCTCCAGGTCTATCTATCTAAACAGGTCCCTGACCTGCCATAGATGTCCAAACCGTCAGGCAGTATGAGTGAGACATGAGCTGGTGGAGACCTACACAGTCCAGTTGGGCAAGCCTATGCCCGTCGCTGACCCACAAACTTCCCACACAGTCAGTGAGTCGGGACCTTCTGCCCGAAACCTGTGCACTTTCCAGGTACCTGATGCTGGTGGGTCATACACAGGGAACGAGATAGGAGCTGACTACTGTGGTGGAAGCAGGAGATGGTGGAGCATACCATAGGCATTACAGGAACTGCCAAATAACACACTGTGGGGGAGACAGTAGCTTGTGCTTAGTATATTGGTTGGTGCCTGGGACTGATGGGTAATGATGGGGTGGTAGAGAAACGGACTGGTGGACAATATACTGGGTGGTGCATGGGACTGATGGGTAATGATGGGGTGGTAGAGAAACGGACTGATGGACAATATACTGACTTGTACCTGGGACTGATGGATAATGATGAGGTGGTAGAAAAAGTGTCCGGTGGACAATATATTGGGTGGTGCATGGGACTGATGGATAATGATGCGTTGGTAGAGAAAGGGACTGATGGACAATATATTGGCTGATGCATGGGACTGATGGATAATGATGGGGTGGTAGAGAAAGGGACTGATAGACAATATATTGGGTGCTGCCGTGGGACTGATGGATAATGATGGAGTGGTAGAGAAAGGGACTAATGGACAATATATTGGGTGGTGCCTGGGACAATGAATAATAATGGGGTGGTACATAAAGTGACTTGTGGACAATATATTGGGTGGTGCCGATGGATAATGGGAGGCAGAAGCTGGGGGATAATATGGGGGAGCTAAAAGGATATTAAAAACCCCTGACATACAAGGTTGAGTTTTGCTACTGGTCTAATTGATTATCATAAAAGCTGAATATTGTTGTTCTGTTTACTCACTGGCACTCCAATTTGTAAGGTACTTGTGCCAGCAGAGGAATGAAGTTGGCCCAAATGAGTTCATGGGCTTATCAGTGAAGCAGAGCCCCAGGCATTTGTTTTCATAGGGAAATATATATATCCAGAGTCTTATCTACTGCACATAATTGTCTTTGCTGCACCCCATTTGCCACCCTCTTACATTTTATGTCAACTCGGAAGCGCCAGTTTTAGCCTTTATAATGTAATCTATATCGTTATTGGCCATTATACGAGCGCTTACGAGCCATTAAACCGTCTGTGAGACCTTTCTTCTTGAATGAAATGCCTGAGAAATATCTCGTTCAATCTTCCTACTCCCGTGCAGTATAATTTGGTCAGCAGAGGGCGCCATTCCTAGGTTATATCCAGAGATCCATGAGTAGGAAAATCCTATCCCATCCCAAGTTGGCATGTTGATGGGTTTCTGTCGGCCACCAGGGGTCAATCGATTTATCCCCTTTACCAGGGGTTCCCAACTTTTTATACCTGTGAGCCACATTCAAATGTAAAAAGAGTTGGGGAGGAACACAAGCTTGAAAAAAAAAAAATCCTTGGGTTGCCAAATATGGGCTGTGATTGGCTATTGGTAGCCCTTATGTGCACTGGAAGGCTACAGGAGACTTTTTGGCAGTATATGTTGTTTTTATTCAACCAAAAATTGCAGCCACTGGGAGCAACATCCAAGAGGCTGGTGAGGAACATGTTGCTCATGAGCCACTGGCTGGGGACCACTGCCCTTTATACTGTAGAAAAATTCAGTTGAAGCCCAAGTAGAGTAGATTTACGTTCATTCCCCCTGTCTCGTTTGTTTGTGCCCATCAATCTGAATCGTATCTACCCAAAGAGCGTCAGAACCATGTGCAGTTTCATTTGGGTCCATGTTCTCCTGGCTGGATGTCAAATTCTCCCCCCCCCCTATGATTTATATCCCTTCTCAATAGATTTTGATAATTTGCAGCTCTGTCCCTGGGCGAGTCATTTTATTGTATATGTGACATTGAGATTGAATGTAGGAGGTATCGGCTCAAAGTCTTCAGATAAGGAAAGAGTCAGGTTGTCTCTTATCAGAAAGGGGAAGTAACTCCTTCAGACGAAGAAAAAAAGAAAACCCAAGTGGAGTGGAAGGATCGGGCTCAGATCAGCAACCAAGTTTCATTTTCTGGTTCTACTGGTTTGTCACAAATGAGGATATTTTACTCCGGAGCCAAGATGAGCGTTCAATTCGGATGTTTCGTTTCCCCGTCGCGTGTCAGGTGACTCCGTTATGAAGGGTACAGCCCGAAGTTTGGTTCCAAGGCTCAGATTTCCCAATGCTGAAGTTCTTTGTGAGCCTCTTTCTCTCTTGTTCCAAGTCAAAAGACAAATTTAGACACATTATCCTGAGCCAGGTGAGTCACGGATGTTCATTGTCACCTAGTGCAGCAGCCTTTGGCTGTCCTTGAATGCTGGGAGTTGTAGTTCAAATAAAGCTGCTGATGTTTCATTGCTTTTCTGTTGTATGGCTGTCGATAGCAATGGGAATTCCCTGTAAATGTATGGCGGCATCAGTTTTGCCTTAATTGGGGTCCCCTGTCCTTCTGTCTGTAAATAAGTTGGCCATTAATGTTCAGATTGGTTCAGGCAGTGCGGCCCTATAGGCGTTTTTGAATCCTGTTGGGTTGCAGTTGGTCTGGCAAAACAGAAAATTGTATGAGCCGGTGCCCCTTCTTGGCACTTGATTGGGGGGTCGTCACCATTTGTGGGTCTGTGGATAAGCGTTTGGCCCCCCAACTGATGGAGCTGTGCTGTGTTTGTGTTCAGAAAATATCCTACTTCTCAACAATCTACAGTGATATTTTAAAGTTATGTGTGTGAGAGGGTCAGTGACCCCATCAAACCCAGCAACAAGAGGATGCACATCAATAGAGGTTACTTTGGTCACTGAACTTCCCCCTTTTAAAGGGGTCGTTAGCCTTTAAATTAACTTTTAGTATATTATAGAATGGCCAATTCTAAGCAACTTTTCAATTGGCCTTCATTTTTTTTTAATTATTTGCCTTCTTCTTCTGACTCTTTCCAGTTTTCAAGTGGGGTCACTGAACTCATCTAAAACAACAAACGCTCTTTAATGTTACAATGTATTTTTATTGTTTTACTCCTCTATTCAGGTCTCTTCTATTCATATTCCAGTCTCTTATACAGAGCAGTGTGTGGTTGCTAGGGTAATTTGTACCCTAGCAACCAGACTGCTGAAACTGGAGAGCTGCTGAATAAAAAGCTAAATAACTCAAAAACCACAAACATCATACTAAGTTAAAGGTGAATAAAGGCAGAATAAATGTGTTATGTGGCGGTTTCTATAAAAGCTGATTTCAGCATTATTGGTGAGGAAACTGTGATTCTTAAAGGGCCGCGCAGAGCTCCTGAAAGGTTCGTAGGTGTGTCAGTGATTTCACAGAAACCTATTACAGGAATGAGGAAGAGGAAACTTTATTTACCCTGTGACCAACCCTTTAATTTACATTAGTGACGGTACCGGGATCTCTGCTTCTGGAATTTTAACACTCTCTGTGGGTGTGTGCAGCACCTGCCTCCAGGTTTTATAAGGTGGGTGTTCACCTTTAAATTAACTCTTAGTGGGATGTAGAGAGTGATATTGTGAGACAATTTGCAATTGGTTTTCCTTTTATTATTTGTGGTTTTTGAGGTATTTACCTTTTTATTCGGCAGTTTGCAATTTCAGCCATCTGGTTGCTAGGGTCCAAATTACCCTAGCAACCATGCATTGATTTGAATCCTTATCTAATCAGATTTCTGGTTTATTCTCCTGGTGTTTTTTATATTGCAAGTCCAGTTCCATTGGTAAAAAAAAAAACGTTTAATAATGAGGACTTTCTTCAAAGTTTTCTGTCCATCTTTCAGTTCCCCAGTACAAATGAAATGTTTGTTGCTGCTGAACTTGCGTCGCTATTTCTCTTTATCCTTTACCATAGGGCATGCTTTGGAGTTGCAGACAGAGTATCTTTAATGAGATGAAGAAGAGGTTCTCGCAGGTAGAATGAGGAATGTTTAGCAGCATGGTGTTGTGCCTCCATCTCTGATTAACACCGTACTTACCTCCTGATATATTTATATATATATATATATATATATATATATATATATATATATATATATATATATATATATATATATATATATATGTTTTATTCAACAATTTATCCGTTTCCTTGAAAAAGGCCCCAATGTGGGCCAAAACATTGGATATACAGATGCACACAATAAAAACAGTTTGATTTGCAACCTACTTGAAGAAAAAAAAAAAAAGGTTTGGATCTGTTATCCAGAACATTCCGAATTACGGATTATCCAAATAGTCAGAATTATTAAAAATGATGATAATAAAACAGTAGCTTGTACTTGATCCCAACTAAGATATAATTAATCCTTATTGGAAGCAAAACCAGCCTATTGGGTTTATTTCATGTTTACATGATTTTCTAGTAGACTTAGGGGCTGATTCTCTAAGGGTCGAAATCGAGGATATTCGACTAGGAACTAAAATCCTTCCACTTCGAATATCGAAGTCGAAGGATTTAGCGCAGATAGTTCGATCGAAGGATAATTCCTTTGATCGAACGATTAAATCCCTCGGATCGAACGATCGAAGGATAATTCCTTCGATCGAACGATTAAATCCTTCGAAACGAACGATTCGAAGGATTAAAATCCAACGATCGAAGGAATATCCTTCGATCAAAAAAAGTTAGCCAAGCCTATGGGGACCTTCCCCATAGGCTAACATTGACTTCGGTAGCTTTTAGATGGCGAACTAGGGGGTCGAAGTTTTTTTTAAAGAGACAGTAATTCGACTATCAAATGGTCGAATAGTCGAACGATTTTTACTTCGAATCCTTCGATTCGAAGTCGTAGTCGAAGGTCGAAGTAGCCCAAAAAAAACTTCGAAATTCGAAGTTTTTTAACTTCGAATCCTTCACTCGAAGTTAGTGAATCGGCCCCTTAAGGTATGAAGATCCAGATTATGGAAATATCCATTATGTGGAAACCCCCATGTTTGAGCATTCTGGATAACAGGTCCCAACTTGATCCCAACTAAGATATAATTAATCCTTATTGGAAGCAAAACCAGGTTTATTTAATGTTTAAATGATTTTCTAGTAGAGTTAAGGTATGAAGATCCAAATTGCAAAAAGATCCATTTTTCGGAAAACCCCAGGTCCTGAGCATTCTAGATAACTAGTCCCATACCTGTATAGGAAAGAACTCTGAGAATGACCGAGCACTTCAGTAAATGGACTTGTGATGAATGCATGATGTGAGTGCAAATAGAGGGGGAAAGTCTGACTTATAGGGAGATGTATTATCTCTGTGTGCTCAGTATGAACTAGGGATGCATCCAATCCACTGGCTCAATCCCTGAATCTTGTGAAAGGATAGGCCGATTTACTTCCTTGTTTTGCAACAAAAAAGTCACGTGATTTCCCTTCCTGACCCTAATTTACATATGTAAATTAGGATTCAGATCTGGTTCTGATCTGCCTGCTGAAAAAGGCCAAATCCTGGATCCGGTGCATCCCTACTACGAACCCTACTCTGCTTTCCTAACCATTTGCTGCATGAGTTTTGCTTTTGTGTGGTCGGTAGGAATAAGTAAAGGCTGTAGAAGTAAAGAATAAGCACGAATATATGTGTGGGGGTTTTACTACCTTCTACTTACACCAGTGTTGCAGGAATACTCCGGAGAGTAGGATAGAAGTCACTGGTTACCAAGGAAAACCTTCCTCATACTGTATAAATACTGTATATTGTGAGTGGCTCCCTAAGCTCAGTAAGTGACAGCAGCACAGAGCATGTGCAGTGAATCAGCAGAAAAGAAGATGAGGAGCTACTGGGGCATCTTTGGAGACACAGTTCTTTAATGCTAAAGGGCTGGGCTGGTACAGAAGCACAAAACATAATGTACAACATTTCTACCTACTTCTTTAGTTAGGCTTTAGTTCTCCTTTAAACCTGACTAGGCTCAGTTGCTCTGGGTAACAGTTCATGGGTGCAATGTATCACCCATGAACCCCTCTGAGGACAGGAGGAATTAATTTTCCCTGTTGGTTAACTTTCTTTTCCCCTCCATTCGCTGACACACTCTATAAAGAGGATGTTGGCAATGTGTTATTTTGTTACAACATGTTTTTATGAGTTGGGGAAATGTGTTTTGGTTTGTACCAAGGGAGGGGGGAGATTAATATGAGCAATCTCTCAGCCCTGGCAAGCTGAAACCACCCCATTGTGCAACTAATGAAACAGTACATGGTGCACCCTTCCCGAGAAGCAGCTTGTTCAGATTCGGAGAAATACCCCAAACACCTTGCGTCTCCTGTAAATGTCACGTGACTTGATTTTTCTTTTTTTTAGATTGAAAATGCAGCCGACGAGCCAAGAGTACTGTGCATCGTGCAAGACACCACCAACTGCAAGAGCGTAAACGAACGAATCACGTTAAACCTCCCGGCGTCCACCTCGGTGAAACAACTGTACGAAGACGTGTCCAATAAGGCGGGATATGTTTCCAGCACGTTCAGTCTGATGTGGGGGAATGGAGCCAGTAACACTGACATGGTGAATATCCTTTACATCGCTGATTGGGGGTGTTCAGTTCCCCGGCTGTGTACAGCACCCTGGTTTTTTTTTATCCTTGGGTGCCCAGGCTCTATGCTAAAAGGAAGGTGATTCATACCTTTAGGGCAGAGACATGTGGAGATTCGGGGAGATTAGTCGCCCAGCGACTAATTGCCTCTTCTTCGGGCGACTAATCTCCCCGAACTGCCTTCCTGCTGGCTAGAATGTACATTGCCGACGGGATGGCACTCGGAGCGCTTGGTTTTCCGAAGTCACTCGACGTTTCCTCGTGAGGCAGCTTTGGAAAATGAAGGGATTCTGCTCAGAATGGACAAAGATAAGAAATGTATCAACTAAATGTATCAATTTAGAACAGTTACAGAGTCGGCGACCCCCCCCCTCCAAAGCTGCTTTAGAAGGCGATGAATGAAACTTCAATACTAGAAAATGATCACAAATAGAAAATAGAAGCTGATTGCAAAAACTATTTCTGCTGAACTGTCTAAAAACAACTAAACTGGAAAAAGCGTTTGAAGGTGAACAACCCCTTTAAGGGATACATGTACTGTTAATATGAATGATTTTTGTTACAACAGCGCCCCCTGCTGGTCATTTTCCCACCAGTCTGACCAGCAAGTAGTCAAGGAAGTTGTCAGGAGAAAGAAAGAGGCTGATGTTCTTCTGCATAGGAATAAAATTAGAAACCTTTCTCACATCTTTCCTAAGCAGAAGAACATCAGCCTCTTTCTTTCTCCTGACAACTTCCTTGACTACTTGCTGGTCAGACTGGTGGGAAAATGACCAGCAGGTGGCGCTGTTGGGTGTATATGTAATAACAGTACATGTATCTCTTAATATATTGCAAATAAAATAAATAATGAATGTAAATTGCAAAAGTGCTTAGAATAGTGCTTCACTTATTTTAAAGGTTTACTTATCCTTTAAGCACAGCACTGGATTCCGTAATTCCCCTTCACTACTTAAGGATGCCCCTTTGTTTTCAAACAGTGTTTTGGATATAGTATCACTGGGGCACTGTGGCAATTAAAACCTTCAAACAAAAACATATAGAATGATTTGGAGCGCTCCTCTGAGACCTTTGGCAATCTGGGTAATTATTTTTCTTTTTCATGACGTTAGTAGTTTTACCCTGCTGATGTCATGGAATTAACAAAAGGAGCGCCCCCTGCTGTTCAATCCAGTCGATCTGTAGCGCTGAAAGGGTAACACTCAGTAGTGGTGACATATACTTGCTGTACATATGAGGTCACACAGTTGGCAGCGACAATGAAAACTTGTCCAACCTTTTGCTTTTTCTTATTTTCAGGCGGCGCTGGATCCAACCCCAGACAGGACTTTGCAAGAGGCCGGATTTGAAGCAGGAAAGAAAAACTTCCTTCATTTGACAGATAAAGACGGGGAACAGCCACAGCTCACGTCGGTAAGGATGATGGATTTATTTTCATACTGCCCGATACCCAAACATCAAGTATTTTGTGCTGTTAACTAGTACTTAAAGGGGTGGCTTACCTTAAACGGATACTGTCATGGGGAAAAAAAATTATTTCAAAATGAATCCGTTAATAGTGCTGTTCCAGCAGAATTCTGCACTGAAATCCATTTCTCAAAAGAGCAAACAGATTTTTTTTATATTCAATTTTGAAATCTGACATGGGGCTAGACATATTGTCAATTTCCAAGCTGCCCCAAGTCATGTGACATGTGCTCCAATCACTCTTTACTGCTGTACTGCAAGTTGGAGTGATATCACCCCCCCAAGCAGCCAAACAAAAGAACAATGGGAAGGTAACCAGATAACAGCTCCCTAACACAAGATAACAGCTGCCTGGTAGATCTAAGAACAACACTCAATAGTAAAAACCCATGTCCCACTGAGACACATCCAGTTACATTGAGAAGGAAAAACAGCAGCCTGCCAGAAAGCATTTCTCTCCTAAAGTGCAGGCACAAGTCACGTGACTTGGGGCAGCTGGGAAATTGACAATATGTCTAGCCCCATGTCAGATTTCAAAATTAAATATAAAAAAATCTGTTTGCTCTTTTGAGAAATGGATTTCAGTGCAGAATTCTGCTGGAGTAGCACTATTAACTGATGCGTTTTGGAAAAAAATATGTTTTCTGATGACAGGATCCCTATAAAGTTAACTTTTAGTTTGTTATAGAATGGCTAATTCTAAGCAACTTTTTAATTGATCTTCATTATTTTTTTTATATACTGTTTATAGTTTTTTAATTATTTTCATTCTTCTGACTCTTTCCGGTCTTTTAAATGGGGGGTCGCTGACCCCATCTAAAAAACCAAATGCTCTGTAAGGCTACAAATGTATTGTTATTGTTACTTTTTATTACTTTCTATTTAGGCCTCTCCTATTCATATTCCAGTCTCTTATTCAAATAAGTGCATGGTTGCTAGAGGAATCTGAAACTGCAAAGTGAAAAGCTGCTGAATAAAAAGCTAAATAACTCAAAAAACACAAGTAATAAAAAATGAAAACCAATTGCAAATTGTGTCAGAATATCCCTCTCTGCATCATAGTAAAAGTAAATTTAAAGGGGCAGTTCACCTTAAAGTTAACTTTTAGTATGTTATAGAATGGCTCTTTTCCAATCAGTCTTCATTTTTTTTTTCATTGTTTTTGAATGATTTGCTTCTTTCCACTTTTCTGGGATCACTGGGGTCAGTGATCCCGAAAGGGGATCATTGACCCCATTTAAAAACAAATGTATTGTTATTGCTATGTTTTATTACTCCTCTTTCTATTCAAGCCCTTTCCTGTTCATATTCTTATTCAAATCAGTGCACGGTTGCTAGCATAATTTGTACCCTAGCAACCAGACGGCTGAAATTACAAACTGGAGAGCTGCTGAATAAAAAGCTAAATAAGTCAAAAACAATAAAAAATGAAAACCAATTGCAAATTGTCTCAGAATATCCATCTCCACATCATACTTATAGGTGAACAACCCCATTTAAACCTATTTCATGTTACATATTTGTTGCTTTGACAAATTTAGTTGACTTCAAAGTAACTTATACACATATCGATCCATTTGCAATTGCCTATAAGAGTCCTTACAATTGGCCCCAGCTTTGCAACACAATCGATTCCTTCATTTTTTTTTTACAAGTTTTAAATAAAGACTTAAAGCCCTGAATTTTAGCAGTTGGGACGTTGCATATTATATAATTTAGACTTTAGTATCCCAAATGAATCCCAAATGAATGTATGCTGCTGTGCTAAAACGCTTGCTACATTTTCCTTGCTTGTGTCTTGCATAAGAGCTATAAGTGATGCAGAAGGGCGCGTGTGGGTATGATGGGTAACCTTTTATCTTTAATTACAAAGACACCAATATACACCCTACTTTTGTGTTGTAGGATGAATCAGGGACAGCAGACAGCAGTGGGCTCGACGACAGCTCTCAGGAGAAATTCATCGGACCATTACCCAGAGAAGAGTCTGTGGCCGGCACAAGCAACTATGTCAGCCAGAACTACTCGTACTCCTCCCTTCTCAGCAAGTCTGATACAGGTATTTTCATTTAAAGGGGAACTCCTGCTTCTAAACCAAAATTTGATAACACAGAAACCCCTAATATACCCATCACCGGTTTCTTCAAAAAGTATGAATAAATGCCATTTTCTATGCTGAAATCCAGCTGTTTAACAGTTATTCTCTTTCTGCATCATTTGAAATCCTGGCAGGGAAGGAGGGACTAAACACTGATGTTACAAATTATAGAAACTACTCCACATCTTACAGACAGCATGCAGGAACTACATAACCCACAATGCATTGCACTATGATGTTCCTTATTGAAATCACGTGTGCAGGGAATTGTGGGGTTTGGAGGATGCAGGCTATTAATACAAAGTAACAGTAGTCTACGGAACTCATTTTAGGACATCATCAGCAGAACACACGCTCCTGCATACGCTCTCATAAAGAAGTATGCAGACTTGTCTCTTATTCTACTCCCTTATCTGAAGAAATGCTGCCAACATTTGCTTTTGCAATCTCCCCCCTCATGGCTCATTCCTCAGCCCTCCCTCCTCAGCTCTCAGACCTATCACTTCAGCCCTCCCTCCTCAGCTATCAGCCTGGCTTACGAGTGGAGGTCTGAGCGTGGAGGTCTGAGCGTGGAGGTCTGAGCGTGGAGGTCTGAGCGTGGAGGTGGAAGGGGCTGAGGACCGAGGAGGGAGGGCTTAGTAATGATCCACGAGGGGGGAGATTGCAAGTTTGCAACAGCAAATGTGGGCAGCACGGAGGTGTGACTGCAGTTTCATCGGATAAGTGAGTAGAATAAGAGACAAGTCTGCATACTTCTTTACAAGAGCGCATGCAGGAGCGTGTATTCTCCTGATGATGTCCTAAAATGCATTCCATAGTAGTCAGCCAGCTCAGCAAAGTAGTCAGACAGTTCAGCAGGAGAACAGGGTGCTAGGCTTAGGCAACTGTTCCAAACCATTAAAAATCATGAAAAGTCTGCATATTTTTTGATTGATGTATATTGCAAAGTTGCTTGAAATTATGTTTACTCTTCAAAAGTTATGTTTGTGTGGAGTTCCCCTTTAAGCTTTTTACCTAAAACATAGCTCTACTCACTATAACATAGAGGCTGAGTTGTGTGTAATGACCTAACTAGACTCCGCAACCACCATAAAAGTTGTAACTGATGTGTAAGGCACACAGGTTACTATTGGCATATTCTCTTGTGTTCCGGTAGGTAATACATGGTGCTTCCCCTTTAAAAGAAGTTAAAATCCTGAGAGCATAGGAATTGTTAGATAAAGCCCAGCAAATAACAGACTTTTTTTTTTTTTTTAAATAAAATAAGGCGTATTTTAAGGCTGACCTAAATAGGGTTCTATCAAAAACGATGTTATGTTCGTATCTGTGTAAGGCAGAGGTTGAGCGCCAGATGCAGTGCTGTGTATGGAATGTTACAGAGACTAGAATGTTAATGCAGCTGATTGCAAGACAGGAAGCACAGCGATTGAATATTATCCAGGGAAATGAATACTCTAATATTTATTCATTTTCATTTTCTTGCAGGTTACGTGGGCCTGGTGAACCAAGCGATGACTTGTTACTTGAACAGCCTCCTGCAAACCCTCTTCATGACCCCAGAGTTCCGGAATGCGCTGTACAAGTCAGTATTTCACTGAGGACTCTAAAAAATCTCCCCAGAAATCTCTGATTCTCCTTACGTTATCAAAGCAGAAGGAAAGCTACTGAAGCAGTTTATTGCCAATAGATTAGCCACAATAGTGCAAGATATAACACTATATTTATTCTGTAGAATGATTTACCATACCTGAGTAAACGGCTCTCGAAGCTCTCTGTTTGTTTAGGATAGCAGCTGCCATATTAGCTTGGTGTGACATCACTTCCTGCCTGAGTCTTTCCCTGCTCACTCATAGCTCTGAGCTCAGATTACAGCAGAGAAGGGAGAGAGGAGCAAACTGAGCATGCTCAAGCCTTAGCCCTGGAGGTTTAAGCTGAAAACAGGAAGTCTGATACAGAAGCCCATGAGTACACAATAGAAGGAAAGAAATGTGATGTTTCTTTTGACAGAGGACTCAGAGCAGCATTACTTTGAGGGTGTATTTATATAGATCTTTCTGATAAAGTTTATTTAATATTAGGGCAGAGATCCGGGAAGATTAGTCGCCCAGCGGCAAATCTCCTATTCTTCGGGGCGACTAATTTCCCCGAACTACCTTCCTGTAAATCGCTGGCGGGATGGCACTCGGAGCGATTTGTTTTCCGAGACTAATTTCCCCAAATCTTAAAATGAACTTTTAATATATTTTAATATATTATGCAAAATTC
Organism: Xenopus laevis; assembly: GCF_017654675.1. Lineage (NCBI taxonomy): Eukaryota > Metazoa > Chordata > Amphibia > Anura > Pipidae > Xenopus > Xenopus laevis. The sequence continues at coordinate 4,169,939 of NC_054377.1, forward strand.
TAAGGCAGTCTGCTGTTGGTCTTCATTTTTTTTTAATTTGTTTTTAGTTTTGTAGCAGTAAAATTGTTGGTTGCTATGGTTCATAACCCTAGCAAAGGAGACGTGTGTAAAATCAAAATTAGAAGATGCTAATAGAATATGTAGAGGGTTGAAAAGTGGCTTAGGTTCATCTATAATGTACTAAAATTGAATGTAAAGGTGAACTTCTCCTTTAAAGTATTTTAGATAACACAAGCATTAAACATTGCTGTGAGTACAAGCCTGGAATGTATTGTTCTGTTTCTCATATGACTGTTTCATTTCTGGCAATAAACAGCAGTCCAGTCTTGCTTAGTGGCTGGGGTTTTATATCTATTTGATTATGAAACTGACACCTCTATATGGCTGCATCGGTTGGTCAATAGTCACATGGATTTCTTGTGCCAATAGGTGGGAGTTTGAGGAGTCAGAAGAAGATCCAGTCTCCAGCATCCCGTACCAGCTGCAAAGACTCTTTGTTTTACTGCAGACGAGCAAAAAGCGAGCGATAGAAACCACAGACGTGACTCGCAGCTTTGGCTGGGACAGCAGTGAAGGTAACGCTGGTTCCTATTTCGAAAGCTGCAGGCCCTGCTGAAATGCTCATTTATGCCATTTAGAGACTAAATACTATATATTTAGTCTCTTTCTGTAGTAAAGTTGTGGGGCCGTTAAAGGAACAGTAAAATCAAAAAATTAAAGTGTTTTAAGGTAATAAAAAAATAATGCATTGTTGTCCTGTGCTGGTAAAACGGCTGTGTTTGCTTCAGAAACTCTACTATAGTTTATATAAACAAGCTGCTGTGTAGCCATGGGGGCAGCCATTCAAGCACAGGATACACAGTAGATAACAGATAAGTACTACTATAGTTTATATAAACAAGCTGCTGTGTAGCCATGGGGGCAGCCATTCAAGCACAGGAGATAACAGATAAGTACTACTATAGTTTATATAAACAAGCTGCTGTGTAGCCATGGGGGCAGCCATTCAAGCACAGGATACACAGTAGATAACAGATAAGTACTACTATAGTTTATATAAACAAGCTGCTGTGTAGCCATGGGGGCAGCCATTCAAGCACAGGATACACAGTTGATAGCAGATAAGTACTACTATAGTTTAAATAAACAAGCTGTTGTGTAGCCATGGGGGCAGCCATTCAAGCACAGGATACACAGTAGATAACAGATAAGTACTACTATAGTTTATATAAACAAGCTGTTGTGTAGCCATGGGGGCAGCCATTCAAGCACAGGACACACAGTAGATAACAGATAAATACTACTATAGTTTATATAAACAAGCTGCTGTGTAGCCATGGGGGCAGCCATTCAAGCACAGAATACACAGTAGACAGCAGCTTATTTATATAAACTATAGTAGTACTTATCTGTTGTGTAGCCATGGGGGCAGCTATTCAAGCACAGGATACACAGTAGATAACAGATAATCTCTGTAGAACATAATGGTGTTATCTGTTATCCACTATTTACCTTGTGCCATACAGCCTTTTTTTCAATTTCCGCCATTGCTACACAGCAGCTTGTTTTTATGAACTATAGTAGTGTTTATGAAGCAAACAGATCAGTTTTACCTGTGCAGGGCAACACTACATGATATTTTCATAACTTTAAAACACTTTAATTTTTTGATGTTACTGTTCTATAGAGCCTATAGCTCTCCATCAGCTGCTGAAAACTACAGATTTTCAGTCTCTACCATTGGGTGCCGGCATCTGTAGTGCAAAAAAACAGATTGAAAATACTATACTATAATACTATACCTTCGCCAGGAAAATTCTGATGAATAATGTATATCTTCTGACAGCTTGGCAGCAGCATGACGTTCAGGAACTGTGCCGGGTCATGTTCGATGCTTTGGAGCAAAAATGGAAGCAGACAGAACAGGTATGTGTACACGGAGGGACATCTTGTTGAATACAAAGGATTTGACGTGAGCTGAACATAAAAAATATAGCAAGAGAAGCATTTTAACTGATATAACATTTCAATATATTTTTAATAGAATGCAGGGAAGATCTGTGCCCAGAAAGATGCCCCAGTAGCTCTGAATCTTCTTTTCTGCACATGCTCAGTGCTGCTGTCACTTACTGAGCTTAGTGACATTATACTGTATATATACAGTACAATATAGCAGTCACAACTCCAGACTGATTAGTAATTAATTCAGTCACAATTGATGGCAGCTCAGAAACCAGTGCAGACTTTGTTAAACCCGGACCCGCATACATACCCGCTACCCGACCTGCAAGTATTTTTTCCGCAACCCGCTGACCATCAACAAACAGGAAGTGCTGTCATTGTGAACCGGACGTGCCATCATTAAAAGTAGGCGTGATCAGAAAAATGGAGTAAAACAGGAAGTGCTGTCATTGTAAACCGGAAGTGACATCATTAGACGTAGGCGTGATCGGTAAAACAGGAAGTGCTGTCGTTGTAAACCGGAAGTTATATCATTAGAAGTAGGTGTGTTTAGAAAAAAGTAGTAAAACTCGCTATTGAGAAGACCCACAAACCAGGCGAACTGTGACCCGTGTCTATACCCACTCGTGAAATCCGCAGGCTACCGGGTAACCCGCAGGTACCCGACCAGCTGCAGGACTCTAGTGCAGTCTGCATCAGAATTGATTCAAAATGAGCCTGTAGCGTCAGCTTCTATGGTGGATGAGCCTCATTTTCTGCTCCCTCAGCTCAGCTTCACCCTAGCAGCCCACTGAGCATGTGCAGGGCCACTGACACACAAAAGATTCTGAACTGCTGGGGCAGCTTTAAAGGCCTTTATCATTCCTGTTATAGGGCTGCTGCACCTCGGGCTGGTACAGTAAGCTTTCTACATATAAAATACAGCATGTAATTATATCACTCTTAATAAAGTGGATTTTAAAGGTTATTACTGCAAGTAATTGGTTGTAATTCAAGCTTTAATCACCTCCAAAAAAAAGTCCTAGTACGTAAGCATTGCTGAGGTCCGTTATTTTGTAATATAATCCCAAGGGCAACCTTCAGCTCCCCAGCTGTTCTCAGCCATGATCTCTTGGAAAGCAGTGACTTGATTAATGTGTCCTTGATAAGCACCCTTTGTTGGCACCCACATAGGAAACCTGCTTTCTGTTTATTCACTCTTGTTTGGACAAAGTTCTACTACACACAGGCTTGAGATAATAAGTGTCACGTGTATACATCTGTTGTCATTTCCACGACTGTCATTTGCCAGTATAGAATATTCTTTCATTTGTGTTTATGTTTAATACAGTCGTACTCATACATGCACTGTGTTTCAGGCTGACCTCATCAATCAGCTGTATCAAGGAAAGCTAAAGGACTACGTGAAATGCTTGGAGTGCGGCTACGAAAGCTGGAGGATCGATACGTTCCTTGATATTCCTCTAGTCATCCGGCCGTACGGCTCTAACACAGCGTTTGGTAGTATGGTGGGTATTTATAAGATAATGTGTGTGTAATTCAGTATACTGGGCATAGTATGGGGGAAGTTAATTATAACAGCCAAATGCAGCCCTATATATAGTGTAAGTTGTCTTTTTACAACATGGTAGGAAGAAGCACTTCATGCGTTTATCCAGCCGGAGACCCTAGATGGACCCAATCAGTACTTCTGTGAGCGGTGCAAGAGGAAATGCGATGCACGGAAGGTCAGCAAATTCCCATTTATGAAAAGACACTTGTATACACAGCTCTGTACATTGAGCTCTTTGAATTGCCAGTGGGACAGTTCTTCCATTGCTTTTCCTTTATAAATCCTATTTTTTTTCATTCTCAAGGGCCTGAAGTTCCTGCATTTTCCATACCTCCTTACTCTGCAGCTCAAGAGGTTTGATTTTGATTACACCAGCATGCACAGGATCAAACTGAATGATCGGATGACGTTTCCCGACGAGCTAGACATGAGCCCGTTCATAGACATGGAAGACGAGGTTGGTTTAGAGCAACTCTGGCCTTCAGCAAGACTCGTCTTATTTATTTCTTATTGTGTTCTTAGGTTGTTCTTGCTAAATTGTGTTTACTATTCCTGTATGCTGCCATAGTTTTATGGGATCTCTCTGTACAGACTATGAGCAAATTTAGGGGCTGTTCCTGCTGAATTGTGCTTAGTACAGGGAATACCTAAGCCTTTACTTATGTAATTGAAGATTGCTATTTATGCAGCTTTAGAATGAATTTCAGTAACTTTTATTTTTTATCTGTTTTTGCATTTTTTATCTGTTTTTGCATTTTTTTATCTGTTTTTGCACGGCCACAAGAAGTCTCCTCAAACAGATAGCTGCACAGATAGTGGTGCTGAAAATGAGGGCAGTTGCCATAGTGACCAAATGAGCAACGATTTTTCCACTGATGACGCAGTTGATGAGGGAATCTGTCTGGAAACAAACAGCAATATTGAAAAGCTGAATAAATCTGTAGCAGAAAAGGTGAGGTTCCATTGTACAGCTGCAGGGAAATGAGTGGAGACTGGGTTAAAGGAGAATAACTGAGCTGACTATTAAAGAAATGGTTTTCCAGCTTGTCTGTTTTTTTGAGGTGGTTAAATTGCCTTACATGACTTTATATGGTCACAGAACAACCCCTAAGTGACTTCTAATATCCTTATCATTTACAGTAGGGGGTACATTATCCCTTATAATACATGAGTGATACTCAGAGTTCCCTGTATAACTCAGCCCGCAGCCTTGTGCCTTTATATGGTCACAGAACAACCCCTCAGTGACTTCTAATATCCTTATCATTTACAGTAGGGGGTACATTATCCCTTATAATACATGAGTGATACTCAGAGTTCCCTGTATAACTCAGCCTGCAGCCTTGTGCCTTTATATGGTCACAGAACAACCCCTCAGTGACTTCTAATATCCTTATCATTTACAGTAGGGGGTACATTATCCCTTATAATACATGAGTGATACTCAGAGTTCCCTGTATAACTCAGCCTGCAGCCTTGTGCCTTTATATGGTCACAGAACAACCCTCAGTGACTTCTAATATCCTTATTATTTACAGTAGGGGGTAC